>NC_065597.1:5705603-6328244 GCF_024542745.1 Macaca thibetana thibetana | reverse complement strand
CACCAACCTGGCCAACACGGTGAAACCCTGTCTCTACTAAAATTACAAAAATTAACCGGACATGGTGATGCACACCTGTAGTTCCAGCTACTAGGGAGGCTGAGGCATGAGAATCACTTGAGCCTGGGAGACGAAGGTTGCAATGAGCCTATCTCGAGATAGTACCACTGCACCCCGGCCTGGGTGACAAAGTGAGACTCTGTCAAAAAAAAAAGAAAGAAGAAAGAAAGAGAGAGAGAGAGAGAGAGAGAGAGAGAGACAGACAGGAAGGAAGGAAGGAAGGAAGGAAGGAAGGAAGGAAGGAAGAAAGGAAGAAAGAAAGAAAATATATTATTAACCTTTAACTTTTACTTGAGTAATTCTCTCAAATGTGTTCACATAGCAACTCCAATTTCTTTTTGATTACCATCTCAAATATGATGGCTTGTCTCTGTGATATTCAACCTTATGTTCTCCTGAAAAAAATATATTTGGTAGTGTGTTCCACTACCAAAAGATTACTTGGCAGTGTGTTCCACTACATGCTTTTTAAAAATAAACATATGAATAAATTAGTGACTTCATCTTGATATGAGCTGAATATCTGGTTAGCAATAATATATTGGCTAAAACTCTTCGTATCTTTTTTTATCAGAATGATGAGCAACTCTATGGTCAAATTATGGCAGTATAGCAGAGGTTTATGTTTCAACTTATGTGAAAACCACTGTAGCCGTGTTTAAAAATGATAGGATTCTTTACATGTTTTGAAAATAATGCTTAGCTTGTCTTTGAAGGCAGTTCTAACAAATATGCTAAGCTACTAGACTTCTTTTATAAAGAATATAAAATGCAGACGTTTGATCTGATTTTGCAAGTCATATATTTTGTAGTATTAGGCATTGATAAGGAAGGAGGAAGACATAGGTCTCCTATATTTCAGACAGAGGAAAAGAAAAATAAAACACAGTAATAAATAGTTTTGTTAAACTTTGCATATTGTATCTCTCTTTCATCTATTGAAATTAGCTTTGAGATAATTTATATACAATACAAATTGCCAAATGTAGAGTTGAATAAGTTTTAACAAATAGCAGTGTAGCTACCACCACAGTCATGATAGTAAACATTTCCATCACCCATGAAAAATGCCCAGATTCCAATTTGCAAACGTTTTTGCTAGCATCTTGCCCCAGCAAACATTGATCTGCCTGCTCTCATTGTTCCATATAAATGGAGTCATGTAGTATGCAGTCTTTTCTGTCTAGCATCTTTCATTTAATACACCATATTTAAAATTTATTAATGCTGTAGCATGTATTAATAACTTATTCTTTTTATTACTAAGTAATACTCTATTCCGTGAATATGTATTATGAACTTTTGGAACATTCACCAGTTGATGGGCATGTAAGTTGTTTGTGGTTTGGGACCATTATGAATGAAGTTCCATTAGCATTATTTAACATGTGTCAGTTACAAACAAAAACACATGTCTTCTTGTGACATACATTTACATTTCTTGGGTAAAGACCTAGGAGTGGGATTGCTGAGTCACATGGAAAGCATATTTTCACTTTATAAGAAATTGTCGAATTTTTTAATGACTATTATAAACATATTGAACTTTTAGTAGGAATGTATGAGTGTTTCAGTTGTTCCTCATCCTTGCCAACATTTGATATTGTCATATTTCTCATTTGTTTATTTAAGCTATTATGAAATCATTTTACGTCTTTATAATAGATGTATAATCACATGTCATTGCAGTTTCAATATTAATTTTCTAATGACAAATGCTGTCAAACATCTTAGGAGCTTATTTGTCATTGATTCAACTCTCCCAATAAAGTGCTTA
Organism: Macaca thibetana thibetana; assembly: GCF_024542745.1. NCBI lineage: Eukaryota > Metazoa > Chordata > Mammalia > Primates > Cercopithecidae > Macaca > Macaca thibetana. The sequence goes on along the minus strand of NC_065597.1, from coordinate 6,326,407 downwards.
TCATTTTATTTATTGGACTGTCTGTCATTTTGTTATTAACTTGCAAAATGTCTATATATTCTGAGTACAGGTCCTTTGTAGAATACATGCTTTTTAAATATTTTCTTTCAGTTTGTGCCTTGCCTTTCCACTTTTACATTTTATGATTATTATTTGTTTTTTGGAGACACAGAGACAGGATCTATGTTGCCCAACATGTAGTGTAGTGACCTATTCACAGGCACAATTATAGCTCACTGCAATCCCTAACAGTTGGACCTTCCTGCCTCAGACTCACGATTGGCTGGGACTACAGGTGTACACAACCATGCCTGGCACCTTTTCATTTGTAACAGTGTATTTTAAAAAGGAAACTATGGTTCGTATTGTTCTATATTGCTGTTTTGAATTTGATGAAATGTAATTCATCATTTTTAAATGGTTTAGACTTTTGTGTCTTATCTAAGAAATTTTTACTCATTTCAATGTCAGGAAAATTTTCTCCTGTATTTTCTTCTCAAAGAAAATAGCTTTGAGAAGAAAATACATAGAAAATATTTTATATTTTCTTCCAAAGAATAGAAAAAACAAGAAAATTCCTCAACTTATTTTATGAAGGTAGTAAAATTTTATACTGACATTTAATAAGAGCATTAACAGAAAGAAAAATTCTAGGACAATCTTTGTCATGAACACAGATTCAAAATCCATAAACAAAATACTAACAGTTCAATTTTGTGTTCATATATGTGGCAATGTATAGTCACGTAACACAATAAAGTTTAGTAAATTTCAGGAAAAAAAAAAAAGAAAATATTTTATATTTATATATTTTCTAAAATAAAATAAACTTTTTTCGCAAAGAAAATAGTTAAAATTCTATATTTAATCTTATATTTATGCTATCCATCTGCATTTACTTGTTTTTGTGTATATTATGAGGCAAAGCTCAAGGTTCATCGTTTGTCATATGCATATACCATTGTCTCAGCAACTTTTGCTGAAAAGATTATTTTTTACTTCAACAAATTTACCCTGTGACATTAGCAAAAAACTAATTAGCCATGTATGTCTGTATTCTTAATTCTGTTTCATTATCTTTGATGCTATCAACATGCCAACACTTCCACTTTTTAAATTATTTTGAGTGTATAGTAAAATTTAAAATTGAATAATGTATGTGCTCCAAGTTAGTTTTTATAAAATTGTTTTGACTAGTCTGGGTCCTTTACATTTTCATATAACTTTTCGAATGAGCTTCTCAATATTTTCTTGAATCTTCTAATCCACAAACGTGATGTATTTTCATTACCAAAAGCCACAACAACAACAAACCAATACTTAGCAGTCATCACCCATTCCTTTCATCCTCCCCACTCCTGGGCACCCACAGTCTTATTTTTCTTTTATATTTGCCTATTCTGGATATTTCATACGAATGGAGGCATAATATACAATTCAGTCTTTGTGCATGGCTTATTTCATTTAACATGTTTACGTGTTTAACATAAATAGGTTCATGGATTAACTTTGAATAGATTGTACTTTATACCTTTTTTATTGTCAAATAATATTCCTTTGTATGAATTCGCTGCATTGTATGTATCCATTGATCAGTTGATGGCAATTTGAGTTGCTTTTGGCTATTATGAATAATACTTGGTTATTATGAATAACACTTTTATGAATACTCTTTTACAAGTTTTTCTGTGGACGCATTTTTATGTCTTTTAAATTTTTACATAGGAGTGGAATTTCTCGGTCATTTAATAAATATGATTAACCTTTTAAGGAACTGCCAAAATATTTTTCAATGTGGATGCACCATTTTACATTCCAAAAAGCATAGTATGAATGTTTCAGTTTCTCCATATCCTAACCAAAACTTGTTATTATTTGTATCCTGATCATAATCATTCTAACAGACATTAGGTATTATTGCATTGAGGGTTGATTTTTTATATTTTCATATCCTTATTGGCCATTGGAAGAAGTAGCTATTCAAATCCTTTACCATTGTTGTCTTTTTAAAATTGAGTTATCAACGTTCCTTACAGATTTGAAGTACACATCTCATCAAATATATGACTTGCAGATACCTTCACCATCTCTGGATTGTTTTTCCACCTTTTTAAAAGATGTCCTGTGATGTTCAACAGTTTTTTAATTTTAGTGAAACCCAAATTATTGACATTTTTCTTGGTTGCTTGTGATTTAGATTTTATATACGAGACATCGCTGCCTAATCCAAAGCCCCGAATATCTACTCCAGTGTTTTCAGCCAGAAGATTTATAGGTTTAGTGCTTGCATATGTCTTTGGTTTATCTTCGGTATCTTTATCGTCATATATTTCACCCATCTAATCTGTACTAATTCAGTTTTCACTATGTGTGCAACAAGGAGCAAAGTCATTCTTTTCTTCTCAACAAGAAATTCCATACCTTTTAACTATTACTTCTCTAACAATCCCTCTGCTGCACACACACGTAAGCTCTAGGCAATCCTGAATCTACTCTAGCTGTATATTTTTATACTCTGGACTTTCAAATGACTAGAATCATAAAACATGTGATCTTTCATGACTGCCTTAGCTCACTGAGCACAATATTTCAAGTTCATCCATGTCACATGCGTCAGTACTTCATTCTTTTCTGTGGCTAATAACCAATCGTATGTGTATCTATCACATCTTGTTTATGAGTTTATAGACATTTTGGTTGATTTCTCTTTGGCTATTGTGAATAGGGCTGCGAGAAACAATTATGTAGAGGTATTTGTTTAATACTTATTTTTGAATAATATGTATGTATATGTAAACAAATACTTCTACACAACTGTTCATAGCAGCCATATTCACAATAGATAAAGTGTAAACAACCCAAGTTTCCAGAAATTCACTGTGGTTTTGATTTTCATTTCCCTAATACCTAGTGATGTCAAGCATTTTATCAAGTGTATGCTAGACATTTATATATCTTCCTTGAATGTCTATTCCATATATTGTATCTATTTTTAGTTGGGTTATTTGTCTTTTTATTACTGATTTGTAAGTGTTCTTTTTATATTCTAGATACAACCCACTTATCTGACATATGATTTGAAAATATTTCTCCCATTCTGTGGTTTGTCTTTTTACTTTCTTGATGCTGACTTTTTGAAGCACAAAGGTTTTTATTTTGGGGTTTGATTAAGTCTAATTCATTTTCCTTTTGTTGTTCATGCTTTTGTGTCATACGTGAGAATTTTTGCCTAATCGAAGGTCATGATTATTTACCCATGTGTTCTACTCCAACACGTTTATAGCTGTATCTCTTACATTGAGGTCTTTGATCCATTTGGAGTTAATTGCTGTGTATGGTATGAGGATGCAAGTGGCTCTCCAGCTGGCCTAGCACCATTTGAAGGGTCTTGCCACCATTTTCAAAAATCAGTTGCTGTAAATATATAGATTTATTTCTGAACTCTGAATTATCTTCCATTGATCAACATGTCTATCCTTATGACAATGTCACACTGTCTTGATTCCCTGCTTTGTAAGTACTTCTACGTTATTCTTACTCTTAAGATTGTTTTGACTATTTTGTGACCTGTGAAATTTCATGCAAATTTTAGAATTAACTTGCTAATTGCTACAAGTAATTTAGGTGGAATTTGTATGGGGAGTTCATTGAATCTATAGATCGATGCAGAGTGTCATCATCTTAATGTTAAGTACTACAAATCATGAACTTTGCACTTGTTTTCATTTATTTAGATCTTTTAAAAATTATTTCAATGGAATTTTATAGGTTTCAGTGTACATATTTTACAATTATTTGTTAAATTATTTCCTAAGTATTGTATTACATTTAGTTTTATTGCAAATCAAATTATTTTCTTAATATTCTTGGATTATTTGTTAAAGTATATAGAAATACAATAGATTTTTGTATATTAACTTTGTATCATGAAGCCATGCTGAACTTGTATATTGGTTCTAAGAATTTTGTTAATGAATGAATTTGAATTTTTTAATTTATAAGATCATGTCCTTCTTCCGTTCTAATTTGAATGTCTTTATTATTTTTTATTGCCTAATTTCCCTTACTAGAACCTTCACTAAAATTTTAAAATAAGTAGTGAGAGGGGGCCGGGCATAGTGGCTCATGCCTGTAATCCCAGCACTTTGGGAGGCTGAGGCGAGCAGATCACTTGAGGTCAGGAGTTCAAGACCAGCCTGGCCAATATGGTGAAACCCCATATCTACTAAAATTACAAAGTAGCTGGGCATGGTGGTGGGTTCCTGTAATCCCAGCTACCCGGGAGGCTAAGGCAGGAGAATCGCTTGAACCTGGGAGGCAGAGGTTGCAGTGAGCCGAGATCCCGCCATTGCACTCCAGCCTGGGCAACAAGATCAAAATTCCATTTCAAAAAAAAAAGTAGTGAGAGGGGACATCTGTATATTATTTCTACGGTAGGAGAAAAGCAACTAGTCTTTAATCATTAAGTATAATCTTAGCTGTTTTTGTTTTTGTTTTTTAATAGACGGTCTTTATTGAATTGAGGAGGTTCTGTTATATTTCTCATTTCTTGAATGTTTTGTTCATGAAAGTATGCTGGATATTTTCAAATGTTTGTTTGTTTTTCTATGTCTATTGAGATGATCATGTGATTTTTAAAAATTCTATTGAGTTTTTCCCTCACGTAGTTTGACACTCTGTTATTAGGTACATGCAAATTAAGTATCATTATATTTTTTGGAGAATCGGCCTATTTTTCATCATGCAATGCCCTGATTTACTCCTGATAATTTCCCTTGATTTGAAATTCGTTTTGTCTGAAATAAATATAGCTACGCCATCTTTCTTTTGATTAGTGTTAGTTTGGTATGCTTTATCCCTTTATCCATTTATTTACTTTTAATGTATATATGTATATAAATTATAAATACATATAGCTTTATGTTTGATGTGTGCTTCTGGTAGAAACATGTAGATTTGAGTATTGTTTTTTCATCTACTCTGACACTCTCTGTTAATGGGTGCGTTGAGACCACTAATATTCAAAGTCATTATTGATATAGTTAGATTAATGTGTACCATATTTGCTACTGTTTCCTATTTGTTGCACTTGTTTATTCTTATTTTTGTCTTCTACTTTTTTCTACATTTTTTGTGGTTTTAATGAAGCATTTTATATGATTCCAGTTTAATTCCTTTCTTAGCATGTCAGTTATACTTCCTTCTTTTTTTTTTAATCTTTTTTAGTGGTTTCCCTATAATTTGCAGTATGCATTACAAGGAATCCAAGACTACTTTCAAATATGCTATACTATACTTCACTGATGGCATGAATATCTTATAATAACAAAATCCTCTCTTATCTCTTATATTATTACTTGTAATTCATTTCACTTATGTATAAACATACAAAATAATATACATTTATATATAATTGAATGCATAGTTGCTATTACTATTTTGAAAAAAGTTATTGTTAGATCAATTAGAAATAAGACAAATTAAAAATGTATTTTGCCTTTACATATTCCTTCTTGATGTTCCTCCTTTTGTTCTGGTTGATAGGGGTTTCTGATCTATATTATTGTCTTTTTCTCCAAAGCACTTCATCAATGTTTCTTGCAAAGCAGGTCTACCGCCATCAAGTTCTCTTAATTCTTGTTTGCCTGAAAAAGTCTATATTTCTCCTTCACTTTCAAGGATAATGTCATACAGCATAGAGTTCTACATTGGTGTTTTGCGTTGTTTTCTCTTAGCATTTTAAATAGTTCATTCTATTCTCTTCTTACTTTCATGATTTCTGAGGGGAAGTCAGATGTAATTCTCATATTTCTTCCTCTATGGGTAAGGTGTTGTTTTTCTTTGACTTCTCTGAGAATTTTTTTCTACATCATCAGTTTTCTGTAGTTTATAAATGATATGCCCAGGTGTAGTGGGTTGGTTTTTTTTTTTTTTTTTTTGGAATTATCAAGTTTGTTGTTCTCTGAATTTCTTGGATCTGTGGTTTGGTGTCTGACACTTCTTCTCTTCTTCTGTTCTTTTTTCTTTCTTCTTTTTCTGGTTTTCTTATTACAGACATGTTACACCTTTTTGTATTTGTCCCACACTCCTTGGATATTCTTGGTTGTTTTTCAGTCCATGTTCCTTCTCCTTTTTAGTTTTGGAGTTTTCTACTGAGATAGCCGCATGCTCAAAGATTTTCCTTCAGCTGTGCCAGTCTACTAATAAGCCAATCAGAGGCATTCTTCACTTCTGTTACAGTGTTTTTGATCTCAAACATTTCTTTTTGGTTCTTTCTTAGGATTTCTAATTCTCTGTTTACATTGTTCATATGTTCTTGCATGCTGTCTACATTCCCATTATTATCCTTAGCATATTAGTCATAGTCAGTTTAAATTCCCAGTCTAATAATTCTAACATCCCTGCCATGTCAGTTCTGATGCTGGTTCTGCCTCCTCAAAATTGTGTGTGTGTGTGTGTGTGTGTGTGCGCGCGCATGCACGCATGTGTGTGTGTGTTTCCTTTTGGCATACCTTGTAATTTTAATGTAGCAGCTAAGAGAAGCTACTGTAAAGAGGCTTTTAGTAACACAGGGGTAATGCATGGGCATAGGCTAAGTATACTAGAGTGCTAGGAATTGGTCTCAGACTCTTAGTGAGACCATTCTCCTGTGCTGTGAACTTCACAAGTGCCTCTCCATTTTTTTTTTCTCCCCGCTTACATGGGGGAGGATATCTAGAGTGGATTGCAGTTGAGTATTTTCCTTCTCCGACGTAAGTTAGGCTCTGATGATACCCTAGCTGGCTAGACCCTTGTTAACTAGTCTCTCCTAAGGTCAGGCCATGTTAAAAAGAATAAAGTGACCTGGCGTATTTCAGAATGGTTTCCTTTTCCTTTCCCCTGCTAGAAGCATGGGAGAGAGGGAAGGAAGGAGATTTTCCTCTGATATTTAACGTGAGAACCTGGCAGTGTGCCTGAAGGTAAAACTAACAAAAAAAAAGTCCCCTATTCTTCATGTTTGGGTCCTCTAGAAGTTTTTACCTTACAGAGTATTCCACACTGAGCCTTCAGAGATTCATCAACTCCAGTTCAGATTCTCCTACCCTAACACTGATTTCAGGGTGGTTTCTGCTCCTGTAAACCATGGTTCCCTATGTTTCCCTGCCTGTCTCTCCATTCTTGGGAGCAGATATTTGTCCTGTGACCTCACCACTCTTACAGATCCTAGACAACTTGCTGACTTTTCAGTCTGTTCAGTTTTTTGCTTGCTGTTAGGATGGAATGATGTCTTCCAGTTTTCTTATGTGCAGAACCAGAAACAGAAGTCTTCAAAGTTGTTTTTTTATTTAAATTTTGTATCTGTAAAAGATTAATGAGGTGTCTTGCACACAGAAAATACTTAATCGACACTGAGAGAATGATTGAAGACTACAAGATGAAGGATCAAACCATCTTTCTCAGAGAATGGAGAAATTTGTTGTATATATTGCTTAAATTACAGAGATATGAGAACCCTCTCTTGATGGGGAGTTATTATTTATTTATTTGAAGTCTGAAATTTACTGATCTCTTAGGACCGAGATGGATGATAAAGTGTGAACATAAAAGACTACTACTTAGAGCAGTTTGCTTGCCTCCCTTAATAAAATTCCCATTAAACACGGGAAAAGTATCAGACCAACCATGCCTGGTTTGGTTATTTGTTACTTGCTACTCTCATAGTATAGTGGAGTTACTTCATCCAATGACTTGAGTTATATTCTATCATCACTAACTAAACATAATTTTAAAGAGTACACCTCCACTCTTTGGGCCTAAGTTTACATCCCTATAAAATGGAGCAGTTATATTACATAAAGTATGTGCTCACTCTTGAAAACTTGGTCAAGCTATTTAGGATAATATTTCTTTTCTCACTCATTCACTCTCATTAGATGCACTTCCCAGAGAGAGACATAGTTCTTTTGTATCTCGCCTCAGTGAGAATATAAAAAGAGAAATGACTCGAAAAGAGGAAATAACACAAATATCAATAATACAAGATGCAATATAATTTTATTGCATTTGCGATGACTTTTCAGAGCTAAGTTAAAGCTAGCAGAAAATTCTTTATCTGGTCATTAGTTCAGTGCTCCACATAATAAAGTACTTCTAAAGCTATAAAACTTGGCTGAATCATTTGATTTGAGGGAACTGAATATGAAGTTATTAACATATATTACTCAATACAAGTTTTCTTTTACATCTGCTTCTATGACTTGCATAATTAAGGATATGAAGATTACATTTAATATTCTGTTTGTGCCAACTCATACGTTACTTTTAAAATTTATTTCTTAAATTGTTCCCAGAGTTATGTCTTTGTATTTTGAGAAGAGTTGATTTTTAGTAGCGCTGTAACTATGTTTGTAGGATGTAATGACAATGAGACACGCTGTATTTATATGATCTACTTGTTTTATAATTAGCATTGTGATGATTTATACATTACTTTTTATTAGCAGGCAAGACAAACGATTATTATGTTGTAATTTCAGATATTTGAGTTTTACTATGAAAGAATAAAGATGCTACCATTTCTAACACCATAGGGATATTGGTGATGCAAGAATACGGAATTTTTTTTCCCAACCATTATGGTTATATAAAAGATCATCTGGCAGGGTGCAATGGCTCACGCCTGTAATCCCAACACTTTCGGAGGCTGAGGTGGGCGGATCACGGGGTCAGGAGTTCTAGACCAGCCTGGCTGATATAGTGAAACCCCGTCTTTACTAAAAATACAAAAATTAGCTGGGTGTGGCAGCACGCGTCTGTAGTCCCAGCTACTCGGGAGGCTGAGTAGGGAGAATTGCTTGAACCCAGGAGGCAGAGGTGGCAGTGAGAGAGACCATGCCATTGCACTCCAGCCTGGGTGACAGAGTGAGATTCTGTCTCAAAAAATAATAAAAATAAATAAATAAATAAATAAAATCATCTAGCTGAACATTTTATTTCTGCTAAAAATTCATCATATTAATCATTCATTTATTCATTCAACAAATAATAGGCATCTAGCACTATCAAAGTGCTATAAATACAATAGTGGACAAATTGAAAAAGGTACCAGTTCATATAGAACATGCAGTCTCCTGAGAGAGATGATCAGTAGACAAATAACTTATAAATGAAAACATAAAATGACAACCATATGTACTTTAAGGAGAATTAGCAAGGTCACGTAGAGTGGTAAATGTGGGGCAAAGGATTGAGCTAGTAACAACAATCGTCCACAGATTATACACAAATCTCTAAAGGCTTTATGTCTCCTAATCATGCAGCTTCTGCACATTTTTCCAGCACACACTTCTGTTTACTAGACATCTCCACCTAATTATACCACGAAAGCTTCAAATGCATCATGTACAGAATCACATCCACCATCGAATGCCTTAAGTTTCTAAGCTTAGCCATTTTCCAACTCTTTTATTTTTTTGAGACTGTGTCTCGCTCTGTCACCCAGGCTGGAGTATAGTGGCGCAATCTTGACTCACTGCAACCTCTGCTTCCTGGGTTCAAGCGAGTCTCCTGCCTCAGCCTCATGAGTACCTGGGAGTACAGGTGCCCACCACCATGCCTGGATAATTTTTCCTATTTTTTAGAAGAGACAGGGTTTTATTATGTTGGCCAGGTTGGTCTCGAACTCCTGACGTCAGGCGATCCACCTGCCTCAGCCTCCCAAAGTGGTGGGATTACAGGCGTGAGCCACCGCGCCCAGACCCAACTTTTTATCAGTCATTTCTTTCTACTGATTTATGACCAAAACATCTCTTAAGCATATCCTTTTTCTCCAGCTTCACTGTGAATACCTCACTAATGCCTTTACTTTGGGTGTTTTTAGCGAACAAGAGTTTTTATGCCATCACTTTATGAGTTGCACGTGTATAATGTTCACCAAGAAACAGTGTTAAATATTGGGTATTTGGGCTCCAGACAGCTTGCTTTTTAAATCACTACTCCCTTACACACCATTTTCTTTTCTCTAAACTATCTGACATCCCTGGAACATCAATCTATCAAGCATAGTACTACTAGATCAAGGATTCTTCCTCTAATATTTATTCAGAGGTTTGCTGGCATGTGTATCAGCAGTACAGAAATCTGGCTATTAATAGTGATCACCTGGGTACTTGTAAACCACATATACATGCATGTTTTCATATGTATCAAATGTGTGATGTATCATAGATATACGTTTATGTATGTATATATGAATATGTGTATGCATACAAATATATGTACATGTGTATATAGTACTATACATCATAACAATGTTTCAGTTAATGACACCATATACAACGGTGGTCTCATAAAATTATAATGAAGCCAAAAAATTCCTATTGCTTCCTGGTGACAACTTGAAGTTGCTGACCATGAGTAGGCTTAGGCTGATATGTGTGTTTGCACCTTAGTTTTTAACAAAAATGTTTAAAATGTTAAAAAAAAAAAAAAACTTAAAAACAAAAAAATCATAGAATAATGAGGTAAAAAACCATATTTTTATACAGTTGTACAATGTGTTTCTGTTTTAAGATAATTATTATTACAAAAGAGTAAAAATATTTTTGAAAACTTTAAATGTTTATAAAGAAGGTACAGTGGCTGGGCATGGTGGCTCATGTTTATTTTTTATTTTTTATTTATTTATTTTTTTTTGAGACGGAGTCTCGCTCTGTCGCCCAGGCTGGAGTGCAGTGGCGCAATCTCGGCTCACTGCAAGCTCCGCCTCCCGGGTTCACGCCATTCTCCGGCCTCAGCTTCCCGAGTAGCTGGGACTACAGGCGCCCGCCACTGCGCCCGGCTAATTTTTTTCTATTTTTAGTAGAGACGGGGTTTCACCATGGTCTCGATCTGCTGACCTTGTGATCCGCCCGCCTCGGCCTTCCAAAGTGCTGGGATTACAGGCGTGAGCCACCGCGCCCGGCCGGTGGCTCATGTTTATAACCCCAGCACTTTGGGAGGCCCAGGTGGGCAGATCATTTAAGGTCAGGAGTTAAGAGACCAGCCTGGCCAACGTGGCGAAACCCCGTCTCTACTAAAAATACAAAAATTAGCCGGGCCTGATGGTTCCTGTAATCCCAGCTACTGTAATCTCAGCTACTTGGGAGGCTGAGGCAGGAGAATCACTTCAACCCTGGAGGTGGAAGTTGTAGTGAGCCAAGGTCATGCCACTGCACTCCAACCTGGGCAACAGAGAGAGACTCTGCCTCAAAAAAGAGAAGTTATAGTAAGGTTGTGTTATGTATTATTAAAGAAAGAAAACAAACAAATTTAGCAGAGCTTAAGTGTGCAGAATCCATAAGGTCCACAATAGTGCGCAGTACCATCCTGTGTCATCACACTGATTCACCGCCCTCTTACTGATGCACCCAGAGCCATTTACTGTCCTGTGAGCTCTATTCATGGTAAGTGCTCTATACAGGTGTACCAAATATGTATTGTATACCATAGTTTGAATGCACCTTTTCTATGTTTAGATATGTTTGAATACACAAGTATTTGCCATTGTGTTACAACTGCCTACAATATTCAGCACAGGTTTGTAGCCTAGCAGCAATAAGCAACACCATACAGCCTAGGTGTATAGTAGGCTGTGCCATCTAGGTGTATGTAAGTTCTATCACATTTGCACAAGGACAAAATCGTCTAAGAACACACTGCTCAGATTACATCTCTGTTGTTAAGCAACACCTGACTATGTCTGGCCCTCATTCTTGCATCTGCAGAAACATGACAAGACAATGCGTATTTTTCACTCAGGTGAAAACTGAATCTCTGGGTATGAGTTAGACGATAAACAGTGAACTAAATACATAAGTAAATATTACAGTATATTAGACTTTCATAAAACCTGACAGCCATGAAGATTTTAGTGAGTTTAGCGTTCCAGACAGAGAAGAACAAGTTGGGACTATACCTGGTGTGTTCGAGAAGCTTTATGGAGGCCTGAAAGGCCATAAAGAGGTCAATGAGGGGAAAATGTCAGGGTTGACCTGAGAGATAAAAGGGAATGAATAGATTCTGGTAGGACTAGTGTGTGGAAAATATCAGTTCACATTATTCATAGTTGTCACATTCTATACAGTTGCCATAAATATTGAATTAGTGAAAATTGAATTACTGCTCTAAGAGAAGAGACAGAGATGCCTATTATGACTATCTACCTCTTGGCTGGTCATGGGACTTGGATTGGTCATATTCACTAATCATTAATAATTAACATTAAAATAAAACGGCAGCCATGGTTGAAGGCAGAAGAGCAAGGGAATGCTAGAGTCAGAGAACCAGATGCAGCAGAACACCCATGTATATCAAGCCCACTCTTGTGACACACACAAACACACAAGCACACATACATATACCTGCATTTTATTATCTCCACTCTGAAACATAACAACTGGAAGAACCAAGTCCATCCTGTATGGAAGTGATTTTTTTTTTAGTATTTTGAAATATGTTTATCCATGTTTTAGGACTAATTTCAAAGAATTTAATTAAGAAGTGCTTCCTTATTTAATTAGTTATTTATTTTGCCCTGGTATAGTCTTTCTGCTAGAGAAGGACAGAGACTGAAGCACTTTTAAGGCCCGCTTCCTCAATGACAAATCATATTCTTAGTCTTTATCAACCTCTGAATGTAGCTTCTCTCCAGACACTTATCAGAAGGTACAGTCTCTGATTCTGATAAATATTATGCTGCAGAAGAAATGTTTTAAGGAATTCAACGTTTGTTCGTTCATCAGTGTATTCCAAACATGTCCATGGGATAAAGCGGATGTTCAAAATAACTCATGTTTGAATAATGCTAAATTGTCCTTTATCCACTCATTCACTTGTCCACTTATTCATCTATTTGTTCATTCATTCATTCTTTCATTCATTCAGTTCTCTATGTACCTGTACCTGTTCTAACTTAATCTTCTTAGTACCTCCTATGTGTCATGAATTAGACTATAGGCTTGAGAAACAGATATAAACAGGACGCTCAAAGTCTATTGAAGTAGGCAGATGTGCAAACAAAAATTTAGGAAGCCCTACTGAAAGTGCTGATTAGCATATGAACAACACAAAGGTGTGTTGGCCATAACCGTTTGTTTTACCAATCAGTAAGTAATCCAACATACACCCCTATACCCAGTCAGCCAGAGAAGCAGTGAATCAATGAAGTGAACACATATTTATTGGGCCTCTCTCTGGGGTAGACCATGTGATAGGTGCCAGCTTGGATAATAATATAGAAAAGGCATAGCTCTGCTTCTGACAAGTTCCTGGCATTTACACCTGTTTCTACTTACACAAGTATACTTCAAAAGCTATTTATTCAGAAGCCATGCCATAAAAATTAATTATATCTAGAATAGATTAAATGAATCCAGCAATTACTTTTCACAGGGTCTAAAGTGCATCTATAAACATGGAAAGCAATGCTGGCAAAATTGGTTCATAGAAAGAAGGGCCAAATTTCTTTAAAAAAAGATCTGTGAATGACCTGATACTATGCTGACTATTGACCTAAGCCAAATATAATAAATAACAAATGGAGGAAAAAGCAGAAATTAGAAAGGTCTTCCAAGTCTCTGTTTACTATAAAAATAAACACATTTTACTTCTTTCTACAAATTATCTGAAAGTCAAGCGCAATAGGGGTGACCGTCTTAAGGAAGTCTTCTACTGTAGACTGAATGTTTGTATCCATCCAGAATTTTGTGTCATAGTTTCCAAGGTGATGGTATTGGAGATGGGGCCTTGGGGAGGTAATGAGGTCATGAGGGTGGAATCCTCATGATGGGATTAGTGCCCTTACAATAAGAGACACGGCAGGATGATCTCTCAGCCATGTGAAGATACAGAAAAAAGGCATTCATCTGCAAACAAGGAAAAAGGCCTTTGGCAGGAACCAAACTGGCTGGCACTCTTTGATCCTGAACTTCCCAGCCTCTATAAATATGAGAGATCAATACTTGATGTGTTAGCCACCCAGTTTACGCTTTTCTTTTCTTTTTTTTTTTTTTTTTTTTTTTGATGGAGCCTTGCTTTTGTAGCCCAGGCTGGAGTGCAGGCGCGATCTCAGCTCACTGCAACCTACATCTCCCAGGTTCAAGTGATTCACCTGCCTCAGCCTCCTGAGTAGCTGGGATTATAGGCACCCACCACCAAGCCTGGCTAATTTTTGTATATTTTGTGGAGACAGGGTTTTGCCATGTTGGCCAGGGTGGTCTCAAACTCCTGACCTCAGGTGGTCTGCCTGCCTCAGCCTCCCAAAGTGCTGGGATTACAGGTGTGAGCCACTGTTCCTGGCCCAGTTTATGCCATTTTTAATAGCAACCCAAGCCGACTGCCATCTTCCTTTATTCCCACCAATAATTCAATGTTTTCTCTCTGACTGGGCACTGTGACTCATGCCTGTAATCCCAGCACACTGGGAGGCTGAGACTGGCACATCACTTGAGGTCAGGAGTTCCAGACCAGTCTGGCCAACATGGTGAAACCCCATCTTTACTAAAAAATACAAAAAAATCAACCAGGCATGGTGGTGTACACCTGTAATCCCAGCTAGCTGGGAGGCTGGGGCTGGAGGATCACTTGAATCCAGGAGGCAGACTTTGCAGTGAGCCAAGATCTCTCCACTGCACTCCAGCCTGGGCAACAGAGTGAAGCTCTGTCTCAAAAAACAAAAACAAAAATGAAAGCAAAAAGTTTTCCATCCAAGCCATTGCCAATCTTGGAAACCACAGAATTCATCAAATTTGCACTTTTTGACTTTTCAAATAAAAATGAGGATTTATTGAAGTATATCTGATAGCATACTAGTGCTCCTAGTCAATTCATAGCCATCTCTAAATAAGATTTCCCAACCACTGAGAGTACAGGGATAATTTCAAGAGGAGAAGACTTTAACAATTGTGACAAAGGACTTCCTATGTTAATTTCCTATTGCTGTTGTAATAGATTACCACAACGTTAGTGGCTTAAAGCCTCCAGTTCTGGTTTATACTTCCTCTTGTAAAACTTTGCCAAATACTGCTCTATCTCACAGTACTTCTCAGAAACTATCCAAAGGGAAGATGTGATGGGAGAATAATAATTATTCTACCCATGGAAATAATTTTGCCCACAAATTGTTTTAATGTGTTCTTGAAAACATAAAAAGTGTCATACTTGAAATCAAGAAAAGTTGATTCTAGTCCCTTCTCTACCACTAGGTTGCATATCTGCATAGATTGTCTTTGAAATATTTATCATATTCCTTAGTTTTTTCCTAGAGTTTGGAAATCAGGGAGGCATAAAGCCGAAGGCGTCTTTTCCCTTAGAAACTCAGATTCTCCATTTTCAGAGAAATGTGATTTAATAAAAAAATCAATACCACAACTCCTTTCTGAGGGCTCTGTTTTGGCCCTTTAGTTCTTTGTCTCTGTAGCATGCTGTGATATTATCTGTCTCTCTGCACGACACCAAATACGAGAGCTGTCAGTATGATGTGTGCTGGAAAGGACTACTTTATTCCTAAACTGGGGCTCCTCCTTGGTCTATTCAAAACTGTTTTACTTTCCCCCAGTGACTTTCTGCTACTATTTGTTTGTTTGTTCGGATAAATAGAAAAGAGCTGGGGAAAAAAGAGGTCAGTAGAATAACACAACAATTGAAACATCAGTATAAGTTCAGTGGATAAATAAAACACTGATATTCTCTCAGTTGAGAAGTCCACATTTAAGTCTCAGTACTTGTACTTAGACCTGGACCTTTGGAATTCATAAAATGGTTTACCCTTTTTTTCTGTTCTTATAGATTTCCTGAGATGAACAATACTTCCATGGCCGGTGGAAATATGCTTATTAAACAATGAATTAATGAAGATATGAATATTAGCTACACATGTATTTGCCAATAGATGGTAAATTTCAGGACGGAGTCACATGCCTGAAGTTTCCTGGTTTTGCAATAACCATCCTGTGATCTTTTCCCCTTCAATTGCACTGCTGTGTTCTTTGTCTCCTAGTTTAAGTCCTCACACTGCTAATACCCTCAATGCGGATGTCATCTTTGTTCTGGACATCTGCTCCTCCTTACCTGATGTTCACCTGTTCACCTGGCAACATGACATCTGGTATCAGCCCTGGATGGAGCCTTCTGCTTCCTGCTGGTGGGGTCTTTTTTTTTTTTTTTTTTTTTTTTTGAGACGGAGTCTCGCTTTGTCGCCCAGGCTGGAGTGCAGTGGCCGGATCTCAGCTCACTGCAAGCTCCGCCTCCCGGGTTTACGCCATTCTCCTGCCTCAGCCTCCCGAGTAGCTGGGACTACAGGCGCCCACCACCTCGCCCGGCTAGTTTTTTGTATTTTTAGTAGAGACGGGGTTTCACCATATTAGCCAGGATGGTCTCGATCTCCTGACCTCGTGATCCGCCCGTCTCGGCCTCCCAAAGTGCTGGGATTACAGGCTTGAGCCACCGCGCCCGGCCAACTGGTGGGGTCTTAACTTAGACAACCCTTTCACTTCTGTTCCTTTTGTCTTTCTTTGAATGCCAATGTATTCTTTTTTTCCTTTTGGGTTTATCTGAATATCTAATGTTCTCTTCATATAACTCTATTTATATCTTACTTCCTATGGTTAATTTCTGCGGGATGGTCCTTGGGAAGAAGGAGAGCAAAACTTGAATGTCCACACTGGTGTTTCTATTCCCTAGGATGATTCCTGTAGCAGGAAACCTAGAGACACAGGCGGCGTGCGTTCTCCTTATTCTTCACTCTCACCTGTTCTTCGCTCTTTCTCCCATTTCTTTCACTCTCATGCCTCTGTCTGCTGCCTCTTCACCCTTCTGCCTCTGTCTTCTGACACTTTCTCCTCATCTCTCTCTCTGTTGTTTGCACACCCTCCCATACCTCCACACCTCTTGTTTCTCTACCACCTCCTTCTTACTGTTTTAACGTTTTGTTATTTCACGTTCTGCCTGATATAATAGTTACAATATCTAAAAATTCTGGATTGTGTAGAGCTGGGCTAATTTAGAATATCCCCAGCTATTTAGATGTGCAAAACTTCAACATTTTGTGTCCAGTGCTTCTTGAAGAAGCAGAGCAATTTTTTAAACGATGAAAAGAAAAACTTATAATCAGACCAATGCAACTGTTGTTATAGAAAACAAATTTTCATTATTTTCTTATGTGATTTACATTTTCTTTTTTTTTTTTTTTTTTTTTTTTTTTGAGACGGAGTCTCGCTCTGTCATCCAGGCTGGAGTGCAGTGGCACCATCTCGGCTCACTGCAAGCACCGCCTCCTGGGTTCACTCCATTTTCCTGCCTCAGCCTCCCAAGTAGTTAGGATTACAGGTGCCCGCCATCATGCCTGGCTAATTTTTCATTTTTATTTTTTTAGTAGATATGGGGTTTCACCATGTTAGCCAGGATAGTCTCGATCTCCTGACCTTGTGATCCGCCCACCTTGGCCTCCCAAAATGCTGGGATTACAGGCATGAGCCACCATGCCGGGTCTACCCTCCTATTTCTAATGACAGCCTATGATGTTGGAATGCAGGACTAGTATCTGACTTCCTTTTGTACTCTACTTTGAACCAATCTACTAGCCACCTGAATATCTGGAAGTATGAATTGAACACAGATATAAAAATAAGCATAAGCATAATGACAAGGTCTTCAAAGAATGAATTATTAAATGAGAAACAATAGGTAGTAGATTATGTTTCCCTAATCCAAGCTAGCTTTCAAAAAAGTGTCAGGTACAGAGCCTTTTTAAAACAGCGGGAAGATCTAACAAATTCTGACTTTCATCTCCTTTACTTATGTGTCCAACAACTTTTTTGTACTGTGGAATAATTAACATACTGATCTTTGCTAGACACTTATATTTTCTAGATTATCAATAACTGGCTAAGTTTTATATTCTTCACATCAGAGCTTCTTAAAACATAGCTCAAGGATTACCTAAAAGAATGTTTCCTGAGAAGTTAATTAAATATACAAATCACTATACTCTAACTAAAAATCTTGAGGAGAGTGTCTGATTCTTGTATACAAGCATGAGAAGCTTTGTCCTACCTTCTACCTCAATGGTTTATAAAATCTTAAATCATGCAGGGAAAGCAATGGATTGGAAACATATTTTTAATCTGTCTCCTGAAGTCCATATATGATTCATTACTCTTCATAGCAAAGTGATGATGGTCTGACTGGCTCAGTTTGTTCTGTTGGAATCAATTTTGGCTTTGGTCTGAGACAAGGTCTAAGTATCATTCACACAGCCGCCAACAATATTCATCATCTGTGCTGGTTGATAGGGAGGGTTGACGCATCTGAATTAAGTCCAATTCCCAGATTTGTCACAATTAGCTATGTAAATTACTTTAACTTCATGAGTCTCATTTTCCTTAACTATGTAGATAGAATGAACTTATTTCATATATTGGGGAATTCTTACCATAATGCCTGACTCCTTAGAAAAACACAGAAACAGTTTATTGCGTCAGACAAGTGGCTTAATACTGCGCTAAAGTTCTAACAATTCTGTATTCTAAATAACTTGGTTCACCTACTTCCCGCTCTTGCTCCCTTCAAAAAGAAAAAAGTTTGCATCAATCACATGTGTGGAAGATGCCTGGATAAAAATAATGTTCTTATCTAGGCATGACATTGAAAGACTTTTCTCCATTAAATGTGTAGCAAAAAAAAGTATTGTGGGACCAATCAAGTTTGGAAAATTGTTTATTTTATACTTCTCTTGAAAATTGATAATGCCCATGTAGCTAGGAAAAAATATTATGGGAAATGTACAGTAAGATAAAATTTTATTTAAATACATATTTTTCAACATATAGTTGATCACAGAATCTCACTGTTTTTCAATTAATCATATTTCAAGGATGTAGTATTCTGCAGAATACACTTTAGTAAATGCTAGTTTTTAAGTTCCTTGGGGAAAATCTACCCAATCTACTTTCCTCCAGCTACTTCCAGGCCCTTCCTTAAAAGCTAATTAAAACGGTCATTTGAGCTATTTCTGAAAGTCAAATAGTGAAGAAATCACTTCCTTTTCTCCCTCCATTGTCATGATCTTGGTTCAAATTCTAATGATTAAAACCTTAAGAGAAAAACATCAATTTTCAAATTGGCTCATCCCAGATGATGATACCTGGTTATTGCTGAAAATCATAACATCGAGAGATATATACATATATATATATATATATATTCCTGAGCCCCTGCAAAAATGTGAAAGTCTCACTTCCAATATATAACCTGCACTCTTAAGTCTGTGTTAATTGTTGCTTACTTGACACAAAGTTCTAAAGCAGAGGCACCCAGGGAAGAAAGCATTATGAGAACAGTCAGATTAGATTTGTGACGACAATTAAGCTCTATTCTTTATTGCTTCTTCTTATTCTTAGCTTTGAAATATTTCCTGCACTTGAGTCATTTCAGCTCCTGGTAGCATTGCTGGAGAAAACAAGACATATTTATTAAATAAACAAACAAGAACAAAGCAATAAATCTTGTGCTTTTCATACTATGTGAAAATAAATTGAGGGGCTATAAAAGTTTGCGTTGTGTATGTTAGGCTTTTTACAGAAAGTATCTTTAGAATTTTCTTTCCTGCAAACATGTCTTTGCAGAGTGCTATCAAATTCAAATTATCCCCAGAGGACAGGTTACAGGTGATTAAATCAACTCTCTCCAGCAAAGAATACTTTAAAACACTTTTGAGAGCCCTCTAGTTGTGACATGACCTTTGAGAAAAGCATTTTGCAGTTGACATAGTTTGTGTTTTCGTTAGAGGTTTCTCTTAGGCAGAGATGAATTAACATCTTCCACCATAAAATTTGGGCTTAGATAAATGAAGAGCACTTAGTAATTTGCTTTACTTCTCATCTTGGGAGCTTTTTGAATTGGAGAATTCAATGTCATTGTCTCTTGATTTCATCAATGGAGCTATATGTATGAATGTGCATCGTTTATTTCATAGTCTTCAAGAATGATCCACATTTGGTTTGGAAATTGGAAGGAACAAATCTTTTTCTCAAAATTCAGTACCTATCTTTATGCTTGTAAAAAATATAGAGATGATGTTGATGCTATTTCATATGTCACAGCATGTTCATCTACATGAGAAATAGCTTGGGGTATATGTGAGTTGACTCTCGTCCCACCTTCCTTTCCTAGTACCCTATCTCTTCCCAAAGCACATATTCTCCAGCCAACCCCAGCATTTGCATTCTTGTAAAGGACAGCTCTAAAGTCTAGGGTACGTTTTGGCCTGGCACTATTGTCTCATTTAAACCTTTGCACAAAGCAAATTCTCAGTAAATGCTTATTAAGTAAAACATTTTAAGAAAATGGGGACACCATCGGATATGAAGTTGGAATAATCTACTCCATCTTTCCCAGTAAATTTCTCCGAAAATTTATCCAGACTTAAATTCTTCTTTTCTGTAAAAGCAGGCAATTTTTATTTAAATTTTGGTAAAATGGATAATAAGCTTCTGTGTCTAATTAAATAAAGAATATTCAAATATACATTTTCTTGAAAATTCATAGATGCTCATTTAGTCATCATATATTTGTCAAGCTTGTTTGATGGGCCAGAAAAGATAAATACTTCTCATCCTAAAGTAGCTCACTATAGGAATATAATTCTGTAACTACACATTGTATTTTTGAGAATTATGCTTTACTTCCAAGTGTTTCACACACTTTGCAGATTTCTTATGGCACTCATATCTCATGATGTTGCGTATAATGTTTGTATTTATGTACTTTTTTCTAATTATAAAATAGTCTGTGCTGACTCGAAGGAATTAGGCAAATGCCAGAAGGTATAAAAAAGAAAATGATATTGTCTATAATCTCATTACTCAGAATAAATGACATATTTAATTTTGGAAATCATATACTGCTATTGGACTGTCTATTTGCGTGTATATATAATGAGTGTGTTTGTATACAAGTGAGTTAATATACTATTACCTAGGGTCATACTACATATACAAATGTGTGTTCTGGTTCTGAGATTTTCATGTTATTTTCCTATGGTATCAAATGCCCTTTAATAGCACAATTTTGGGCCAGGCACGGTGGCTCACGCCTGTAATACCAGCACTCTGAGAGGCCGAGGTGGGTAGATCACCGGAGATCAGGAGTTCAAGACCAGCCTGGCCAACATGGTGAAACCCCATCTCTACCAAAAATATAAAAATTAGCTGGGCGTGGTGGCAGGTGCCTATAATCTCAGCTACTCGGGAGGCTGAGGCAGGAGAATCGCTTGAACCTGGGAGGTGGAGGTTGCAGTGAGCTGAGATCCCACCATTGCATTCCAGCCTGAGCGACAAGAAACTCCGTCTCAAAAAAAAAAAAAAAAAAAGGCACAATTTTATTGGTTGCAGAATATTTGACCATACAAATGCACCATGCTTTAAGTTCCTTATGCATATACTTCTTTAAGTTTTAGTATATTGTATATACTAAAATCAGCAAATTTGTCTTAAGATGGTCATAAAATTTTTATAAATTAATTTGCTTACTCTATATAGTCATTTTGAAGACAAATTTTAAAATGTTATTTGTTTTTTTAAACAAGTATTTTAAAAGTTTTTTGTCTCTCTTCTTTTGGTTTTGTTTTTCAATGTAACACTTTCCATCTTTCATGTCTCAGGAACTTATCTCCAAATCTCTTTTTCTCTTGAAACATTTGGGCAAGAAAATGTTGATCCAAGCCATGTTGCCAACAGATGGAGCTTAGATTCTTCTTTTTCATTCCCCGTTATTATTTGGGAAGATACTATTAGAACTAATGTCAGCCATTAGCTAGACAGGTCTTCTATTCATAGGTTAAGACCTCAGCACATTTAACATATCTTACAACAGTATATGATTCTGGAATGAATCCTTGAAGATGTGGAGGTAAATATACCGCTGGAAAATTAGAGGTAGTCTAAAATTTGTCCCTTGATAGAAGTAGCGTAAGATAAGATAGAATGAAATAAAATCATGTGATTGTCTGTGAAAAATAGAGCTGGACATTAGTTAAAGCAGTTAAAAATTTTTATTCAGCAACTATTAACAATAGGGGAAAGAGTTTCGTTCCAATTTGAGCAGAGGTGACTGGGCATTTTAGAGGGAGGATGAGGCGCTATTGTGAGGAGGCAAGTGGGGTCAAGTGAAAAACTTACAAAAGATTGGTCAGCGCTAATGTCATTAGATCACTTGTGTCTGCTAGCTGGTAATTATCAAAGTTAGGATTTCATCCATCCACAGAAACTGAAAGAGGCTCTCTCTTTCCAGATAATTACATCTCGAAGAAATGGCTTTCAGGTGCTTGAGAAAGACGCTCCTGAATTGTAGAAGTTACATATTTTTTCTCAAAGGGGTAGAGGATGGGTTCACAGTTCTATGCCCTTTTTAAGTAAGTTCTCCAAGAATGGGAAGGTGTTGGCTAGAACAAACAGTAAATTCTCCTGGCAGCACTGAGTTTTCTCAAGTATTTCAATGGGGAGGTGTGGTCATTCTAGGAACAAGGCTTTGTGCTTCTAAAAGCCATGTTAGAGTTTGATTTTCCCTTAGTGCAGAGGGTTGGATGGAGCCATTATGTGCTGAGCATTCCCCAGTAATATAGAATTTCCCTTGTGCTCTGCTCCCATGCTCTTGTCTTTCTCTGCCCTTCCTCTAATCACTTTGGCACCATCAAATAGAATATGTAGCCACCTGTCCACTTACCTCCTTCTCACTTCTGTTGTATTGCAATTTCCATCTCTAATTGGATGAACAAGAGAGTCGAGAAGTACAGATGGAGGTGTGGCACGGCAATAGGTCATAAAATGCTTCAACCAGCTTCAGAAATGAGCTCACTCAAAGCAATGATATGATTTTATTCCCTACTCCTTACCCAGTCAAAAATAGCCCAAATCTGAGGAAGTTTCAGGCATGGAGATGGTGACATATATCCTCCAAAGTCTCATATTGTTTTCTTCATTTTTTTCCTTTTTTTTTCTCTTCTGCCTAGTGCAATACACTAGCTCTGTTCTGTTTCACACTTAAGTCAGTCAGAATTCATTCAGGAATTCACAAGGAACAGATTAATTATTAACCACCTTTCCTACTTCCGTTCATCTGAGCAAAGTGGCATGCTCATACAAGTGTGTTTCACGCTTCAAAAACCCATTTCTTGTTCCCTAACACATCTTATGAATCTCTATCAAGCTGACATCGAGAATGATATTTTTAAGATGTCAGTCATTGTCACGGCCATCTGCAAGACATTTTATTGTAACTCTGATTTCTCTTTTGGTTGTGGAGAAGGATAGAGAGAGCTAAAGAGAGACATACTTCCCACTTGTTTTATTGATCTAGTCCCATTTCAGGTGGCAACATTCAAGAACCTTCTACTTACTCATTTCCCTGATCACTGCCCCCACCATGACCTGGTAACAGTGGAAGTCTGTGACATGACACTATACCAGTTGGGATGACAAAGAATTTTTTGCTGGATTCAAACAATTAGAACCCATACAGCCACATCTGTTAAGTTCTCACATTCATTACTCAACAAAGATTACTAACATCAACACAAGTCTTCTTCTGATAACAACAATCAAAGCAACACAGTAATAGTAGCAAAAACGAAGACTGTGTATCAATGTTGTCTATGTGCCAGGTATTCTGGTAAATACTTTAAATTTTATTTTATTTGTTCTTCACATCAACATCATATGATGGGCACTGTCATGTTTCTTTTTAAAATGAGGAAACTAAGCCCAAAGAGAGAATGTACTGCCCAAACTTAACAGCAGATATGTCATTCAAACCCAGGAATCTTGAATTCTAAAGTGTAATTTTCCCTATACCCCGGAGTTGTGTGTGTGTGTGTGTGTGTACTTTTAGTTCATTATTCTGTAACCTCCTATTAGTTCTTAATGTATATCACATCAAATAGGTGTTATGTCAATAGCTAATACATGTATATTATTATTGTTATATATGTAATATATATAGTAACAGTATTTTATCTAAAGAAAAAGATTAATCAAAATATATAAAGATAATTAACCAAAAAATTAATCAAAATATATACAGTACTAGATCGTATAGTCACTTCCCTTTTCAGACTAAAAGGTAACCAATTAAATTTTTAGTACTGCATAAATAGTGGATCGTCATTGAGCTCCTCAAACACGAGCTGGTAGTATTAATCCTCTTTATATTTCCTTTCATTGCTTCAAACCAAGGAGTCTAAAGTCATGGGGCTTCAGAGATAATAAAACAATTCTGTGTCTTAAATTACTCATTATTTCTCTAAGCTTATAGTGGAAATTGTCACATCGCTTCCTGCTAAACATTATTTAGAAAATCCTCCAGCAGCAATAAATGGCTTGACATTCATACACTAGATTCAGCTCAAATATTAAATAAAAACTTATCTTACATCCTTTCACTAGAAGTTGGTCAAGAATAGGCTCATTCGTAGACAATTTTCTGTTCTCTATCCGACTTTATTTCCAAAATAGAGAAGTATTCTGATTTAGTGGTGAAAATGGACTTTTCTTAAAACATGTATTAGATTTGAAATGGACCCAGTTTACATATAATATTGAATTAGAGATTAATTAAGCATTTGCATCATTTGGGGAGAAATGATTCAGTGTGCTTTCATGGTTCAAACTTTAATAGTATATCTAATTTGCCCAGATAAGCGCTCAAATCCAAGGTTTTGTGTAGGAATGATATAAATTGTTATTAAAGTTGTTACAAGTAAAAAAGTCAGATAAAAGACTAAAAACAAAAGTTTCTTTTTTCTCATTATATATATCTTCTCCATTATATATATTTAAGTGTCTCCTCAAACATTTTGGACAATTTTTTCATAAAATCATTATCAGAATTATTCTGACTTGCATCATTAGCTGTAGATATAAAATGAATTAACAATAGTCCAGTAGAGATAATTTCAACTGCTTTAGAATGTTTCTATTTTTTGAAAGAGATATATGGTGTGTGCAGTATGAGCAAAAATAGATAATTTTTTATAATCAATAACACCCCTATTCATTCCACCCAACTCTCTTTCTCTCTCCCTAGCACTTAACAAATAAAGCATCCCCAGGGCTATCCAACTCTAGTACCTCAAGAAACCGGGTTAATGGAGAAATATGCTGTTACCACAATTTGGGGGTAATAATTTCCCTGCTCTCACAGCAATTCCTCTAACCCACATTTCTAAAATATGATCCTTCTCTAACTGTAAACTTCCTGGTTCTGGAGCCAGTCTCCCAGGTCCCAAGGTAGGAATTCTAGTCCTGCAATTCCAACTACTTATTAGACATCACAAATTTTGTGATTTACAGATCTTAAAATATCCATTTAAAAACATCACAATCTTGCCCTTTTTTGTTTTTTACCCCATCATTCTCTCTCTCTCTCTCTTACTTTTTGGCTTTCTTACTGTCTGACTACCTCTTATGTCCCAATATCTGCTACATTCACAGACTGGAAACCTGAAATGCATCCTTAATTCCTCCCTCTTTATAACCACCCCAGTGACATACCTACAATAAAATACCATACCCTATCCATTCTAAGGATGCCTAAACATCTATGAGAATTGAGCTCAACTTTCATAATCATAGAAATGGCTTTAGAAAATGGTTCTTCCACTTCTACGAAGCTATTTTCCCTTCTTTTAGGTTATTTCCATAGATCCTAACTGCTTATTCTCCTTCCGGCAATGACACTTACAACTGGGTTTATCTTCACACTCTTGTCAAAGTATTCAACCTAGAATGGAAATGAAAGCATCCTATTGCTCTAACAGATTTAATAGCCTCTCATTCCCTAGGCTCAGTCCTTGCATATACAGTTCAGATGCCTACATTCTCTCTGACCAGCAACCCTCTGAGTCTAAGTATGGGATCCTGGGACTCTTTGCTTTTAGAGGCATTTGTGTTTATTTAACATGACAATAACTTTCTCCCTGACTAGACTGACACCAGAACTGTTTTTCTTTGGTTTCCCTGTGATAAGGCTTTTTAACCCTTATCTCATGTTATCCACCATCTTCTGAGTCAACAGTGGCTTACGAAAGCCTTGGATCATAATTTTCAATTCAGCCATAATATTTATAATTTATTTCTCCAAGTATGTGGTTATTATATTGTGTTGACATCTTAGTCTTTCTTGGTTACAAACCTAGATCGATTATCCAACATTTGCTTTTCTACAGTTCAAAAAATTAAGATACACACACAAAAACACATATAAGTTGCTTGAACATAAAATATGTTATACCAAGAAAAATGTTACTTATAAAAATAAATAGGTGAGAAATATTTTTTTTACTAACTCCTGGAAACTTATATATAGAATATCCCTTTCTCTGTCCCTGTCTCTTTCTTCTTCTTCTCTCTCTCTCCTCACTTCATTTTTTATCCTTCACTAGCAAGAAGTCTTAACTGTCATCTCTAAGTAAACGACTTTCCATTTTCTTTCCAGTAATCAAATTGTGGAGTTGTAATTAGGAATACAGAATAGTCTTTTTCAAAATGTTGAAAATAATGTGTTCTTCTCACCTCTCTTAAATATAATGTCTCTCATGTCAATAATAATGGCCCATTGGACTCTGAGATTCTTAAAAATTGTTGGTATAGGAAATTTCCAGTTCTAGTTAAGATGGAATATGCACATCTAGCTTATCTTGCTAACTGATTACTACCAGGGATACTGGGGAAAAAAAGTAAAACATCTATCAGAGGGCTCTGAGCAGTAGGTAAGAGCTGGCACATCGGGTAGGGAAATCACCACCACCCTTAAATGACCATATAGTGGTAAATTTCCATTTGTGGTTTTTTGTTTTATTTTGTTTTGCTTTTTGCTGCTGTCTTGATCTGCTGTGTGTTTTTGTTATGTTTTCTTTTTTGCTCTTTTTTTTTTTATAGCTTCTTGATTAGATTACCTCATCTCTCAGAATTGCAGATAGATATAGACAGAAAAAGTTCTAAGAAGGAAAAAAAAAAAAAAACACACTTTGTCTAGACAAAAGAATGAAATCTTGGTGTAGGGGGTTAAAGGATGAAGCTTTTTCGATTCTCTAGCATCATGCTAGACAAATTCCAGAAAGAAACTGGATGCTTATGATGGAAGCAGCAGAGGCAAAAGAGGTGGAGGTGGCAGGGGCAACAGCAGCAGCTTTGCAGACTCTTTTATCTTGCTGTTTTACACCAACATTAACCCGGCCATAGGATGTGTGCAATAGAATGGGTGCCCTAAAACTTCAGGTTTAGGATCTGCAACAGCAGAACAGGAACCACTGGAAATTCAAGAGCATGGAGATTACAGGGTGTGGGGAAAAAAAAGAGATACTTTGAATTTATGTACACATAAGGTTTTGGGCTATACTTTGAACTAATCATGTGTGGAACTGATCAGAATTAACAATACAAAGGTTAAGACTAAACAAATGTCTGGATCACTTCCAAATCCATAATGAACCTTAGATGTTTCACACACTGAATGTACCAAAATTATGCAGCAAAGGCTTTGAAAATTAAGCTGTTATTAGAACTATGGTTCCAAAAAAAAGTGGTTCAGGATTTATGGTCTTAAAGTAGTTTGACTGATTATTTTTTAAAGAAGAAAATAGCTGTCTACAAAATTTTAATAAGATGCAGAGTCTCATAACAACTTTAAAGCATCTGTTAGGATTATGTTCCATGAAACAATCACAATCTTCAAATGAATGAAAATATAGAAAATTTGGAAAACAAATAGAATCTTTAAAATAAAAATTTTGGAACCAAAAAACTCAATAAGAGAAATTTTTAAATTACCAAAAGAGCTCAATAATAGACGTAACATAAGAAAAGGTCACCAGACATGAAAATAGATCGATAGAAATTATGTTTGAACATCAGAGAGAAAAAAAATTAAAACAAAATAAAAATAATATTAGCAATCTCTGTGTGACAGTATCAGAAATGCTAACATTTGTGTCACTAGGGACTAATAGCAAAGATAAAAAGAGATAGGTACTGACAAAATATTTAAATAATCAATGGTTGAGTGTGTTACACATTTAATGAAAGATATAAATGTACAGATCCAAAACACTCAGCCAACTCCAAGCAGAATAAACAGAAATCAAACCATTCTGGGGCACTATAATGAAACTCTTGAAAACCAAAGAAAAAGGAGAAGTCTTAAAAGCAGCCAGACAAAATCCACATATTGCATAGGAGGAGAAATAATTCAGATAACTGCAGGTTTCTAATCAGAATCGATGGAGGCAGCAAGAGAGTGGAATAGCATTTGTTGAAGTGCTGAGAGGAAAAGCTAAAAGTAAACTGAGAATTCTTATCGAGCAAAACTATCTTTCAGGATCAAAAGTGAAACACATTCTCAGATGAAAGAAAATTAAGACAATTTGTCATCCATAAAGATGCTTTTAAAAATGCAAACAGAAGAGAAATGGTAACGAATGAAGAACAAAAGAAAAAATGGTAAATATCTGAATAAATGTAGAGAGGGAAGAATAATGGGTACATAGGGTTATATATATATTTTTAAATATTTTACTTAAAGTGACTTTGCAAAGCCAGCTCTTGTTTTATTGCATACAGTTTAAAAACTTAGATAGTGCAGAAATATAAATAAATATGGTCAAATAATTTTTGAAAAAGTTGCAAATGCAATTCAGTGGAGAAAGCATAGTCTTCCCAACAAATATTTCTGAAATAATTGAACATCTATAAGCCAAAAAATGAGTTTGACTTAAACTTTATATTTTGTATAAAAATTAACTCTAAGGCCGGGCGTGGTGGCTCACGCCTGTAATCCTAGCACTTTGGGAGGCCAAGGCGGGCAAATCACTAGGTCAGAGATCGAGACCATCCTGGCTGACACGGCGAAACCCCGTCTCTACCGAAAATACAAAAACTTAGCTGGGCGTTGTGGGGGGCGCCTGTAGTCCCAGCTACTCGGGAGGCTGAGGCAGGAGAATGGCGTGAACCCAGGAGGCGGAGCTTGCAGTGAGTCCAGATCGCGCCACTGCACTCCAGCCTGGGCGACAGAGTGACACTCCCTCTCAAAATAATAATAATAATAAAAAATTTAAAATTAAAATAATAATAATAATAATAATAATACACTGACCACAGGACTCAGCCACCCACTTCTAGGTGTTTACCCTGGAGAAATGTCCGTTTGTATTCCAACAGTAATCTGCACATGGATGTTTATAGAAGCATTATCCTGGTCACCAAAACATGGAAAACAAACAACAACAAAAACTGTTGTTCAAATGGTCCCGACTGCAGCCACAGTGTCCGCCTCCACTTGGAGGGTTTCTGTGGAGACAAGTTGCTTGTTAAAGAGATTGCAGAACTTGAAGCTAATTTACACTGTACATGTAAAGTGCCTTTTCTTGATCCAAACCAGCCTCATTGTTTTCAGCTAATTGTAACCAGATGAGGGGGTTAAAAGGTGGAAAATTTCCATTTGAAACTGAAGTTTCCATGCGTACATCATGGCGCCTCTCAAAGTGAAATGCCTGACCAGGATGTGACACCACAACATAACAGAGACAGGGTAAGTATGTCTGAGTTTACTGAGAGAACATTCGATTGACTGCACTGGCTGGGATCCCACGAGAACATTAAAGGATATTATCTGGGGATTAAACTCTTTCTTTACTGATCTTGTGAATTTTGATGATCCCCTGAATATTGAAGCTGCAGAACATCACTTGCGGGACAGCTAGGACTTCCGGAATTAAGTGGATGACTACATAGTTTACCAGATGATAACAGGGGAAGACTGTAGGCCCATGGACTGTGTTACAGTTTGTCTCTAACGTGAAACAAGAGGCAGCCCCCCTCTGTATAGTCCTCACACTCCTTCTCAAGTGCTGCTGAATCGCCTCAGTCCTGTGACCAGGTTGTCCTGCAGAAGACCATCTTCATGCTTGCTCATTGTCGATGGAGAATTAAACACAAATACAGCAAGAAAATATGTTTGGGCTTCTTTAAAAAATAATATAAATAAATAAACCAATTGTGATATAAGGAAATACTCCCTAGCAGCAAAAGGAACAGACTACCCATAAACACAACACTTGACTCAGTCTCAAATGCATTACACTAAGCAAAAGAAGCCTGTTTCAAAATGTTACATATTATCTGATTCCAAATATATTACATTCTGGAAAAGATCAAGTTACAGAGATGGATAATAGATCACTGGTTGCCTGAGTTAGGAGTTGGAGTAGCATTTGCTGTGGAGCTGCACAACAGAAATTTTGGGGGTTAGGGAATTGTTCTGTATTCTGTTCTGTTTCTGGTGATGGTGATACAAATGTATGCATACGTTTGAATTTACAGAATCATAAACCAAACAACAGTGATTTTACCATAAATAAATTTAAAATTATATTTATATTTCAAGAGCAACCATATGTAAATGTGTAGGCATACATACATACATATACAAGTGTGTGGATATATGTATTTATGTATATATGTCTGTGTAGTATGTATATATACATTAATATAGAGATAATTTTTTGAAGAACTAGTAGTGCAACATTTTGACATTACTTATCCAATTATCCATTATTTATTAATTTATCTAATTATGTCTTCACTCAGCAATATAGCCTGAGTGCCATTTATATTTATTTATATAGATGAATTAATAAAAAATAAAGGGTCTCACCTTCATCACAAATTGAGTTACATTAAAACTTATTTTTCTCCAGTCACCCTTACTCTTCCTTACGGATGAATGAAGATTTAAAGAATTCCACACATAAATAAAAAGGAATTCTGCTACTCAGTGAGCCTATTTTCTATCAGTGAATTGAAGGAAAACAAACAAACAAACAGTAGGACATTTGGTCATTTCTTTTATCCCTTCTTTCTCTCAGTTTCATTTGGCTGCAATGGCTCCATTTATTCTCAATCTTCTCTCTCTCTCTCTCTCTCTCTCTCTCTCTCTCTCTCTCTCCCCCTCCCTTTCTGCTCTTACCCCCTCTACTGTCTCTTCTTTTTTGGCCATTGGGTCCAGAGGCTTCCTGACTTTAAAAAGATCTATGTATTACAATACATGGCATTATAAGCCCCAAGCCCTAAGAACAAATATGTTTTACTCTGTGTTTTTCTTCAATATTTTCTTGTAATATGTATTAGTAATTTATAAATTCAGTGTGATAAAATAATAAAATTTAGACTTTGGAGAGGGAGAAATATTTTACTAAACTTGTTTATTGGACTATATAGTACTAGATTATGTAGCCAATGCCCTTTAAAATGAGTAAGTTTTACTCTGCTATTATTCCCTATACACATATTATCATAAAGTATTCTTCAGTGTGCAAGGTTGAATAGTTGAGGTGCTACAGAAATAAAAAAAATGCTTAGGTGCTCTAGATGAATACCATTTAAGTAAATTTTCTTCCCATTTATGAATATTTATATTTCTCCAATATCTAGTGTAGGACAAGACACAAAATATCTCTAGATATGGTTACCTTTCTAACTAAGGGCTGAATTTATTCATTAGAAGAGTCATGACATAAAAGAATCTTAAATTCAATACATAGTTTAGTCTTCTCTCACATAGAGTACAAAAGCAGGTAGTCCAAAGACTATATTGGAAATATTAATATACTCATAGAACCAGGATCCTTTAGCTTGTTTTTTCTTCAAGTCTAAATTCTATTTCCAATTTGAATTCATAGTCTAATGTGGCTGATCCAAATCTCGCCATCATATTTATAGTCCAACCCAGAAGAAAAAGAAAAAGAATAAGGGGGTAAGGCAAGTAGTAATTG
The DNA here is from genome assembly GCF_024542745.1 of Macaca thibetana thibetana. NCBI lineage: Eukaryota > Metazoa > Chordata > Mammalia > Primates > Cercopithecidae > Macaca > Macaca thibetana. The sequence continues at coordinate 6,294,570 of NC_065597.1, read as the reverse complement.
TCTCTTAAGATAATATTGCAAAAAATCTTCAACCAATCATATTTTGCTTGAATCTGCCTCATTGGAAGCTATTCATATAGAAACATGTATCTGAAAATGGAATCTGTATAAAAGTCATTGATTATATTCTGATTGAAAAGAGGAGACCAAATTTTGGGGTGATTTATATTTTCTGCAACATTTGTCATATAGTATTGCTTTCCATGTTTACTCTTTCAAATATCAGGTATTTTTAGAGGAAGTAGGATTGCTATTGTTGGCTAATTATCTAGACATTGTAGATAAAATTATTTGAAACTGAAGATATCCAATGAACACTGCTTATTTAATGGAGAAAATAAATTGTTTTTACAAATAAAGTATAGACATATCCAATAATAAATTTCTATCTTGTCTTCTTTTCACACATACAACTCTTGCACAGTTTTAATGGAAAGTTGTAACAATGACATAATATGATATAATAAAACAACTTCTACCTATACAAAAGTGGTGGAATTGTGATGATATCTTTTCTGGTTCTGAGAACAGAATAAATATTATATTTCAAGGAAGATCTGAGATATTCTTCCTCATTTTATGTATTTGTCAAGAGGAAATTCTATGCTAATTTTCTGCCTAACTTCCCAGTTAAAAAGAAGAAAACATGCAGTTGGTGATCCAATTCAACTAAGAAGGCTGGAAAGATCAGGTTCAAAAAGTTGATAATGTGGCCGGGTGCAGTGGCTCCTGCCTGTAATCCCAGCACTTTGGGAAGCTGAGGTGGGCAGATCGTGAGGTCAGGAGTTCGAGACCAGCCTGACCAACATGGTGAAACCCCATCTGTACTAAAAATACAAAAATTAGCTGGGTGTGGTGGCAGGCACCAGTAATCCCAGCTACTCGGGAGGCTGAGACAGGAGAATCTCTTGAACCCGGGAGGCAGAGGTTGCACTGAGCCAAGAACACATCATTGCACTCCACTCAGGGCAACAAAGTGAGACTCCATCTCAAAAAAAAAAAAAGAAAAAAAAATTGATAATGTGTTAGAACCACCATTTAAATGGAGAAAATCCCAGGTATTCATGCTTAGACATTCCCAGATTATAGAGGATATTCACTCCAATGTCAGTAAGAAAGTATTTTCCAGGGAAAGTGTTATGTCAAAAACGGCAATAGTTGGGAAGTGGAACAACATGTTCCTGTCAGATTCCTTGGAGATGTAATCAATAAATGGTAAATTTTTCACATGACCCATGACAATCTAACACAATTGACAACTAGCAGTGTTCAGTAAAAATATGTTGCCTTATTATTGTTTGGGTGAGGGAGAAGGGACAAGATGGAGGAAGGTGAACAAGATGGAGCAGTCCCTGTTGTTTCCGGGTTCTTCATCACAGATTTTCCCGCGCCCGGGAAAGAACCAAATCAGCTGAGCATGCGCAGAGTGACGTCAAGCCGGGGACACCGAAATTCAAGAAGCCACTCCTACACACACGCCCCAAACTCCTCCCCTTCCAGCTCGCAGGCATAAAAGTCCGCCGCCGGTAAGCACTGGTGTGGCTTCTTCGACCCCCGCATTCGTGGACCGGGGAACCTCACCCGAGAGCACCCGCGCAACTTCCCTGGCCCCCCCACACCTGAGGATCAGAGAACCTCATCCGAGAGTGTGCATATGTTTGCAATAAAAGACTGCCGCTTTCTTATGTACTTTGGCCTCATGTTTATTTAGCTCTCCTAAATTAAATTAAATTAAACAAAACAATTATTCAGAATTTTCACTTTTTAGAAAATTGTCCATCCTCTTTCAGTCACTCAGTTTCTTTTAAAGCACTAAACAAAATGTGTGTTCATTTATTTCAATGAAAAAGACAGGTTCATTTTCAGCTCAGAAGATCACCTTGGACTGCTGTAATACCACCCCATTTTTCTCAAAATGTTATGTGTGGGGAAAAGAAAGAGAGATCAGACTGTTACTGTGTCTGTATAGAAAGAAATAGACATAAGAGACTCCATTTTGTTCTGTATTTGAGATGCTGTTAATCTGTGACCCTACCCCCAACCCTGTCCTTGCAAGAGACATGTGCTGTGATGACTCAAGGTTTAACGGATTTTGGGCTGTGCAGGATGTGCTTTGTTAAACAAGTGCCTGAAGGCAGCTTGCTGGTTAAAAGTCATCACCATTCTCTTAATCTCAAGTACCCAGGGACACATACACTGTGAAAGCTCGCAGGGACCTCTTCCTAGGCAAGTTAGGTATTGTCCAAGGTTTCTCCCCATGTGATAGTCTAAAATATGGCCTTATGGGAAGGGAAAGACCTAATCATCCCCCAGCCTGACACCCGTGAAGGGTCCATGCTGAGGAGGATTAGAATAAGAGGAAAGAAGGCCTCTTGGCAGTTGAGATAGAGAAAAGCATCTGTCTCATGCTTGTCCCTGGGCGCAATGGAACATCTCAGTGTAAAACCCAATTGTATGTTCTGTTTACTGAGAAAGGAGAAAACCGCCTTAGGGCTGAAGGTGGGACGTGCTAGTGGCAGTACTGCTCTTTATGCACTAAAAAGGTTTATGGAGATGTTTGCATGTGCATATCAAGGTACAGCACTTCTCCTTAAACTTATTCATGTCACAAAGATCTTTATTCATATGTCTTACTGCTGACCTCCCTACGATGATGAGCCACTTCCCTTTTTCTAAGATGGTAAAGATAATGATCAATAAATACTGAGACCAGTGCCAGCGTGGGTCCTTTGTATGCTGAGCGCCAGTCCCCCGGGCCCACTTTTTCTTTCTCTATACTTTGTCTCTGTGTCTCATTTCTTTTCTCAAGTCTCACATTCCACCTAACGAGAAACGCCCACAGGTGTGGAGGAGCAGGTAACCTCTTCAGTTATGATAAATCACCTTGAAAAATTTTTTCAAAAATCATGGTGAAACCCCATCTCCACCCTAAATGCAAAAAATTAGCCGGGCGTGGTGGTGGGCACCTGTAGTCCCAGCTACTCGGGAGGCTGAGGCAGGAGAATGGCATGAACCTGGGAGGCAGAGCTTGCAGTGAGCCGAGATCGCGCCACTGCACTCCAGCCTGGGTAAGAGAGCGAGACTCCATCTCGAAATAAATAAATAAATAAATATATAAATAAATAAATAAACAAACAAAAATCATTAAATTGTTAGAATAACACTTATAGTTATTTGAGATTTAATCCCAAATAACTTACATGTAAACAAAGTCATCTTTTTGGCATATTACTTGACTGTAACAAAATGTTGATTTGTCCATTAAACATAAAATAAAAAGGCTACTCTTAAAACTAACTGTGAATTTATATACATTGTGTCTGGAATAATTGCTTAATGTAAAATCTCAAAATATGTCAGTTTTTATTTTCCTGCTGAATTAGGAACTGATCATGTAAGAGAACCTTCTTCTCAACCTCTCTAAACCTTGACTTTTCCATTGATGATAACGAAGATTCACTCATTCATAAATCTATTTCAGAAATATTTATTGAGCATCACTTATGTGTCAGGAAGTGTCCTAGGCATTATAAATGTTTTCTTCTTAAAGAGAATGGGAAAATTAATAAATAATCTAATGAGCCATGTTAGCTAGGTTTTAGTCTTGACTAGGCTGTGTCTTCTCTCTGTTATTTTAAAATACAGGTGTGGCTTCTCTGTTCACCTGCTCTGGTTCTGGAGTAGAAAGGTAAACCGAAAGGATGCATTGGGTTGATTTGAAGCAAATGCTCTATTTTTAGAATAACACTTATACCGTTAAATTCCCATCCCAAGATGGGAATTTACTTCTTGGTCCAGTATATTTGCAAATTTCACTAAGACTTTTATTTCCTAGAGGTCATAATCCTTTCAGTAGCCTATATTCATTTAACTATCAAAATGCATATTTATCACAAAGAATCAACACACATGGTATTTCATATATTGTCTCCATAATTTTTAATTTATTACAGTATGAAGGATTAACCTCCTCCCACACCTTCAGCTACCCTGTCTTATTAGAACCAGATATTTGATACCAACGAGAAGAGTTTACTCCTGAGACTCTATTATTTATGCTTCCATTCATTTGTGTTGAAAGCAATATTATCCTCACTGTGAATCTAAACCTTCTGTCATCACCAGGACTCTTCTGATAATCATATCGGTGTACTTTGAAACTATGCAAGGTGGTCTGCTAGTAAATTATGTAGACATCTATTTTTTTCATTTTCTTTAGAGAGTTGATTTATGTTTACTATAAATATAAATCTTTCAAAGATGCAACTCTGTTTAGTCCTGAGCCGTATAGAATATTTACTGTCCCTTTAAAACCCTGTTGTCTTTCCTTCAGGCATCAGAACTGAGCTGGCAGGTTAATAACCGGTGCTGACCAGTCAGCATGCAAAGAGTTTGGTCTCTGCCATAAGGTTCGTCAAGCGGGAAGGCCATTCCAATGTATTGGTGTTCCAGAGAGAGAAAAATCATGTCTCCTCTTGCATGTCAACAGATTGTGTCAAGGAAGACAAAAGTGTTTCTGAAGCCTACTCAGAGGAAAAAGTTGTCAAAATGTGAACGATTCTCTCCTATCTTCGTAAAGGCAGTTTATAGTGTTAGATATACTGTGGTTGGAAAAATAGACACCAGGTATTAGAGAAAGGCAACACCAAAAGGAAAATAAATACAACAATACAAGTTGGTCATGGTGGTCCAAGGGACATCTTGATCTGCCAAAAGCCGTAATAAGAGCCTCCAAGTGTCAGGACTCAGAATTTGATTTTAGGAGGAAAAAGCATGCCAACAGTCAAGCAGGTGTCAGCCCCAGCTCTGATATCTGCCCAAACAAGGAAGTTACAGAATCATTCAACTCATGAGGAGGAGGAGTTGCCATAGGAACTGTTCTTCCAATTCTCCTAAGAGTAAGGACAAGGTCCTTGACATAGAATGGGACTAGGGATATCAGATAGCTTTTTGATTGATTGCCTTCCCAGACGTATTTCATGAAATCTTTACCCCTGCCACCCTTCATTCATATAGTTCAGTCAGTAGGATGCTGGGGACTTTTATTAAAAGAGATTTCCAGTTCTACATCCTCAGTCAATTTATCTAGAGTCAGAAACCTAATACAAGCTGGCCTGGTCATATTGGCTATTTGGCAATTGGATCTGAGTGAGATTATTTTCTCTTTTCAGGAATCTGCATATACAACATGTAAAATAGGGAGTACGTGCGGGCATACACTATGCAGTATAAAACAAAGAATCCAAGTCAAGTCAGTTTTTCTGGACAGTAAAGAATAAAACAGTCATGCAGGATTCAAGGAGAGACAGTAGAAAAGGGCCCCTCATCACATTCTTATTTCGGTTTGCTTTTTGTCACAAAAACTTGGATTCCATGGAACATCATGGGTTCTTATAATACATTTTACTCCATATTTTAAATCTGTACTATGAGTCTGACCCAGTAGCCAAGGAAGAGAGATAGTGGAGAAACAGGGTAGCCCTTGTTTCATGAGGTTTGTCAATTGGATTTAAGATTGCACTTGCTATATGACCAAGTAAACAAGAAGATATATCTGACTGCTAAATCGAGGCTGGTGATAAAGGACACTGATTCCAACACATTTTTGCCTTGGGCCACCTAATTCTGGACCTGGGACTTAATTAAAAGGTTTGAATATCTAAAAATATTTTGATCTTCAGAACCAAGAAATGGAGACTGCCAATAAGGGCACAAACCAGCAAAGCAAAAAGCTAAATGTTTTAGTCCATATTATTTTGTTATAAAGGAATACCTGAGGCTGGGAAATTTATAAAGAAAATGGGTTTATGTAGCTCATGGTTCTGCAGGCTGCAGCAGAAGCATGGCACCAATATATTCTTCTGGTGAGGGCTTCAGGCTGCTTTCATGCATGGTGAAAGGGGAACGGGAGCTGGCATGTGCAGAGATCACATGGTACGAGGAGAAAGCAAGAGTGAGAAGCAGGAGGAGGGAGGTTCAAGGCTCTTAAACAACCAGCTCTTCAGGGAACTAATAGTATGAGAATTCATTCACCCTCGTCCCAGGAAGGGCATTAAGCTATTCATAATGGCATTCCCCCATGACCCAAACAGCTGCCATTAGGTCCCACCTCCAACATTGGTGATCAAATTTCAACATGAAATTTGGAGAGGACAACTGTCCCAACTTTAGCAGCAAGAATGTTTAAAAGACCATCTCTCAAAAGGGAGTAGCATGCAATTTGTATACAGATCTGGAATTATCTAATTTTTCTATATAGGAGAGATAACTATTATTTGATGAATTTATAGAACGTGTTGCATTCTTATAACTTACCAGAGAAAGTTCTAGTTTATTTAACAATCCAATATACACTATCATTCTACTTATTGAGATGAGGAACAAGGTTCATGGTAGTGAGGCATCTTTCCATGATCAGATGTGATACAACTCTGTGACTATACATTCCATATACAAAACCCTTCCTCTACATTTTGCTATTTACCAATAGCTACCATTTATTATCTGCCGTATGCTGGCTAATACTTTAGTCAGCTAATAGCTGTTTTATCTTCAATATCTAATATTTTTATCATCCTGAGGTCAAGTAAGCGTGTGTGAATGTGCCAAAGCCAAATTTTAAACTCAGAAATGTTTGCCTCCAATGCAGATCACATTAAACTACTTCGGTGTTTAAAAATCAAGCAAAGTTGCGTATTTAGCCTTTTCCTAGATGCTAGTGGTGGAAAGCCTTTGATTTTCATGAAGCTTAACATGGATTTAAGAAATCCAGATATTGAAGAACCAATTAATACGCAATTTCAATACTTATAAACAGGAACTATAGAGTTCACTGTGGAATAATTGTCAGTGCTCTCAGAATGTACTGGAATAAAATATTTCTTAAGAAGTTTAGGCTTCTCTACTAGACTTTTCTCATTTACCTTAAAATGAAATGGAGGATTCGAATATTTTAGAGAGTTTTATTGCTAGCTTTATTTAGCAATTATTCAAGAGTAAAGGTTTCGGACACATGTTAGTTTGCTAGCGCTTCTTTAACAAAGTAACTACAAATTGTCCGATTAAACAACAGAAGTATATGGTTTCACAGCTCTGGAGGCTGGATATCCAAGATCCAGTTATCTACAAGATTGGTTCCCTCTGAAAGTTGTGAAACAGAGAATCTGTCCCATGCCTTTCACCTAGCTTCTGGTGGTTCGTTGGCACTCTTTGACCTAGATGCATCTCTCCATTCTCAGCCTTTATCTTATGTCACTCTTCCTGTGTGTGTGTCTCTGTGTTCACATTTCCTTGTTCTATAAAAACATCAGTCACATTGGATTAGGGAACTGCCTGATGACCTCACCTTATCACGAATAAATAAATCTGCAATGACTGTATTTTCAAATAAGGTCACATTCTGAGGAAGCAGAAATTAAGACAGCAATATATGAATTTAGGGGAGGACAAAATGCAATCCACAACAGAGCTTTTTTCTTTCTTTCTTTTTTTTATTTTTTCCAGAGGAGTAGTCTTTTACTTCATCTCTCTACTTGGAACTTGCTTTCAAATTTGAAGTTGCTTTTCGGGTTTACGTATACTAACTGTGTAAAAGGCAAATCTCGTTAACCCCAGTTCATCCCTTCTCTATCCATTTCTAATCTTCTAGCTGTCTTCTGCTTTATCTCTTCTTCCTTGCCTCCAAGCCTTTGCCATCTCTTTCAATGATATCTCTGTAGTGAGATAGTTTTTACTGGTTCATTTATACTAGGGAAAGAGATTCTGCTGACTATATCACTTCCACCTGTTATGATTAAATTTCTTTATATTCTGACCAGGCAATAAATCCAGCATTATTTTCAGGCAATTGCAAAATTGTTCTGTTCACGTCTTTTGTCAAAGAAAAAACCAATCAGTAAATTTTACTGGGAAGAGAGTCTGTCTCATAAATTTCTTTTACAAATATCATAAACAGTCATGCTAGGAAAGAACCAATTTTAATTCATTATTTTTATTCTATGTCACTTCTTTTTGAAAAAGATATTTAAAGCTCTGTTCTGGCTGAATTCCACATGTAATATAGAAATGTTTGGGACTGCTGACTCAGCACAGGACCTATTACTGCCTCTATTGTTTCTCTCTCTTTCTCTTTCTTTCCTTCTTTCTTCTTTATTTCTTTCTTTCTCTCCTTCCTTCTCTCTTTCTCTCCTTTCCTTCTTCTTTCTACATTCATAAAGGGTTAAACATTTTGGTTTTATTTTTTTGTTTTTTTTTTTCCCACAGTTGGAAGACCCAAACCACTTGTCATATACACGAAAACAAATAGACTCTAGAAACTGATAATGAGTGAGATCTAGTAAATTCATCTCAGTGTAGGGTCAGAGTAAAATCCCATTTACTCTCACAGTCCCCAGCTTCTCATCTTCCCTTATACCTGACTTCCAGATTTGCCTAACATTTGTGTTCTGTATAATTCTCTGTGATCTAGAGATTAATATCATTTATTTTTCCTTACATTTCTGATTATATCATTGATTCTAAAGTTATTTCCACTTTTCACTAGTCTCCCATAACTAATCTTCAATTAACCCTTAAAGAAATACTATAGTGGTTTAGTGTTCAGGCAAGTGTTGCATAGATCTTTTAAAGAGGAAAATTGGATTCATTTAGGGTTGTAAAAAAATAAAGAGGATTATTCAGAAATAGAAAATTGCCTTCACAGGCTGGGTGCGGTGGCTCACGTCTGTAATCCCAGCACTTTGGGAGGCTGAGGCAGGTGGATACTAAGTTAGGAGATTGAGACCATCCTGGCTAACATGGTGAAACCCTGTCTCTGCTAAAAATACAAAATCAAATTAGCTGGGCATGGTGGCGGGCACTGGTAGTCCTAGCTAATCAGGAGGCTGAGACAGGAGAATGGCGTGAACCCAGGAGGTGGAGATGCAGTGAGCTGAGATCGCGCCGCTGTACTCCAGCCGGGGCGACAGAGCGAGACTCCGTCTCAACAAAACAAAATAAAAATAAAAATAAATAAATAAAATAAAGATGATTATTCTGAAATAGAAAATTACCTTCACAACCATATATATGATCATTAAGAAAGATTTGTTAAGTAGTTCTATTTTTGCCTAAGTGGAGCAAATATATTTCATTTTTTATAACTCCATAGCAATTTTAATAAGCATTTTATGTGTCAGGTTTCAGTTTCTAGGAAAGGAACATCCTTAATCATCTCTAGTATACAGCAAATAATGTCTCAGTTTACTTTTGTCATCTGAAAAATAAAAATAATTTACCTGAAATCTCATTTATAATTCCTTAGTAAATGTTCAAAATTGAATCTATGTATATATTAAAGATGCCTTTATGTTGTCATTGTGGAGATTTATTATTATTTGGGAAATGGTAGGATAATAGAAGATAAAATATATTCAGTTTACTAAAAAACAATCCCTGTGACTAATCAGAAACTCAAAAGAAAGTAACCGGTTGTATATCACCAATCTGTGACCTGGAAGCTCTCTCCCCACTTCCAGTCTTCCTACCTTTGCTTCGAGTTGTCCCGCCTTTCCAGACTGAACCAGTGTACTTCTTACATGTATTGATTGATGTCTCATGTCTCCCTAAAATGTATAAAACCAAGCTGTGCCCCGACCACCTTGGGTACATGTCGTCAGGACTTCCTGAGGCTGTGTCTCAGGTGCATTCTCAATCTTGGCAAAATAAACTTTAAAAACAAAAACAAACAAAAAAAAACCCTGTGAACTGTTGAATCTGTTCAAAACTTTTCTAGATAATCAGACTTCCTTTTGTCGGATGTCTTTGAGCCAAAATTTAATTAAGTTTTTGAAGAGTCACCCTAATGTAAACTATGGACTCTGGGTTATAATGATCTGTAAAGTAGGTTCATTGGTTGTAACAAATGTATCATTTTGGTGGGAGATGTTGATAATGGGGAGATTGTGTTTGTTGAGTGAGTGGCAAGGATATATGGAAAGTCTCTGTATCTTTCACTCAATTTTTCTGTGAACCTAAAAGTGCTCTACAAAGTAAAGCCTATTAACAAAATGCATGAATATTAATTAGATATTTTCCACTATTACTCAAATAAAATATTTAAAATGTCACTGGAAAAAATTTATTTGAATTGTGAATGAAAGAGTTGTGGTGGACAAGAGTATGAATTTATGACCTTTAGTTGATGTATACAACAACATGCATTAACTTTTTAAATATGTATTTTTAACACTGCAGATTACTGAGGAAAATTTAAGAAAAAGTCTTCTTTTTGTAAATAGCAGAAATAATATACTTTGAGGAAATACAAATTTATAAAATGTTACAGTTTGTTACAGAGAAAAAATTTCTGGAAATTTTTGTTTTCATATACTTTTATGTTATATAGGAGAAAATCTAGGTGTACAGAAATCAAGCAAAAGTCTTCAGAAAATTGATGGCAGAAATATGACCAAAGTTGAGATTTCTGAGCCTTAAGCAGTTACTCATCCACATGGCCTTTCGCACATTGGGTCACTTACTAAAAATAAGTAGTACATTTAATGGACAAAAATAAATAAATACATTGTTAAACCAAGAGAGCTACTGAAATTGCAGAGACTCATAATTTAATGAGATTATCAATTTCGAGTCATGTTGCATGAATCAGGAAACTGAAGGCTATAGCAGTAGTTCAGCAATAGTCACTCAGGAAATAATGACTGATCTAGAAACAAGTTCTTCTGCTTATTGACCTATTTTCCCTCAAGGATACAGAATGGATCCCTTCTATTAGAAAAAATAGAAAGATACCTTAGTACTTTATGCCTGCTAGGAAAAAGTACCATAGACTAGGTAGCTCATAAACCAGAGAAATGTATTTTTACACAATTCTCATGGTTGGAAAGCCTAACATTAAGGAGCTGGTGGATTTGGCAGCTTGTGAGATTTCATTTTCTGGTTCAAAGATGGTCATCCTTTTGTTGTGTCTTCTTCACATAGCAGAAGGATTGAGGAAGCTCTCCGGAGTCTCTATAAAAGGTCACTCATTCTGATAATGAGACCTTATGATCTGATCATCTCCCTAAAAAGCCTTACCTTCTAATGCTACCACCTTGGGTTTAGGTTTTAATACATGTTTATGAGGAGGCACGAACATTCAGACCATAGCATTCTACCCCTTGCCCTCCAAAATTAATATCTTTCTTGTATGCAATATATATTCATTCCATCCTAATAACCCTCACAGTCTTAACTAGTTCCAGCATCAACTTTAAAGTCGAGTTTCAAACTCTCCCGTAAATTTAATCTAAATCAGCTGTGTGAGACTCATGGTATAATTCATAGTGGTAAATATCTGTTCACCCATGAACTGTGAAATCAAACAAGTGAAGCACTTCTAAAATACAGTGGTGAGAAAGGCATAAGATAGACATTCCCACTCTAAAAAGAATAAGAAAGAATAAATGGTTAACATATCCCAAATAAGTCTGAAACTCACAGGTCAAACTACATTAAATCTTAAGACATAAGAATAATCTTTGACTCAGCATTCCACCTTCTGGAAATACTGGAGCAGGGATGGAGCCCTAAAGACTCTGGAAGGCCACCCTCATTACTTTGCTGAGTGCAGCCCATGCCACAGCTCTCACAGGTTCGAGTCATGTGCCTACAGCTCTCCAAAACTGGTGGTTCTATCAGTGTAAGGTTGTAGGAATGGTCCTGCTCCCATAGCTCTGTAAGGCACTATCCTGGTGGGAATTTTCTAGTGGCCCCACCATTGTGGTACCTCCCTGTGTGAGTTGCATAATAGACGTTCTGAGTGGCTTTTTCCTTTGAAATCTAGGTAGAGGTGGCCACATTCCCATAGCTTGTGCATTCTGTGAGCTGGCAGAGATGGTACTGCACAGACACCACCGAGGTTTACCACCTGTGTCCTCTTCAGAAACAGCCACCATGGCCTGCTGGAGCTGAACCTTAAGCAACCAGAGAATGCTGTGCTAGAGTATGGAGAGCACAGCCTTGAGGAGGCACCAGGAAATGAGTACTGAGGTTGTGGGGGCATACACAGCTGCTCCTTTGGAATCATTCTGTCCCCCATGACAAGACATTTTAGGTCTGTGATGGGAAGGGCAGACCTGATAATTCCTGAAATACCTTTGTGCCACATTTTCATTATTTGGGACAATAGGTTTTGACTGCTGTTTAGCAGGCTGAATAATTTTCTTATCAGATGGTCGCTTAGCTATACTATTGACATTATTTCCTAAACACACTTTCTCATCCTTTTCAATATGAATAGGCAGAGAGTTTTCCAAATTTTTAAGTTCTGCTACCCTTATGATTAAAAATTGTGTCACTGAATTCTTTCTGCTCACATTTTAGCATAAGCACTCAAGAGAAGCCAAGCTGCAACTTCAACACTTCGCTTAGAAACATATTAAACTAAATATCCTATTTCATAGCTCACAAGTTCTACTTTTCATAAAGCACTAAGTCACAATTCAGTCAAGTTCTCTACCACTTTATAACAAATATCACTTTTTCTCCAGTTTCCAACAACCTGTTCATCATTTCTTCCTGAGACTTCATCACAGTGGTCTTACTCTACATATTTCTATCAAACTTCTGTTCACAACAATCACTCAGGTATTCTGTAAGAAGATTGAGGCTTTCTCTACAGCTATCCACTTGTCTTGCTGGGCCTCACCAGAATTATTCTTAACAACCTGTTTATAGAAATACAGAGTTTTTCTAGCATGAAACTCCAAACCTTTCCAGTCTTCCACCCATTATCCAGTTCCAAAGCTGCTTCCACATTTTTAGATTTAACTGTTACAGCAGTGCTCCTACTTCTCAAGAGCAATTTTCTGTTTAGTATGTTTTGGCTGCTATATAACAGAATACCATAAAACAAACAACAGAAATGTGTTTCCCACAATTCTGGATGCTGGGGTAGTCCACAATCAAAACAGATCAAGAGATAGGGTATCTAGAAAAGCCCACATTCTGGTTCATAGATGATGCACTCTAGCAGCATCCTTACATGATGGAAGGGCTGAATCAGCTCCCTTGGGCCTATTTTACAAGGGCACAAATCCCGTTAGTGAGAACTGTGCCCTCATTACCTAATCACCTTCCAAAAGTTCCCATCTCCTAATACTATCACCTTGGGGATTAGATGTCAACATATGAATTTTGGAGGAACACTAATATTCAGCCCATAGCAATATCTCTGCATATAAATAAATAAAATTTGATCCACAGAATCCCTTAGGGTCTATAATCTGGTGTCTATGTTTGTTTTGTTTGTGTTTATTTATTTTGTTTTATTTCTTTATTTTTTGTTGCTATTAAGTTGGCTTATGTTCAAGTTCTTTTACATTATTAAAAAAATGAAGAAAAAAAGTAAGAATAGTAAATTAAAAATTCAGTGCCTTCTATATCATAGGAAATATGCAGGGTATTTTCATATACTGTTTTCATCAATTTCACAACAGCAATGATTGATTGGTTGCATTAGTTCTAACTTATAAGGTCACTTATTGAAGCTATAACTTATATAGGCTAAATACAGAACCTGAAATTCCAACAAATACATAGCCTGAGAATTGAAAAGTGATTTCCAAGTCATTAACTGAGGCTCTTAACTTATATGTTTAAGCATCTGGGAAATATTTATTCAAGTATTTATTCTGTAGACCTCCTAATAAATGCATTGCAATTCAAAACAAGTTTTGAAGATTTCTTAGGGTGTTAAATTGTGACAGGCAAACACTATTAAAATAAGGAAGTCAGTTTCAAATGCAACTTCACAAACAAAAAATTTAGTTCTTAAGAAAAACAAATCTGTAAATACTTAAATTTGAAAGATGCCTTGTTACTCATAATGGAAAATTGTGTAAGGTTTTACCTGCCCCATAGCTCAAGTTCACATTAGCAGATGTTGTATAAGCTTGTTAAGAACATAATCATCCTAATCATTTCATTTCTCAGTAAGGTTCCAGATGCTTGACTGTAACCATAGTTATATTATCCAAAGATGTAGCTTATTTCTACAGAAATAGAGATAATAAATTTAAAGAATTGATCTTTAATACTAAATTAAGCATAATAACTAAACATGTTGCTCTTTCTTCAAAAATGTATTGTGAATAATTTATTCATTTAGGCTTTTCAAAAAAATGTTGAGTGTTCCTTGTGCCCCACCTTATGATAAGCAGTAGTGATAGCAGAATAATAGAAGTTTGAACCAACATTTCTTCAGGGAATTTGCAAATTGGAACAAGAGATAGAGAAAACTGTAAAATATCAGAGATGAAAATAATATGTTCAATACATTGATCATAACAATTGCAACCTCTTGAAGCATTTTTTTAGCTTGTACTACATGTTAGTCAGGCTCTAAGGGCTCCATATGCCTTAACTCATTTATTCTACATTAAATTACTATGATAAACACTTCATATAAATAATATTTTTAACCCCAAATAATGCCACACCTCTACAATTATTAATTACAATTGTCTTCAAGGTTTTACATATGGAACTGAGTCATTTTAAGGGATTTCAATAAAGGAGCTATCTATAAATTCTGGACAGACTTAGAAAAGCAACAGTGAATAGGGCTGTACCACTGGAGTAACTGGATTACGTACAGTAGAGAGCACAACATTTTGCCATTCACTTGTACAAAAGAAAAAAAAAGCTCAACATTACTAATTACCCAAGAAATACAAATCAAGACCACAATAAGATACCATCTTACATCAGTCAGAATGGCTATTACTAAAAAAGTCAAAAAACAATGGATGTTGGCATGAATGCAGAGAAAAGGGAACACTTACACACTGTTGGTAGGCATGTAAATTAGTACAACCTCTACGGACAACAGTGTTGAGATTTCTCACAGAACTAAAAATAGAATTAGCATTTGGACCCAGAAATTCGAGTACTGGATATCTATCACCCCAAAAAGAAAGTATTGTATTAAAAATCATCTGAACTCATATGTTTATTCAAGTACCATTCACAACAGCAAAGTCATGGAATCATGCTATGTGTCCATCGACAGGAGATTAAATAAAGAAAATGTGGTATATATACAGCATGAAACACTATGCAGCCGTAACAAAAGAACAAAATCATATCCTTTGCAACAACATGGATGGAGCTGAAGGCCATTATCCTAAGTGAAATAACTAAGAAACAGAAAATCAAATACTATGATTCCACTTGTAAGTGGGAGCTAAACAATGGGCACAAAGAACATAAAAATGAAAACAATAGACACTGGGGACTCCAAAATGGGAAAGGCTGGGAGGAAGATGAAGGTAAAAAAAAATTGCCTATTGATTACAATGGTCACTACTTGCATGAAGCGTGCACTAGAAGCCCGAATCCTACCATTATGCAATATATCCATGTAACAAACCTGAACATGTACTCCTTAAATCAAAAATATTTTTTAAGAAGGGGAAAAGGAGAGGAGCCAGTTAAAGGAATTTGGAGAGGTAGTTGGATGGATCGGAAGGAGGGTCAGTGAAGAAGCACAAAAACCCAGAAGGAAATGAGTGAGGGGAGTAAATATCCCAACATCTCTCCTTCCACCTAAGATTTACTGCTGGTGCCTCCACTGACCTGGAAGTCAGAGGTCAAGAAATAATTATGATATACTCCCAAGAGGGGTCGAGATGGGTTGGAAGTGAATATGGGGCAGCAGCTGATATATGTCCAACAGAGAGGAGAAGAGAACACATTCAGAGGAAGGTGAGGATTTAGGTCTAAAAATGCACCTAAGCTCCAGATACGGAGCTGATGAAGAACTCCATTCTCTATCAGTTTTATATTACTTAATGGTAGTTTCTTACTCATTTTACATGTTTAGCAAAATTGTTTATTCAAAGTTAGATGCATGAAAGTCATATAGGACAAGTATGATAAAACATGTGAGTGGATACATTTAACTTAAGGGAATATTGGAAAATTACTGTTCGATAGTCAATGGTATGCACACCACTTCCATTTATTTATGAATATGTATTGAATGCCCACTGTGCATACGTGGTATTGCTCTAGACACTAAGTGGGAAAAAAATACAATTTCTTTCTTCAAAGGGCTATAAGTCCAGATGAAAAACATAAGTAAATCAATAATTACAATACGCCATGGCAAATGCATTGCAAAAAGCGCAAGAATGAAAATATTTTGCAAATATTATGTCATTTAATCATCACTACTTCCTAATAAGTGTGATTATTTTTTTTGATATTTCACAAGTAAGTTAAATGACTCTTTAAGAAGTTAAGTAACTTATTCATGACCTGACTTACTAGTGTCACAGTCATTCTGACCTCAAAGTCCATGGTCAAATTCGTGTCATAAAAATACCTCCCTTTGGTTGGGCGCGGTGTCTCACACTTGTAATCCCAGCACTTTGGGAAACCGAGGTGAGTGGATTACCCTGAGGTCAGGAGTTCGAGACCAGCCTGGCCAACATGGTCAAACCCCCTCTCTATGAAAAATACAAAAATTATCTGGACGTGGTGGCACACGCCTGTAATCCCAGCTACTTGGGAGGCTGAGGCAGGAGGATTGCTTTAACATGGGAGGTGGAGGTTGCAGTGATGTGAGATCATGCCACTGCACTCCAGGATGGGCAACAAAGCGAGACTCTGTCTCAAAATAATAATAATAACAATAATAATAAATCTCCCTTTGTGTCAGACAACAAAGGTAAATATTTTGCCAATAACCAGAAAGCTGAAATAAACTATGGTTGGGGATAGAGACAATGTTATAGTTCTTAAACAGGCTATAATGTTTCCCCCATAATGTAGTTGATGGTGCTTTAATACTATGATAAATTACTGACATTTTCTGAAAAACAGGTATGATATCCAATCTAATTCAGGTTTCACTAAAGATATATGTGTATAGTCCTATCCTGCTGAAATAGTTTCATAGCCCACTGCCTATGATCAGTCCTCATATTGGAAGTTATTTATGTCCTGGCACATCATATGTTATCCACTATGACCATATGAATATATATAATCCTCAGCTCTTAGCTCTGTACACCCCAATATTTCATCTACTAACCTCCACTTCTACTAAACAAAGTAAAACCACGAATATAACTCTTTATAAAGATAATTTTCTCCCATCAAATATGCATGAGTACTTCATAGGTGAGTAGTGCAGAAAATATTAAGCCCACATTATGAAATAGGGTAAATAGAGCCTGGAAAATTGTCAATTTTTAGTGTGTGTTTACCCAACCATGAGATCTTATTAATGTTCATCTTTAAAACCTTCTATAATATAACAATAGGGAGCTGCTATGATGTCGTTACTCTGGTAGAACCTATTTGACTTAAAGCTACTTGAGTTTTGTTATAATTTTACAAATCATAAGTAACTTTACTGCAGGAGAAAAATATTAGACAAGAAAGAAGGAAAAGAAGAAGAAAGAAGGAAGGAAGGAAGGAAGGAAGGAAGGAAGGAAGGAAGGAAAGAAAGAGAGAGGGAGGAATTATATCCAGCACCTACTATGTGCCAGCAGATACTATTGTCAGAATTATATATTGGAAATTATTCAGATTAAAAGCAATGCTCCTACTGTTTTTTGTTTTTTTCTACATTATCTAAATAACTAATCCAGTTTCCTTTTCACCATGCCATATGGGTAAGCCCTCAGAAAGGAATAGAATGTCAAAGAGAGTATGTTTATATTTTTCCTTGGGATATGCATCTCCATTTAATGTAGAATTTCTTATTCTATTTTCTAACATTGTTCTTATTTTCATATTTGAGAATTCCATGAGATTATAATATTCTGTCTTCTTTTTTGTACTAGACATTCAGTGTGAGTTTCTTTACCAAACAGCAATGATAGCTTTTAAGACTATTACAATTTGATCTTAAGCCCAGTGTTTTACTAACTGGCTTTTTAAATTATTATTTTATTTTAAATATGATTTTTATTCTTTATTGAAATTTGAACTCTTCTGATTTTAGTGACTAATGATGGGAATAAAAAGACTTGAATAACTATATGGCATTAGTAATTAATTAGTACCACCTACATTTTTAACACCAATTTCATATTAAATATATATCTGAACTTGGTGATTTATGTTTCTCTAATTTGTTAATGTTATGGTCTGCATGACTGTGTTCCATTCAAATTTGTGTATGAATTCCAATCACGAATATGTTGGTAGTAAGAGGTGGGACTTCTGGAAGGTGACTCTTAAAAGGGTGCTAATCCCATTCACAAGGGCAACCGTCATGAAAGGTATCTGTGCCCTTATAAAAGAGGTACAAGGGAGTTTGTTCATTCCTTCTGCTAGGTAAGGAACCATAGAAGGTGTCATCTATGAGGCAGAGAATCGTCACCAGACACTAAATCTGCTGGCAACTTGATCTCCAACTTCCCAGCTCCACAACTAGGAGCTGGGAAGTCCAAGCTCAAATAATAAATTTTTGAGGCCTAATTCAAACAATGAATTTCTGTTGTTTATAAATTACCCAGTTTAAGGTATTTTGTTATAACAGCCTGCAGGGACTAAGCAGATTATCATTAACGAAAGTTATAAAAATAATGCTGAGTGATTGGCTTCTGAGCTCCGTGGGACAGTATAATATAGTTGAAAGGATGGGTGAAAAAAAGATAGAAAGCTCTGTAGAAAAGTGTTCTTGAAAAGAAGCCAAAACAAGGAGAAAAACGCATTTGAGAAACATTCATTGCTCAACCACCAATTGTAAATTACTGTATAGACACTGCAAAATTTGATCAAAATATTAGAATTTAAGTCAAATTCTACATAAAGGAATTAATGACTTTTCTTATCAAAAGTTCCCTTTCCATAGCACTTATGTTTTGGGGAGAGAATGGGAAATATAAGAATTCCCCAAGAAGAGATAAGAAACCAAAACAAGAAATTAAATGATTTTAATGCAAACAAAATCAAAATCAAAGTAATATAAAATAAACAATAACAACAAAAACAACTAAAGCTGTATTACATTTATTTATTTATTGTTAGGTTTCTATAACGGCTAATTTTTATCCATTTTCCACTTCACTAGACTCACAATTCTACTGAAGATACAAAAATAACTACAACTGAGGCCATGCCATTAAATAATGTGTTTTTTTGTTTGTTTGTTTGTTATGTACACAAAATCCAGGTGAATTAAAGACCTACAACATAATAGGATTAGCATTAAATGTTCCCGGGTTCAAAGAAGAGAGATCATTGTAAAACAACATAGGAAAATTCCTAGGGAAATTGCTGTTCTGTGTGCAGTTTCACAACAATTCTAAAACAACAACAGACACATATTGAGCATTACTTTATGTGGCAGACAGTGTTTCGTGTCCCCATTTGATAGACGAGAATACTGAGTCATAGGTAAAATAACTGGCTTAAGATAAAGGAGCTTAGAGCTACTTGAAGCCAAAACAGTGACAAAATTAGTTACAGGTGATGGCTGTAATGTACAGACTGCTTGCATAGCTATTTGCTGTCATCTAGAGCAAAGACTAGAAATAGTGACACATAAACTTAGATACATGCAGATGAGGACTTTGAACAATGGCCAAATAACTAAAATTTAATATGGAATTAGTAATTTGGTACAATTAATAGAGACACATGAGTTGGAAGAGTTTGAGTGGTGACTGACTTTCCCACAGGGAACCCTGTAGTAGGCTGATTTTGTTAAGTATCTAATTTTAAAATGTGGCAATGAGAACTGAGAGGAAGTCATAGTCGACACAGACAGGTAGACTCAGAAAAATGTATTAATTGAAAATGTGGACAGAGGAATAAAAGCATATGCAGAATAATGACCCTGAGACAAGAATGGGAAGAAAAGCATTGGCTAAGCATCTATTATGGACTGAGAACAATGATTATTAATTAAATCATAATTTCTCTAATTTATACTTCCCACAAAGACTCTGTAAAAACTATTAATATTTCTAATCGATAAATTAAAACTAATATGACTCAGAGAATAACATGCACAAGTTTGCACAGCTGAGACGTAGGAGAGTTTGATTTCCTCAAGACTAGCCCTTTCTTACTCTAAAATTAATTCCTATTCCCCTGGCATCCCTCCTGAAACACTGCAAAATGATATTGGATTAATTAAAATCATAAGAATGTGCCCAAAGTGTCATGAGTAAGGCAACAAAATGAGTTTTCTGATGTACCCTCGACTAAAGAGAAAGTTTATCAAAGCAGAGAATATCCTCAGCATTCTCTGTAATTTACATTTCATCAGATCGGCCTTAACTACAATATAACGTATTCTCATTGATTGACTAATCTTCATTTTATATATTCTGCCCTTACTTCATCTTGTTCTTATTTCTATAATACTATTTGAATAGTTTCCAGATTGGACCTGAAAACATTCTATGTGGGAAATTCTGCCTAGGACATTCATCTTAATATTTCTTCCCCTTATGGAAATGCAGATTCCCTCTTGTGCAACAAACTAATTAAAGTCCCTTCCCAACACAATATACAAATGGCGCATAAATATTTAACGGCCTGGTTTAGCATTTTTATTAGATTCTATGATACATCAAACTATACACTGTTTAAGAGCTGAATCTAAATCATACAGTGTTTTCGAAAACCCCATCATGCATGATGTATTTCACCAATAAAATTTAAAGAAAACATTTAGGCTATACTGAGAACAAACTATTATACTTTACTTGTTTTATGACTTGAACTTGTGCATTCACCAATAACTCATTATGCTTTTGTTAGTAGTAAGTTGTAGTGGATGAGCCATACAGGATATAAGATTACCCAAGGATCATCCTACATAGTATGGCCAATCCTGCCCTGTGCCTATAGTATTCAATGTATCTCAACTGTCTCATGTATCTCAACTCATGTATCTCATGTATCTCAACTGTCTCTACCTATTGGCCTTCCCATTGCCAATGCTCTCTTAAGATACAGTTTTTCCTACATCTAATTTTTGTCTTTTCCAGACTTCAGGTCTTTCAAGTTTGTTTTCATGATTTCCAGATGTCCTCTGCTGGTACACACATCCACGAACCCACAACTTCTCAGCAATATCTCACAACCACTGTAAGCACCTAATTTTTGCCATCGCCTTGGGCTTATCTATCATACCATTGACTCTGTACTTTCAGACCAACCTCCAGTTCTATGAGCAATCTTCAATCTACCCAAGTGTTTGAAACCTATCCATTTTCTGTTGCTTATAACAGAATACCTAAAACTGAGTAATTTATAAAGAAAAGGAGCTTATTTCTTACCGTTGTGGAGACTGAAAAGTTCAGAGTTGAGGAATCACAATGCATCAGGGCCTTCTTGCTGGTTGGATGTTCTGCAATGTTCCGAGGGACATGAGGTATCACACAGAAGGGGGCTGATCACGCTAGCATGCTAGCCTAGGTCTCTCTCTTCTTATAAAGTCACCAGTACGTCTCCCATGATAACACATTGATCCACTAATGCACTAATCCATTAGTCCATCAATGAGTGCAGAACCCTTATTATCTAATCTTCTGTTAAAAGCCTCACCTCTCAATACTGCCCAATTAGAGGTTAAATTTCAACATGAGTTTTAGATGGGACAAATATTTATACTATGACATTTCACCCCCACCTGCCCCTGAAACTCATGTCTTTCTCACATATAAATACATTCATTCTATCCCCATAGCTCCAAAGTCGTAACTCCTTCCAACGCCATTTCAAAGTCCAAATTTCAAGAGAGTAGACATTGGGTTTTAATCTTCTTTGATTCAATGTTACGAAGTATCCTCTCTACATCGGTGGGGGGGATTGTGCCTCCAATGCCTCTGACAGCTTCACTCCTACGACTTTGCTGGGCTCAGAAACCCCAGCTCTCCCAGTTGTTGGTAGTTTTGTGGCAGTCCCAGGTGGAGACTCTGTTTCAGCTCCAAAGCCATATTTCTGCTCAGCATTGCTGTAGTGAAGGCTCTCTGTGGTAGCTCCAACCCTAGTGACAAGTATCGGCCTGGGTCCCTCAGGCTTTTGACATCTGGGTGGCATCCTCGAAATCTGGGTGGAAGCCGTCAGTCCTCCATAGCTCTTGCTTTCTGTAAGCCTGCAAATTAGTATCACATGGAAGTCTTCAAGGCTTACAGCTGGTACTGCTCTAAATGGCAAGTCAAGCCACACCTGGGGACACATTAGCCACAGCTGAAGTGGCCCAGGAGCACCACACTGAAATTCAGGGAGGAGAGACCTGAGGGGTCCTGGGAGCCTGTGGAGGGGGACCCAGGTCTATCCCCTAAACCCATCTGCCCTCCTAGGCCTCTGGTAGGGGATGCTTTGAAGAACTCTGAAATGACTTTTTTCCATTCTCTTGATGAT
The DNA here is from genome assembly GCF_024542745.1 of Macaca thibetana thibetana. Classification (NCBI taxonomy): domain Eukaryota; kingdom Metazoa; phylum Chordata; class Mammalia; order Primates; family Cercopithecidae; genus Macaca; species Macaca thibetana. The sequence continues at coordinate 6,272,193 of NC_065597.1, read as the reverse complement.
CCCCTTCTTTCCATACTAATCTCTTTGGCAAAAGGTTGCTGGGCTACACCTGTGGTTTCCTTTCTCAAACGTACTTTGCTTTTTACATGGTCAGGCTGAAAGTTTCCCAAATCTTTCTGCTCTGCTTCCCTTTTAATTGTAAATTCTGTCTTTAAATTGTTCCTTTGTTTCCAAATCTCGTAAGTGTTAAAAAGAAACTATGAAGCATCTTCTATATTTTGCTTAGAAATTTCTTCTGTCAAATAACCGCATGCATCACTCTCAGTTTGGCCTTCCACAAAGCCCTCAAACGTAAGCACAGTTCATTTCATTCAGCTGATTTCTTTGTGACTTTATAATAAGGAAGACCTTTACCCCAGTTTCTAGTACCTTGTCCTCCAGTTCCATCTGAAATCTTGTCAGAATAACCTTTACGGTTCGTATTTATATCAGCATTCTGGTCTGGACCACTAAACCAGTCGCTAAGGAGTTCCCAACCTTCCCTAGTCTTCTTGTATCCTAAGCCCTCATCAGAATCTACGTTTTTTTCCTAGCCTGCTCCTCCAGATTCTTCAAGTGTCTGCCCATTACCCAGCTCCTTGCCCTTTTCAGGTATCCAAGAGCAACCCCCCATGCTCAGTGCCCATTTTCTGATAGTCTGTTTTCTGCTGCTTATCACAGAGTACCTAGAACTGGGTTATTCATAAAGAAAATAAATTTATTTCTTACAATTGTAAAGGCTGAGAAGTCCAAATTGAGAGGCCACATCTGGTGAGACTCTTCTTGCTGGTGAGGATTCCCCACAGGGCACAGGCTGATGAGGGAGCTGGGAATGCCTAAGTGCCAGCTCAGGTCTTTGTTCTTATAAAGCCACTGGCTCCCTCTCCAAGGAGACTCCATTAATCCAGTCACCCATTAATCCACTAATCCAAGAATAAGTTAATTCAATCATGAGAGCCTTCATGATCCAATCCCCTCTTACAGGCTATAAGTCTTGATGCTGCCGCATTGGAGGTTAAATTTCAACATGAGTTTTTTTGTTTGTTAGTTTTGAAGCAGTGTCTCACTTTGTCACCCAGGCTGGAGTGCAATGGTGCAGTCTTGGCTCACTGCAATTTTTGCCCCCAGGGTTCAAGTGATTCTCCTACCTCAGCCTCCTGAGCAGCTGGGACTACAGGCACGTACCACCATGCCCAGCTATTTCTTGAATTTTTAGTAGAGACAGGGTTTCACCATGTTGATGAGGCTGGTCTCAAACTCCTGACCTCAAGTGATCCTCCAGCCTTGGCCTCCCAAAGTGTTGGGATTACAGGCATGAGCCACCATGCCCAGCCAAAATTTCAATGTGAGTTTTAAAGGGAATAAATATTCAAATCATAGCAAAACCTTTGTCAAGTAGTTTAGATGTGGCCCAGACATAATTTGTATAAAATACATTAACAGTGAGATTGAACCAAAATCAGGCACTTTTAAAAATGCTTCATCTTTAATGTTCTTGTAGCTCAAATTGTAATTTTACCTTCAACCCTAATACAACTGTGTTGCTAACTGGTTATTAAAATGGTAAATGAGTGTAATGTATGTGGTATTTAAGTAATTACTAATCTCAAGGTTACCTGCATATGTAAAAGTACATGTGACAATTTTGACACTACACAATAGCCTAATAGCAAGTGGAGAACAACTGGGAAAAGGTGCTAAGAGCGTAATGACCTTTAGAATACAGTTTTCCAAAAGGAGGAAAGATAAACACCGAGGTCTAACACTAACGTTTCTAATGTTACTGTTCTAATTGCATTTCTGTTACTGGAGTTGGAAACTTGTCAGATTGGGAGCATGAGAAGAGGCAGTTTCAAGTATCTTCAGCATTATACAAGAAGAAATCACTGGGCCTTTGAGAATATAAATGGTAAAAGACCGTGGGTGGGTAGCAGGAAGACTAAATTTGTAATGTTACGAGAATATGTTTCTTTGTTTTTTTCTTTATTTTTTGTTGTCTATTTATTTCTGTTCTTACCATTTATGTCTTTCCTTCTATTTACTTTAGATTTAATTTGCTCATTTATTTCTAGCTTCATAAAGTAGAAAATTAGATCTGATTTTAGACATTTCCCCTTTTCTACTGTGAGCATTTGAAGGTCTAAATTTCTCTCTAATCACTATTTAGCTACACAGATCATAATGTATCCTAGTTTCATTACAATTCTACCCAAGATATTTCCTAATTTCTCATTATTTCTTCTTTGACCCATGACTTATTTAGAAATGTGCCCTTTGCAAATATCTGTTATAGATTTCTAGTCAAATTCAATTTTGATCAGAAAGCATATTCCTATAATTGTAATATCTCAGGATTTGCTGAGACTTATTATATAGCCCAACATAAGGACAATTTGGTTATTATTACACTGCATTTTAAAAAATATACATGCTGTATTGTTTCAGTGAAATATTGAGTAGGTAAACATGGTTGACATTGTTTGTCTTTACTGATATTTTTTCTCTAATTGTGCTACAGTTTTAATATTTGTGTCTCCTCCAAATTCATTTTGAAACACAATCCCCAGTGCAACAATAATAAGAGGCAAGGCCTTTAAAAAATGATTAGGTCAGAAGAAGGGCTCCCCCATCATGGATGAAGTTAGTGCTTTATCAAAGGGCTGGAGAGAACTAGCTAGGGTCTTTCACCTTTCCATCTCTTCTGCCATGTGAGTTCACAGCAAGAGGCATCATCTTAGACATGAAGTGCAGCCCTTACAAGGTATGGAACCTACTAGAATCTTGACCTTGGACTTCCTAGCCACTAGAACTGTGAGAAAGGGGGCAGAACAAGATGGCCGAATAGGAACACCTCCAGTCTCCAGCTCCCAGTGCAAGCGACACAGAAGACAGGTGATTTCTGCATTATCAACTGAGGTACTGGGTTCATCTCACTGGGGAGTGCTGGACAATCAGTGCTGGTCAGCTGCTGCAGCCCGACCAGCGAGAGCTGAAGCAGGGCGAGGCATCGCCTCACCTGGGAAGCGCAAGGGGGAAGGGAATCCCTTTTCCTAGCCAGGGGAACTGAGACACACAACACCTGGAAAATTGGGTAATTCCCACCCCAATACTGCGCTTTAAGCAAACGGGCACACCAGGAGATTATATCCCACACCTGGCCGGGAGGGTACCACGCTCACGGAGCCTCCCTCATTGCTAGCACAGCAGTCTGTGATCTTACTGCAAGGCAGCAGCGAGGCTGGGGGGAGGGGCGCCCACCATTGCTGAGGCTTAAGTAGGTAAACAAGCCGCTGGGAAGGAGGGTACCACTGCTCACGGAGCCTCCCTCATTGCTAGCAGAGTCTGTGATCTTACTGCAAGGCAGCAGCGAGGCTGGGGGGAGGGGCGCCCACCATTGCTGAGGCTTAAGTAGGTAAACAAGCCGCTGGGAAGCTCGAACTGGGTGGAGCTCACAGCAGCTCAAGGAAACCTGCCTGTCTCTGTAGACTCCACCTCTGGGGACAGGGCACAGCTAAACAACAATAACAACAACAACAAAAAGCAGCAGAAACCTCTGCAGACGCAAACAACTCTGTCTGACAGCTTTGAAGAGAGCAGTGGATCTCCCAACACGGAGGTTGAGATCTGAGAAGGGACAGACTCCCTGCTCAAGTGGGTCCCTGACCCCTAAGTAGCCTAACTGGGAGACATCCCCCACTAGGGGCAGTCTGACACCCCACACCTCACAGGGTGGAGTACACCCCTGAGAGGAAGCTTCCAAAGTAAGAATCAGACAGGTACACTCGCTGTTCAGAAATATTCTATCTTCTGCAGCGTCTGCTGCTGATACCCAGGCAAACAGGGTCTGGAGTGGACCTCAAGCAATCTCCAACAGACGTACAGCTGAGGGTCCTGACTGTTAGAAGGAAAACTATCAAACAGGAAGGACACCTACACCAAAACCCCATCAGTACGTCACCATCATCAAAGACCAGAGGCAGATAAAACCACAAAGATGGGGAAAAAGCAGGGCAGAAAAGCTGGAAATTCAAAAAATAAGAGCGCATCTCCCCCTGCAAAGGAGCGCAGCTCATCGCCAGCAACGGATCAAAGCTGGACGGAGAATGACTTTGACGAGATGAGAGAAGAAGGCTTCAGTCCATCAAACTTCTCAGAGCTAAAGGAGGAATTACGTACCCAGCGCAAAGAAACTAAAAATCTTGAAAAAAGAGTGGAAGAATTGATAGCTAGAGTAATTAATGCAGAGGTCATAAACGAAATGACAGAGATGAAAACCATGACACGAGAAATATGTGACAAATGCACAAGCTTCAGTAACCAACTCGATCAACTGGAAGAAAGAGAATCAGCGATTGAGGATCAAATGAATGAAATGAAGTGAGAAGAGAAACCAAAAGAAAAAAGAAGAAAAAGAAATGAACAAAGCCTGCAAGAAGTATGGGATTATTTAAAAAGACCAAATCTACGTCTGATTGGGGTGCCTGAAAGTGAGGGGGAAAATGGAACCAAGTTAGAACTGTGAGAAAATAAATGTCTGTTCTTTATAAATTACCCAGTCTCAGGTAATTTGTTATAACAGCAGACACTAAGATAATTTGTTCCACCAGTTATGGAGAAAGGAATGTTCACATCTCCATGTTTGACTATGGACTTATCTATTGAAACATTTAGTCCTGTTAGCTTTCCCTTCGTGTGTTGTTTGGTTACTTTGCATCTACACTTTCATGAGTATTTGGTTTTCCTGGCAAATTTAAGGATGAAATCTTCAATTTCATCAGAAAAAAATGTTTCGCATTATCTCAGGATATGTGCATTGTCTTGAAATCTAGTTTCCCTGAAATTAATATAGCTGTCACGTTTGTGTATGTCTAATGCTTATTGTTTGCAGTAAGCTATATATATAGCAATGGGATATATGTGTGTGTGTGTATGTGTGTGTGTATATATATATTCCTCATTCTTTTACTTTTATTTCAACTTTTTTTTTTTTTTTTGAGACAGAGTTTCTCTCTTGTTACCCAGGCTGGAGTGTAACAGTGAGATCTCCGGTTCACTGCAACCTCTGCCTCCCCGGACTCAAGTGATTCTCCTGACTCAGCCTCCTGAGTAGCTTGGATTACAGGCATCCGCCACCATGCCTGGCTAATTTTTTGTATTTTTAGTAGAGACAGGGTTTCACCATATTGGCCAGGCTGGTCTTGAACCCCTGACCTTAGGCGATCCACCTGTCTGAGCCTCCCAAAGTGCTGGGATTACAGATGTGAGCCACCGTGCCTGGCCTCTTCTATTTCAACTTTTATATACAGGGGATACATGTGCAGATTTGTCACATTAAAATATGGCATGACAGTAGTGAATAGTTTTTTTCAATCCACCCACCCACACCGTCTAGTAGTCCACAGTATCTGTTGTTCCCATATTTATGTCCATGTGTGCTCAGTTCTTAGCTCCTATGTATAAGTGAGAACAGGCAGTATTTGGTTTTCTGTTCCTGCATTAATTTGCTTAGGATAATGGCCTCCAGCTCCTTCCATGTTGCTGCTCTCAAGCTTATATATAAAATGCATATCATCTGGATGACATCTTGTTTCATAGCTGAGGCTTGATTTATTTCTTATCCAATCTAAAGATCTCACTTTTAGATGGATTATTTATCATATTTGGTTTATTTGTGTGTTTCTCATGTTTTTTTTTTTTTTCTTTTAATTCCTCTATTGGCTCTTTAATTCTGCTTTGTTTAGTCATTTTTATAGTAGTTGTTCTGGAGATTGCAATATGTATCCTTTATAACTTTTTAAAAATAATTTACTTCACATCGAATGTAAGAGCCTTGTATAATTTCTGTGTAATTCTACTTATGTTCTTCCGTCCATAATTTAGGCTTTTGTTGTCATATTTTTATACCTAACCATGTTATAAACCTCAGAGTCCAATAGTATATAATTGCTTTAAAAATACTATATCATTTAAGTGATTAAGATAACAAAATATATAGAAACATATAACATTGTAATGTTTAAAGTTTGTCTACATATTTAACATTTCTAATGCTATTTTTTTATTCCCATAAATCTCAATTTCCCTCTTGTGTCCTTCCTCTTTTACCTGTTACATGACTCAGGTTTGTCGGTAATAAATAATCTCAGTTTTTGTTTATCTGAAAATATTATTATTTTGCTTTAGCTCTTGAAGTATATTTTAGTCATACATAGACTATTGAGTTTATGCTTTTCTTTTTTTTTTCTTTTACTCTTAGAAGATGTAATTCCATTGTCTCTTGGACTCCACTGACCTGTATCAGCTATTATTCTGATCATGTCTCTTCTGTATGTAATATGTGTTTATTCTAGCTATTTTTGTAACTTTTTGTTTTGAAATAATTATAGACTCACAAGAAGTTACAAAGATTAGTATAGACATGCTCTGCATACTTATCACCTAGATTTCCAAAATGTTATATAACATCTTACATAATTATTTTGCCTTGTCAAAAACCAGGAAATTGGTTGATATAATACAATCCCATCTTTTCAGATTTCATGAGCTTTTCCATGCACTTTTTTTGTATGTTGTGATCGGTTGACAAATGACCCTTCAAAAAAACTCTACATCCTAATCCCTGTAAATTCTGAATATTAGAGTCTTTACAGGTATGATTAAGTTAAGAAATTTGAGAGGAAGAAGTTATCTTTAGTTATTCATGAACCCTAAATGGAATCACAAGCATCTTTTTAAGAGGGAGACGGAGGGAGGTTTGACACCCAATGCAATGTCAAGATGGAACAGAGAGAAGTTTAAAGATGCTGGCCTTAAAGACTGGAGTGATGTGTCCACAAACAAGAAATGCAAGCAGCTACTTGAAATTGGAAGAGGCAAGAAAGAGATTCTTCCCTTGAGCCTCCAGAGGGAATGTGGCCCTGCCAACATCTGGATTTCAGCAGAAACATCTTGATTTCCAACCTCTAGCCTCCAAAACTGTAAGAAAATAAGTTTTTGTCATTTTAAGCTACCAAATTTTTGATAATTTGTTACTACCTGAGAAACTAATACGTGTGTCTTATCTAACTATTGAAATCTTGTAATTTATTATAATTACAGAAATCTTCCCATTTCTATAATTTTGTCATAGTAAAAATTTTATATACAAGAGTATATATAGCATGTAACCTTTTGGGATTGACTTTTCCTACTCATCAGCATGCCCTTAAGATCCATCCAATTTGTTGCATTAATATATAATATATTAATATATACTATAATTATATATTGTATATTAGATAATATATTATATATTAATATAATATAATTATATATTAATATAATTATGTATAATATAATTGTAATTAATATATTTACTCTGGAATGGACTTACCAGAATTTGTTTAAACATTCACCTGTTGAAGGACATTTGGGTTGGTTCCCATTTTGTCTGTTAAAAAAATACCTTCTATGTACAGTCCTGCCTGGCTATTTGTGTGAATTTATATCTCTTTACGGTAACGCCAAAAGTGAAATTACGGTGTTGTAAAGTAAATGTTTGTTTAGCTTTTTAAGATAATGCAAACTTGAGAGCTGTTTGTGTCTATCTATCAGTGGTGGTGAGGATACAGAGATGCCACGTTTCTCATACACTGCTGGGAAAAATGTAAAATGGTAGAGTTCATGTAAAACTGTAAAATGGTAGAGTGCATGAAAAATGTAAAATGGTATGTCTGAGATGTATGAGAAACATGGCATGTCTGTGTTCTCACCATCATTTTGTGTGAACAATATTTTACTGTTAATTTGGTGTTACTAATAGGTAGTTTGTAGTAATATCTCATTGTGGTTTTAATTTGCATTTTCCTAATGGGTAAAAATTGTTAAACATAATTTCACGGGATTGCTTGCCATTTTCATATTTGGTGAAATGTCTAGCCAATCACTGGCCCATTTTTCAAAAAGGTTTTGTTTGGTTGGTTTCTTATTGTTGAGTGTGAATGGTTCTTTATGTATTCTGGAAACAAGTCTTTTGTTGGAAGCATGGTTTGCAGATTCCTTCTTCCAGTCAGCTGCTTGTTTATTTATCATCTTAACAGGATCTTTCACATAGCAAAGGTGAATTTTACTAAGTTCAATTAATCCTTTTGTGTTGGGGGGAATCACTGTTTTAGTGTCATGTTTTTAAAGCCTTAGCCTAGGCCAAGACCATGAATATTTGCCTCCTATGGTCTTTTCTAAGTGCTCTCTAATGTTAAGTTTTAGGTTTAAATTAATGATGCAGGCCAGGTACTGTGGCCCATGCTTATAATCCTAGGGCTTTGGGAGGCCGAGGCAGGAGACTGCTTGAGCTCAGGAGTTTGAGACCAGCCTGGGCACCATGGTGAAACCCTCTCTCTATAAGAAATACAAAAAAATTAGCTGGGCGTAGTGGTGCACACCTGTGGTCCCAGCTACTTGGGGGCTGAGGTGGGAGGATTGCTTGAGCCCAGGAGGTCGAGGTTGTGGTGTGCCAAAATTGTGCCACTGCACTCCAGCCTGGGTGACAAAGTGAGACTCTGTCTCAGAAAAATAAATAAATAAAAATAAAATATAAAATAAATTCATGATTCATTTTGGATTAAGGTTTTAAACTTTATTTTTTTTCTATTGATGTCCAATTGTTCCTACACTATTTATTAGTTCATTAAAACATATTAATCCTTTGTAAAATTTATCTTTGTCTGGGTTTTTGTCATTTTGGCTATAACATTTCTAAATATATTCTTCTTATATTTATCCTGTTTGGTATTTCCTGAGCTCTTTTGATTTTTAAGTTTATGGGGTTCTTCTTTTACCAAATGTGAGAAATGTAGTGCCTTTATTTCTTCTAATGTTTTGTCCGCCTCATTGTCTTTTTCCTCTAGCACAAGCACAATTCAGGTGCTATGCAAGGATTTGAACAGTATTTATCTTCAGATTTTTGACTCCCACATCTGTGCATTAATATTTAATAAAGTTTTTAAAGATCAAGTTATTGTTTGTTAAATTATTATTTAATAATATAGTTATTCCACTAATTTTTCAGTTTCTCTGGCAGCTCCAAACTTTATCTCTAAGCCTGAAATCCAAGAATGCTATGATTTTTCTGCCTGAGTTCTAGTCATCCAGAACCATATGGACTACACTCAGGTAAGAAGCTTATAAGTGGAATTATCAGACAGTGCATTTTCTCATTTTCAAAGTTTGACAAACCTCCAATCTTTTACTTCTGTTTTTCATTATCCAGTGTCTTGAAAGAATTGTGATTGTGTGTATGTGTGTGTGTGTGTCTGCAAGATGAATAGTTTGCTACAGACTATTCTGACATTGTTTGAAAAATAATTCTAAGGATTTGGGATTCTAATGTAAGAAAGATGGGTTTGGAGAGTTTTAAGAAAGAGTGTGATATGACTGAATTATTATGAAGAGAAGGTTTTGTTGGGTGGAAGACTGGACAGGAAGGGTCAATTGAAGAAAGCCAGAGAAGAGAGAAGATTTTGTTGGATGGAAGACTGGACAGGAAGGGTCAACTGAAGAAAGCCAGAGAAGAGATTGTGATGACTTGCATATTTCCTAGAATAGTGGACATGGAAAACAATTTTGGTTATATTCTTTACTCCTGGACTTTGGGTATGTCATTTTATCAACCAATTGTAAAATGAGGCAGTGATACCTAAAAAGCCACTAGTTTGTTTCAGAGATTAAATAAACTATGTACCACCTTAGCCATTTCCTGGCACACAATAATGCTCTACAGTATTTTATTATTTGTTATGAGTGTTTATATTCCAAATACTGAACTTTGCATGCATAACTACACCTGCATTCATGGGTTTAGACATAGAGATACAAACTAATCAAAATATCAAATAATACATAAAAATTCTAATGAAATAATTGATATTTAGTGATATGATTACATAAGAGCATATAATAAGGTGACAATCTAGTAGTGGGAATAATACATAAAATATAAAATTAATTCTAGTTATAACTGATAATACTTATAACCAATAATAATCAAAGAGTGTTCAGTTTGCTGACCTGTGACAAGTATTAATTACATTAAGAAGGGTAACTATTCCTGATGTTAGAAGGGAAGGTAAGGGTTAAAAAAAAACTCTGAAAGAGAGAGAGCTGGTGGCTCTATGGCAACACAGGTTTATTGCAAAAACCTGCAGAAGTGGGGGACCAGCTTAATGCCAGAGCCCACTGCTGCTTACAGGCTGGAGTAATTTATAGGCCTGGGTGGAACAGGTCTGGGTGGTATGACTTCCTGCCTGGGAGGATATTGATAAGATGTTCCTACGATCAGGCAGTTTGGCCCTTTTCCCAATGGGATGTGATAGGATGTTCCTTGGACCTGTGTCCAGCAGGATATGACAGGATATTCCTTCAGCTGGGGCTTTGCCCAGCAGGGTATGATAAGGATGTTCCTGGCCAGGTGCTGTGGAGCCACGCCTGTAATCCCAACACTTAGGAAGGCAGAGAGAGGTGGATCATATGAGGTCAGGAGTTTGAGACCAGCCTGACCAACATGGTGAAATCTCAAGTTTACTAAAAATACAAAACTTAGCTGGGCATGGTGGCGGGCACCTGTAATCCCAGTGTCTTGGGAGACTGAGGCAGGCGAGTTGCTTGAACCCGGGAGGCGGAGGTTGCAATGAGCCGAGATCGCGCCATTGCACTCCAGCCTGGGTGACAAGAGAGAAACTCCATCTCAAAACAAATAAAAATAAAAATAAAAAAGGATGCTCCTGTGCCTGTGATCACGTTGTTAAGAAGGATGTTTCTCACAGCCCAAACCCCTGCGGAATGTTTCACTCTGACCAGGGTCTGTGAAATGGCGGAGGCCTTACAAAATGGTGCAGCTTTGACTAACCCCTGAGAAAGTGAGAAGTGAGATAAGTTCTAAATAAAATTAAGATAATTTATTTAGGTGAAAAGTTTAGTTATGATTTTTTCAGAAAGAGAAAAACAGTATGTGAGAAGGACCCCTGAGAAAGAGAGCATGGAACAGGTGTACAAATGGGGAAAACAAAAAAGTGTTGAAGCAGAGTAAGAGGGTGATCAAACTGTACCTGTCGCTGGGAAAATATGGAAGAGTCTGACTATTTGGGGCTTTTGTGCCATGGGATAGTTTGGCTCTCATCTTTAGAGTATAGAGAAAGTCTTGGCATGTTTTAGGAGAAAAACGCAAGTCAACGCCAATGTAGAGAACATAACGGAAAGAAACACCATTGGATGAGGCAAGTCTCCAGAAGTGTAGGATGATGATGTTGATGGTGATAGCCATGGTGGTGGTGCTGCTGCTGCTTCTGGTTGTATTTTGTCACAAGAGATTTGAAAAGGAGAAATACTAGAGATACGATCACCTAATTTTTGTGTATCTGAGAGACACAATTTCTGCATGTCTACTCCTCTGTGGTGGAAAAAATAGGCAAAGAAACACAGTAAAATTAGTCTATTTCATACTTCATCTGTGCCAATAGTAGCTGGCTCTTCCTAAGTATTTACTGATCCTTACAGGTAAGCAAGAGTTGCTTGGAGTTAATTAGTAGGGTTTCAGTGGCATTTGAAATGTCTGAACTTAAATACTTAAAAGGGCGTTGGAATACAATTTTATCTTAACATAACATTATCTCAGCAATGACTTTGTGATAACATAATGCAGATTAGATAGAATGTTTTCTCTTCACTCAGTCAGATTGAAGTTCTATGTATCAATAAAGAGAGAGAGCAATTGTACAGAGATAATCATTATAGCAGTCCCCAGATGCATCTGGGAAACTATTAAGAACCAAAGAGGAGGCTAATGAAAAGATCTCCCGTGGTTATAGAAATTACATGCTTTGGTCTTTCTCTCCAGATATATTCTTTGTTAGTTTCTTCTGGAAGATCTAGCCAAGGCATATTTATTAAACTGGCTCCATTTCCCCAATGTGCTTTATCTCTGAGAGCCAAGAATAGAACTGTCCAAAGAAACGTATAAATTAATTTTCTTCATCATTTCTTTACTAGTGTGCCTATTAGTAAAGGACTTGACTAGCCCTCTAATCTCCTCTATCTTTACACACACACACACACACACACACACACAAACACACATTGCACTTACAAATAATATAATATCAACATATTATGAAAGCCATAATTTCTACAATGGGTATGTTTCCAGATGTCTCTGAAGTATTCCATTGAGCATACTAATTTTTCTTTAGGACTATTTATATGGAAGGTGATTGATGCTTCCTGACACATGTCAACTCCACCTAAATGGAAAAAGTGGCATTATTCTATAGAAGAATAGATAGCACAATTAGAGTAATCACCTTTTCAGGCAGAAGCACCTTGTCTTTGTAGAAAAGTATTGAACAGTTCCAACGATATAAAATTCCATTAATGCAATCCTATTAAAAACGTCGAAAGAACTGATGTGAACCAAAGAAAGCTCAATTAACGGAGCTGAGTGTTTGGTTTCATGTTCTCAATCCTCATGAGTACTCTTGGGAAAATCAATGGTCAAAATGAATATCTGGAGAATAGAGAAGCATCTATTTTTGTTCTTGATAGCCTCAACTAAAAGATACATGAAATGTGTGCATGTCGGAGTGGACGGGTGGGTTGACGTGGAGGTGTGTGTGTGAACATGCTGAATTTTGACCATTGCTAAAGCGATCACACATATAGCTTACTGTAAACATGATCATTGACTCATCAACTAAATACAATTTACTATACAGAAAAGTTAAAGGTCATATAAGGAACATGCTGCTGACTTCAGACTATAAACTGTTCCTGATGCCTTAATATTTATCATAATTTGTTTAAATTTTTGAAAAAATGAGGGCATATTTTTTAGCTGGTTAGGTCCATGATAAAAAATACAAGTTCTTTATGTATTTTTAAATGGATTATTTTAGGGTATGTGTATTATGTGTGTTCGTGTGTACATAAGTCAGTTCGAATTTCCCCTTGATTCTTGTCTTAGTCAGTTTGGACTGCTATAACAAATTATCTTAAACTGAGTAATTTACAAACAGCAGAAATTTATTGCCCACCCTTTTGGAGGCTGGAAGGTCCAGGGTCAAGATGTCAGTAAATTCAGTATTGTAAGGGTCTGTTCCTCATAGATGGCAGTTTCTATGTGTCCATGTATTGTTAAAGGGGCAAACAGGCTCCCTCAAGCTTCTTTTACAAGGCCACTAATCCATTCACGTGGCCTACCCTCGTGACCTAATTACTTCCTAAAGGTGTCACCTCTCAATACTGTTGCATTGGTGATTAGGTTTCACTATAGGAATTTGGAGAGAATGCAGACATTCAGATCATAACAATTATGTTTCAACAAAGTCATCTGCAAGGCAAATAAGCCTTCTTCTGAAAATGATTTCAAGAAGTCTTTGTCCAGGAACGCTGATGACTGAACATGGGGAGACTGTCTCTGAGTACCATCAGCATCGAATATCTCCAAGAAAGGGGAGTGATGATCAAACACTAGAACCATGCATGTTAAAAATGAAGTCAACCCTTATTCTACCAGCTAGCATACTTTCAATATCTTTCACTCTAAGATAGATAAAGAGTGTGAGAATTGTAGTTATAGCTGAATAAATTAGGAAAAAAAGACATACACATACGGCACAAAAATAAGGAAGCTCAATACATAAATGCTTAGTTAACATGCTAAATAATAGTCTTAGGTAAATAGTAAGTCTTCGGTAAGTGGGGAGGGGTTTACATAATAGCTGATGGGTTTACAAAGACATACACACAAAGCTGGGTCTTAAGATGAAAGGCAGAAGATCTTTCTGTGGTGGGAAGTGTCAGAGATGAGAAGACCTTGCTCGATGGGATACGGAAGATAAGTTAGCAGTCAGGAGATGGTATCTGAGGTTGCAAAGAGTCGTAAGCTTTGAAAAGCAGGACATGGTTAGATAACATATTAACAGACTTACTTATAAGTAAATGAATGAATAAATAAATAAATAAATTCAGAAAATGTCCTCTAAATGACTTTCTTCTTCAGCACATCCTTATAATGCTTGCTACTGAAACTCTCTTTCAATATTCACAAGGCAAAGTTATGTTGGGAAAAGGAAATAGGCTTAATGGCTGACAGTTTTGAGTTCAAATTCCAAATCTCCCTCCTTATGAGTTGTGTGACATTGGGCATACTACCTAACTTTTATAAACTTTAGTTCCACTAATCTAAAAGGGCGATAATAGTGCCTAATGAAGAGGCATTATAGCTTGTGGTTATGAGCACATATTCTGTAAGTAAATTTCTTGGGTTCAAACTCTGGTTCCACACTTACAAGCTCTATCTCTTTGGTAAAGCTTCTTAACGCTGTGTCTTTTCTTCGTCTCTAAATTAGATGATCACATAGGGATATTGTCAGTATTGAATGCATGATTTCTGATAATAGCATCTGGACCAAAGTGCCTACAAACTGCTTATTATTAATGTGTATGTTATTGTTTAATTACACCACGGGTGGTTTGAAAAATAAAATGATATGTGCTTGTAATGTGTCAAGCACAGTATGCAGGGCATAGTAAAGATGCAGCAACACCACTTAATCTCATTCCTTTTTTCCTGCTAAGAAATATCAAGGTAGACTCTTCCATGTGTCATTCTCTACAGGGAATCTCACTGGCCTCCCGTTATTCTTTTCACAGTCACACTCCATATAGAAAGACTTCATACCAATAGTCATAACTAACCTTCCCACAAATGCCGAGGATGAACTTTCTCACTTAATTTGACCACTCAAGTCCTATATAAGTGGAGGTTAAAAATCAATTTCTAAAAGAGGCCATTCTTAGCAGAAACCTATTGAAACAATTCCCATTAAGCCATTGATCTGAACTGTGGACACAACATAAACCATTTGTATTCTCTGTCCTATCTTTCCACTTATATCAAAACTGTGTTATTTTCTCTTCATAGAAGAAAAATATATAGCAACATTTTCATTATATTCTCCATCACATGTACCTCTGGAATCTACAGTAAAAGTTGAAAAAGAAAAAAAAAAATAAGCAGACCATCACTTTGAAGATTTTTTAAATCTATTTTTTATTTTAAAAATGTTTTTAAACTCCATTATTATATTTTCTATTTCTATCATAATGTAAAAGCATACTCAGTGATTTAAATGATTTAAAAACAAACTGTAATTGAATTCAAAGTATACAAAATCTGAATATATTTTCACTCATAGTATATACAAGTATAAAAAATAAGTATTTTTACATTTGTTAGCACGAATAATTTTTTTAAATATATAGAATTAACTATGAAAAACAATTAGGAATATCAGTTTTAAATAAAAATATTTAAATCAAAAAATATTATCATTATACACATTTTTAATTCCTGCATAAAAATAAATAGATAGAAGATCAAGCAGGTCAACTAACTTGCTTAGCAACTACTAAGAAACAAGATGCTAATTTCTGAGAATCACCTTGGTTTTCCTTATCTAAACTATATTATTTTATATTTGGTACTGAAATACAATTAAAATAATACAGTGTGCCTGAAATAGCAAGCCATATTCACAGCCTAAAATAAGCATATTTCTTAATCTTGTTTAAAATCTAAAAATGCTGTAGCAGAATCCTAAATAATTATCTTTTTTAATAAAATAAATTTTGTTAGGGAAGCAGAAATTATCTCAACCGAGACACTGTTTGCCATCTGCTCCTGTGAAGTCATATAGACTTTAGATTTGGTAAATGGTTCATCATCCAGTAGCTATAGAAGCATCAATAAAAATTTCTGTAGTTAATAGATTATCTGTCAGAAAATTCCATGTGTTAACTATTTTTCTCTATCACATTTTCAAAACTAATTAAATACTTAGGTTAATCAGATATTGAGAACTTTTTCATGTGATATTTGAAAAATACATTGTAGTATTCACTGAGGGATTTCACAACTTCCAATTGCTCACTATCAGAAGTTGAAGTCTCTGTTTCCAAACAATATTATTCTTAAAACTAGCTGAAAATCACACCAAAGGATATTATTCTTAAAAGTAACTGAAAAGCACACATGGCTCATCATTAATGTGAACTATTTGCATTTTTTTTTCATGTTTGCAGCATCTGGAAAAGCTAATGGAAGCTACAAACCACATTATCAAGAATAAATTAAAAGACCTTGGAAGAGAGCAATGATTTTGCTCTTTGAAAGAAATGAAGGTATAATTATTTAATAATTGTACAGAAAGAAAGGTACAGAGGGGTTTGCCGTGGGTTTGAAATGCCCATTACTATACAGAATGTTCTGAATTAGATCTCAATAATGGGGAGTAAAGAGACTTCAAAAAGCTAGGAGAAAATATAATAACTTCACTTGCTTGTGCAACCTTGGAAAAGTCCATTTTCTTGTGACAGAGTTTTTGCTTCAGTAGAAAAAAGAAGCTTGAGATCGATCAGCAGGTTTTGGTCTGGAAGGTTAATTTATCAACAATCTCCTTAATCAAAGCCATTCACATGCGTGACATACTGCTCAGCATCTCGAAGGCAAAATTTGGGTTCTAAAACTTCTCCTTGCTTCTTTATTAGGAAAACAAAAATAAGGGAATTCAAGAGAATGAAAACAAAAATAGCATGTTTAATTATCTGTTCTAATTAAGACAAAAGTATACCATAAAAAATCAAGTTAAATGTGACTCCCAACGAACTGATTATGATCAACTAATGTATCTACCACAGACCTGTTGAAAACTATCACAGTAGTTAATCTCTTAGTTTTTATGACATTAAAAGAATCTGTTAAATAAGATTCTGTTACATAACGTAAGAATCTGTTAGTTCTTACGATGTAAAGATCTCTCTCTCTCTTTCTCACTTTCTCATGCTTACTTTACTTTAAATATTATTGTTGCAGATCTCTGATTAATTCATTGCAAAACCTTCTGACATTTGCTTGTTTTTCCCATAATCCCCATTAAATGCCAATTTTGAGCAGATACCCTACATCGTGGCGGAATAGATTATCCAAGAGAAGGTCAGGATAGAGTGCAGCAACCATCAGAAGTGGTGTCTTCAATAAGATGGGACTGGATAGGATGGGAAGAAGCACAATGGAAAGAAGAATATTTCAGATCTCACAAATGTGGAAAGCACCCAGTTGGTCTGTCAACAAGGAGTGAGGATCCATTTTGCTGCAGTTACCTAGATCCTTAAGCAAGAAATGAAGTAGAAGAAAGCAAAAGGACTCAATTCTAAAAGCGACTCATGATGAGTCTATATAATTCAGGTACTTGAAGAGGATACCATGGCCAGAACACCAGTAACAAAGGAGAATGTCTTGCTGGGTTTCTAAAGATTGGGCTGGATCTACTTAAACCTCTGCTAAAAAAGTCATGAGAGGAGCATAGCTAAGGCTTCTTAAGAGGTAAAGGAGCTTATAACAATGTATTTCTTCTCCCTTTCATAAAAATTGACCAGTGTTATTCCTCACACCTCTTGGTCTGTTCTCCGCCTTCCAAGGAGATAAAAATCTAACCTGTAAAATGAATGATGAGTAGATATTTACTGAAGAAGTACACACTCCTAATATTTGTACTCATATATTTATGGTTTAATCATTTATATTCACTCATAAGAGAAAAGTAAATGACCAGGAGAACAAATTTGTAAAATAGAAAGAATTAGCTAATCAAAGGATGAAGTATTAATTGAATGTAATGTAATCCAAAACTTCATAATATGTATACATTATATAAATTAACTTCAAAATCTATGATACAATTTTAAAGAAAAGCCAAAAAATAAAATATTGTATGTCAAATGTTCACAATTATATAAACATGCATAAAATGCTGGATTCTTAAGAGCATATAAAAATAGTACCATTCCTTGAATGATTTAGGAATTCTTTTTCTTCTTCTTTTAATTCCTTTTCATTTTACAAATGTGTTGTTTCCAACACATGAGCTTGGGGGGACACATTCAAACCATGGCAACTCATAATTCCTCTCACTTAGACCTTCCCTCCATTTCTTAATTGTTAGTTATGTTGTCAGTGTTTTCTACACTTGTATTGCATCGTGTATTTCTATTTATCCTCTCTTCTATACAAGCTGAGTAGAACATATTCTTTTGGAGTGTGCGACAGAAATTACAAGAAAGAACAGGAAAGGTAGATAAGTATGTTTATCTATGTCCCAATACAAAATACTTCTTTGCAAAGACTGAGATTTACTATAGGTAAGATAACAATGCACTCAGAAATACTTAAGTTACATGTGAATTGAAATATATCCATGGGGAAAATATACTTATATATTTTACCCAAAAGGTTGATTACAGAATTCCATGATCATGGTATTCACAGTTCAAACCCTTTTCCGTATCATCCAAGACATTACTGCTACGTAAACACCTCGTAAAATTTACCTCAATTTATCCCCTGAGGACAATCTTTAGTCTATCTACTTTTTATTCTGAGCACTTATTTAATCATGATATGTTTAAATTTCCATATAGTATATTTTTTTCTTCTTTCTTAAAAATAGAACTTCCATTACTGTTTTTTTAAATAATATTAGTCTTATGATCATAAATTTTCTCAGCATTTGTATTCTGAAGAATATATATTTCCTGTTCATTTTTGACAGATTTTTTTGGATAAAAATGTCTTCTTTTACTATTTTGAAAATGTCACTCCATTGCACACTGGCTTGCATGCTGTTTAGTGGCAAATCTGCTGTTTCTTCTTTATTTCTTCCTATGTATGTGATATTTATTTTTGCTACTATGTGCTTTTAAGTTTATTCTTTATTTCTTTAATTTATCTTTTATTTACTTATTTTTTTGAGACAGGATCTGACTCTGTCACCCAGGCTGGAGTGCAGTGACCAGATCATAACTCACTGCAGCCCCAACCTCTCAGACTCAAGCAATCCTCCTACGTCAGGCTCCCTAGTAGCTGGGACTACAGACATGCGCCACCACACCCGGTTGTGTTTTGTAGGTGATAGAGTTTTTCTGTGTTGCCCACGCTCATCTAGAACTTCTGGGCTCAGGCAATCCACCTACCTCAGCCTGTCAAAGTGCTGGGATTACAGACATGAGCCACTGCACCCGCCTCAAGACTATTCTTTATTAATGTTTCGTTGTTGTCTTGGGATGTTATAGAAATTGACTATGATATATTTTCCTGTGGTTTTCTTCATGTCTCTTCTGCTCAAGGTTTATTAAGTATCTTGGGTATGGGGATTAATTCTTAACAAATTTGGAAAAATAAAAAATTTGGTCACTGTATCTTCAAATATATTTTCTGCCTCATTTTCTCTTCTCTTAGAAGTCTATATATGTATGTCTGTCCACTTGATGTTTTTCTGCCACTCAGTAAAACCATGCTCACTTTTTTTTCTCATTCATTCATTTGAATAGTTCCTATCGTTATCTTTTAAGTCCTCTATACTTTTGTTCTACAGTATCTAATCTGCTGGTATTCTCATACTGTGTGGTTTTCATTTCAGATAATATATTTTCCATTTTTAGAAGCCCTATTTGGATTGCCGTCCATGTTTTCATCTATCTGTTTGAACATATAGAAAATATTCATAATATTTACATAAATATTCATGTTTTAATATGCTGTTCTGCAGGTTTACTTATCTCTATCATATTTGGTCTGTTTGTATTGACTATTACATTTTCTTGTTATGAGTTGTGTTGTGTTTTCCTGCTGCTTACATTTGTTTTCTGGATCTTGCCATATTTCTGTAAATATTGCTGGTGTTTGTTCCTTGGTGTGTTTATATTATTTGGATTCAGTTTACGTTTTTTCAGTCTTACCTCTAATTTTGGTAGTGTAGTCCAGGTGAGATAACATGACTTCACTATTTATGTTTCCCTTCCCTTCCCTTCCCTTCCCTTCCCTTCCCTTCCCTTCCCTTCCCTTCCCTTCCCTCCTCTCCCCTCCCCTCCCCCCTTCCCCTTCCCTTCCCTCCCTCCATTCCTCCCCTCTCTTTCTTTCTTTCTTTCTTTCTTTCTTTCTTTCTTTCTTTCTTTCTTTCTTTCTTTCTTTCTTTTCTTTCTTTCTTTCTTTCTTTCTTTCTTTCTTTCTCTTTCTTTCTTTCTTTCTTTCTTTCTTTCTTTCTTTCTTTCTTTCTTTTTTTTCTTTCTTTCTTTCTTTCCTTCCTTCCTTCCTTCCTTCCTTCCTCCCTCCCTCTCTTTCTTTCTTTCTCCTTCCTTCCTTCCTTCCTTCCTTTCCTTCCTTCCTTCCTTCCTTCCCTCCCTCCCTCCCTCCTTTCTTTCTTTCTTTCTTTCTTTCTTTCTTTCTTTCTTTCTTTCTTTCTTTCTTTCTTTCTTTCTTTCTTTTTTCTTTCTTTCTTTCTTTCTTTCTTTCTTCTTTTTCTTTTTTTTTGAGATGGAGTCTTGCTCTGTTGCCCAGGCTGGATTGCAGTTACACAATCTTGGCTCACTGCAACCTCCACCTCCTGAGTTCAAGTGATTCTCCTGCCTCAGCCTCCCAAGTAGCTGGGATTGCAGGTGCCCGCCACCATGCCCAGCTAATATTTGTGTTTTTAGTAGAGACAGGGTTTCACCGTGTTGGACCAGGCTGGTCTCAAACACCTGGCTTTTCTGAAGGTTATACCCATTGCTCCCTGCATTAAGGGATCTTCCTACTTGGACTAGTAGAAACATCAATTTTACTAAACCTGTGTAAACTCTGCAGATTGTTTTGTTTATTAGTTTCTGACGTTTCTTTCTCGAGTCTTAGGTACTTCCCATGCATATAAAGAAAAATGCTTAGGATAGAATTCAAGGAGACGACACTGCAGTCTCTGGAGCTCTCTGACAAGTTTCTCTCATGTTTGCTCCTCAATTTCTAGCTGACATGGACTTTTCAGACTCCAAACTCTGTCTTTTTTACTCAACAAAACTGCTGGGCTCTGTTTGCTTTGACTACCCTGTTCTAAAGCCTAGAAACTCTCTCTGTTCAGTAAATTCGTGTTATTATAGGTATCATTTTTCTTTTCATTATCTTTCCCCAGCCAGCATCATTCTCTGCTGCCTGTTGACCAATATCTGACTAATGTTTCACAGAGCTCGTCAGTGTACCGAGTAACCTATCTTTTCTTCTGTACTCCATGTTAATGTAAGCAGACTCCTGGTAAGAAGGTGAAATACTAAAGATTAATATTGCATATTTGTGAGTCACCTCTTTTTTAAAAACACAATCTTTACTTCCATATGTAATGTGAAACTCAGTTTCCACTTAAATATATGGTACATATATTCCTGTTTCATGGCCCACCTATAACCCTAGATCTCATGTATTTAATCAAAACATTACTAAGTAGATATTTCACGATGCCAAAATTTACTTTGATAGAAATCTATGTCTAGCAAAATCTCACCATCTCTGCTTCTCACTTGCCATTAACCCTATCCCACCCTTCAATCTTATATTTTTCTGTTATAAATTATAGTTTTGGGATTTGTTTATACATATAGACATATATATTTGTATATATTATATATATATATTTTGTTGTAGCTATTTACATGTTTTTCAGATGATGGATTTATTTATATGAACTATCTTATTAGTTACAAAGAAAAAGAGGAGAGTTTCTGGATATTTTAATGGCACTGGAACAGCAATACAGAACTGACATTATGAAGCAAATAATTTGGGGAGGAGTATGTCTATTTCTAAATGCCTCTCACTTTTTAATGAGTATGTATGGGTTACGTTATTAATATTAATTTGCCAATATATAGAATTCCCACTGCATATATTTTCTCAAATTGTCAGGAGCCCTGTTTAATTTCTCCAAGTACAATTTTGTATTTTCTATTTCCTACAGCCATTTTCCAAAACAAAACAAAACAAAACAAAACAAACAAAACACACCAGGCCGGGTGCGGTGGCTCACGCCTGTAATCCCAGCACTTTGGAAGGCCAAAGTGGGCAGATCACGAGGTCAGGAGATCGAGACCATCCTGGCCAACACGGTGAAACCCCATGTCCACAAAAAATACAAAAAAAAATTAGTCAGGCATGGTGGTGGGCCCCTGTAGTCCCAGCTACTTGGGAGGCTGAGACAGGAGAATCGCTTGAACCCGGGAGGCAGAGGTTGCAGTGAGCCGACATCACACCACTGCACTCCAGCCTGGTGACAGAGCGAGACTCCGTCTAAAACAACAACAACAACAACAACAACAACAACAACAACACCACCACCACCACCACCAAACTTTTCTTCAGAAAAGGTAGCTATTATATCAGCAGTAAAACTGAAACATGATTTATTATTTCTATTGTGAAATGCCTACCTAATATAGGATAGATAACTACCAACATTATGAATATCCTATAGATAGGAGAATACTTGAAAATTTTATGGGAATTCTTTTCATCAAAGAAAGTCAGGCTTAAGGCACAAAAAGTTAAACAACATTACCATTAAACCAATGAGAAAGGAGCTCTCTCAGGAAAATACATAACCTCACAGTTTCACTTTGAAAAGGTAGGCATGTTATTTCAAAATGGATTCTTAAAATCCATTCTCTGGTTTAATGTTTGTATTACTGTGTATAATTAAAAGGTTTCCTTATGTACAGATTTTCAATTTCATTACTTTTGTGCTTAAGAGATAGGCAGGTTTGGAAGGGAAATATATGGTTCTTAATGTTTTGGAATGATCTATTGCAGACAGTTTTATAGAAAACAAATACCTCCGGTGTAACATGCAATTCTAATTATCTTAGAATCATGTGATATACTTAGCACAGCACATTCCTAATTTTAAGATTTTTTTTCTATTCTCATTCCATTTAGCCCAGTGTTGTAATCTTTTTTTTTTATGTCTGTGTTTTAATTTTGTTTATGTGCCCTCTAACAATGTACTTAATATCTCAAAGTGCTTTGCCATAAGCTCTAAGAGAGGAATCTTTTGTTGCCACAAAAGAATTACTTTTCATAAGTTCTACTCCCCACATATTACATTAAATCCCTCTTCAGATCAGAGTTGTATCTCTCTCTCTCTCTCATACACACACACACACACACACACACACACACACACACACACACACACACACACATGCTCTCTATGGAAAAAGGGACAGATCCAAGATAGCCAGCTGGGTTTAGCAGAGAGGACTATCCTACAAATATTAAATAGTAATGCATGCACAAAGCAGCTTTGGGTATTGGTAGACAGTTTTGTGCTTTGAAGAAAACCCAATCTAAGACTTGCTGAAATTGTGGCTGAATCAACACAGTGCCAAATAAAAATTGGGGTGAGGCCTAGGTTTAAGAAAACCACTCAAGTCTGCCTTATATAGGTAGGAGGAATTTGGGCTGTCTATTATCATTCAATCATCACCAGTCCTTTGTATTGTTTAGGAAAGATGAGTCTTAATCAGTGATTTGGAAGACTTCTAAAAAGTTATTATACTTTTCTGGAGATTAGTATGGTGGTAATTAAGTCAGCAAACATGGTAACCAAAACATCTTCTATTTAATATTTTATGTAATCATACTTAATAGTTGATAAAGACATTTAGTAGTTTAAAATATTTCAGAGGATAAAAATAATTTCAGCCAGTAACTCTCTCCTAAACTCTCCTTTCCTCTTCTGCCAAATAAAGGACTCTACAGGACAAATTACCTGAAGAGTCTTAACAAACTGTATTGCAAATAAATGAGTGACATCAACAGGGTTATGCAACTAATTTGATGTGAATTTTGGGTTCAGAACCATCTAACTTTTAAGTCTATTATTTTCACTCTTCCTGTTTTTGAAGTTGGGTTTGTCTTTATGCAGCTAAACATATGATTTCATTAACACTTTTACTGAGCTATAAATGAGAAACATTAAAATATATAAATTTAAAGGTTATATTTTGATAAGTTGTGGCATGTATACATCTACAAAATCATCACATATCATTTCCAAAAGTTTTCTCATGCCCATGTATAATCACCTTTCCATCACTACAAAATATTATTTTGTAATTCCTATATAAATATAATTATATACAATGTATTTTCAAGTTTTTGTTAGTGCTTTGTAGTCAGCATGATTATTTTTAGATTAATCCAGATTTATGTATTAATCATCTATTCCTTTGATGTCATTCCACTGTATGGATGTACCACTACTCATTCATCCATTCATGTGATCTTGAACATATGGGCTGTTTACAGCTAGAAGACATTGCATATAAAGCTTCCATGAACATTCATGCACAAGTCTTTGTATACACATACGTCTTCATTTGCAGGGGAGGTAATTACATAGGAGTGCAGTGGTTACATTGTATGGTAGAAACATGTTTAACTTTTGGGGAATTCTGAATTATTTTCAAAGTAATTGCATAATTTTACATCTTTACCACCAGTATATGAGATTTGCAGTTTATTTACATCTTCCCAAACTTGCTATTGTCACTCTTTTACATTTTAGCAATCCTATTAGGAGTGAAATAGTATGACACCATGTTTTTAGTTTGTATTTTCCTAATGACTAACGATGTTAATAGTCTTTTCATGGACTCATTTGTCATTACACCTCTTATTTGGTGAAGTGTCTGTTCAAATAACTTACCAATTTTTAAGTGGATTTTGTGTTTCTTGTTGAATTTTGAGAGTTTCTTATATATTTTAGATACAAGTCCTTTATTGTATATATGTTTTAAAAAGAATTCCTCACATTCTATGACTTGTCTTCTCATGCTATTAACAGTGCTTAGAATAATGTGGAATAATGCTTTGCAAACAGCGGTTTTTAATTTTGATAAAACCCAATTTATTAAGTTACTCTTTTGTGGATAGTATTTTTCTCGTTGCATCTAAGAAATCTTATTTCATCAAAATTCTAAAATATTTGCTTCAAAATAATTGTTTTTTAAATAGGGTCTCACTCTGTTGACCAGGCTGGAGTGCAGTGGCATGATCATAGCTCGCCTAAACCTTGATTTCCTGAGCTGAAGCAATCCTTCCATCTCAGCCTCCCAAGTAGCTGGAACCACAGATGCACACCCAGTGATACGGTTTGGCTGTTTCCCCACCCAAAATCTAATCTTGAATTGTAATCTGAAATATAATCACCAAATGTTGGGGGAGGGACCTCATGGGAGGTCATACAATCATGGAGGTGGTTATCCCATACTGTTCTCATGATATTGAGTGAGTTTTCATGAGATCTGATGGGTTTTGTTCGTTTTTTTTAGATGGAGTTTTGCTCTGTAGCCAGGCTAGAATGCTGTGGCACGATCTCGGCTCACTGCAACCTCCAACTCCTGATTCAAGTGATTCTCCTGGCTCAGCCTCTCGAGTAGCTGGGATTACCGTCATGCGCCACCATGCCCAGCTAATTTTTGTATTTTTAGTAGAGATGCGGTTTCACCATGTTGGCCAGGATGGTCTAAATCTCCTGACCTCGTGATCCACCCACCTCAGCCTCCCAAAGTGCTAGGATTACAGGCGTGAGCCACCGTGCCCGGCCGATTTGATGGTTTTATAAGGGGCTTTTCTCTGCTTCACTCGGCACTTCTCTCTCCTGCCACCATGTAAAGGACGTGTTTGCTTCCCCTTCTGCCTTGATGGTAAGTTTCCTGAGGCCTCCTCGGCCATGCAGAACTGTGAGTCAATTAAACGTCTTTCCTCTATAAATTACCCAGTCTCAGGTATTTCTTCATAGAAGCATGAGAATGGACTAATACACCCAGCAAACTTAGGCTATTATTATTATTATTATTATTATTTTTATTTTTGAAATAGAAAGCAGGGTCCCCCACCTTTTGTTGTTGTTGTTGTTCTGTTCATGCTAGTCTTGAACTCCTGGGCTCAAGTGATCCTCTCTTCTTGGCCTCCTAAAGTGCTCAAACTGTGGGAATTACAGGCATAAGCCACTATTTACAGCTTAAATTTACTCTTCTATTAGTTTTACGGTTTTACATATACATCTAAATGTTTCAGTTTTTAGTTAATTAGTGTATATGACATCCATTATAAATTAAAGTTCAAATTTTTTACATGTGGCTTTTCAATTACCCCAGCACAATTTTCTGAGAAAACAATTCTCTTCCCACTGAAATGTATTTACACCTTTCTCCAAAGTCAGTTAACCATATAAATATAGGTCTATATTTGGACTCTATTTTTTTCCCATTGACCCATTTGTTAAATTTTAATGCAAATTGTAATGCAAATAACATACTGTTATTTGCATACAGTATGTTATTTGCATACTATTGTGTGCATTAAAATAAAACACTGTTATTAACATCATAAATTACTGTTGCTTTTCATTATATCTTGAAATCAATTGGGGCTACTGCCTCAACTTTGTTATTTTTTCAAATTTATTTAGACTATTTTACTTTATTTGCATTTCTCTCTATATATATATTGGATTAACTTATTTCTACCAAAAAATGCCTGATGACATTTTGATTGTGATTGCATTGAATCTATAAAAATATTTGGGAAAATCAATATCTTAATAATCTTAAGTCTTCTGTTCCATGAGCACAGTATATTTCTCAATTTATTTAAATTTCTCTAAATCTTGCCCCCTATTTTTTGTTTGATTTGTGATTGTGTTTCACATGTTTTTATCATATTTATCATACCTTTTTATATGCTTCAATTACATTGTAAATAAAATTTTTATTTATGATTTATGATTGTTCTTTATTATAGAAGTTCATTTGTTTTTTGTATATTTTATCATGCAACTGGTTAGAGGTTTATCAATATTACTGATCTTCTTAAATAACCAACTTTTGATTTTATTAATTTTCTTATTTTTTTGATTTCTATTTCCTTGATTTGCACTTATATATTTATTATTTCCTTTCTTCTTTTATTTTGGATTTAAAGGGTATTTTTTTGTCATTTTTTAGTGTTTTAAGTAATTTGTTTCAGACCTTTGTCTTTTCTAACTAAAGATGTTTTATTTAAGTACTTTTTGCTAAAATCTCATATATTTTGATATATTTCGTTTTCATGTTCATTCAGTTCAAAATATTTTGCAATTTTTCTTTTCATTTCTTTTTTGACTGTTTTTTAAACATTTGGCATTTAGTTTTCAAATGTTTTGAGATTCCCCAGATACTTATCTGTGTGTATTTGTTTTTTAAAAATTTATTTAATTTTGTTGCAGTTAGATATTATGTTTTGTTTTATTTGAATCCTTAAACTTACCGAGTGTTATTTTATAGAACAGGATTATTTTCATAAATGTCTGCTTGCGCTTCTAGCATCTATTCTACTGTTGTTAGGTGGAATGCTCTATACATGTGAATTTCATAAATATTGTTGATAGTGTCATTCAATGCTTGTATAAGCTTTTTGATTTTTTTTATTAATTAGAAAGATGTTGAAATATATGGCAACAGTGGTAAATTTGTCTATTTCTCCTTGCAGTTTTATGTGTTTATGCTTCATATTTGTGAAGCTGAGCTATTAGTCTCATAAACATTTAGGATGGATTATCATGCACCTAGAAGCATTTTTTGCTCTGAAATCTGTCTAATATTAATGTAATCACTTGAGCTGTTTTTGATTAATGTTATCATGGACTATATATTTTATTTAAATTTAATTTATTTCTATTTTTATATTTTGCTTCCTTTTGGCAGCAGGTAGGTAGGTCTTCCTTATTTTAATCCAGTCAGACTACCTCTTTGTTTTAATTGGAGTCTTTAGACCATTTAAATTCAATGTGATGTTTTATGCAATTAGGGGTTTAAAGCCATTAACTTGCTATTTGTTTTCTATTTGTTCAATACGTCCTCTTTTATGCCTTCTTTTAGATTAATTTATATTTTTATGAAACAATTTCTTTTGTTTATTTTGTTGACTTACTATCTATAACTATTTGTTATGTTATTTGTGTTTGTTTGTTTTTTTTTTTTTTTTTTTTTTTGAGACAGAATCTTGCTGTGCCACCCAGACTGGAGTGCAATGGCACAATCTCTGCTCACCACAACCTCCGCCTCCTGGGTTCAAGTGATTCTCCTGCCTCAGCCTCTGGAGTAGGTGGGATTATAGGCATGTGCCACCACATCCGGCTAATTTTTTGTATTTTTAGTAGAGACAGGGTTTCACCATATTGGTCAGGCTGCTCTCGAACTCCTGACCTCGTGATCCACCTGCCTCGACCTCCTGAAGTGCTGAGATCACAGAAGTGAGCCACCACGCCTGGCCTATAGTATTCATTTTTAACTTGACAGAGTCCACTTTCCCAGTAATATTTTATTTTCAATTATATATTTTCATTACTCCTAGCCTTCATGCTGTTTTTGTCATGAACTTTATTTCCAAAAATACACTATTATATATTTTTATAATTCATTTATTTATGTTTATATATTTATTATTAGCACTACATTGTTACTATTTTGGTTTAAACTGTCATTTACTTTTTTCAAGACATTTAAATAATAAAGGCTTATGTATTTACCTATGTCTTTTATTTCCCATGTTATTTTCTTCTTTGAATAGATACTTATTTTTATGTTGTCTAATTTTTTTTTTCTACCTAGGTAACTTTCTGTAAAACATTGTAGCAACGCAGAAGGTCTACTGGTGAGTAATCATTTCAATTTTTATATGACTGGAAAAGTCTCTATTTAACCTTTGTTTCTGAATGAAATTTCTGTGGGTATAAAATTTCTATGGGTTGACAGTTTCTTTTTCTTTCTTTCTTTTTACAAGATGTCTCTACTATTTCTTTCCATTTGCATTGTTTCTAGAAAGAAATTTGCTACCATATTTATTTTTTGCATGTAATATGTCTTTTTTCTCCAGATGCATTTAAAATTTCTCACTATCACTGGTCTTGAGGAAATTTATTACATTATGCCTTACAGTGGTTTTCTTCATGTTTCTTTACTAAGTTTCTTACATCTATTGGTTTGTGTACTCTATCAACTTGGAAAAATTTTTAGCCAATGTTTATTTTTGTTGCTCTTCTCTCTTACTCCAGAGATTTCAATTATCCATATATTGGACCACTGCAAATACTTATCACTCATGTTCTGTTAATTTATTTGAGTCTTTTTTCTTCTGTTTGGTTAATTTGTTGTGCTGTGTCTTCAAGTTCATTAATCTTTTCTTCTGACAGATCTAATATGCTCCAGTTCCCAACCACTGCATTTTTAAAACAAATCTCAGACAATGTTGTTCTCATATCTAGAGGTTCATTTTGGATCACTTTTATATTTCCCATGTTTTTACTCCTCATTTTAAATCTTTTGTTTACCTTTGAACATAGGATATTGTTACAATAACTATACTGTTGTTCTTGTTGGCTAATTTTAACTTCTCTGTCACGTCTAGATTGGTTTTCATTCGTTAACTTTTCTTCTCATGGGTTGCATCTTTCTACTTATTTTCATGCCTTTTTATTTATTTTATTTTATTTTTTGAGACAGAGTCTCGCTCTGTCTTCCAGGCTGGAAGGCAGTGGTGCAATCTTGGCTCACTGCAATCTCTGTCTCCCAGATTCAAGTAATTCACCTACCTCAGCGTCCCAACTAGCCGGGACTACAGGTGCATGCCACCACACCCAGCTAATTTTTTGTGTTTTTAGTAGAGGCAGGGTTTCACTGCGTTAGTCAGGATAGATTTAATCTCCTGACCTGGTGATCTGCCATGCCTTGTAATTTTTTGCTGCTACTAGATACTGTAAATTTTACCTTCTTTGGTACTGAATACTTTGTAATTCTACAAATAATCTTGAGCTTTGTTTTAACACACAGTTAAGTTTTGTCTTTCAGATGTTGCTTTAAGATTTGGCAGAACCACATTTAGAGATTTTTCCACACTGTAAAAGCAAGACTCTTCTGAGTCCTCTACCTAATTCCCCATGTCCCAATCTGGCTGGTGAAAACAGATTCTATTAACAAATCTGCTTGATCTTTATGTAACAACCTCTGTAATCCTTTCAGGTAGATATTCGTCCAACCTTGGGATGTTTTCTTACACTCATACACTAATCAGTATTCTACTGAGTACTCAAAGGGAACCTTCCGTAGGCCTCTGGAGTTTTCTCTCAATGCAGAATTCTTTCAAATTATCTTCCTTGAAAACTCTAGATGCCTTAGTCTCTCCAACCTATCAATTCTATTTCCTTAACTCTTCAATTTCTTTACTCTACCGCGACTCTTTCTGTCTATACAGCCTTCTGAAAATCATGAAATTTACCACAAAATTATAGTTTAATGTCAATGTAAATATGCATATAGATACTGTTTAATTTTTTTTTTTTGCCCATGTTCTTCAAAGGAAATTTATCTAGCTTATTTCTTCTTTAAATCATTTTATGATGAGAGTGTAAAACTATAGTCTCATTAGAAAAATAAACAGGCCAGATGCAGTGGCTCATGCCTGTAATCCCAGCATTTGGGAAGCCAAAGCAAGAGGATCACTTTATGTCAGGAGTTTAAGACTGGCCTGGGCAACATAACAAGACTCTGTCTCTATAAAAAATAAAACAAAAATAATTAGCTGGGTGTCATGACATGTGCTTGTAGTCGCAGCTACTCAGGAGGCTGAGGTGGAAGAATAGCTTGAGGCCAAGAGGTCAAAGCTGCAGTGAGCTATGTTTGTGCCACTGCATTCCAGCTTAGGCAACAGAGTGAAATCCTGCCTCCATAAAATAAAAGTAAACAGATGCATTATGCGAATATTTACAGAATTAACATGGGAAAAATTAGATTCAAAAGTTAATCAGGTTTAATTTTGAGCTAATGCATAAGTGGGGAAAATTTGGAAAGGTACACCCTATGCAGTCATTAGGTCTGAAGGGGTATTTTCGAAATTGAGCAGGGAAACAACTCAGAGAGCTCTGCTTTGCATATGAAAGTGATGGAGAAAAGACCTGCCCAACCGAATTCAAACATATCTCATGTTAGAGCATATCATAGTTCTAGGGGAACATTGCTAACTTGTACTGAGTGATAATCTTCAGAGTCATATCCCCTTCTTGTCACATGGATCTAGTGCTTCATGTTTCCATCTACCCAGAAAAATTCACCTACAACTTCTTTCTTCAATCACTTTGTGTTTCATGCAAAACCCTCTTGTCAGTATTCTCACAGAAAACCCCAACGAAAACAGATCTAGACTTCAGATGAAATGAAGAAGTTAATCCAAATTGGGTTTAGGGTATTTTCAGATTCCTGACAAAATAAAAATGTTATTAGGACAATGTTATTTAGGACAAATGTTATTTAGGACAAAATAAAAATGTTATTAGATCTCACTCATTAGGTGGTATTCACTTCAGGGTATGTCTTTCAAAAAGATATATTCTAATTAAAGTGATAATATGTTTCTAGTGTTAAAGGAATACTGGTAAAAAGCCAATGAGAATTTCTATTAAAACTTTTAAAATAGAAAAACAAATTGAATATGTATTGATTTTCTACCACTCAATTCAAGACAACTGTGACATTTTCATATCAGAAATAAATGTCAGTATTCATTATCAGATAAAACTAAAGATAGAAAGAATCCATCAACCAAACCTTGTATAAGTGACTCCAACAAATTATTCATACCTTCAACTGTATAAGAAACAAATTAAACACTGCTTTTTCTGGTTAGTGGGACTCCATATTAAAGGGTAACAAGGATTGTGGAGTCAGAAATTACTTTAGCCATGAAGATCATTAGTTGCCAATTAAACATATTCCATCTGTACCTAGGTAGATAAACCTTGTAGTTTGTAAAAAAAAAAAAAAAAAAAAAAAAAAAAAAAAAAAAAAAAAATCAACCTATGAGAAGTAATTAGCATTTTCATGACTTTTTTCCTTTCTAAACTCTTTTAAGATATTAAAGATTCATGAGAATGACGTTCCAACAAAATCTGTGCTACATATCTTCCATTCGCTCAGCACCTTGCTTTATGACTTGAAGTATAAACTTCGTGGACAGCATCAATGGGCTCCACTGCCCTTTGATTTTGGTTAGGTTAGAGTAAGACCAATGGGATGCTCAAGTAAGATACTAGAGAGCAGGTGGAGAAGTGAGATCAGAGTATTTATTTACCTGGTTCCTCCCTGCAGTGTTAACAGTGGTTGACTGTTTCATTTCATTAAGGTCATAGTTGTTTTGTTTGTTTGTTTGTTTCAGGAATTCTTTTCCATGTAGTTCTCTCCCCAGTTTCTACTGACTACTCTTTCCATGACCTCCTTTATCCTCAAGTTACAGAAACATCTTCTCCCCTGTTACTAACCCTGGAAAACTTCACATTCCCTCACTGATTTCCCTCAAACCTATGCACACTTTGAAAATAATTCCTTCACTAAACTCTTATGATTTTCTAGCTTGAGTTCATCATTATCTGTTTCTTGTTTCTGTCTTAACTAATGTCTTTATACATTGGAAATAGCAGAAAAGAACTTTAGATATTGTCCCCTAACCTACCCTGTGAATGAGGCACCTGAGACAAAATACATGTCATAATGTATGACATACCAAATCATTTTTTTCTAAATAACAGTATTAATATCACTAATTATTGTAGAGTGACAGAGATGTGACAGACCATCATGTTGCAGATTTCCTTTTGTTTAAGAGTGAATAATATTTTATTATATGTATATAGCACATTTTCTTGATTCATTAATCTGTCAAAGGACCCTTGGATCATTTCCCTATCTTGGCTATTGTAAATAGAGCCTCACTGGTTAGCCAGGAAAACACAATGGAGAAATAATTGTCTCCTTAACAAATGGAACTGAGCAAACTGGATATCTACATGCAAAATAATAAAAATGAATTACCTTATACCATACACAAAAGCCGACTCAAAATGGGTTAAAATCTTAAACATAGTATCAGCAACGGTTAAACTACTAGAAGAAAACATAGGGAAAAGCTTAATGGCATTGATCATGGCTATGATCTCCGGGATATGACAACAAAAACACAGGCGACAAATGCAACAATAGATAGGCAGGACTACATCAAACTAAAAAGCTCCTGTACAGCAAAGAAAAAAATCAGTGGAGTATAAATGCAACCTAAAAAATGGGAGAAAATATTTACAAATTATGTATGTGATAAATGATTAATTTCCAAAATACATAAGGATCTTCTACAATTCAATGGCAAAAAAATAGATAACTCTATTAAAATATGGGCAAAAGGCTTGAAGAGAAATTTTTCCAAATAAAGCATATAAATGACCACCAAGTATATAAAAAGATGCTGAACACAACTAATCATCAGGGAAATGTAAATCATAGCCAAAATGAGATATCACTTCACACCTACTATGATTACTATTATCAAAAAACAAAAGATCAGTGTTGGTGAAGATGCGGGCTAGTTGGAACCCTTGTACAGTATTGGTGGAAATGTAGAATGGGAAACGGTATAGAGATTCCTCAAAAAATTTTAAAAAATAGCACTACCGTGTGGTTCACCAATCTTACTTCTGGGTATATATATGAAAGAATTAAAATTAAGTTCTCAAAGATATATCTGTACTCCCATGTTCCTTGCAACTATTTAGTAATTCTTTTCATTATATATCCAATGAAATTCCAATTATGTACAGTCTAGTTCCTAAATATTTTTTGAATCCAATTATTTAAAACATAATGTATATTTTACCAGTTTAGAGCTTCAACATTATATTCCTGGATTATTTCAACAGTCTGATAAATAATGTCTAGGTCTTAATTATTTTTTCAGTTCAAGCCATTCATCCATAACATCCAGGATATGTAAAATGATTATATAATAATGTCTCTTCTTGAGTAAAATCTTTGGAAATGTTTTTCATTACTCTTAGACTAAAGTCTAAATTTCCTAAGATTGTTTTTACTTTCTGCTGTGAGAAAAATGGTGTTCCTCCCTGGCAAAATATATTAAAGTCCTAACCGTTGGTACCAGTGAATGTGATCTTATTTGTAAATAGAGTATTTGAAGATATAATCAAGTTAAAGTGAGGTCGTAGTGGATTAGGGCAGGCCTCACATTCAATGACTGATGTTATAAGAAGCCAAAATTGTGGGTCAGCACTTTGGGAGGCTGAGGTGGCTGGATCACGAGGTCAAGAGATTGAGACCATCCTGGCCACCATGGTGAAACCTTGTCTCTACTAAAAACACAAAAAAAATACAAAAATTAGCTGGGCATGGTGGTGCACACCTGAAGTCCCACCTACTTGGGAGGCTGAGGCAGGAGAATCATTTGAACATGGGAGGCAGAGGTTGCAGTGAGCCAAGATCGCAAGGCTGCACTCCAGCCTAGTGACAGAGTGAGACTCTGTCTCAAAAAATAAAAAATAAAATAAATAACATAAATGTGGGAAACGGTGACACAGGCACATAGAGAGGGAAAACAGCTATGTGAGGATGAAGGCAAAATTCATAGTGGCTGATGCAGCTACAAGTGAAAGAGTGCCGACAATCCTCAAAAAATACTTGAAGCTTGGAAGAGGCAGTTCTTCCTTGGAGCTTACAAGGGAGCACAATCCTCATGACACCTTCATTTTAAATTTCTAGCCTCAAGGACTCTGAGCAAAGAAAGTTACTGTTGTTTTGAGCCATCTAATTTGTGGCTTGAATTTGTTACCACTTTTTATTCATTTCTATAGCTATAATTGTCATCATTGTTTCACATACTTTATCTTGTCATGCCTTATACATCCACACACATCCTATGATTCAGA
Source organism: Macaca thibetana thibetana (assembly GCF_024542745.1). NCBI lineage: Eukaryota > Metazoa > Chordata > Mammalia > Primates > Cercopithecidae > Macaca > Macaca thibetana. The sequence goes on along the minus strand of NC_065597.1, from coordinate 6,237,529 downwards.
TTTAAGAACCTCTTTTATTGGTATAGTCTTCTCATTTTTACATTCTATTTTATCCACCTATATTCCATATGTATTCATTTGTGTGGCTGTCAGAGCAAATGATCACAAATTTGGTGGCTGAAACAACTGAAGTTTGCGCTCTCATCGTTCTGCAGGCCAGAGGTTCATTAGTTTCACTGGACTGAAATCAAGGTGTTGTTAGGACCACACATTACAAGAGGCCCTAGGGGATAATTTCTCTGCCTCTTCCATATTGTGGTGGCTGCTAGAATTCCTTTGTTTGTGTCTGTAGCATGCCAGGCTCTGCTTCCATTTTGCAGTAATGGGATAGGTAAGCGTGTCAGTAGGCCAGCTCGGTTTGCAGGATGAAGAGCAGATTAAGAGGCATTCTTATGTTGACATTGCTCATTCCCAATACTCTTACTCTGCAATGATGACTATGATTCCAATTTAAAAAGAGTTTGACTGATGAGAACTTTTAAGCCTTGTCCTTTCCTCTTTTTCTTGTGTCCTACATCTAGACAAGCTGATAAGAAAACTTGGGTGATACATTGGTACCAGCAGGATATTTAAACCAGGAAAGTCTCTGCCCACACCAGAGAATCCTCACCCTAGCCCCATCTCCTAACCACAAGGAAAACTCATGCCATTCTTTTTTCCTAGCTCTCTCAAGCCATTTATTTCTCTACCTTTTTAAATCATTTCTTTCCTTCCTTCCTTCCTTCTTTCTTTTCTTTCCTTTCCTTCTCCCTTTCTTTCTTTCCTTCTTTCTTTCTCTCTCCTTCCTTTCCTTCCTTCCTTCCTTCTTTCCTTCCTTCCTTCCTTCCTTCCTTCCTTCCTTCCTTCCTTCCTTCCTTCCTTCCTTCCTTTCTTTCTTGAGTTGGGGTCCTAATTCGTCATTCATGCTGGAATGCAGTGACATTATCATGGTTCACTGCAACCTCTGACTCCTGGCCGCGAGTGATCTTCTTGCCTCAGTCTCCTAAGTACCTAGAACTGTAGGCATGCACCACCATGCCCAGGCATTTTTGGGTTTGCTTCATTGTTTATTTAGAGATGCAGTCCCACTATTTTGCCCAGGCTCATTTCAAACTCCAGGTCTCAAACCTCCCATCTCAGCCTGCTGAGCTGCTAGGATTATAGGTATGAGCCACACTGTACTGGGCTCTCAAGCCATTTCTAACTGTCTTGAGGGGCCTGCCTTACTCTTTCCAGACACCTCAATTATGTATATGAAATTATATAATTACAATATAATATAAGAGAATTTCATACCTTCTTGGTGTATTTTTTATACATTCTTGAGGTCTTTTCATACCTTCTTGGTATGTTTGTGCCATCATTAGTGTCTTCAAACCAAGTTTTACTAGGGGATCCATTGTTCTATGCAGGTAATCATAACAGTCTATTTAGGGGTAGGATTTCTTGCTATGAATAGATAACCAGGCCGTGTAAGCCAGTCAGAGACCCCTTTTTGAAAAGTCAAATATTTTGAGTTTGATCTCCAAAGACCTAGCAGTGCCTACGCAAGAACCAGATTGCATTTCTTATAATTCATTTTCTCAGGTAACAAATCAACATAAGCTTCACCACCAGACTTATTTTCCAGAGTCATAGCTGTTGCATCATGCCTGAGAAAGGAGACTGAGATCCTTTGATGGTCTGATATTACAATACATGCAATGGAAGATTCCTTTCTTGTCACATTTGTGTGGTTGATGGTATCACAGGGATATTTTGCGATGTCCTATTAACCAAAAGAAAGTAAATCCATTGGAAACATAGGCTTTTTGTGGCTACTTCAATTCTAGTTGTCTCAATGTCTGCCAAGATACTCACTTTTTAGGTCAGTGTAGTGTCCCACAAAGGCTTTTATAGATGTGTCTGAAGACAAACGACATCTCATGAAACATAGTTCCATGGTCTCGTTAATGTATGTGACTTTCCAAGCTTAAATTGTGCCATGTTTATTTTCCTCTTCACTTGTCCACAATTTCTCCCATTTAATTTAGATTGTTCAATTACCATTAATTCCAGGCAATCTATTGTTTAATTGGATGAATTTCAATTGCAAATTAAGACTGCTGGTTTCAACCAAGAAAGCTAATTTAAACCTGACAACAAGTTTGTTTTTAAAAAAAATAGGAAATGGTATGAGAGGATGGAGAATAACACAGACATTTGTTTGTGTATTAAGGTGTCACTTGTTTGTTTAATTAGAACAAAACCGTAGTTTTCTACTAAGGGACTTTCTCAACTGCAGAAATAACTAGCACCATGACTTTTCATGTAGGGAATATTATCATGAAAAGCTTACCTATCCATTTAACAATTCCAGAACGGTGTCTTCTTACTTAACCAGAATCTTGTTATTTAGCGAGCTCCATCTTATAATCATTCTAAGTAAAAAATAAAAGGTTAAGAAGAGGTTATATGATTAAAATATGTGGCACTGTATAAAACGTAAGGGAAAAGTGAAGAAGATACTTTCTCAGTAGTAATAAAGGAGGCTCTATGAAATATTGGGTCAAGCAATAGCTCTAAGAGAATATAAAGGGCAACTCAAGGGGTGATATGAGCCTATTTTGAGATTCTGGGCATATTTATGGTTAGGAGAAGAGACAGAAAACTCTTCAGAACAATATACAATAATACACGTTATCCTTCTTTGCGTGATGAGTAAATGTATTTAAAAGCCAGCATGTTAAACTGCTTACTCTGGAAACTTCCTACTAACGAGATAACAATAGAAAAAGTACATAAATGAAGAAATAATTTCTTACATTACATAATGGTGCTTAGTAAAACTTACTGAGACATTTTAACATTTTGCTAGATGCTCTAGCAGTGTCCAGAAAATGTTATGCAGAGAGAATATAAGATAAAATATTAATGAAAACTCAGAATTTTTAAAGTGTCACATTGTGGCAAGCATAAAGAATACACAGAAAAAGAATTTCAAGTTCGAGCATTTTCAAATGAAGGAACAGAATAGATTGTGAGGAAAGTTTTACAGAGAAAAATCTCTGGATTCAAAGTGAGTAATATGAGTTGTTCTGGTTCTCACACACTGGTCCTCATTGCCCATATCTTGACTTTTGAGGAGTTTATTTATATTGCTGGCAACCATGATGAAGGGTTTCCCCTACAGGGATGATGACAAAATGAGGCATCCTGTAATCATTCTGTTCCAAGTATACATTGCACACATTATTATATTCCAAGTATACATTGTGATTGTAGGCTGGGAAACAAGGGGCAGTGCGATTTTATAATGTATATTATGGCTAAATAGGAACAGTAGGTATCAAAATACAGATTATTAAGGAAAAATAATGTTGCAAATGCATTGCCCAATCTGAGTATGAGAGTCTGGATTATATTATTTAGAAAGCCTGAGCCTGTCCTGCCAGCTGTAAATTTATAACAATTCCTGGAGAGGATCTTAGAAGGATAAAAATTGATTGGCTGAGACTGACAGCAATATGTTATAAAAGGAAATTTATAAAGATTTTCTTCTATAATAAACTAAATAACTGTTTAGACAAATATAAAAATAGTGTTCATTGTGGTTCTGATATAAACTTCAAATTCTTTCACACAAAATGATTGGTGAAAATTGCCATATATAATTAAGTGAAAACACTTTTTCTTGTGTAATGAAAATTTTATTAGCATTCAATGTATGACAAATACCCTTTGTAAAGTATGACTTTCTGAATTGGAAAGACCCTTGTTAGTTTCAGGGTTATTTTTACCATATGCAGGAAACATTTATGATTGACTTAGGAGCCTGCTCAAGACTCATGTCAAATGCAACCATTGTATTAGAAATATTAGCAGTGTTCATCTTATATCTGAGATGTTTACCTTTTTCAAAATACTGAGCAATATGCTACCTTCTAGGAAAAAAAATGTTTTTCTAATTTTGAGGTGCTAGCTCTGTGCTTTCTAACCAGGGCCATCTCTGACCTGCAATATTCTCCCACTTGGAGTGGGGGAAGATTTCTCTTGCTTTCTTATAAAGGAGTAGTCACCTAAGGTCATAGTGGAAAAAGGATCCCTCATGCATAAACTTGAAACTATGGGTGCTTTCTGCACAACACTGTTAAAGATCCATCTGTACAGGACTTTTTTTTTTTAATATAACTATTTCACATACACTCTCATGCTGACTGCAATTATAATGCTGAGGACCTCTGTAAGAATTCTTAATAAAATCACAATCCTAATGCGTTGAAGCAGTATACAAACGCAGTGTGACAGTGAAAGGCATCGGCTTTGTCTTCTATACAGCCACACTAAGATAGAATCTTCAAGACAGCACATTCCACATTAAAGCTGGCTTTGGATTGATAATCATGTATGAACCAAAAAGTCACACCTTGAATTTAATTTCACAGAGCACTTGTTCTGCTACGTGTTAGCTCTGCAACTGTGAAAAATGATTTCACCTCTCTGAACGTCATTTATAAAATTATAAATAATAGCAGCCCCTAACTTTGAACATTCTCATAAGCAGATCAAGCTTTTTAATATTTGCACAGTAACTGGCATACTAAACTGAGTGAACTGATAAATAAAATTAGGTTAATAAAATTAGACTATTATTGCTATAATTTTTTGAGAAAGTATCCTTGTAAAAAGAGAAATATTCTTATTTTTATTGTGTGAAACTCTACTTTTTTTGGGGGGGGCATTGTCTTGTTTTTTGTGTTTTTTTTTTCTTTCTGTCTGTTTTTTCTTTATTTTTCCTTGAAACTCTATTTTGTCATAAAAGATTTGTTAACAACATTGATAAAGATAAGCACCAAGGATAATGTGTGCCTATGATCTCAAACAGTTCCAGCCTATCAATTGAAAACAAAACAACAAAAAGCTCTACATTTTTTTTTTTTAAGTTTCTTACCCCTGAGACACTGAGAGACTTAGCTAAAAGCAATTTTGTCCTTTGGATTTGAACAGGATCTTCAAGGGGCTGAGAAGTGGACAGAGCTCCCAGAGCCTGAGTTGATAATGAATCTCCTAGCCTTTCACTGGGAAAACTGGGCTAACACCTGATACTTCCCAAGGACCAAGTCTCTAGCCCTCTGGATGCACTGAAAGCTTTGCTACTTGGGGACTAATTAAATGATTACAAGGGAAAAAGCAGAGCTAAACGCTTACGGTTTTGCAAAGATAACCAGAGAGGTAAGAAACTGCCAGCAGGTTTCCCTAAATAGTGAGGCTGTGGACCTGCTTATCTTTCACAGAGACGGCACTAATAAAAAGCAGACCACACTGAGACATGGAATCCAACGCCATTCCTATTCCCTTCCCTGATTTAAGGAAATCAAGATGGAGGCAAGGATGCAGGAACTGCTGCGTAAAATGAAAACATACTACACTGGAGAAAAATAAATACGTTTGTTATTTTCAAGATATAGAAAAAGAGGAAATAAAAATTAATTAAAATTTTTATTTTCAAGATATAGAAAAAGAGGAACTAAAGTGAGATTTCAGCAAAATACTGAAAGAGGAAGCACACTTTTAAGTCTTGGGATATGGCCCTCTTTGTTTACTTTAAAGAGTAACACACAGGGCAGAACATCCAAACACATCTGTCTGCAGCTCCAAATTCCAAATGCCTTGTCTATTCCAGAGTGCACGACATTAAAGGCAATCTTAGTTTTGCCTTTTCTCAATATGTAGATCTCCATCAAAATAATGGTATTAAATGGTATTGTGGTCCAGGCAGGCAGTGAATGGTGCAAAACAAGGAGATGGCAGACAGCAAGGTAGTTGTCATTGATCTGTTCTAGGAGCCTATGTCAGACAGGTTTCTGAAGGGTGATGCTTGTACTATTTCATGGCAAGGGTGGCATTACTTTGCATAGCTGCAACAATTCCTCCCAGTATCTGTCCAAAGGTGATCAGAGAGCTATCCCTGATCATCCTGTTTAAAATGTCCTCCCAGATGATGATAACTGTTTTTAATATTTTTTTCCCAGTTGCCATCAAAGTGTATTCTATCTATGTCACTGGTTATTTTCATACTTATTTAGGGGGCTCTTCATTCTCTGATGCAACCATGAAGGTCAGAGAGGTGCTCTCTGCAAAGATGACTGTGCCTATGTTCTTCAACCCTTAGGGTAAAGAGTACAACTATCTGGCATCTCCTGGGTAATAGTTGTTTTTAGTCAAGTTATTTGGTGATGGGGAGATCATGCTTCAGGCCTGAAGATATCAGTCATTCTTGAAAGAAAATGGATAGACCTGGGTTATAATCCCAGAAGTACCACTTGCCTACTGGTTTGGGGGAGTTATTTGAAGTAATAGATTTTTACATTGATGACCCCCAGTATACTGCATGTTGATCTGAAGTTCCCTTAAAACCTGGGCAGTTTAACCATAAGCTATCTTGACTTTGGGTTGCTTTAACTATGGCCTGTTTCAACTAATAGAATAAGGTGGAACTTTTGAACAAAATTTTAAGATAGCTTGGCAGTGTCTACTTCTGCATTCTGGAGAAAGATACCTCCCAAGTAAAGAAGTTTGCCTAGCCTGAGACTGCCATCCCATGAGGAGGCCCAAGCAGTCATGTGGTGAGGCACCCATGAAAGAGAACTAAGAATGTGCTGATCAATTATAGCTGCCAGCCATGTGATTGAAACCCTTTTATACCTTCTGTTTCCCAGGACCCCTTCTGCCACAACATGAAGCAGAAAAAGTGCTGGATTGTACAAAGAAATAAATTGTGTTGTTTCAAGTTCACACACAAACACATAAAAGCCCTCAACCTATACTCTTGTCATTATCTCTAATTCTTCCTTCTTTCCATTGCTTCACTGATTATATATATATACACACACACACACATATATACACACATACATACATATAGTTACATGTCTCATATGTAAACTATATTACATATATGTTATATATACATACATCATATACACATATACATATATATGATGTATGTATATATAACTACTGAGGCATATAACTGAAAACTGTTTAGATAGGAATGGACTGAGCTTTTTTAAGTATAGAAAATATTAGAGCAGAAGCTTAGAAAAAGAAAAACCAACAGTACACATGGCTACTGACAAATTATACTGCTTGTTCTGAACATAGAGTGTTTGGAAGAAGAATCAGGAAAGGAAGATGAAAACAGGTCACATCTATCCATTTCTCAGAAACCTGATTGTAAGCTAGGTTTGTTCTCTTCAACACTCAAAATTTTGAGGTAGTTGGCCTATGAAAATTGTTAGCTCTGTTTCCTATAAGTAATAAAAATTCAAGAACATTCCTGTAACATCATCTGATATAAAACTTGTGGCAATTAAGCCTATCTTACTCTGTCATGTGGCAAAATTAAAGTATGATTCTGATCATAAGTGGACAAGGAGAATATGTAGAAAGAAGAATCCTACTACACTGTGGGTGGAAATGTAAATTAGTACAGCTACTATGGAGAACAATATGGAGGTTCTTCAAAAAACTAAAACTTAAATTCCACTGCTCTGTATATATCTACCCAAAAGCACATAAATCAGTATATCCAAGAGATGTCTTCACCCCCATGTTTATGGTAGCACTATTTACAATAGCCAATATATGGAATTAAGCCAAGTGTACATCAACAGATGAATGAATAAGAAAATGTGGTACCTACATACAATGGAATGTTATTTAGCCATACAAAGAATGGAATCGTATCATTTGCAAAAACATGAATGGAACTGGAGGTCATTAGTTTAAGTGAAATATCGGGACACAAGGACAAATATTGCATGTTCTCACTTATATGTGAGAGCTAAAAAATATTGATCTCATAGAGGTAGGGAGTAGAATGATGGTTACCAGAATCTGAGAGAGGTAGGTAGGAGGGGGTGATGAAGAGTGGCTGGTTAATGGTTACAAAAATACAGTTATATGGCCGGGCGCGGTGGCTCAAGCCTGTAATCCCAGCACTTTGGGAGGCCGAGACGGGCGGATCACGAGGTCAGGAGATCGAGACCATCCTGGCTAACACGGTGAAACCCCGTCTCTACTATACAAAAAACTAGCCGGGCGAGGTGGCGGGCGCCTGTAGTCCCAGCTACTCGGGAGGCTGAGGCAGAAGAATGGTCTAAACCCGGGAGGCGGAGCTTGCAGTGAGCTGAGATCCGGCCACTGCACCCCAGCCTGGGCGACAGAGCAAGACTCTGTCTCAAAAAAAAAAAAAAAAAAAAAAAAAAAAAAAAAAATACAGTTATATAGAAAAAATAAGATCTGGTGTTTGGTAGCATAGTAAGGTGATTATACTCATCAATAATTTATGGCATATTTCAAAATAACTTGAAGAGTGAATTTGAAATATCCTAACACAAATATATGATAAATGCTTGAGGTAATGGATATCCCAGTTACCTTCATTTCATCATCACACATTGTATGTTTGTATCAGAATTTCATATGTACACCATAAATCTGTACAATTATTAGGTATCCATATAATTAAAATTAAAAAATAAAAGACAAATGTAAAAAATAAATGATCGATTAAACCAGTATTTGTACTCTTTGAGGGCAAGAGAAATATTTTATTCATGCTCCTATCCTCAGCATCTATCACATTATATGATACATCTTAGATTCTAAAAATATTAGAGATTTGGAATAATTAGAAGAAGTGCGTAAGAAAGAAAGAAATCCACAAGATATTGAGCGTAATTAAAAGGAATAAAGGGACAAAATCCAAAGGAAAATCTTTGCAGTTGGTGACATTTATAAGGACTACAAGCTATGAGTTATTTTTGAGCTCCTTCAGAAATAACCAAGGAGAAGCAAGCTAGTGCAAATTGTGCTGTTTCTGGGGAGAACATTATTTTGCACAGCTGCAATAAATTCCATCTGGTTTAAAAGGGAATACTCTGATGTCAATTGCTAAGGATCAAATCTCACTGACACACTTACTATCTGTTACCTCAGCAACTAGCCTAACCTCTTTGAAGAGGAAAGTTCTTATTTGTAAGCAGTTACAGCAAGGGTTGTAAGGATTGCATGAGACAATGAATGCAACAGACTTTGCTCAGGACTGTAACTTAACAATAGTTTACACAGATGATGCTACTCTTTTTATAGATATTATTATTCGAAAGTAATAGCTGAGAGGAAAAAGAAATTCCAAACAGTGAGAGCCAAAGCAGAAAAACAGAAAATAATAGTAATCTAACCCTTTCTGCCAAAAGCTAGACACCAGAGAAACACTCAATTTGGCTAGCTCCAGATGCTAAGAAAGTGGTTTGCCTAAGACCTTCGAAGATATAATGGCGTAATGAAGGAAGCATGGGTTTTGGAATCAGAAATGTCTGGCTTGGGCCTGGGCACGATGGCTCATGCCTGTAATCCCAACAGTTTGGGGAGGCCGAGGTGGGAGGATTATTTGAGCCCAGGAGTATGAGACCAGCCTGGGCAACATAGCAAGACCCCATCTATACAAAAAATTAAAACAATCATTAGCCAGGCACAGTTGTGCATGCTTGTAATTCCAGCTGCTCTGGAGGCTGAGATGGGAGAATTGCTTGAGCCCAAGAGTTTGAGGCTGCCGTGAACCATGATCATGCCTCTACACCCCAGCCCAGGTGACAGACAAGAGATCTTGTCTCTATCAGAATAAAAATAAATACAAATATAAAGAAATACGTGGCCTGGAATCTTCTTAGGGATCAAAGCAAGCTACTTCGTTCCCTCACCTTAAAAATTCAGGAGTATTATCAGAAGTCACTGAAAAACAGTAAATAAAGCACATCTTGCACATTTTAGATGTTCTTTCAACCACAGATGTTTTTGATGTAAAACTTAATAGTTTATAACATGACATAGAGAAATAGGATTTGGTTTGAGTCATTGCAGAGCAGGGCCACTGCCATGAAGATTCAGTATAGCAGTATATTCAGCTAAATGGCAGTCCAGTTGAATTTGATTAACTATATGTCCAAATTTGAATATATTTACTACCTCTCATAAAGTGTCCTGTCCAATCCATATATTCACATGCAAAAGTAGAAAGATTTGCAACAGCCAGTTCTACAAGTTTGAATCCTCTAAAGAAGGATAATTCTATGATAATTTTTAACTGATTCAGAAGGGAGCATTTTTAACCCAAGCTTGTATTATTTTTATTCATATATTTCTTTAAATTCTCTTGATGTGTCTAGAGTAGTACCACTTTCAATTCATCCTATCCCTAACACTCACAAAATACCATCAAAGATCTAGTGCAGAGTTCCTTACGCAAACTTGCATTAAAATCCTACCTGGCAGGGATGCTTTGTACATATATTCTTGCAACCTATTTTAGGTCAGGTTCTCCAGAAGCAGAGCCTAAGACAGGGATTCTCGTCTATGTGATTTATTTAAGGAATGCTCTCAGGAGTTACTCATAGAAGGTAGAGAACACAGAACAGGACAGAGAAGAAGCTAAGCAAAGATACAAATTCAACTGAAGTCTCACCACTGAGTAAAAGTCAGTAATCTAATGGGAAACTCTGGGGCATGAATAGTACCATGTCATTGTCTAACCATGTGTACTCCGTATCCATTGGCAATTGAATACGGCCTACTCCTGGGATTGGGGCATAATCTCCAGGGCTAGGAGGCTTGATCATTCAAGGCAGCTCTCCAGAGCGCAGACAGTAGCTAATGCAGCTGTTACGCACAGAAATGAGGGATAGGTGCACTTGGACAGTAAAGGACATCTAGCCAGGTCTCCCAAGTTAACTACCATAATTCTTTCCTTGCATTTCTTAGATCTACTTGCTTATCATATTCAGTTCCTTGCTTTCCACCACAGCTTCTCCAAACTTATGGATAGTTACAATTTCTGGGTAAACTGAGTCTCTGCTGCTACAGTTGGTCCTGCTATAATGTATCTGCAGTTCTACCTCTTCCTGGTGATCAAGACCATCTACACCCACCAATTGGGTAACTACTTTCCTTGCATTCAAGTTTGCTGGCTGGGTAGTTCAACATGATCAGGTAATTATCACAGCTTGAAGTTTGGTGGAACTCTGCATCATCCTCTGGAAACTAGGACTTCTAGGTCCACAGAACCTAAAGTTGTCGGGACAAGAAGTGCAAGTTACGAAACTGGGTCACTGGAAGTGGTAATGAACAGGGTCTTTTCTCCTTCCCCTTCTTGGTTCACAGGCCTATATATTCAAACCAGTGGGCATATACTGCACCATACCGTGGCCATTGGTATAAGATGTATATTGTACTGTGAAGGATAGCATCTATTCTCACAGGATAACTTCTCTAATATTGTACCTCAGCTGTGCCTTCTAGAGGTCATTCTGCTATTCTAAACAGCCCAGAACTTCTGGGTTGTGTTTATGTTAGGAAGACACTGTGAGTAGTCCTTGGCAGGCCTCAATAGGTAAGTTACATGGAACATATCTGTATGAGTCTTGTCAGGTTGCCATAACAAAATATTCTACACGGGAAGACTTAACAGAAATTTATTTTCTGACAGTTTGGAGACTGGAAGTCTAAGATCAAGGTGCTGTCAGGGCTGTCTTCTGGTGAGGCCTTTCCTCCTAGAATATAGATGACCACCCTCATCTATTTTATGTCTGCATGTGACCTTTTTTCTCTGTTTGTGCAGTGACAGAGAGAGAGAGAGACATAGAAAGAAAGAGAGAAAGAGACCTTTTGTCTTTTCCTCTTATTGTAAGGACACCAGTGGTATTGGATTTGGACCCCATACTTATGAAATCATTTAACCTTAAGTACCTCCCTAAAGACCCTATTTCCAAATACAGTCACATGGGAGGTGAGAGTCTCAATATGTTAATTTTAGGGTAGACAATTCAGTCCATAGCAAAGCCTAAGATTTAGAGTAAGACCATGCCATTTTCAGCAGAAAACTATATACCATTCAAAAGCATTGCCAGGTATAAAGTAAGAGCCTGGCCAGGAGACATCAAGAGAGCATGCAGCCAGAGCTTCCTATCCTGAGTTGAATGCAACAGAACCACTAAATTGTAATGTGGACCCAGAAGCAATCTGTGAGATGGAATGGATAAATCTGCAATTGGCCTTGAATGGCTCCAGTGGCCACAAGTGAGCGGTACAAAAAGATAGCCTAGATCCTCATGTCACTCAACACCAGTACCCTTTTCTAAGTTCACACTGATGGACTTTTATGATATTATCTAGTACCAGCTGAAGGAATAGGAAAAAGTGTGAGCTTAATTCACAAATAGCTATACATGTATAAATGTTTATGTACATATACATATATACATAGTACATATATACATACTATATATGTGTATATATATTTATACTTTATATATATGTGTATACATATACTACATATATTTACGTATATATTAGACTATATATTTACATATATAACATACTATAGTTTATATATTATATATACTTTATATAAAATATATAATATATACTACATATTATATAGCATATATACTATATAATGTATACATTATACATTAATTATACATTATACATTACATACATATATGTAATATAATAGATATTATTTTATATATAATATATAATATATAAAATATTTTTATAATATATATCCTCATCTTTTTAATGGAAATATTAATCCTTTTTTTTTTTTTTTTTTTGAGGCGGAGTCTCGCTCTGTCGCCCAGGCTGGAGTGCAGTGGTGCGATCTCGGCTCACTGCAAGCTCCGCCTCCCGGGTTCCCGCCATTCTCCTGCCTCAGCCTCCCGAGTAGCTGGGACTACAGGCGCCGCCACCACGCCCGGCTAATTTTTTTTGTATTTTTAGTGGAGACGGGGTTTCATTGTGTTAGCCAGGATGGTCTCGATCTCCTGACCTCGTGATCCGCCCGTCTCGGCCTCCCAAAGTGCTGGGATTACAGGCTTGAGCCACCGCGCCCGGCGGAAATATTAATCCTTATATTTTACATGGCTACTCTGAGTATCAATTTAAGTAATATTCATCAAAAATATAATAAACCAAGTGTTACATTAAAAACCAAGCTGTGAAATTCATATACACTGAGTTAAGTCTGTTTGCTCATAAACTTATCTCCAGTTTCTTCAATATTAGAAGCACTCAATAAATAGCTGTTGAATTATATTAAAATTAATAAATATTAGCAATTATTTATATGGTATTGAGATATTAATATGAGAAGTTAATAGATTATTTATTTTTCTTCTACATTATAAACTTTGGTAGTATTAATCTCCTGTTTCTGTTTAAATAAATAAGTTTGAAAAACTTTTGTAGGCCGGGCGCGGTGGCTCAAGCCTGTAATCCCAGCACTTTGGGAGGCCGAGACGGGCGGATCATGAGGTCAGGAGATCGAGACCATCCTGGCTAACACGGTGAAACCCCGTCTCTGCTAAAAATACAAGAAAATTAGCCGGGCGAGGTGGCGGGCGCCTGTAGTCCCAGCTACTCGGGAGGCTGAGGCAGGAGAATGGCGTGAACCCGGAGGAGCGGAGCTTGCAGTGAGCCGAGATCACGCCACTGCACTCCAGCCTGGGGCACAGAGCAAGACTCCAAGTCAAAAAAAAAAAAAAAAAAAAGAAAAACTTTTGTAAATATATCATTACTTTTGTAACTCAGTGAGATTATATTTGTAGCAGTAATTGCCTAACCTTTTCTCACTTAAGAGAATTCCAGACATTTACCAAAGTAACTTTCTAAAACAATATCTGAAAGTAAACAAATGAACTCTCACTTTTATTTTCCTTTTGAGAAAAATTTATGAACTAATTATTTGCATCACATGATTTTAGTTAGAACTCTGAGGCAGACATTGCTATCCCTATTTAAGCAAACTAATAAAATAAAACAGCAAAGTAAAGTTGTGGCGGATTGTTTGAAAAAAAATGGCTCCAACTATATTCTTCCCTGTAACCACTTGTTATTGCTGTATAACCTGGCAACTTGTTTCCCCAAAAGAAATGTTCATTTCCCCACCTCTAAAAGTTGGGCTCAACTTAAGACTTCTTTTGTCAACAGAATCAATGGAAGTGACACTGTAAAAAGTTCTGAGTCTCAAATGCCCTTGCCTGCTTGTATTCTCTCTCTGGAGACCTTGCCTCTGACATGTAAATATGTCTGGGTTAGCCGCTAGGTGATGAGAGCTCAGCTGTCCTAGGCTGAGTACCCACAGATCTGAGAGTCCAGCCAACGTCAACAAAGTCACTTATCTGACCCACAGCTAATGCTCAGTACCCTTCTGACATCAGAAGAACTGTGCATTGGAGTCCAGCATGAATTATCAACCCATTGACTTGTTAGATTAAATACATAGTCATTGTTTTAACCCAGAAAGCGTGACTGTTTTATTTTACAGCTAACAGCTAGCCGAGGCAGAGATATATGGAGATGTTGATAATCTACCAAAGTGAAAGAATGGGTTGATTTGAGATCAGGGATTCAAGTATGTTTAAGTTTCTGCCCCTCTGCCTGAGATATATTGAAAACTTAGAGCCATATCTAGAGTTAAATATTCTAAAAAACTTCTCCAAATGGCTGCATGACTTGTTTCCTCACTTCTTTTAGATCTCTGGTCAATTTTCGATTTTAAAATGAGCCTTTTCAAGGCCGACTTGTCTAAGACAATACAAAAACAATTATTCTTGCCCTGTTTCATTCATTCTATAGCACTTACCATCACTTGAGTTTATGTATTTGTTTTTCTGCCTCTCTTAAATCACTACTAAAAGTTAAGCTTTCTGAAGGCAGGAATTTTTTTTTTTTTTTAAGAGGGAGTCTCACTCTGTTGCCCAGGCTGGAGTGCAGTGGCATGATCTCAGCTCACTGCAAGCTCCGCCTTCTGGGTTCACGTCATTCTCCTACCTCAGCCTCCTGAGTAGCTGGGACTACAGGTGCCCGCCACCATGCCCTGCTAATTTTTTTTTTTCTTCAATAGAGATGGGGTTTCACTGTGTTAGCCAGGATGGTCTTGAACTCCTGACCTCGTGATCTGCCCGCCTCAGCCTCCCAAAGTGCTGGGATTACAGTTGTAAGCCACCGGTGCCCAGCCGGGGGCAGGAATTTTATGCATTTTGCTCATGGCTTGATTCCTAGGGCTTAGTGTATTCTCAATGAATATTGATTGAATTAATGAATAAATCAATATCCTACAACCAAATTCCCTAACATTCTTAGAATAGAAGAGACTAAAAATGTGTTCCAATAAACTATGTTTTATGGATTATTTTGAAGTTTAGTTTTCTGAGACTACACATTTAAAAAATTTTAGGCTTTAATCTTTGAATCACAAATTATTCTAACATAATGTGCCTTATCTAAGAAAGGAAGAAAATGTTGTTTGTTTGTTTTTTTCTTTTTATATAAAAGCTGAATACATAAACTTAAATGTGGTGTTGGTTCCTTAATAAAATTGTATCTCTCTGGAGTGATAACAGATAGGTCTCAAAATACATAGTAAATTATAGGCCATCAGCTAAAGCCTCTCTTTAAAGCTTTACTTGAACAAATAATGGGTAAAAGTATACGTTCTGCAAATGAATATGATAGATCACAGTGCTTTGGTTAACTGACTTTATAACTTTGGAGAGACAGATCTGGTTGGCTAGAAACACTAATAGATAGAAACATAATTATCACATAAAACCTATAAAACTCAAAATGAGTTGATCTTAATATTGCTGTCCCTCCATGGCCAGTAAGCAAACCTCCATTTTACCAGAGGAATACAGAATAAAGCCATCTGGATTATTGGAGAAAAGAGCATTCAAGTGACTTAGATTAACCCGAGTCTTATTTTCTGAGGGAATAGCTCCAACCATCCAGCTAAAAAGGATGTCAATTTAGAACTCAGTTTGATGTAAAGGGATAGAAAAGATTAAGATAATTAATTGGCATCTGACCATGTTTAAAGAGTGGGAAGGTTTGGGATGGAAAACAATCTCAGTAAATTGCATTATAATTATGAGAAGAAAACAGGGTCTATCTTGTTGCCTGCAGGGAGCAAGAAATAGAGTCAGTGTAACTTTATGAGGTGCTCAGAGTCTGCAAAACATTACTGCTGTTGCCATCAGTTAAGAAAAAAGTGATATGTTAAGGAAGACTATAAATCTAATTTGTTAGACTAGATACCCATAATAGATGTAAAGCTATACATTTGTCTCCTTAAAGAAAAAAATCTCTGTGATAGATTGTTTGCAAAAACTAGCCACACTTTTACTTTCTGTACCCAAGCCCTTCTACAATTTGAGTTTGCACGTTCTCCCATCAAGAATGCCTATTTATCCACCAATTGAATGTGGAATATCTATGTCTTGATTTGTCCAAAAGAATGAGTCAGATGTGACATCATGCCAGTCGACCTCACAAGGGCATGCAAACTTCTGCTTGTTCGATCCTCACTGTGCTATGAGAACAAGACTTTCTGGAGCTGACAATGAGAGACTTTATCAAGAGTACAGTTTTCTCAGCCAAGGCTTTGAATAAGTGAGGACACTGAGCCAGCACCAAAACAAAACGAAACAAAACCATATGAGCTGATCCACAGGTAACAACTGATATGTCGGGCGCATTGAGCTCCATGGATAATAATTTATACCAGCTCAGGCCAAAATAACTGCCCCGTTGACCTGAAGACTGTGCGCTAATAAACAGTTACAGTGTTAAACCAGTAAGTAGTTTGTTGGTTTGTTTTGCCACAAGAATTACTAATTAGACATCTAACATGAGAAATTAGAAAGTATGGCCCAAAATTGTAACAGAGGGAAAAAACATTTCAATTGTAATGAAAATAATTTACCATCAAACTCTAGAAAATGTGTGATCTTATATGTGTGATCTTATAAGGCAAGGTGTTGAAAAATACCTCGATTTTGGTTAAGATCACAATGGCCACAGACATTTTTATCCCATGCTCTACTCATCTATATTGTAGGAACCTCTATCCTCACAATCTGTTATACCCTAGGACAGTGTCTGTATTAATCAGGGTTCTCTAAGGAGACAGAAATAATAGGATATATGTATACATGAAGGGGAGTCTATTAGGATAATTGACTCACATAATTAGAAGGTAAAGTCCCACAATAGGCCATTTGCAAGTTGAGAAGCAAGAAAGCCAGTCCGAGTCCCAAAACTTCACAAGTAGGGAAGCTGACAGTGCAGACTTCAGTCTGTGGCTGGAAGCCCAAGAGACCCGAAAAATGATTGGTGTAAGTCCGTGAGTCCAAAAGCTGAAGAACTTGAAGTCTGATGTTCGAGGGCAGGAAGCATCCTGCATGGGAGAATGATGGAGACCGGAAGACTCAGCAAGTCTGTCCTTTCCAACTTCTTTTGCCTGCTTTCTTCTAGCCATGTTGGCAGCTGATTATACAGTGCCCACCCAGATTGAGCAGGGAGGTCTGCCTCTCCCAGTCCTCTGACTCAAATGTTAATCTCCTTTGGCAACACCATTGCAGACACACCCAGGAACAATACTTTGCATCCTTCAATCCAATCAAGTTGACACTCAATATTAACCATCACAGTGTTCATTAATATTTCAGGATGCTGAAGGTGACAAATGCATGAAAGTCAACTTTTTAATATAGATCTCTGCTACGCTCTACTCCTAAACCAAATTAGGATCTTGAAGTGTGAAAAAATAGCATGCTACATAGTGTTAAAATAATACAATATCAGAACTTTAGTATCATTTCAAATATATTTGTCTATGTAGAAAAAATGGAAATCATACTTGCCTTGTAAACACTAAGGTACAAATCTAAGAGTTCTGTCGATGCTTCAAATCGTTCATGGTTTATTCCATGCTTATGGAATAGAGTTCAAAATCTGTATCAGGAACTACGAGACATGTATTGCATGTTGTCTTGTCTATGACTCCAGTCTCATCTCCCACTGCTCCTACCAAGTGCTCACATGGATTTCATTTCTGCTTTTTTTTTCAGGAGCATGCCACAAAGCCCAGCTAATTTTTGTATTTTTAGTATAGCCGAAGTTTTGTCATGTTGTCTAGGCTGGTCTCGAACTCCTGGGCTCAAGCAATCCCATAGTCCTTGGATTACAGGCATGAGCCACCGCGTCCAGTCGCATTTTGTTTAAATTAATTTGCTAACAGTTGGCTGGGCTTCTGTCATACCACAATGACTTTGATTTTATGTCTTCATTTTCCTAAAATGCATGTACCTGCCTTGTCTGTCTAGAAAGCTCTATTCATTCTTTCTGTTACAAATCACAATGTAACCTATGAAGACCTCCTGAATCCCCCAGAGAAGTGAAGGGTTTCTTCTACGTGCTTCCACTGTACTATGCATGCACTTTAGCTGTAGCATTTTTCACACTGTATTATAATAATTGCTTCACAGATATGATTCCTTGTTTAAACCAAGGCAACCATATTCCCTATCATTTTCATAACTTCAGCTGATCACATAGGGCTGGAAATATATCATGGCACCATCTTTTTTGAATATCAAGGATTCTCTAAACTATGCCTTCTGGGCTTTGTGTGAACAAGCTACAAAAACATGAAAATAAAGATGCATTAACATTTATGATTTTTTATTTGTATGTCTAAAAGAAGCATGAGAGTAGGTGAGCATTTAACGGAAATTATTGAATAATTTAGTTGTGACTGTGAGACCAGCAGAGATGTAGAACAATATAGGATTGATTTCCGAGAATATATAGGGGCACTTAGGACTGTGGTTCTATAGCCTCTTCCTTGATAGGGATTTCAGATAGTCAGTACCATGGGTTAGGTGGAATATCACCTTCATAACAAGAGATGTGAATGGAGACACAAAACGGTGCATCTTTGAAATTGTGCTATCGACTATGTCTAGGTTGGAAATAAAGACATCCTGACAAAAGCATATGGAACTGAGAAGGTCAGTAATTGATATTTTTGCTTTGTACAGTCTCTGCCTGTTTTCTAAGTTTACCTTCCAAGTCAATCAACAATTACGATGCACTCAAAATCCCCCGAATCACCTCTGGAAATATAAAAACAGTGCTAGTACGCTTCCTGGCAAGGAGGTGTTTTTAACAAAACAGGACTACTAAAACAAATTAAAATATCAAATTTTCTTTGAAATATATTTAGAATGTCAAAATCCATCTATAAACGTTAAAACATGTATACTTGAGATGCAATTTATAAAACATCTCAGAATTATTAGAGTTAAATGGTACCCCGAAGACCGTCTTCTTTAAACCTTTTGTTTTGCAGATGAAGAAAAGGAAATGACTGAGATAAGCTAGCTAGACTTAAATAAATAAGATAAATGGGATCACTAGACCTAGACTCTTGTGGACATTTTTCCAAGAACACTGATAAAAAATAATGAGTTTAAAAATATATATAGAATTTGAATGCCCACCAAATATTTAGGAAAGAAACATGAGAAAATATTAGCCACATACTACAAAAGCTTCCTACACCTAAGGCATTCAGGTTGATATAAGCTGTCCCATGAGCAAAGTCAGTCTTGAGTAGAGTTTTGGTACAAGTACATAATGAAAAGAACTAAAAATTCCAGGCGAGGTATACGAAGTGTACATGTCAAGAAAGCAAACGTTTGAATTATTGACTTGGAAGACAAACATGACCTTTTCTTCTCTTTGTACACAAATCTTCACTTTAAATTTTCTCAATTCCTCATCACACGCATCAACTTCAGACACATTCTAGAACTATCCTATCACTTATAAGGAGAATGACCAGAGATGCTTTCCATAGTTCTTTGGAACTTCAGTTTTTATATCTGTCTGTGAGACAATAATCACACATGGCTTCTCTCCCACTGCATGGTTTATGCTAAAGTTCAGTGAGAAGGATTAATGAACTGAGATATAAAGGAGCAGTGAGATGCTGGGATTTGGTCCAAGAAGTTTTGTCTCATGTAGGCCAGTAATAGAATACTGAAGACAAGAATTTCACTAAATTTAAAATCTTGTATTAAATATAATTATAATAGCGATACATTACTCTAACCTTTATTTCATTTGAGTATACCTGGTATAATTCATTTCAATACCTGCTATAGTAAAAGCAACTGCAGCAACAAAAATTCCTTGAGTCTGTTTATTATATTCACATCTACTCTTTTATTTGCTCTTCATTGAATATAAATTCGTAATATTGTGTCTGGAATTGGTGGGTTCTTGGTCTGACTTCAAGAATGAAGCCGTGGACCCTCACGGTGAGTTAGAGTTCTTAAAGATGGTATGTCCGGAGTTTGTTCCTTCAGATGTTCAGATACGTCCCCAATTTCTTCCTTCTGGTGGTTTCCTGGTCTCGCTGACCTCAGGGGTGAAGCTGCAGACCTTTGCGGTGACTGTTACAGCTCTTAAAGGCAGCGCCTCTGGAGTTGTTCGTTCTTCCCGGTGGGTTCGTGGTCTCGCTGGCTTCAGGAGTGAAGCTGCAGACCTTCGCAGTGAGTGTTACAGCTCATAAAGGCGGCGTGGACCCAAACAGTGAGCAGCAGCAAGATTTATTGTAAAGAACAAAAGAACAAACCCTCCACAGTATGGAAAGGGACCTGAGCAAGTTGCCTTGGGGCAGCCTGCTTTTATTCCCTTATCTGACCCCACGGACATCCTGCTGATTGGTCCATTTTGACAGAGTGCTGATTGGTACGTTTACAAACCTTGAGCTAGACACTGATTGGTGCATTTACAATCTTTTAGCTAGACACGAAAGTTCTCCAAGTCCCCACTAGATTAGCTAGACACAGAGCATTGATTGGAGCGTTTACAAACCCTGAGCTAGATACAGGGTGCTGATTGGTGTGTTTACAAACCTTGAGCTAGACACAGGGAGCTGATTGGCGCATTTACAAACCTTTAGCTAGACATAAACGTTCTCCAAGTCCCCTAGCTGGCTTACCTAGTGGATCTCACACCCGGCTGCTGCCAGAGCTGTCGGCCAATCCCGCGCCTCCTGCCCTTACTACTCAACCCCTGGGCGGTCGATGGGACCGGGCACGACGGAGCAGGGGGCGGCGCCCATCAGGGAGGCTGAGGCCGCTCAGGATCCCACCCTTGCGGGGAGTTCGGCATGGCTGGCTGCACCCGGGAGAGGCGGCTGAGGCCCGGCGAGAATTCGAGCACGGTGCGGGGGTGCTGGCAGTGCTGGGGTACCCGGTGCAGCTCCCGCAGCTGCTGGCAGGTGCTAAACCCCTCACTAACCAGGGCCGCGCCGACTGCGAGGCCCGCCGAGCCCACGCCCACCGGAAATCGCGCTGGCCCGCGAGCACGGCGCGCAGCCCGGGTTCCCGCCCGCGCCTCTCCCTCCACACCTCCCCGCAAGCAGAAGGAACCGGCTCAGGCCTAGGCCAACGCAGAGAAGGGCTCCCGCAGTGCAGCAGCGGGTTGAAGGGCTCCTCAAGCGCGGCCAGAGTGGACACAGAGGCCGAGGAGGCACAGAGAACGAGCGAGGGCTGCTAGCACATTGTCACCTCTCAGTATTACTAGTGATAGAAGAGAAAAAAATTAAATAAGGTAAGAACACTTAACCACAATTTATCTGAAACCTCACAGTTAAGATTTTAATCCAGATTATAATTCAGGTTTTTCCTCTTCTATCTGTATGTTTTTGACTCACGTGTATTCTCCAAAATCAACGCATATCAGTTATCTTTAAGCACTTGCTATCTTTTATTCTGATCAATGCATTTATGCCAAAAAATTATAATTATAAAATTTGGAAGACTCAAACATCAATACTGTTTGGTTACATGAAAGTACTCGACCAGAACCTATTTTGAAACATCACACCTACACAAAATGACTTTTCAGTGTTTCCTCACAAGCAAAATTATTAAATTCCCTGAAGAGGCCATAATTTTTCCATATCAATTCTCAAAATACCCACTTGAAGAATGAAAGGGTTATGCTAATAATGATTAAATATGCAGTTAAAATTGGGATAAATGTTTCAAGACAATAAAACTCGAAAAGAATCTAAACAGCACTGAATTACACAAGCGTCTGGGGAAATCTATGAATTAAGTATAGATCATCATCTCATAGTAACCTTTGATAGTTCTCATTAAAACTGCAGCAATAGAATCTGTTAGAGGCCTCCGGAGAGATATTATGTGTAAATGCAGAAATTAAAAAATGAATATTAAATGATCCTATTGAGAAATTAAGGCCATTCAATTGTGTTAATGGTAGTAGAGTATAAGATCTATGTTTTCAATCTGTTCCTCTAAAAAGAAAATAAAAATCTGCATCTAACGTACAGATTTAATAAAATGTAATTCAAATAACATCTATTTTGCATAATTAAGATTTGTATAAAGTATTATATAGAATGTGATATATTTATAATATATATAACACGTCCATAAACATACTTACATATATAAAATATTGCCTCTTGGGCACTAAACTGGTCATCTTACAAACATAAGTTTACAATGTCAATGATATTCAACTCCACATTCCCGTTTAGAATAATCTGGTAATGTGCAATTTACCATTTCAGGTCACAGATCTGCACAACATCACAAAATATCAGGATAAACAGGATACTCTATTTGAAAAAATGTGATTTCTAGAGTAAAGAGATTAAAATTAATCTATTTTTGTCACAAATACACATCTACAGCTTCAGAGAAAATTAAATATACTAAGGCAGCATAGATATTATGCAGTTCCATCCGATATTTTTTAAATGTGTAGTCGGACCAGGTTCAGGGCTCTGAGTAAGCAAAAGTTATAGGGTTCACTGGGATCAGTAAAGAAATACCCCATTTAAGGAGAAAATATTTGATCTGTGTCATGTAAGGTCATTAGGCACTATCCATACTAAGAGAAGCAGAAAGTTCAAACAAAGAATTATGCAAGAAAATTTTTGTAGTGATTGCTCCATATTTTGAAGGTTTCACCCTAAAAATAAAGCTCTTATTGAGTTCATTTTCCTTATAATGTTTCAATTACTAGATTTAATTGATGATGCAAATAAGTGCAGGTGAAGATTTCACTCTTGTTTGCAATTATTCATGAAGACAGTGGTCATGGTGTTTTCTCCTGGTTCAAACACCTTAGGGTAAAATTTAAGCCCTGAAACACTCTGTATTAGGCTTTCTACTTCTTGGCAACATTGTAAACATGGCCATAAAGAAGGGGAGAAACACCTTGAACATTGCCAGGCAATTATTACCTGAATAAAAGCAACTCACGTTTAGGGCCAAATTATTCCTATCATAGCAAAGTCTCTTTATGAATTTATTATATGAATTTCAGCTCCCAAAGCAAGTTTTATGAAAAGGTAATGTTTATTTTTCTCTTTGTGTAGAAACATTTGGCTTGCCATGAAGCATCTCTTCCTTTGTTGCATGTTTTATGACACTTAGTTTGGGAAAAGCAATTTTAGATACGAAGTATGTGTAATTGTATTGATGGGCAATGGTAAAACATCAGTCAGACTTTGGGCCAAAAGTAATCTGTGAGATAAAATAGAAAGCTAAGGCCTTGTATGTCAGCACAACTCTGTTGCTCTCCTCTACCTCAGCATCCAAAGCCAAAATCACCGTATCCACACACTTTCTCATAAATGCATGAGCTATTCTGCATGTGCACTGCAATAATTTATTGAGGCTCCCTGCCTAAATACCAGAGGCAATAGGTAGTCAGATGCTCAGCATATAAAAATTTCCTTTGTAAAATATTAGCAAAGCTGTAAATTTGTCTGTTCTTTTATATAGTTATGCAAACACAAACATTTAATGTAATGTTAGGCACTGGCATAAATGCAAAGCATTTTTTGTAATTTTAAGGGGCAACAGCTATTCCCTTTTCCCACTCAAATGCTTAATCTTTCTTGGTCCTTTTATGCTCGTCTTCCACATTTTTTGTGTGTCTAAGGGCTCTCTGTGTCTCCAGAATAGGAAATCCTCATTGGATACCTGACCAGGGGTCAGGAAACGTTCTCAATGGAGGGCAAAATAACAAGTATTTTAGGCTGTGTGGGCCATATGGTCTCTGTCTCAACTACTGATTTTTTCCATGCAAATTAACAAAGTATAAACAATGGATGCATCTGTGTTCCAATAAAAGTTTGTTTTCAAAAACAGGCAGTAGACCAAATTTGACTGATGGGTCAGTTTGCCAGATCTTGCCCGTATCTGAGGTTTCGGGGGCTAGAGTTGGTGTCATTTTTTTTTTATTCTGGCTTATACTGAATTACTGAATTCATTTTTGTCTAATCATCACAGACTACACTACTTATGACTTTTTCCGGAGTCTGGAATTCCCATGTATCTCTAGCTGACCTGAACCCTACATTGAAAATATTGCACTTCTGTACAAACTTATTATACATAAATATATAGTTATGCAAACTATATATATAGTACCCCATATACAAGCACAGAATTCTTACATGCATATATTGCATAGTGGTGAAGTCTGGGCTTTTAGTGAACCTATCACCTGAATAGTGAATATTGTACCCAATAGACAACTTTTCAATTGTCACCTGCCTCTCACCCTTCTAACTTTTGTGGTATCTAGTGTCTATTATTTCAGTCTGTCAGTGTGCACCAATTGTTTATCTCCCACTTGTGAGTGAGAATATGCAGTATTTGACTTTCTGTTTCTGCATTATTTCACTTAGGATTATAGCCTCCAGTTCCACCCATGTTGCTGCAGAAGCTATAATTTTATTCTTTTGAATGGTGAGTAGTATTCCATATATATGTGTGTATATTATATATATGTGTGTGTGTGTATATGTGTGTGTGTGTGTATATATATATATACATATAATGCATTTTCATTATCCATACCTCCTTTGATGGATGCTTAGGTTGATTCTATATCTTTGCTGTTGTGAATAGTGTTGTGATAAACATACAAATGCAGGTATCTTTTTGATGTAATTATTTATTTCTTCTTAGGTAGATACTCAGTGGAATTGTCTGGTTGAATGGTAGTTCTGTTTTTAGTTATTTGAGACATTTCCATACTGTTTTTCATGAAAGCTATACTAATTTACATTCACACCAACAGTGTATAAATGTTCCGTTTCTTCCAAATCCTGATCAACATCTGTTGTTTTTTGACTTTTTAATAATAGATATTCTGACTGATATAAGATGACATCTTGTGGTTTGAATTTGTATGTATATGATGATTAATAATGTCGAACATTTTGTCATATATTTGTTGGCCACTTATATGTCTTTTTATCCATTCATAAACTCTGCTCATTCTTTACTAGGTTTGTTTTTTCTTTTTCTCTTCTTGAGCTGTTTTAGTTCCATAGGAACATACTTAACAAGGAGGTAAAAAAAAAATCTCTATTAGGAGAATTACAAAACACTGATGAAATAAATCGTACATGACACAAACTGAAAAGCATCCTATGCTAATGAATTGGAAAAATCAATATTGTTAAAGTAACCACACTTCTTAAAAAAATTACAGAGTCAATGCGATCCCTATCAAATTATTAACATCAATGTTCATAGAATTATAAAAAACAATCCTAAAATTAATATGAAACCCAAAAAAAGCCCAGATAGCCAAAACAATCGTATGCAAAAAGGACAAAGCTGGAGGCATCGCATTGCCTGACTTCAAATTATACCACAAAGCTATGGTAACCAAAACAACATGGCACCTGTGTGAAAATAGACATATGGATCAATGGAGCAGAATAGAGAACTTAGAAATAAGCCATATACGTCCCACTAACTGAGAAAGTCAGCAAAAATATACCCTGGGGAAAGGACAGCCTATTCAATACATGGTGCTGAGAAAATTGGATAGCCATAGGCAGAAGAATGAAACTGTACCCATACCTCTCACCATATGCAAAAATTACCTCAAGATAAAATGTAAGACCTGAAACTATAAAAATCCTAGAGGAAAACCTGGGAAAACCTCTTCTGTACATTGGCCTACGTAAATAATTTATTACCAAGTCCTCAAAAGCAAACTCAACAAAAATAAAAATAGATAAATGAAACTTAATTAAACTAAAAACCTTCTGCACAGCAAAATAAACAATCAACATAGTAAAGAGGCAAGCTACATCACAGAAACAGTGTTTGCAAACTGTGAATCTGACAAATTCATTCTTAATTGTGACTCAAGGAGGGTATCAGTTTTATCCTTCACAATTTAGACTTCCCTATTTAGACTTAAATGACCATCTTTTTCACTCAAAGCTTAGTTTACCCCTGGTAACCCCCACTTTCTCTGTAAGCATGCAAGACGCTGTATTTCCAATATGCACTAACCTCCTCGGTTCACTAGGAATGCTTTAAATTGAATTTAAAGGAATATAGTGGCTTCGACTTGAAAAACTTTAAATTATCTTACTTGGCATGAACTCTGGAGGTATTTCCAGGTTTTTTTTTAATATTAACTCATAAATATACCCAAGGACCTTAGGCCATTTTTATCGCTCCACTATTTACCTTATAGATACAGATAGTTATTACAGCTCTAAAGATGCTCATGCCTCCATAGGAGATAGATTTAAGGACCAGAAAAGGCTATGGTTTACTTCAGGAAAGGAAGTCTTCCAACTCATTTACATTTAAGTCTCGTTTGCTGAAAGCATGTTATACGTTTACCCCTAAAGCAACCATCAACATTTAGGGACTGAA
This sequence comes from Macaca thibetana thibetana, assembly GCF_024542745.1. Lineage (NCBI taxonomy): Eukaryota > Metazoa > Chordata > Mammalia > Primates > Cercopithecidae > Macaca > Macaca thibetana. Next base: position 6,210,914 of record NC_065597.1, on the reverse strand, counting down.
ATTATAAGTCAACATTCAGATCAATTGAAATTAATTTCCTAGTTCTGGGAGGGACTTTTGCCTTTCTTGAGAGTAAGTGTAGTTCCCTGACATCCTGGCCAAAATCAATGTAATTTTTACCAGATAGGAAAGGGTGTAGAAATAGCTGAGTGATAAATTGGGGTTAGTCATCCTTTATAAGCACACAGGAGTGCTGAATCAAAAGGAAAGGATGAGAAACACATATTCAACCATTCACTTTTAGCATGACCTTGGATGTACTGCTCAGCCTCTCTGTCTGCTCAACCTCCCTCCTGTGGAAAATGAGCTTGATAAAGTAGCATCTTAGATTTCATGGAAGTAGGAGGCATTGGAATATATCACTCAGCCCCAAGTACTCAACTCTGCACAGACCGGGTATAGATCGTAAAAAGTTTGATTAAAGAGTGTACTCAAATGACACTTCTGTTATTGCTGAAAGCTCAACAGAGGATGCTGTGTCTCGTCTGCAACCCACTGATTTTCTAAATTACCAATTTATAAAAGTTCTTTTCAGAAACACTCTGCATAATGTGCCTATTGTTCTACCTTTTCCTATTTTTGAAACAAATCAGCAGCAAAGAGAATTACTTCATTTACTTCCAAAGAAGGTTAGTTGTTTCAGAGATACAAGACTGAATGACCTTTTAGCTGTTCTTTGCCGAAATAATCTAGTCATGACCAACCTGCCTTTGTCGATATTTTCCCATGAAAAAGACTCAGAGGACCTTGGAAAATTCATAAGGGTAGGAATGTGGAGAACAGAAATAGGTGTCTTAGATTTAACAATACATAGTTTTACAAGTTCCTGACACTATTCACTGTAGTCTTCTCAGGAAGAAAGTCCATTGAGAGCAGCAATGTGAAAAAAGATGAATTCTGCTCACTCCCCTCAACTCTGTAATACTGAACTAACTGGTCACTCCAACAACAATGCTGAGTTGACAGCACTCAAGTCCAAATGACCACTTCCATGATTGGAGTACCTGGCTGGGAGAAAGTCCTAAATTCAAAGTATACGCTCAAGATTTCATTGATGGTGGGTTCAGTGAAGTCATAACAATCATATCAGTAGTTGCTAATGATAAGGTGCTGCTGGGATCATCTTGGCAGATTTTCTGGACTAGTATGCCAGCTTATGCTGTAGGATTCTGTCAGGTTGTTAAATAGGCAGGAGATTTCTCCCTAATAAAGCCATTCACATTAGTATCTTCTCAGAGGAATGGGAGCAAATTCTCACGTTTGCAGCAGTCCCTTAATCATGGATTGAATGTCCACTTGACCACTCTTCCCAAACTTGTGCTAAAAAAGAGAGATGAAAACATTTATCAGTCAGTCCAGTCTTTTCACTTAGATCACTTACTACCTCTACTCTTCCCTACTGTCTCCCAAACTAAAGTAATAAGGAAGACTTATTAAAGCAGGAGATTATAGGGCTGATTCTTGGAGGATGAAGAAACATTTCTGTTTAGAGAATCAGAAAGACATTGAGAGCAGAAGAAACTTAACATATCTTACAATAGACCTGGAGGTGTTTTGGGAATCTGGGGATCACGAAAAGCAGTTTGATTTGGTTCAATATACTGGGAGAGCTTGTACAAATAAATGGTGGGCGATAAATCTTAGATCATATTATCAAGGTCATTAGATTTTTCCTGAAGGCATAGAAAAATGAAACAACTCTTTAATTACCTTTTATCACTATAAAGCAGTAATTCTCATTTATCTTTTTATCCATGTTCACAGGGAGCATAGAACAAAATAAATAATTATTGAGAAAAAAAGCAATAGTTAAATGGCAGTGTAACAAGTTACTGGACATTCTGTCAATTGTTTTGAGAAACATAGTTCTAAATATAATATACACAAAATTCTTAGAGGTTAAGTCAAGTCATATTGCTGATTCCAGAAAAGTAGAGGACTAAAGTTTAGAGAAAAGCAAAATAAAATAACTATTTTTTTAAATTTACCCTTTTATGAAGCAACTTTTTATTTAAATAGAACATTTTCTTATTTTATTGAATATGCATTAGCTTCATAAAGTCATTTTTGGAAGAGTGGTATAAATATGCTATTAATACATAAATGCATAACAACTTCTTGTATCTGAATAGCATTATACAAAGCAGTTTTGTATCCATTGTCTCCATAAACCTTGCAGCAACCTAATGAAGTAGATAAGACAAATACCATGTTTTCCAATGGTCAGAGCCATGTAGCTAGCTCAAAAAATAAGAACCCAAGTTATTGTAATCACATTCATTGAACCTTTTTTTATGGCATAATAGCATTAAAATCCCACATAACTTACAAGCTCTTAGAGTAGTAGGAACAAAATAGAAATATATTTTATATGTCTTATGGACCAGAATAACAAGAATATTAATTTTTAACTGTGTCAGGACAGCCAGACAGACTTAGAGAAAAGAGTAGGGACTTTGAGGTCTTAGGAAGCTTCTGTTTCTGGAATAGGTGGTGCAGTCCTAATTGGGTGTTTCTGTTCTTTGAGGCAAAGGTTGATGGGGTGATATCAAGGTCCCTTGAGGCACTTTAGATAAATCTGAGATTTAGGAGTGGTAATAATCAAACACTTTGGTTGTCATGCTGTTCCATTCACATGGATTCTGACTATCTCTTTCTTTCAGATCTGAGCAGAGGCAATTAGGTAGAGTGGGTGAAATCACTCTATTAGAACAAGTAAAGAAAAAATGCAAAATGCATGAAGAAATGGAGTAAGATAGGAAGAAGTTAGAAGAAGGATGTCAGGGAGGTTGTCATGGGATCATTCAGAGAAAGAAGAAGATACAACATATGACAATTCAGTAGCCCTCTCACCATCCAGAAAGAAAATGGAAAACAACCAGCACTTGGGCCTCCCCTCCCCATGTTTGGCTCAAGAGAGGCATTGCTGACTGATCATGCCACTGTTACCTACTAGGCCAAGAACATATCAATTAATATTCAGTTAGTTTTCTCATGCAGATGAAATTCAGTTTGCCTAGGTCATGTGGAACTACTGTCATTTTATTCTGCTGGAGCTCACATCTCTCATATTTGAAAGACGGGCATACTGTTAGGCCTTCATGGGAGGCAGAACTTTAAGGCCTGCTCAGAATACAAACAGAAGTGTTGGAGACATAGACATTGCACCAGTAGAAATTTAGAAATTGCCTTCACTAGACTCATGCATGCGCCAGCAACATATGCAACGTAAAACATGCAGATATACCCCCAAGCAGGAAGACCACTTCACACAATATTCATGAAATATCCTTTATGGTGTTTTTGGATGCAAGTCTTATATCTCAAACTGAGAGATACATAGGTGAGGTAGCACACTGAAGTCAGTCTTAAGAACATTGCCAGAATGGAGTTCACAACTTTCTTCCATTCATTTCTGATAACCTAGGCCTCCTTCGAATCGAGAGGACTGGAGAACACTTTTTACATTTTATTTCACAAATATTTTATTGGCTAATCCTAGGAGTTAGTTATAAGTCTAGACATCTCACATAATGAGAGCCTAAACTTCTGAATTAATGACTAAAGTTCTCTTTCTCCTGTAGGTTCCTTAGATACCCTCTGTACAAAATATTTTCGATTATCTTTTAATACCCATCTCAGACACCATCTCTTTATAAAGGTTTCTCAGAATCCTCATAAAGGATTTGTAGGGTTCTCCTCTGTGCACTCATACCAATACCACTTTATTCTCTCACATACAAGTCACACACTGCTCAAGTTTATTGTTTATGCGCCTTTCAAAAGACAATTACTTTTTCAATACTCACTCAAGAAAAGCTTGCAATGTGTCATAATCTATGCTGGACCAAATGTGAAAAACAAAAAAAAAGAAAAGAAAAAAGACCAAGCCGGGCGTGGTGGCTCACACCTGTAATCCCAGCACTTTGGGAGGTCGAAGCAGGTGGATCACCTGAGGTCAGGAGCTCAAGACCAGCCTGGCCAACATGGTGAAATACCATCTCTACTAAAAATACAAAAATTAGCCAGGCATGGTGGCAGGCGCTTGTAATCCCAGTTACTCGGGAGGCTGAGGCAGGAGAATCGCTTGAACCCGGGCGGTGGAGGTTTCAGTGAGCTGAGATTATGCCATTGTCTGGGCAACAAGAGTGAAACTCCGTCTCAAAAAAAAAAAGAAAGAAAATACAATATATCAACTGTCATGTTCAAAGTACATAAGCAGGGTTAGATGTGGGGGTTACTTTGAGCCTCAAGACCCTCTGGTCCTTGTGTAATAGAAACTGCATTGAATGGAATCTCGCATTGTATCCTTGACCCTGGCTCCCCTATTTTAACACTAGGAAGCATAAATATGCCCTCATTCAAGGCTTCGCCAGTTCCTGGAAGACAGGGTTTGGATAAAAAGGAAGGAAGTTGCATGCAAGATTTTGAATTTTAGGGATTTTAGAAATCGTAAGATAATGCAGTTGAATTTATTTTATAATAGGAGTTATGTCTGAGATATTATATTCTAATTCATTACTACAATTGTCTTAATTCCTCATCCTGGATCACTGCCAAATCTCCACCACTGCAACATTCCTTTGTATTACTCAGTAGCAATAGTAAATTCAATAGGATTCTCTGGTAACCCCTGGTTCTTCTGTACTTTATTTTTCACAACGAACAAACATGTGAGTTCTTTTTTCTTTTATTATGTCGCACACTTTCCTACATCTGATAAAGGATTAATGCTACTAGTCCAAAATAAGACCAAAGGAAGGCTTAGTCTGTACTTCTTTACATATTAAAATTGTTATGTGTAAGAAAGAGAGAGAGAGAGAGAGGAAGATTTTGTATTAAAAAAAGTTGGCATAAATTACAGTGTTATTAGCGTAAACCTAAAGTGCCTCATGAGGTTGGGACAATGACTTTGACTTCTTACTTACCTTTAAAAGGTATAATATATAATTTCTGACAGCGCTATTTTTTCTTTAGACTAATGATCCTGCTTTGTTATTTTTTATAAAGCATGTAGCTACTACCTTTTCTCTGAGAAATATTCTTTTATCTCTGTCTCAGTAGAAAATGTTTCCCGGCTTTCCCCAAACAGCTATGACTTCTAATATGGCATTGTTCTTCAGTCAATCCCACAAGTACCCATTACAGAGGCAGAAGAACATGTTTTGAAAGAAACCAAAGGCATCTTCTTGTTTCTCAATGCAGGAAAGTGGGAAACAATCTCACAATTATTCTAACTGCATAACACCTACAATGCAATTTCTAGAGAAAAAAATTATTGAATACTAACCACTTGTTTATTCATTTTTAAATGTTTACTGGAAACCTGTGTAATATATGTTGTAAATATTAACTTACTAATATGATTATAACCTAAAGTTCATTTCATTGACAAATTGCAGAAGAAAAAATCTAAATACAGATGAGTTTTGATAACAAGTCCACAGTTACAGAGTTGCATCACTTACAATTGCCTTAGAATATTCTGTCCCAAAATATAGAGTATTAAAATATTAAAATAACAGCAATTCATTAAGCTTAAAATTCGGTACATCAGCAATTTAGCGTGGGTTCAGCTGCGTGATTTCCCAGTCTTGGGTAAGCTACCTCATGCATTGGGAGTCAGCTATGGGTTCATAAGGCAAGACAGCTTTTGGAGGTTGACTGGCTGAGAACGAACGTCTCTCTGCTTCTCATATGAAGTCTTTCATCTTCCAGTAGACTGACTTGACTTTGTTCTTATTGAGGAGGCAAGAATCTAAAAGCAGATCTGCTCCACCATGAACAAGAGCAAGAAGTTCGTAAACCCTCTTCAGGCTTAGGTTCAAAAGCATTAACTTGTATCACACAAACATTTTGCCAAAGCAAGTCACGAGGCCAGCTAAGAGTCAGAGTGAGTGAAAACCAGAAACTTGCATGGAAAAGGAGATACAAATAGGGTGACTGCTATTAGGTCATCAATGCAACCTATTTACTATAATCTGAATTTGGCCCACATTTTTCATATCTCTGACCATACAAAATGCATTTACTCTTCCATAAATTTCTAAAAGTCTCATAAAATTACAACATCAGGTTGAGAGCATAAGACATTATGATATACATCAGGTCTGGATGCAGTTCCTTGAATGAGACTCATTTTGAGCCAGAGAACTATGAATTAAAAAAGCAAGTTATCTTCCTCCTGAACATCCAACATATAATAGTACAATGAATAGCCACAGGATGTCCAATCCCATTCTAAAAGTGGGAGGGAAGAATGGAAGGCATGAAGCATCACTAATTCATACCAATTCAGTAAACGCATTGGTCAGATATTGCCTGTCAACCCACCTACCCCTACCCAGACACTCTAAGAGTGGGGAATGTTTCCTGGGCTCTTCTCCCTAGGACTGTGTCTCCAGTATCTTGTTTATTTGGCACTCTTCCTTTGGTTCTTGGCTGTACTTTCTGAAATGTCCTTTCTTTTCTTTTTTTTTATCGCCCTCGTTGGAATCTTCTGAATAAATTATCTATGGTGACAGTGAAAACTAAACAGTTTTATTCTATCTCATAGAAATTTGGAATATCAGAGGACTTCTAGATGTTTGAATCATCTTGCCACTTTTTAATCCAAAATAGGCTCTTTTTTACCAATGTAACTCTCTTAAAAACGTTGTGAGCCTTCTGTTAATCTCATTCAACTCCATTTGCCAAATCCTTAATCACTAAGTGTTTTGAAACATGCCACAGAAACTTGAAACATATCATATTGCTATGGAACAATACCCTTAAAATTACTAGATGACTTTTTTTTTAAGCTACAAGGGTCTACATCATGCCTGTCCACCTGCTGGCCCGTGGGCCACATGGGGTCCAGGACGGCTTTGAATGTCGCCCAACACTAAGTCTTAAACTATCTGAAAACATTATGAGGTTTTTTTTTTTTTTCTTTTTTTTTTTTTTTTGCAATTTTAAAAATCTCTTCAGCTATAAGTGTTAGTGTATTTTACGTGTGGCCCAAGACAATTCTTCTTCTTGCAATGTGGCCAGGGAAGTCAAAAGATTGGATACCCGGGTCTCTAGAAGGTGCCAACTTAATTTTTTTCTGGTATCTTAACAAAGGTTATTATAGAAACATCCTATTTATATCCTAAGTCTGTATTTTTCTTTGAGAATCTTTTGCTAGCTGGTGAAACTAGAGATGAGATATTATTTTATTTCTAACTCAGCAAATCCTGGCACCTCTACATTCCTTTGGCATGCAGCGCACAAACTGGTCAGTTGTTGTGTTAGCACATGCCTTTCTTTCCACATCTTATCGTATACAACTGACAGTACTCAACTGAAACTTTCAACTTCCTGCCTAAGGGACTTCTTATATGGAACCATAATTTCATAATTGTTTTTTCATGTTCTCATTAAAAGCTGTATACAATTTTGTGAATTATTTAACTAACACATAAAATGTATTCCAATCTAGATTACCTTGGATAAAAACTTCCTCACTATTTTTTTCATAATTTCACAATTGTTTGCTAACATTTTTTTTACAGGTTCTACTTATTAGTCCAACTAAAGCTAATGCCACATATTTTTGAGTTTTTATTATAGCATCATCTCACTTGGGTTGCCAACTGCTGCATTATTTTGCTATTGAAGCATAACAAACTACACCAAAACTCAGTAACATACAAAATAGGCATTTATTATTGCTCCCAAGTCTAAAGGTTAGCAGAGGAGTTCTTCTTTTCTTAGAAGGGCACATTCATGTGTTAATACTCAACTATGGGCTGAGTAGGCAACTCTTGCCTGTGATCTGCGTTATCTTAACTGTTTGATAGTAGAAGACCTGTAGATTGTTATGAGATGGACTTAAGGTCTATACTTGGGACCATCTTCACATAATCACTTATTTCTATCAGAAGAGCCCAGATTCAACAGATGGCCAAAGACTCACTCTATAGCAGGAAGAATTGTAAATCGTAAGTAAACAGGGAGGCCATTAATCAGGACTATCAATATAAATAATCTCCCATGAGAATTAAAAGACATATAAAGCCAGTACTTCAAACACTATCATGTCAATTTAATACTAGTTGTCTCCTCACCACTGGGGGTTAGTATGTTCAATGGTAGAAATATGAATGCTTATGTTGGATCTGTGGTGGATTCAAACCTCCAGCAAATCTGCTGAGATAAATGACTTAATTTCTCTATTCCTCAGTTTTCTTATCTGTAGCACGATCATGCTTATTTTGTTAACTCATAAAACAAGGTGTGTAAGAATTAAATGAATTAAGTCACAAAGTGTTTAGCACTTCAGCTAGTGGATAATAAATGTGAGCTACTATATTATATTACATATATACATTTTGTAATTTATTACATAAATTTTACATATATAAATGTTAAAATTATTAGTTTTATATTATGTATGCCTACGTTGTCAATTCATCCAACATTAACTGACATTTACAAGTACATAATACCTTTCCAATTCAAGGAAAATAAGTAAAATTAATTTCCTGAGTTAGATTTAAAAAGCAGAGTTGTGCATTTACATCCTTGTGAAATAGAAATGTTTCCTATATCTTTATTATAATACAGACTGAAAATTTCAAAATGATAGAAACATTTTAGAGAAGAACTTAAGAAGATACTATAATTTTAGAAAATCATTAAAATATACTTGAGTTCCATGTCAACATTTTTCCAAGAAAAATAATGCATGGACCAGATACATACATCATAATCCCTGGAGTTATAGAACTTTAATCATGATACAACAGTTTCCCCTTATCTACAAGGGATATGTTCCAAACCCCCAGTTAATGGCTGCTACCATGGATAGTACCCAATCCTATATATACAACAGACACCACGTAATGATATTTCAGTGGTTGACAAATTGCATAGACAATGGTGCTCCCACAAGATTATAATGAAACTGAAAAATTCCTATTGCTTAGTGACATTATAGCTGTTCTAGTGTTGTAGCACAAGACATTAACTTTGCTATGTTTATATGTGTTTAGATACACAAATACTTATTATTGTCTTACTATTGCCTACAGTATTTGTATTATAATTGCACACAGTAACACACTCCACAGGTTTGTAATCTAGGAATAATAGATTATACCATATAATGTAGGTGTATACTCAGTTGTACCATTGGGGTTTGTGTAAGTATACTCTGTGATATTCATACAAGGGAAATTGTCTCAGTGACACACATCTTAGAACATGTCCCTGTCATTAGAAAATGAATGACTGTTCTATATTTTTTTTCTATACATACATAGCTATGATGAAGTTTAATTTATAAATTAGGCATAGAAAAGATTAACAACAATAATAATAAAATAGAACAACTATAATAATATGGTATTATAAAAATTTGTGAATGTGGTCTATCTCTCTCTCAAAATATCTTAATATACTGTAGACACTTATTTTCAGACCATGGTTGACCTCTAGTAATTGAAACTACAAAAAGTAAAACTGTGGATGAGGGAGATGGCTGTACTGTCATCATTATCTAATTTTAGAAAATGTGAGTAATTAATTTATGTGAGACAGTTTCTTCATGTAAACTAACAGAAATAATAGACCTTACTTCTTCACAGAATTCTGAGGATGAATTGTAATTACAATACACATACATATATACATATTTACAGTGAATACTTCATTTCTGAAACATCACAAATGTATTATTTTGACTATTATCATCTGCATTTCCATCCTAATGTATTCTTTTTCATCCAGTGGGATGGGAAAAAATGGGCTTGGTCTTAAAATTTTACTGATATATAAATCAGAGAGGTTGACAGCATTGGACATGTGAGAGACGTCAGTGTATCAAAATATGTAAGAGATGGTTACTGGTATTTAACTGACGAGTTAATGGGATAATATGTAGTAGAAAAAGCTACAAGTGTCATGAACATACGGATCATCTGGCATGAGTAGATAACCTTATAATGTGAAAACATGCATACTAGTGGAGTTGCATTGCAGAATTAGTTTACATTTGCTCTTGCTATGGTTTGAATGATAGTGTCACTTCCAAAATTCATGTTGAAATTTAATTCCATTGGGATGGTATTAAGATTTAATCACTTTTGGAAAAGTGATTACACCGTGAGGGCTCCACCCTCATGGGAGTTCCTTTCCCTTTATAAGGCACTAATCATGGATTTGTGCCTTATAAAAAAGCTGAAAGGAATTAGTTTAGGCTTATTTTTACACTTCTGCCTCTGCCCTGTGAGGATGCAACAGGGAGGCCCTCCTATGACGCTGAATGCCAGCACCTTGATCTTGGACTCCTGATCTCTCAAAACTATGAGAACTAAATTTCTATTATTTCTACATAACTCGGTCCCAAGTATTAGGTTGTTGCAAAAGTAATTGCTGTTTTTGCCATTTCTTTAACAGAAATAATAGACCTTACCTCTGGCATTACAAGTAATGGCAAAAACCGCAATTACTTTTGTACCTACCTAATACTTTGTCACAGTAGCACAAACAAAGAAATCTCTATTACCTGTTTTTTTGACTGATTGATCTCAGTCTCACAGAGAGACTCGTAACAGGTTTCCATATCAGGAGATCTGGCTACGTTTCTAAAAGTGAAAGAATTTGAGCTGAGTCTTGGAAGCTGTGACTTCAAGATGCAGCTTTGCTTGGTGAGTCCAGGTTTGTGAACTGAAAAACAAATAACCAGTGTGTCAATAATGGTTCTCCCACATATTAAATATGTCTAAGTCTCGAACACCTCATCAGTGAAATAAAGGCCCTGATAGGGCATTACTCTCACTGCATGTCTGCACACACAGTTAACTCATTGGCATGCAATGCTCAATAAGTATCTGTCGTAACAATCATGATTATAGCTCCAGGCAGGTGGAGTTTCAGACCCTGGCATTCTTGAAAATCCCACTCCAAACTACTTTAGCTCCATCACTGGCCTCTGCAGATTTAACTTAGCCCTAAACCCTTTGTGCTGATGGTTTACAATGTCCACTTTTCAAGCTAACCCTGAAATGGAGATCCTCACATGGGTCCTGTAAAATTTGCTTTTTCAGCCCAATACAGCACAGCTAAGTGTCTAGCTTCTATTTTTAGTAAGTGAGATTATCGAAGCCTCTTTTGTTTTTTCATTTTTATGATAGGAATAAACTACCAGCTACCTGGAAGATAGGGATCAACTCTTAGTCTACTTATCTGGATGATTTTATAGACTGAATTGTTTCCCCCTCACCCAAATTCCTATGCTGAACCCCCAAACCCCAATGTGTCTGCATTGGGAGATAGGGCTTTTAAAGAGGTAATTAATGAGTTCATAATGGTGGGTACTGAACATGACTGGTTTGCTTATAAGAAGAGGAAGGAACATACATGTGAAAGACCCTGTTAAGACATGGTCTTAAAGAATGCTAAGGTCTTAAAGATGGCTAAGGAGGCCATCTGTAAGTGAAAGAGAGAAGCCTTTGGGGAAACAGAATCTGCCAACACCTTGATTTTGAATATCTAGCCTCCAGAACTGTGAGAAAATAAATTTATGTTGTTTATTTGTGGCAACCCTAACAAACAAATACAAGTGAGTATAAGAATCAAAGATGTGAACTGCCAGTTCCAAAATGGAAGGACAGAAGCAAGCTGGCTTTACTCAACCAAAATAAAAACATAAACATATAGCACTGAGATTTTCACCAGCAACTCTCCTCAACTGGGATATGAGATAAGAGACTTCCTGGGGCTACAGAGAAGTGAAAGTAACCTCCAAATAGATGGTAAGAAAATTGAACTACCATATCTGCAGATTCCCTTCCTACCCCATCTGCTGGGCGTCAATTATGTGGAAAATCTCTCCTCGATTCTTGTTTTATGAGTTAACAAAATAAGCATGATCGTGCTACAGATAAGAAAACTGAGGAATAGAGAAATTAAGTCATTTATCTCAGCAGATTTGCTGGAAGTTTGAATCTACCACAGATCCAACATAAGCATTCATATTTCTACCATTGAACATGCTAACCCCCAGTGGTGAGGAGACAACTAGTATTAAATTGACATGATAGTGTTTGAAGTACTGGCTTTATATTTCTTTTAATTCTTATGGGAGATTATTTATATTGATAGTCCTGATTAATGGCCTCCCTGTTTACTTACGATTTACAATTCTTCCTGCTATTGAGTGAGTCTTTGGCCATCTATTGAATCTGGGCTCTTCTGATAGAAGTAAGTGATTAAATGAAGATGGTCCCAAGTATAGACCTTAAGTCCATCTCATAACAATCTACAAGTCTTCTACTATCAAACAGTTAAGATAACGCAGATCACAGGCAAGAGTTGCCTACTCAGCCCATAGTTGAGTATTAACACATGAATGTGCCCTTCTAAGAAAAGAAGAACCACTCTGGAAGTTTGCAGCATACAAAATCAGTATACAAAAATCAGTAACATTTACAAACATCAACAATCTGAAGCAGAAATCAAATACCTATTCCATTTACAGTAGCTACAAAATATAGAAATCACCTAGGAATCAATCCATCTAAAGAAGTGAAAGATCTATACAAGGAAAACTATAAAACCCTGATGAAACAAAGTGAAAAGGACACACAGAAATAAAAAATATTCCACGCTCATGAATTGGAAGAATTAATACCTGGATAATAAAATAATCTGCACAACAAAGCCCCATGACACATGTTTACCTATGTAGCAAACCTGCATATGTACCCCTGAACTTAAAAGTTTTTAAAAAATTGTGAAAATGACAATACCATCTAAAGCAATTTATAAATTAATGCAATGCCTTTTAAATTCCAACGAAATTCTTCACAGAAATAGAAAAAAAAATCCTAACATGTATAAGGAACCACAAAAGACCCCAAATACCCAAAGCAATCCTGAGCAAAAAGAACAAAGCTGGAGGCATCACACCACCTCACTTCAACGTTTACTACAAAGCTATAGTAATGAAAACAGCATGGTACTGGCATAAAAACAGACACATAGACCAATGGAACAGAATGGTAAACCTAGATATAAATCCATGCATTTATAGCCAATCCATCTTTGACAAAGTTTCCAAGCATATACAATGGAGGACAAACAGTCTCTTCAATAAATGGTTGTGGGAAAACTCAATATGTGAAGAATGAAAGTAGATCCCTATCTCTCATCATACACAAAAAATCAAATCAAAATGGATTGAAGACTTAAATCTGAAACCTGAAACTATGAAACTACTAGAATGAAAGTTTGGAGATAATCTCTAAGACTGGGCAAATATTTTTATGTAAGACCTCAACAGCACAGTCAACCAAAGGAAAAATACACAAATGACATTACATCAAGCTAAAATGCTTCTGCAAAGCAAAGAAAATAATCAACAAAGTGAAGAGATAACACACAGAAGGGAGAAAACACATGCAATGTGTTCACCTGACAAAAAAATAGTTATCAGTGTATATAAGAAGCTCAGACAACTCAATTGCAAACAAAACTCCAACTAAAAATGGGCAAAAGATCTGTAAAGTCATTTCTCAAAAAAAAAAAAAAAAAACATACAAATGGCCAACAGGTATATAAATAAATGTTCAACATCACTAATCATCAGGGAAATGAAAATCCAAAGCACAATGAGAAATCATCTCAACCCAGTTTAAATGGCTTGTATCAAAAAGCCAATAATGGATGCTGGCAAAGATGTGGAGAAAAGGAACCCTCATACACTGTGGGTGGAAATGTCAATTAGTACAGCCATGATGGAGAACAGTATGGAGTTTTCTCAAAAAACTAAATATAGAACTATCATAAGATTCAGAAATTCCATAACTGAGTATATATTCAAAAGAATAAAAAATAAAATCAGTGTACTAAAGAGACATTTGCACTCCCAGCTTTATTACAGTACTGTTCACATTAGCTAAGATATGAAATCAACCAAAGTGCCCTTCAACAGATGAATGAATAAAGAAAATGCTGTATATATACACACAATTGAATAGTATTAAGTCACAAAAAAGAACAAAATCCTGTCATTGACATCAACATGCATGTAACTGAAGGCCATCGTGATGGGAAATAAGCCAACCACAGAGAGACAAATGTCGCATGTTCTCACTCATATGTGGGAGCTAAAAAGTTGAATTTCATGAACATGGAGAGTGGATTGGTGACTGAGAAATATAACAAGAGCAGGAGAGTGAAGCGGGAAAAATATATAAATGTGTTTTTTACTACTGAACTGTACACTTAAAGATTATAAAGATGGTAAATTTTATGTGTATATTTTACCTCAATGAAAGAATAAAGAATCAAAGAGGAAATGCGTATATAGCCACTGTTTCTGACACAGTACAACATATTAGTGTCCCACATAAGATTTTTATACTCACGATGGCGGAAAATAACCCACCAAACACCAATATTCTACACATTTTGTTGAAAAAAACAATGGACAAATTACAAGCAAAGGACATGCAAAAACCCGATAATTATATTCAAGGAGATGCTGAAGTTAGGCCAGAGGTGAGAATCTAAGATGGTATCTGAGAAACTTGGGAATTTACTGTATAAAAGTAGCAAAACTTGGAAATTTAGTTTATAAAAATAGCGAAACAAGATGAGAGGGCAGAGTGTTCCCAAGGCCTTGCAAGTACATGTATAGGATAATTATTTGAGGTTTCTTTTCATCTTTTCAAAGTAAGATAAATATCCCATGAACACTGCTTCTTTCTATTATTGTGTCACTTACTGGTGATTAAAAAATTCTTTACTAAGGTGTTTAGGAAGGCTATGAGTAGTTATAATCTTGGAGATATTCCCAACTCTTCACAGATGAAAGATGTGTTCTCACCATGTTACATCTATGAACTCAACCCAGTGTGAAACTCAGGACAAGATCCAGTACCAGTAGGATCCTATTGATAGCGTTAGAGATTCAGAATAGAGCAAGAACCCAACCACAGCTGGTAAGAAGAGTCACCACTGGCAAACTGCTCATTAATGCTGCTTGTAATCACAACACATTTAGCAGGCCAGAATAGCAGACTAGAAACATAATGTAAGCATGGAGCCAATATCATTGACCTCCCGAGGAAGGAAATGGAGTTGGCATCTCACTGTATATGGTGAAGCCAGCCTTGTACTAAGCACCCAGGGAGCAAGTAAGAAAAGCTGCAGTTAAGCTATTTCCCACGCACTATTTCAGAAGTCCTTTTATCCCCTCTGCCTAGTCACCTTCACCACCTGTTTCTCTCAAACCTTAAAAGCTCTAGGGAGACAATGCAATATCCTGAAAAAATACCTGTACTTCTGAAAGTGTGTTAAACGCTTAACTCTTTCATTTACCAAATGCAACTTAACTTGGGCAATTTCAATATCAAATATCAACTTCCTCATCTTCAATTTCCCTATAACATTACTCTGAGAATTAAGTAAGTAAATACATGTTTGGTTTTCTTTTTTTCTAAGATTTAATAATTTAAAAGTAAATTATTTTTTAATTGCTACAATATCCAGGTTGTTCTAGGTTTTATTTAACAACCGCACAGGGGTTCAGATTAACAACCCAGAACCTTTATAGAATAGATCTTGATATGTGTCTGAACTATCATGTGGGTACTTCCCATGTCTCCTCTCTCAGATACATGCCTGCATTGTTCCCTCAAGCCTGCATCCTAAATCACTTTACAGTAAAGGTCTTCTATTCCACATCGTAAACCACTGCAACATGCATTTTAATGCGGCATGCTTGCACTCTCCAAGATTAATTTCTGACACTGGCAATAACCGAGGTGTCAATTCCCGTTAACAATCTACGCCTTGGCAGATTTTTGTCAATCCATTAATAATGTGTGTAATTGATAGCAACAGAGAGAGGCCACTGCTATTAATTCACTGCTGATTACTGATGCTTATTAAGGATGATGGTAGTGGGTTTTTTCCTGTCAGTCAAATTGTAGCTTTTCAAAATTAGTTGTAGTAAATAAGGAAAAGAACACAATATTAAGTTCTAAAAATTGATTCATATTTAAATTAGCCACTCTTTAGAAAGTATTTGCTCTACACTAGGCAATAGACTATGTACTATGCATTAATTACCTCCTTGCATTTTTACAATGACAATTTGAGACATGCTTCACTCTCCTATATTTCAATTACTTGCTGAGGGTCAAAGCATAAATAATATTTATGATTCAAGAAGAAGAGATCCCAGAGACCTTTGAAAAATATAGGACTACATTTTAATTTATTGTCCAAAGTCATGTAGATTTACTAGAAACAGAGTATTCTTTATCCAGTAGTCTTTAACCAGAAATCTCCATAACTTCTTCCTGGATGGCAAATAGAACTTCACACAATAAAGGCAAATAAGGGATACTTTTTCAGCCTTCCTTGAAGTAAGGCATATTTACATTAACATGTGAAAAGGCTTTTATAAATTCTGTTGTAGAGAAAACATTCTGATGAAGTTGAACCCAAGTTTTCTCACAATTAATGGATCGAGAAACACCATTGTCATATGACACCAATAAATATCCCACAAAACTGAGATTCTGGATTTCACCCTTTGAAGAAGATTGTTGTCAATCCATGAGGTGGTAAGGAGTAAAGTAACACTAAGAGGCAAAAACCAAATCGACATCTAGTTTAAAATCGGAATAAGTAAAACATCTAAAGTTGTCAC
This sequence comes from Macaca thibetana thibetana, assembly GCF_024542745.1. Taxonomy (NCBI): domain Eukaryota; kingdom Metazoa; phylum Chordata; class Mammalia; order Primates; family Cercopithecidae; genus Macaca; species Macaca thibetana. The sequence goes on along the minus strand of NC_065597.1, from coordinate 6,194,224 downwards.
TGTGACAAATTTTATAAATCGTGAGGCTCAGAACATCTGTAAGAATAAAATTCTCTGGTTTAGAGAAGCTTCAGAGCAAAGAATTGCTTTTTAGACCAAATTTGTACCTGTTGTGGCAGATGGAAAAGTCTCTATGAGAATAAGTGGGGTTCTACAGTCGGAGAGGTTTGAACTCAAATCCTGGCTGTAATGTGAACTGGGTGGCTTCCAAAAAGGTACAGTACTGTTCTGAGCTTTATTTTATTTTTCTTTCTCTTCTGTTTTTTTTTTTTTCTCTTAAATAAAGCTTTGAGCAGTTCCAATTCATTGAATTACTGAGAAGATTAAATGAGGGTAAAACAATCCTTGATACATACCAACCATCCAATAAGATTTGGCCGCAATCACTACCTAACATCATCGGTGATTGTAACAGAAGCATGAAGACTGTAGCGAAGAGTCTGGATATGGTGAAACAGGAAATCGAGAGCCTTGTTATTTCCTGCCTATGGTAATGCCATGAAAAACAAACAAGCAAGCAAAAACGTATTTTATAGAGCTGAAAAAAAATAGTTTATTTAAGGAAAATAAAGAAGACAAGGAGATGAGTAAGGATTTGACGGGGGGAATAGAGACAGGCTAGGCAGAAATAAGAGCTTGGATTGCATTTTTAATAGCCTAAAATTTGGAAAGAAATTGAGATTGATATATTGCCAACCTGTGTTCTTCTTCGACAGAAAATTCCTTAAGATTCTAGGATGCAAAGATTGGCAGTCAAATTCATTCAGACGTACAGATTTTATTCTTTTATAAAAAGCCATCCCACTGATATGCTTATAAAAGTAGATATACATTGTGGGGACTGTTGTGAAATTGCCAGGCTCTCATGGTCTCTAGTAGCTCCATTTGCATGCTAATGAAACCAGAGGCCAGATGCCACTAATTACAACCCAGTCACTCTGTCCAACACCCCACAACCAACTGCCAGTGAATGGACCTTGTCATTCCATTATGCAAATGATACTTAGGAAGAACAGGAATAAATTCTAAATAGTGGCAACCAGAGCCATATATTGGCAGGAGGTAAATTAATAAATATATTCAAGAAATGGAAATTAAAAATTATTATTCAACAGTAGATTAATCATGGCTGAATAAATATGGAACAGAACAACTTTTTTTTTTCTTAGTGTTCTGAGCAATCAAATGAAACTTTTAGTAACTTATTAAGGTGTAGTAAATTTTATTTCCAGAAATCATCAATCAGGTTGCTGAAGGGTTAAGCATTCTTTACACACTCAAGTGTTTTTTTTTTTTTTTTTTTTTTTTTCTGCATGAGACAAACAAAATCCTGAAAGATGTTTTTCTTGAGTTATAAAGTTCTGTTAAATAAAAGTAAAAATGGAGGGAAAACCTTTGCTTCGGAGCCAATGGCCCACATCAGCTCAAGAAAACTTATAAAGACTGATTCTGGAAATGCCAGAAATGCAGCTTGAGTTTTATTTCCTTGTAAGCATGACTCAGCACATTGCAGACAATCATCTATTACCTACGTAACCTGCTCTGATCATCCTAAAAGGAAAGACACTGTAAAATAACCAATAAGAATCAAGATGTATGCACTTCTTTTTTTCCATTTTTTAAACATTAACTGTAACCTTTAGGAGATGAGCTTCTTATGATTTTCTATTTTGGAGTCTCTGTTCTGGAATATTGTGTTCTCAATAAAATATTCATGTCAAGTAAAACAGTCTGACTTTTCTTTTGACAGCTGTTATCTCTAAACTACAAGTCTACAGCAAAATACCTAGGTAATAAGGAGGAAAAAAGACATCAAAATATTTGTTCTTAGTGGTTTTTGATATCAAACTTTTTCAAGACTATCCTACTTATGACCTGATATTTTTTTAAAGTAAACATCAATAGGGAGGTAATTTGTAAAAATGAAACAAGATGGGTCGGGAGATCAAACACCTGTGTTTAGATTACAGGTAAATCAACTGTTACTTGGGAAAGTCACTTCAAATTTCCAAGCTTTACTTCTCCCCTCTCTTAAATGAAAATACCAATATCTACTCATAGTCTAATTGTGTTAACTAAATGGGATAATGAATTGACCTCCTAGCCCTGTGCCTGCAAAATAATAGCTGTTCATGAAACAGTAGCTACTATTTTGTGTACATATTTTCAACTTTTCTAGATCTTCCTCCTGGAAAAGCTGTGTGTCACTTAACATACTTGAGCCTCTGTTTTCTCTGTGCCAAATAAAAGCATTGAACTCAATGCTGTCGAAGAGCCCCTCTTGCTTTTGGTAGTTAGAATTACAGACTAAGTAAGGAGAAAATCAAGGAGTACTAAATCAAGGCCATTCAAAACAGCGTTTTCTGAAAAGTACATTGAACATAGCAGTCAGTTGTTAAGTTTAGGATATCATCTTCCCTAAAGATTGCCTTAGGAGGGTTATATGAGCAGAGATCAGTTCTCCCTAAGGCAATGCTAGTATCATGGCATCATTTTGCAAGAAAATCATAGTGAGAGTTTAAAATATATTTTCCACATCTCTATTAGCAGCTTGTTTCTCTCAGGGAACATTTCACAAACTCTCAATTGATTGTGCTCCTCATTTTGTGACCACGTACTTCCTGTTTTTCTAGGAGTTTCTGATGGTTTGCATTCTAACCCATAATTAAGGAAACTTGTTACATTTTTAACCAGCTGTGATGAGTATATTATGTGTTGTGACATTTAACTTTTACAATTCACAAATTAAGCTTTTATCAGACCAAGTATTGTGATCATATTCTCAGAGAACTTCCTCGTGTCCCCAGCCTACCTTACTTCTAATAGGGCTAAGAATTCTTACTTAGAGAGGTTCCTTTAAAACAATTATAACTAATAATAGAAAGTTGAATGAAATTTCCCATCCCTAGGAAGATTGGCGGTTGTCATTTAAGGTTGGTGTTGGCTTCGGTATTCGTTATGCCAGCCATCCCATTCAGTCTTCACAAGAACATCAACACATAGTAGGCACTCAACAAGTACAGACTGAACAGACAACTCCATGAAATATGCAGATGAGGATTGGGTGTGGTGGCTCATGCCTGTAGTCCCAGCACTTTGGGAAGCTGAGGTGGCTGAATCACCTGAGGTCAGGAGTTCTAGACCAGCCTGGCCAACATGGTGAAACCCTGTCTCTGCTAAAAATACAAAAGTTAACTGGACATGGTGGCACACACCTGTAATCTCAGCTACTCGGGAAGCTGAGGCAGGAGAAACGCTTGAACTTGGGAGGCGGAGGTTGCAGTGAGGCAAGATCACACACTGCACTCCAGCCTGGGCAACAGAGCGAGACTCCGTCTTAAAATAAATGCAGATGATGTATTTTCAGATACTAGAAATAGGACTTAGTAATGTTAAGTAATTCCCCAAGACCATATGTTCCCTAAATAGGAGAATTGAGATCCAAACCCAAATCCCCTTGATTTCAGTTTCTGTCAAGGATGTTACACCAGATCTGCTATTTCTGAGCTTCCTCTGTTTCTTATTTTTCTTCACTTTACAACAATCTTTGGCTTGCCACCAGCAGGCAACTAAGTTTAAATGTTTTTCAAAGCTTCTCTACTCTGGTGAGAACTTGCTTGAGAAATGAATCAATCACTCAACACAAGGAAACTTAAAACAACAAAAATATCTTGCATTATAGTAGCTAGGATGAATAGTAAGTAGTGATTCACAGGAAGTATTTATTTGATACTAAAGGAGGCATTTTAAATGTAGACTTACTTTGGAAGTTAGTATTTCCAGCACTATAGAGAAGCTAAATAAAAAGGCTCCAGTACACCATACCTGGGCAGAGTGATACATAGAGATAGGGAATAAGAGTAGCCAAAGATTGCAGCAGCCTAGGAATGAAGACAGACAAAAAAACCCTCAAAACTACATAGAATGAGCCATTCTCTTAGAAATAAGTGATTAGCAGTATTTTTCAGAACACATTAGAATAAGACCGAATATGCCTAACTCACAAAAAATAGACTCTCAAGGTAAATTATGAAAACGTGTTAAAATAATATAGACTTTGAAATTAATGGATTTTGGTATGAACACTAGTTTCATTTTTAGGAGTGGTGTGGATTTGATCAAATTATTTAATGTCTCTGAGTTCATTTCTTTGCATTGAAATGGAGATGGTAATACCCAATTCAGAGTTATTGTGAAGATTAAATGAGATATTGCTTGTATAACTTTTTGCCACATGGCTAAAACATGAATAATATACACTAAATATTGACTGTTATTCATATCCTAGTAAGAGCCTGAGTAATAACAGAAAATGTATGCCAATAAATGTTTTGTACCAAAAATATGCTATATTAGCCCAAGAGACAATAAGTAGAAGCAAGGAAAAGAGGAAACCAAAGAGAATCTTGATAGAGAATTTTTTATTTTTGTTGGTCATCTTAATGGGAGGTGCGTCCACTTACTTAAAATGTATGAGACAATTACTAGGCATAACGGCAGTAGATTTTTGGATGGAAGTAGAATTATACCAGCCACGAAGTAAAATCTGGATGTTGTCAGGGAAGTTTTCACAGAGGAGCCCTAAACAGGCATAAGCACAAACCTGGAAAACAAGGTACAGGTACTGACAGAGGATGTTCTCTGTACTTAGGAAAACCTGGTGTGTACCGCAGTTCTACTCTGTAGTTCAGTAGCTGTGCAGTCCACCACAAACTAGATAATCTTTGAGATTCTATGTCATGATCTATAAAATACATGTAATATATTGGCTACATCGTAAGATGGCCATGAGTTTTGATTAGGGTAATGTTTATAAAGCCCTTAGCACAAACATTGGTATGTAGTAAGTATTGGACAGGTATTAACTAGTTCGATTATAAGTTATTAAGATGAAGTTGGGCAAAATTGTAGCAATCTATGGCCTTGATTCTTTCACTTCCAGCATTACAAATGGCAAAAGTTTCTCACTGAGAATTTCCAGACACTTTTTAGGATCTGCTCATATTTCATGGGTGCTTAGAACCAATCTCTCATGATACTTTCACAGCTTAACAATTCCACTATAAATTGGAATTTAGTCCTTTGTGATCATGGAGTAACCTTGGAAAATAGCTGATTTCAGAAGCAAAAATAGACCCATGTTTAATAAATCAATCTGGGCTGTGTTTCTAAGATTATACCTGAGAGGAAAGAGGACGCTTTGGTTCCAGCAGCCTTATCAAGGGCATTGTTGTCCACTTAATGGAAATGTAATTGCTCCTCATTCCTCTTTTCTCATTAAGTCAATCTCACGGCCTGGAAGCCTCATAGTAGTGATCTGCAAGTTTATAAGCAAAAGTGTCTCTTGCTGAGCTGAGAGGCCACTAAAGCCCAGATGCATTGCTCACTCCTGAGTGCTATATGTAATCCTCACATTAAATAATGTGCAAAAACTCCCAGGAAGCTGTTGGTTTTGAAGGCACAAAAAACAAAGGAAAAATTTTTACCCCATACCTTCACTCTCTACAGATGACAGCTAATGGAGCAGCTATCCAACTAGAAATGTTAATAACTACCTTCTCTTTTACCAGCTGTGTTTTACGTGCATTAGTTAATTTAATCCTCACTACTAACAATGCACTAATTATCATCTCCATTTTATGGATGAGGGAATTAAATCTCAGAGAGGTTAATTGACTTGCTCAAGGCCACACAGGTGGTAAATGTCTATGCTTAAAAGCCTGTGTTGTCAGGTCTTACGTGCTTAAATAAGATTGTCAGGAGCAGAGATACCTATATTTCAGAACAGGGATTGGCAAACATTTTCTGAAAAGGACTTCACCGTAAATATTTTAGGCTTTGCATGCCATTTGATATCTGTTTCAACTACTCAGCTCTGCCTTTGTGGGGTGAAAGCAGCTGTAGACAATACAGAAATGAATGGCTTGGCTATGTTCCAACAGAACTTTATTTATAAAAACAGGCAGTGGGCTGATTTTTCCCACAGAATGTAGTCTGTCAATCCCTGTTATGAAATATTAAGCTATTTTTGGGGAAACTGGTGATTCAATGATAGAGGCAGGAGGCAGAGAAATTCTAGGCAGATTGGGGTGGGGCCCTGGCAAAACTCCAGCTTTGAGCTAAAAAACTTGAAATCTGTGGTCCAAAGTAAGAACTTCTTTCCCGGTATGCCTGCTCTGTACCAATTGGTTCTTTCTCAATAATGTTTTTTACCAATCAAATGTTGCCTTTTCCAAAGATATCTGCGGCTCACCCTGCCCCCAACCTGTGCCTATAAAGACCCCAGACTCAGCTGGCACAGGGGATAAGTGGCTGGACGTAGGGAAGGAGCAGCTGGATATTGAAGAGAGGTACCTTGACTTAAGAGATGGGGGCTGGATGAGGCAAAGAGGTGGCTTGACTTCAAGGGAGAGTAAACTACCCTTCCCATCCCCTTTCCGGCTCCCCTCTCTACTGGCCACTGCTTTCATCACTCAATAAAATTTTCCACATTCACCATCCTTCAGTTCATCTGAGTGACTTCATTCCTTTGGGGCACCAGACAAGAATTTGGGATGTCAACTGCAGGTACCCAAAAAGGCTGTCACACCATCCTTTTGCCCTCACTGACAAACGGCAGCCACACCAGACAACGAGGCAAAGGGTCCACTGTGCTGATAGCACACTGCTGTCTGTCTGTGGATGGCGGAGCTAAGAAAGTACTGTAACATGCCCTCTGGGGCCTTGGGGTCATAGGCATCCCCACCTGGAGGCTGCTGTGGGACTTGCACGGAACTCGCTCCTGACCGCGCTAAAGTGGCCAGTTCCTGCACTCGCTAGCATGCTCCCTTCCACGAAGGGTGGAGAGCCGCGGACCTGAGTAAGCAGAGTTTGCTTCTGCCAGTACCAAAGCGGCTGGCTGGTTCCCGCACTCATTCACTCACACGCTACCCCCCAAGAAGGGTTGAGCAGGGCGGGCTGCGTAAACAGTGCACCTGTCGCAAGTCCTGTGAAGGCATCAAGAAAATACTGTGCATCACTAGGATTCTAATTATGAATTGCCACTAACCCTTTACTTGACTTTGGGCAAGTCATTGTACTTTGGGGGACTTTAGTTATCATCTATAAAATAAGTTAAATCATTAATGTTTCTCAAAATGTGGACCATAAATCAATAACACTAATAATATGTAGGCTTCCCAACAGCAGAGATTTAGCTGTTTTGTTTAATGAGAAATCTCCTGGAACCTATGAGAGTGTCTGGCATATGAAAAGTGCTCAGATATTGGCTGGATTAATAAGCAAACTAAATGAAATAATATGTATCTAGATTTCAGACCTAAGATCAAACACCAAGTAACTGCTCTGCCATGAACTGTAGTCACCATTAGTAGCTTCTGGCATCCTCATCTATTTGGAGTGACCATTCACTGTGTTGTCTAAACCACACCATTTTTGGAGTAAAAAGATCACTATTAATAATTACAGCAGGACAACAGGCATTACCAAGGCCTGGCCCAACCATGCAGGACCACAAAGCCAGTTTATATCTATTTGTACCCCAGGTTAATTTCTACCATGCGCCCACATACCTTTGTAAAAACCACTGAAGCTTTCCAGCCTTTGCACACCCGGGCACTGCCTTCAGAAGGAGCACTAGAAAGATGAAAACTGAACGTTTTAGCATTTACCTGTGAAAGGTGAGCTACTTAGCCATCAGAGAAATGCAAATCAAAACCACAATGAGATACCATCTCACACCAGTTAGAATGGCGAGCATTCAAAAGTCAGGAAACAACAAGTGCTGGCAAGGATGTGGAGAAATAGAAACACTTTTACACTGTTGGTGGGACTGTAAACTAGTTCAACCATTGTGGAAGACAGTGTGGTGATTCCTCAAGGATCTAGAACTAGAAATACCATTTGACCCGGCAGGCCTATTACTGGGTATATACCCAAAGGATTATAAATCATGCTGCTATAAAGACACATGCACACGTATGTTTATTGCAGCACTATTCACAATAGCAAAGACTTGGAACCAACCCACATGTCCATCAATGACAGACTGGATTAAGAAAATGTTGCATATATACACCATGGAATACTATGCAGCCATAAAAAAGCATGAGTTCATGTCCTTTGCAGGGACATGGATGAAGCTGGAAACCATCATTCTCAGCAAACTATCACAAGAACAGAAAACCAAACACCGCATGTTCTCACTCATAGGTGGGAATTGAACAATGAGAACACTTGGACACAGGATGGGGAACATCACACACTGGGGCCTGTCCTGGGGTGGGGGGAGGGGGGAGGGATAGTATTAGGAGATATACCTAATGTAAATGACAAGTTAATGGGTGCAGCACACCAACATGGCACATGTATACATATGTAGCAAACCTGCACGTGATGCACATGTACCCTAGAACATAAAGTATAATAAAAAAAGAAAAAAGAATAAAATAAAATAAAATTTTAAAAAAGGTGAGCTACTTGAAAAACACAGTTTACAATCAAAAGTAGCTACAATACTTTTAATTAAGAAGTTAAAAATCTCTTCCATACCCAATAATACAGCAGGATGCTGGCTCAACAAAGCAAAATAGGTCAGTTATATAAAGTCAAGAAGATGCATTTACTCTTCTCTTCTGAGTACTCATATGTAAATTTCTAATCCTCTGCAGTTCTTTCTGGCTGTGAGAGTCTGTGATCTTGGCAAGTGATAGACCCCTATGACCAATGAATCACAACTTAAATGAGTACCAAGTTCCCAGCTGATCTGTGAGAAGGAGCTCAGTGAGAGGTACTTATGTCCTTCGTGTACTTAAAATATTGCCCTTAATGAATAAGTCTGGTGTGTTCATTTTTATTACAAAAGTAGCAGACCTATCTTACTTTCAATATTACAAGGACAATGCTTGCAAAGATGAACAGAGGACGTTTAAAGATACAGGGTGTGAAAGCTTCCGAAAGCCACATAGTGAGAGAGATTAAAACAACTTGAAAGAATTTGATTTCAAAGGCAAGATCATATCTGAAGCATTTCTCAACACTGTTTAAAGCACAAAAATAAAGAGAAACAAAACTCCTTGGAGAAGTTTCTGCTCAATACCCAAGCCACAGACCCTTAGTGAACGTTCCCAATAGCAATCAATGAACCCCTAACAAGTGCTGTTAAGGACTGGGGCAGTGGGAACAACACAGACCATTCGCTCTGATTCAGCGATTTTTATGAGCACCATTAAGTGAAGATGGGCAAGTAACTATGTGGCTCAGGGCAAAGCCCCCACAGCTTTGTGATAAAAAATCTCAGTAAGAACCCATGAAAGAGAACCCTTCAAATCAAATCAAACAAATGTGGATCTGCTGGGGGAAAGGGCCTTGTTTTTCATTTAAAATAGTCTTTTAAAGAGTGGACAATAATCCAAACACCTCTGGAATACTATATCTTCTAGGAGAATACTGAGTTTGATAAAAATATTTAAAGAAGAAATTTTAGGTAAATTTACCTTCAAATAGCTTAGGCACCTTGGACCAAAGTTTGCGCATTCTACAAATATTGACACAATAACACCATTTAAAATCTTTACCACTATTTGTTGAGTTATGTCAAATGTAACTTAAGATAAAAAGTTGTTCAGATAAGTGATTGGTACATTTGGAATTTATAGATTAAAAATTTATTACAAGGAAATAAAAGTTTTTCTTACCTAACCTCTTAATAATTTTCCAGAGAAAATGTGTAATGTGTCCCTCACTCTGCCCTTCACTCTAGTGTTTTCTTTTGCATTATGGATACATTTCTTTTAATTTTCTTCATATAACTTTTCATGTGTACTCTTGAGATTGCCTATTGCTTCAACAATCTTTGTCCAGCTGCTAACTTCTTTTTTTTTTTTTTTTTTTTTTTTTTTTTTTTTTTTTTTTTTTTTTTTTTTTTTTTTTTTGAGACGGAGTCTCACGCTGTTGCCCAGGCTGGAGTGCAGTGGCGCGATCTCGGCTCACTGCAAGCTCCGCCTCCCGGGTTCCCGCCATTCTCCTGCCTCAGCCTCCTGAGTAGCTGGGACTACAGGCGCCCGCCACCGCGCCCGGCTAATTTTTTGTATTTTTTTTTTTAGTAGAGACGGGGTTTCACTGTGGTCTTGATCTCCTGACCTTGTGATCCGCCCGCCTCGGCCTCCCAAAGTGCTGGGATTACAGGCTTGAGCCACCGCGCCCGGCCTAACTTCTTTCTTAAAATAATTTTCCTGCCCCCCCTTCCTTCAATAGTAATCAATCTCTACCACCACCTCTATTAATTCTGTCACTGATTTTGTGATAAAGCTTCAGAAACACTGACATAACTCGAAGGTAGTTTTTGTTGTTGTGTGAATCTGCTTGATGCCAACTTATGGTTGGCTTTAATGCTCAGAAATAGAAGCAATGATTAGACAGTACAAGGAGATGCTAGTTTAATGTAAGGAAGAACATTTGCATCTTTCTCACTTACTGTGTTTACTTTGTATTCCACGTTACAAGGAGTCACTTCAACATGAACACCAAGCCATCTTAAGTTTATTAAGAACCTAGTAATGTTTAAGCACTGTGTTATGTGAATATAGAATGATGATGAAGTATCCGTCCCACTTTGGAATTTACATTCAAGTATAAGAAATATCTGTTAATCAATTTCTTTCTGGAATATTACAGATGGTAGAGTCTGTTTCAACTTTGGGTGGAGGGCTTAACACATTCTTTAACACAATAAATCAACATTACTGAGAAACAAAGTAATTATAAGAACCGTTCTAATTCTAGGAATCAGTGATCTTATATCAATCATATGGAATGAGGTAAAAGTGCATGCTTCATGTTATGTTACTTTCTTTTGCTTGAGAATGCTAAATTTGGAAAATATATAATATGACGTACTTGTGACAATTGAATTGTAAGAGATTTTATCTGATATTGCTTTAGAAAACAGAAATAATTGCTTCAAAGGATAAAGGATAGAAGGTTCTGATAAAGCTTGCTTACTTTTTGCGGGGAGGCATGGGGGGAAATGTCTCAGTGCCCAAGGTCAGTGGCCTTCCTGACTGAAGACTTTCCCAGAGTAGAGGGTAAGAGTGGGAACAGGAATATCAGTTTAAAGTCATCTTCATAACATTCTGGTGAGTGACTGATTCCTTCAGAAGCAAACAGGCACATGGTAAAAATATTGGTAATGTGACTGTAGTGTTGTTACTGTCATTTTTTTCTTTATTAACTATGATATTGCTTACGGATAGCAATCAGAGTAGTAGTATATTTATAATCATGAACCTCTTAGGGTTGCTGGTTTGGTGTTTCAAAGTTTTTCAGTCATCCATATTAAACTTTTAAAGATATCTTGTGTGCAAATCCAATTCAAATTATGTAGAATTAAGATATTATATTATTTAGGATAAACAAATTAAGTGTGTTTGTCATGATTCTATAAGTTGATCTTATTTGCTATCAGGTATTTTAATTCATGAATGCAGTGTGATAATATTTGTTAAAAATAATAGGCACATATATTTCCATTGTATTTAAATTATGATCTGGCCTATTCAAAATTAACATAGATTGATTTTGACCAAAGAGGTCTAGAAAGCAAGACCTTTTAGAAGAGAAGTGGAAAACAGAGTCATTTCTTAGTTTCATTCTGCTACCCAAGATGAAGCTGGGTCACAGATTGCTGTAGACATTTTAAAATAACTCCGTGGATCCCTCCCCTTCCACCCACTTTTCTCTGCTATATCCACAGATAATTCTGTACATATTTATAGTTCGAGAGGGGGAAATGACTCTCCAAGAGTTAACTTCAGTTACACATTGGTGGGCAGTAACTGTGCTCCGAGTGCCAGTGAGAACTGTATGTCAAAAATGCCACCTTCTCTCTTATTAATGCTGACTTAGGAAAAACAGGGAATTTAGAGCAAGTCAGAATTCTTGTTTCATTGTCCTATTTTCAGTAAGAGAAGGAATTTAGGACAACCTAGAATTTTTTCTCCTGCCCTATTTTATTGCGTGTATGTGTATTCATATTCAGCAAAAAGAATCCCAATGTTAGCCTTTGGTGTCTTCATGTCCAAACAGTATTTTCCCAATTAATTTAATTTTTTAATTTAAAATTAATATATCTGGCTAAAGACATTAGAAAAATTATATCAACTGAACAAAATTTTTAAATGACTCATGGTTCCACTGGCAAAGGAATAAACTCGGCTTTGAGTAAACTCTTGAAATGTTCCTTTGAAATATGCTTAGTCTTTAATGTTCATTTGATTGATTGTGATCATAATACATATATAAGTTTGCTTCTTTATTATTCATTTTTATATCACAAACTCTTTTCTCATTATTATAAATTTTATGGTAATAATATTTTAGATAATTTCTAACCTATGGTAGGAATGTCCCTAGTTTATTTGACCTCTATGTGTTAAACATTCATTCTCTTTTAAAGTCTTATGTGTTACAATGATATGTTATTTCTAATTTTTGTCTTCCTTCCATTTGTATTAATTTAGCAGAAAATAAACTTCCAGAAGTAAAATCAATTTCTTAATTTTAGGAGTATTTATAGGCTGTAATGTAGAGTATATTGGGATACATATATTGGTTAGAAATTTAAAGAGCAGTAAAAATAAAAATGATTCTGATTCTATACATACACATTCTAACCCTATCATTTTAACCCATTTGACTATAATTCCATGCTCCTTCTCTAAATAGCATATCATCAAAATGTAATGCAAACACACATTTCCAATCTTGTGACAATGTAGATTCTGCTTCATTTGGTCCGGGGTAGGGTCTGAGAATCTGCATTCCTGATAAGCTCCTGGAGTATGACTGAACTAATACACTTGCCCCAGAGTTCCTATTAGAACCATAGTGCAAAAGACATTCCATAGAGTGTGAATATAGGATGTATCTATATTTTTCTCCATGTAATCAAAATTTTACATGTCCTTCTACCCTGTCTGCATTATTAAATCTATCATTCATCATTTATACCATCTTTTTAAAGTTATACTCCCTGAAATTAGCAGGTATTTATATAACCTCCCAATGTCCTTGACTGAATTTATTCAGTGCAGGTTTGCCTAATTTTAATAGTGTTTAAATTCAGGCAAGGTAGCAGGTTTATTAAAATATCCATGAATTCACATCTATTTAAAATTGGATATAATTTATTTTGTTAATTTTTACAATTATAAAGTTTTTAAGCTTAAAAATGACCCACAGTGCCTACAGAGGGAGGAGAGTGGAAGGAAGGAGAGAATCAGGAAAAGTAACAATGGGTACTAAGTTAAATACCTGGATGATGAAGTAATCTGCACAAAAACCTCCATGACACATTTACTTATGTAAGAAATCTGCATATGTACCCCTGAACTCAAAATAATTTTTTAAAAAAATACTGACAGTTAATACCAACTCCTGTATTGACTCTCAAATTATGCAAGTCATGCTTTGTTGGCCAAGAACATTGGACTGAGTCCTTCTCACTCTACCATCTCACTGTTCTCTGTCTTCTGCCTCCCTGTTCTATTTACAATGACCGTTGTGATTCTGTCCAGGTAATCCAACCAAACCTATTTAATATTTAAGTTTAGCTGATTAGTAACCTTAACTCTATCTGCTACCTCAATTTTCCTTTGTCACATAACCTGATTTTGAAAGTTCCAGGAATTAGCACCTGGGCATCTTTGGGGGGCTTATTCTTCCTTTCACAGTCATAAACTAGTATCCTTTTATATGCTTCTAAAAATGAATTTCTAATACATATAAGAATATGTGAGTCTGTGATTATAAGGGATCTTATTCTATAATTTTATTCTCTTATGATATCTTTGTCAAATTTTAATTTTAGGGTTATACTAACTTCATAAAACAAGTGTGGTACTGGTATACCTATTCTATTTATTTAAAATATTTTTGCAAGTGTGGCATTATGTCTTCCTGAAATGTTTGATGTAATTTACCAGTGAAACCATTCTGGCCCAGAAGTTTTTCAGGTGCATGTTTTTAATAACAGATTCAAAACTGTAATTTTACAGAGATATATTCAAATATTCCCTTTCCTTTGGGAGTCACTTTTGGTAAGTTTTTCTTTAAGGAATTTGTTGATTTTATTTAAGCTGTAAAATTAGTATATAATTTTTTAATAATATTTTCCTGAAATGGTGAGACAAAGCAGTCTCCCCATCCAACACATTTATCACTGAATCAATCTGCACACATCAAAATCTGTTCCTTTCTTTTGGAAATTCCCAAGCATTTCGGGATTAACAAAAGTGACCAAGATAGAAATAAAACACCGTATAACAAAAGCATATTTTAAGATGTAATGAATGATGTGTGTGTGTATATATATACACACACATATATACATATATATATATATATACGTGTGTGTATATATATACACACACACTGAATTTTCAGGATTTTTCCTATAGTTTACTTTTTTTTTACCTTTTGAAAATGGTAATTATTTGCCTGTTACCAATCTTGTTTTTTAGCATTTGTTATTTTAATAAAACTTTATTTTTAGTAGAGATGGGGTTTCACCATATTGGCCAGGTTGGTCTTGAACTCCTGATCTAAAGTAGCTGGGTGTGGTGGCATGCACCTGTAGTCCCAGCTACTCAGGAGGCTGAGGCAGAAGAATCATTTGAACCCAGGAGGTGGAGGTTGTAGTGACGCGAGATTGAGCCACTGCACTCCACCCTGGGCAACAGAGCGAGACTCCGTCTCAAAAACAAACAAACAAACAACTTTATTGAATTATAGCCTACATACAGAAAATCCTGTACTTCTTAAGTGAATAGACATATGAGCAGTCATGTCACAAAAAGAAGACACCTGTGAAGACAGAACCTTAATCAAGAATCAGAACATTCCCAGTTCTCCAAAAGTTCCATTTTGTCCTCCCTCCTGTTACTGTCTCTTATGCCCAAAGGTAACCTGAATTCCAATATCTTAGACTATAATTAAACATTACATAAGTGAAAGGGTATTGTACATACTCTTTGTGTCTGCTTTCTTTCTACGTTTTATTTAATAGATTAATGCACATCGTGTATAGACATAGTAGTAGTTCTTTTGTTCTCAGTGTTGTGTAGTATTTTGTTATATATAATTTTTATTCATATATTTGACTATTGATAGAGTTTCTCTCATCATATCAATAAATAGGCAGAATCTGTGAGATACATGCAACCACAGACACGGAAATTAGAAGATGAGGTATAAATCTAATGCTCACAATTTTCACATGACCTTGGATAAATCACTAAATCTTTTCCTAGCACTTATTCAATCATATCTAGCTCAGAAATTGATAAAGAAAATTTAACAAGATAAATCACATATTGAAAACACTTCAGATTCTTACTAATATGCATAGAAATTGAGTATCCCTGATCCCAAAACCTGAAATCCAAAATGTTCCGAAATCCAAAACTTTTGAGCACCAACATGACACTCCAAAAAAAAATGATCATTGGAGAATTTTAGATTTAATATTTTTGGATTAGGAATGCCGAGTAAAAATGTTCCAAAATCTGAGCCAATATGAAATTAAAACACTTCTGGTCTCAAGCATTTCAGATCAGAGATATTCAACCTGTGCTTAGCTACTATCATCATTATTTTCATTTTTGATAAAATTAGTTTATGACTGGAGAGCTGAACTTTTTCTGTCTCAGATTTTGCCCTGCCTCTAAAATAAATAAGTAGAAACAAATGGTTAAGTGATTTCCAAAGCGTGAAGCCATTATCTTCTCTCTGTCATTTGCTAATACCATAGTAATTTATCAAAATCATAGGAATAAACATCCAATGTTCTTGTTATGAATGAAATTTCTGAAGGTTTTATACTAATATGAACTCTCTATTCATTTAGTAACCACTACTGAGTTTCTACTATATAAGCCTTCTGCCAAGCATTTATTAGGCACTCAAAATGCATACAATTTTAACAAAAAATAACACGAATTCATACCTGGCTTATCACATTAAATACTTTAAACAAAACAGGAGAGTAGTGTTAAAGGCAGAGGTTGTGTTGGTAATAATGAGATTAACTTGTTTTTCTCTCTGTGTGTCTCTCTTCTTTTTATTCCATTCATTGTAAAATTTTGGGACTATTAGTTATTACATAAAGTTTGCAGTAGGCATCCTCATTTTAAGAAACAGGCCTTGATGCTTGGGATAATTTTTTTAATGATTGAATCAGAAGCAAAATCTAAATCTGTTTGATTCTGATTTTCCTTAAGAGATACAGTATTGAACATGAGCCTTGATGAATACTCTAGCTGTGGATTTACCCTCTCCTTTTTGTACTGGAGTAAGGTAGTAATTGAATAGAGGCAAAGCATTAGAGGTAATCAGAGGGATCAATGTGTCATTGTACAAAGGAAAAGAGATGTAATTGATAGTAAGATTGGGTTAGGTCACTTTCCTCATTTAATCCAAGGCACCTTGTGTTTTATGGCTGTAGAGTTTCATTAGTGTTATCATCATCATGATCATCACTTTACTTCCTTTGCCTCAGTATATGTATTAATAAAATGAAAATGACATACCTTGTTTACATACTTCAGTGTGTGTGTGTGTGTATGCGTGTGTGTGTACAGAACAAGGAAGATGGGTTTTATATTTAATACATTCCATTGTGGCTTGCATAGGATCATAAATACTCTATTAATGAGAGGAAAAGTAATTTTGTCCCCATCTAGAAATCAAAAATAAAGTGTGAATTGGGCATCCTGAGGAGACAACATCTATGTCACTGTGAAATCTATCTTCTCTCCTTGACCTAAAGAGAATAAGAAAATACTAAATTAGGAAAAATGAAAAACCAAACAAACTCACCAAAAGAATAAGGGGAAAATAATTTTGTATGGGAATATGCTGTAAGTAATCTTCTGTCATTAACTCTGTGAGTTAACTTAAGGTTGTTTTATGTAATTTAAATGAGGTAATGGTAGATAAAATGTGCATTGTACTCTATATAAGAATAACTATAGCATGAACTGTACATTATAATTTCAGAACTGAATTAAATTCACAGCCTACTATGGATGCCCTTGATTTAAACTGGGGTTACATTCTAATAAGCTCATCGTAAATTGAAAACATTGTAAGTCAAAACGCATGTAATATGCCTAACCTACTGAACATTATAGCTTAGCCTAGCCTACCTTAAATGTGCTCAAAACACTTACACTAGCATACAGTTGGGCAAAATCTTCTAACACAAACCTTATTTTAAAATACAGTGTGGAATATCTAATGCAATGAAAATGAAAAACCAAAGGGTTGTATGGGTTCTCAAAGTATGGCTTCTCCTGAAAGTGTGTTGCTTTTGCACCATTGTGAAGTGGCATCTTAAGTGGCACCATCGTAATCTTGGACTGTCTATACTTGCTAGATTTTTATTTTTGGAAAAAATGTTATATTTTTGGGTACTATCTTATTAATTTAAAGTAGAGTACTAATTAATATTAATAGAATTTTCCACATCTGGTGATTTCAAAGATTCACTGAAAAAATATGTGAAGTACTTTTCATGGTGACTGAAATATAGCAAGTCATGAAAGCACGATAACCACTACTAGCAGAAATCATGTTGTATATGGAGTTAGTGCTTTCCAAGCTCATTAAACCAGTTGTCTCTGCTTTGTTCTTCTTCATTTGAAAGAATTTCAGATAGAAGGGCAATGTAGTTGAAAACCTTCCTGTTTTTTTTTTTTTTTTTGAAATGGTCATCTACCTTGGGCTAGAAAATAAGTTTTATTTTTCCACATTTTTCAGTCTCAATAAAAACTCTTTAAAAATAATTTCAAAGTACTACATCAAAAACAACAGGCAGCAATTAGTTGCTATATGAAAAAAGGTGGTTTAAAAATCAGTATTACTTCATTCCCAATTGTGACTTCATTCCTACAAAAGATAGTTAATGTGTAAGGTAAGATACTTCTGAGCATCTCTGAGCTGCAATTTTCTTAGATACAATATGGAAATAGTGAATGTAGGGGGTAGTATCATTCTAGTTACAAGTACCAACAAATTTCTTTCAAACTTTGTAGTTAAAAAAGAAAGAAAAGATAATGGGGCATACTTTCCACCATTTTGGCTTTTCTCTAAGGCAAGCTGTCAAAGGAAATGGGTAAGTGGTCCCCAGCAGCTCCCCTCTAACATCATCATATTGGGTAAAAACATTTTCCTTTTCCTCAGTTTGAACAATATTTCCAGTTTATCTCATTGGACTTCATGGAACATTTGTCCATCCATGAACAATGTACTTTGATTACCTAGTCTTGAATTACAGCTCGCAATCCATCCCTAGAGTGTACATGCAGTAAGCCTGATGCCAGTTTGATAACAGAGACACATAAATGTATTTACCAGAATAAAGGGAATTGAATAATGAGTGGATAAAATGCAAAGAGCCATCCGTAAGAGTATTTACTGTATAGGAATTTTATCGGGTAAATGAGAAAACAAAAGCAAGATTACAACTAATGACTAAGATATAGAAGACATTCGAAAATGTATAAAAACATTTTAAGTGAATAATCTACTAATTAATTTACATCTGCAAGCGAAATTTGGGACAGCAGACACCATTCATCTCTTGTGATTAATGAGTAGAAATGAGCTGAATTAGGCTTTTAGCTCTCTTCAGCTCACAAGGAAACCTCAGCCGTTCACGGTTCATGAAGTATTTTCTGTCAGTCTCTCATTCTGAGTCTTGGTGCTCTGTCACCTGTGATGCTTATTCTATGAGCACTTTCATTTTCTGTCCAGGTGCAAAGAGGTGGGGTGCAAGAGGAACTGAGCCCAACCCAAATGCAATATAATCGTGTAGGTGACATTGCCCGATACTAAGTGTGCGGGTAGAGAAAGTAGTTAAAAGCTGGAGTGCAGTATTCAAACAATCTGAGGTCTGATACAGCAGGACATACTGCTGCCAGCGTGTTGTTCACACCTAAAACTTATAGAAGAATTATACCTGTTGAAATATCAGGTCAGCTCCAGACCTGCACCTGCCTCATCCTTGGAGTTGAATCCAGGCACATACTGACCTGTGCTGATTGTGTTTAGTTTATGAGAACTGACGATATCACCGCTTGAGGCTTGAGATGGGTTTATTTGCAGGAAAATAAATCTAACACACACATACATTATTGCAAAAACACACACACACACACACACACACAATTGTATGTATTTATCAGTGCCCACAGGTTTTGCTATATGGAAAAATAATGTAGGGTTTTTTTCAGAGATAAAATATTTTCCTTCCTTCCTTCTTTCTTTCCTTCCTTTTTTTTTTTTTTTTTTTTTTTTTTTTTTTTTGAGAAGGAGTTTCACTCTGTCCCCCAGGCAGGAGTGCTGTGGCATGACCTCAGCTCACTGCAACTTCCATCTCCCAGGTTCAAGCGGTTCTTATGCCTCAACCATACACATAGTTGGGATTACAGGCATGTACCACCACACCTTGCTCATTTTTGTATTTTTAGTAGTGATAGGGTTTCGCCATGTTGGCCAGGCTGATCTCAAAGTGCTGACCTCAAGTGATCTGGCTGCCTCAGCCTTCCAAAGTGCTGGGATTACAAGTGTGAGCCACCACACCTGGCCGATAAAATATTTCAAAGTCAGATTTCATAGACAGAATTGCCCAAGTATCACATAGAATGATTTTAGTGATCTCTTACTTATCAATAATTATTAAGCACCTACTTTGTGTCTAGAATCATGTTTTTTTTAAAAAAAATAATTATTATATCATTTTGTGAGAAGATAATTTAAATGTGCAAGGATTTGAGATTGAATTCTGGCCTTAACATCTACCTCTCCCAGACATATTAATATATTAAGGAAATGCTTTTATCTATTTTTTTTACTTACTTGCAACAATAGATATAATAATGCTATCTATGGGAGTTTTATAAGACTTAAATAAGATAATTTGTTTTGTGCAGTGCTAAGATGGATCTCCTCAGGAAACATTAGCTATATTGATAATTATGTCCCTGTCCCATCTGTCCCCTCCATTGTCATTCTCACAATCTTGCCCTTAATTCTAACTGCACATTCTTCCCATTTTCCATTTTAAGGTTATCAGACCTCATCCTGTTCTACAATCCATTTATTCTACACTATTCTCTGTCTCAAACCTCTCCTCTATGTTCACACTTTCCCCTTTACATATTGTTTCTATGGTCCAGATCTCACATTACTCTTTTGTATACACCCTACATTTCCTTGTCTAAGCTCCCATCTTCGTTTGGCAAAACTTCAAACCCACTTGATGTTAACTCCAGGCTTTCTTCATGTCTACATCTACACCCAGCAAAATTTGGGCAGATAAGACACTCTTATTCTCTTTTTAGTTTAACCTCATGTAGAGCTTTGGCAATCCTACAGTTTTCCCTTACTCCACTTACCTCTTTAAGTTTTTTAAAACCTTTTTATGACCCAAACTTCTAAAATACACTCTTCTAGCCTCACTTTCAAGTAACGACTTGAGAATAAAAAAGCATTTGGAAAAGAATTCTCACAGGTTCTTTCTGCCACATCTACCATACTACCTCGCTCTACATACATATATTCTCATCTATTGCCTTAAATGTACTGGCCATTATCTTAAATAAGGAGAAACTTTCATTTTTGAAATAGATCCCTTAAACTCTCACATTCACAAACATTCAAAGGAGTCGAAGCAAATTCCTTTTATTTTTCCTCCTTGTCTTAATTTGGGTTTACCTAAAAGCAGATCCAAAGTCAAATATTTGGAGGCAAATATTTTGCTTTATTTTACTTTATTTTATTTTATTATTATTATTATTTTTTTGAGACAGAGTCTTGCTCTGTTGCCCAGGCTGGAGTGCAGTGGTTTGATCTCTGCTCACTGCAACCTCTGCCACCTGGGTTCAAGTGATTCTCTTGCCTCAGCCTCCTGAGTAGCTGGGATAACAACAGGGGTGCACCACCGTGCCTGGCTAATTATTTGTATTTTTAGTAGAGATAGGGTTTCAACATGTTGGCCAGGCTGGTCTCCAACTCCTGACCTCGTGATCCGCCCACCTCGGCCTCTCAAAGTGCTGGGATTACAGGTGTGAGCCACCGCACCCGGCCAGCCAGTATTTTGCATTAACAGGGATTCCAGGAACCACGCTGAAGAAATTAGGAAGTGAGACAGGAAAGGGAGGAGACTAATAATTCTGATTCAGTCTCCCTGGGTTCCTGAGAGAAGTTGCAGAACATGACAAAATAGCATTCTTTGAGAGAAGAGAAAACTGGGTGACTTGTCCACAAATTCCATCTCATACTAGTTGAGAGTTACTCCTATGAGTATTAACATTCTGGAATTCTGGCCTACTGTGATCCAAAAATAGCCCTCCAGCATAGAGACAGAGGTACGAGAGAAAGTAGGGAACTGTCCACCACAGCTGAGCTGACCTCTAGGGTGAGTCACAGGGTTATGGTTAGGATGGCAAAAATGCCGGCTGTATTCCTGGAAAATTTCTTCCATGTCTTTCAGGTAATCATGTCAACAAATAACTGTACTGTTATTTGTCCCATCTTATAAAAACTTCCTCTGCGCATCACATTCTTAGTATCACTTTCATCTTCCTTCTGTCAATTATAGCAAAACTCCTCAAAAAGTTGCATATATCCAAATGTGCTTAACTGATATTTACAGAACATTTCACTCAACTGCTGCAGAATACATGTCTTTTTTCATCAGCACACGGGACACATCCCTCAGACTAGATCATATGTTAGGCCACTAAACAAGTCAGTAAGTTCAAAAAAGTTGAAGTCATATCAAGTATCTTTTCAGACTGCAGTGGAATAAAACTAGAAATCAATAACAAGAGGAACACTGGAAACTACACAAATACATGGAAATTAAACAACATACTTGTGAATGACAAATGAGTCAATAAATAAATTGATAAGAAAGTTTTAACAATTGTTAAAACAATGAAAATATAAACATACCAAAATCTATGAGTTACAGCAAAAGCAGTACTAAGAGGGATGTTTATAGCAATAAATACCTATATCAAAAAATAGAAAAATTTTTGGCCAGATGCAGTGGCTCCTGCCTGTAATCCCAGCACTTTGAGTGTCCGCAATGGGTGGATCATATGAGGCCAGGAGTTTAAGACCAGCCAGGCCAACATGGTGAAACCCCATCTCTACTAAAAATACAGCAATAACAAAAACTTAGCCAGGCATTGTGGCACACACCTGTAATTCCAGCTACTTGGGAGGATGAGGCAGGAGTATCGCTTGAACCCAGTAGGTGAAGGTTGCAGTGAGCCAGATCGCACCGCTGCACTCCAGCCTGGGGGACAGAGCACAACTCTGTCTCAAAAAAAAAAAAAAAAAAAAAAAAAAAAAAAGATTTTAAATAAACAACTGAACAATACATCCCAAGAAATGAAAAAAGCAAAACAAACCAAATCCCTAATGAGTAGCAGAAAATAAAGATTAGACTAGAGATAAATAACATTGATTCTAAAAAATATACAGATCAATAAAATGAAAAGTTGCTTTTTACTTTTTGTTTTTTTGTCTCTTGACCTGTTTCCACTGTTCTCTGCAAGTCCTCAAAGTCCATTGTATCGTTCTTATGCCTTTGCATCTTCATAGCTTAGCTCCCACATATCAGTGAGAATATAGGATGTTTGGTTTTCCATTCCTCAGTTACTTCACTTAGAATAATAGCCTCCAATCTCATCCAGGTCACTGCAAATACTGTTAATTCATTCTTTTTTATGGCTGAGTAGTATTACATGTAATGCTATGTATATCATTTAATATATATGTATATCATATATATATCATACATATATACATATATATAAAACAGTTTCTTTATCCACTCATTGATTGATGGGCATTTGGGTTGCAATTGTAAATTGTGCTGCTATAATAAACATGCATGTGCAAGTATGTTTTTCGAATAATGACTTCTTTTCCTCTGGGTAGATACCTGGTAGTGGGATTTCTAAATCAAATGATAGTTCTGCTTTTAGTTCTTTAAGCAGTCTCCACACTGTTTTCCATAGTGGCTGTACTAGTTTACATTCACACCAGCAGTGTAGAAGTGTTCCCTGATCACCATCACCATGCCAACATCTACTGTTTATCAATTTTTTTTTCTTATGGCCATTCTTGCAGGAGAAAGATGGTATCTCACTGTGGGAAAAGTTTTTTAAAAAGAGAAACAAAATCAACAATTTTTAGCTAGAAAAAGAAGAAAGAAAAGAAAGAAGACATAATTAAATAAAATAAAATTAGAAACAAAAAAGGAGATAGAACAACTGATACCACAGAAATACAATATATCATTAAAGATTGTTATTAACAACTGTACACCAACAAATTGGAAAACATAGAAAGAATGGAAAAATTCCTGGATACATACATCCTACAAAGATTGAACCATAAATAAGTGGAAAAACTGGGCAAACCAATAAAAGGAACAAGACTGATGCCATACTAAAAAGGCTTCTGAATTTTATTAAACTTTTAAAAATAACTAATACTATACTCAGATTTTTAAAACAAATTAAAAAGGGGTGAATATTTTCAAACTCGTTATATGAAGCCAGTGTTATCCTGATACAAAACCCAGACAAGGACATAGAAAAACAAACAAAATAATAACTACATATCAATATCACTGATGAATGTAGATTCAAAAATCTTCAACAAAATATTAGCAAAACAAATGTAATAATACATTACAAAGATTAATCACTATGATCAAGAGAGAATCATCAAAGTGATGCAAGGATGGTTCAACCTACACAAATCAGTACTGAATGAAAAAAGACATTCAATAAAATTTAACATCCCTTTATGATATAAACTCTCAATAAACTGCATAGAGAAGGAACATACTTCAAAACAATGAAGGTCATAAATGACAAACCACAGCTAACATTATACTGAATGGGAAAAAATTGAAAGCTTTTTCTCTAAAACCTAGAAGAAAACAAGGATGCCAACTCTCACCACTTTTAGACCATATAATACTGAAAGTCCTAGCCAGAGAAATTATGTAATAGAAAGAAATAAAGGACATCCAAGCTGGAAAAGATGAAATCGAATTAGCCGTATTCACAGATGTCATTTTCTTATGACTGCAAAGCCTAAATACTCCACCCCCCCCCAAAAAAAAAAAATAAGTAGAACTGATAAAAAAAAAATCAGTAAATTTGCAGGATACCAAATCAACATATAACCAGCCTATATATAAAAAAGCTTTACAAACTCAATAGGAAAGAAAAGCAATTCAAATAAGACATGGGAAAAATACCTGAATAGACATTTCTCAAAAGAAGATATGCAAATGGCCAACAAATATATAAAAATAAATGCTCAACATCACTAGTCATCAGGGAAATGAGAAGCAAAACTACAATGAGATATCATGTCACCCAGTTAAAACAACTTTCACCAAAAGACTGAATAACTAATGCTGGTGAGGATGTGGAGAAAGTGGAGCCTTCATACACGGTTTTGGGAATGTCAATTAGTAAGACCACTATGAAAAGCAGTAGGGCTGTTCCTCAAGAAACTAAATACAGAACTACAATATGATGCAGCAATCCCACTACTGGGTTTATATCCAAAAGAAAGGAAATCAATATATTGAAGAAGTATCTGCCTCTTATGTTTATTGCAGCATTATTCACAATAGTCAAAATATTAAATCAATATGTGTCCAGCAGTGGATGAATGAATAAAGAAAATGTGGTATATGTACAGAATTGAATATAATTCAGCCATATGACAGAATGAAATCCTGCCATTTGCAGCAACATGAGTGGAACTGGAGGTCATCATGTTAAGTGAAATAAGCCAGGCAGAGAAAGACAAATGCTGCATGTTCTCACTTATATATGGGAGCTTAAAAAAACTGGATTTCATGAAGATAGGGAGTAGTTTGGTGGTTACAGACGCTGGGAAAGGTAAGGGGTTAGAAATAATGAATAGAGGTTGATTAATGAGTACAAAAATACAGTTGGATAGAGAAAATAATGCCTAGTATTTGATAGACAGTAGGGTGATTATAGTTAACAATAATTTATTGTGTATTTTAAAATACCTAGTAGAGAACAAATGTTCTCAGCATAAAGAAAAGACATATTTAAGGTGATGGATATCCCAATTACCCTGATTTGATCACTACACAGTACATCAGTGTATCATAGTATCACATGTATCCCCAACATATGTACATCTACTTTGTATCAATAAAAAGGTACATATACTTTGTCTACAGTTTCTCCATGTCTTTTCTCTTTTGCACAAACGTCATCCTCACCAACTCATCTAAACATTTAATGAATGCTACTGTAGATACTACTTTGCCAAATCCTGTAGTCAATTTTAAGTATGCAACTTACTGAACCTATAGGCAGCAGGATATACATATAACCACTTCTTTCTTGATACTTTACATTTTTTTTTTTTTTGAAGAACAACCTTTCTTTTGTGTGGCCTTTCTCAATGGACAGAGAGAAAAATTTTAAGAAATTGGCTCACATGATTAGTGGGTGGGGTCAGGGGGAAGGGGATGCTAGCTAGTTTAAAATCTGTAAGGCAGGTCAGCAAGTTGGTAATTCAGGCAGGAGTTGATACTGTAGTTTTTAATCTGAAATCTGTAGGGCAGGCTGACAGACTGTGAACTCAGGCAAGCATTTAATGCTACAATCTGGAGGCAGAATTCCTCCTTCTCAGGGAAACCTAAATTTTTGTTCTTAAGGCCTTCCCACTGATTGAGTAAGTCCTGCTCACCTTTGTGGAGGGGAATCTCCTTTACTTAATAGCATGGATGTTAGCCATATCCACAAAATACATTTATGGCAACACCTAAATTCCTGTTTGTTGAAATAATTGGGTGCTAGAGCCTAGCCTAGTTGACACATAAAAGACTCATAGCCTCCTTTGCTGATTTTTCCCCTCATTTCCCAGATCTCTAAATGTTAGAGATCTCTAAATGTTAGAAGGCCCCACCCCTCAGTTCCCGGAACTTGTTTCTAAAACCATTCACCCTCTAAATGGGGGGAGGGGGGAGTGATAGTGTTAGGAGATATACCTAATGAAATGACGAGTTAACGGGTGCAGCACACCAACATGGCACATGTATACATATGTAACAAGCCTACACGTTGTGCACATGTACCCTAGAACTTAAAGTATAATAAAAAAAAAAAATTTTTTTTAAAGATCTCATCTCGTATCTTTAAGCACCAGCTCCATTCTGATGACTCCAAATTCACATTTCCATGCCAGTATTTTTCCTTGTCTGAGCTCCAGGCTTATATTTACACAAAGCTACCTACCTTAATTATTAATAGTTGTCTATTAGAAACCCCAAATTAAAGAGGGCCAGAGTTAAACTTCTGATGCACCACATGCCTATAAAAAAGGCAATCTTTTTAAATTCATTTCTGTAAATGGCAGTTCTGTCCATCCAGTTGCTAACCAAGTGTGTCTTCCATATCAGCACCATCTACTAATATATTCTCTGCTTGAATATTCTTTCCCAAATGTCACTCACCAAAGGTTATTTCCTCTTCTCCGTATGGTCTCTACTGAAATGTCACTGTATCATGATTGCTTCTCTGATTATCTGTTGCAACATAGCTCCTAAATTTTACCCCAATACACACAGACGCAGAGAGACAAAATCATATTTGCTATTCAATAAACCAGTTGCATGACTTTTTTTTCTCTAAATCATTAATCATAATTTGTTATATTACTGATATGGTTTGGCTCTCTGTCTCCTTCCAAATATCATGTTGAATTGTGATCTCCTCATGTTAAAGGAGCCTGGTGGGAGGTGATTGGACCATGGCAGCAGATGTCCCCTTTGCTGTTCTTATAATAGTAATGTATCATGAGATGTGGTTATTTGAAAGTATGTAGCGCTTTCCCCTTCTCTTTCTCTCTCTTTCTCTCTTTCTCATCATGTGAAGAACGTGCATGCTTCCCTTCGCTTTCTGCCATGACTGTAAGTTTCCTGAGGCCTCATAGTTATGCTTTTTGTTAAGTGTGTGGAACTGTGAGTTAATTAAACCTCTTTTCTTTATAAATTACCAGGTCTCAGATAGTTCTTTATAGGAGTATGAGAACAGATGAGTACAATTACTTATTAATCCAGTAGGTACATTTTTTTTTAATCTCCTTATGGAATGCAAGCTTGATAATGGCAGGAATTTTTTTTCCATTCATTGCTGTGTCTCCAGTGCTGTTAACATGTCTGACACATATGAGGTCCAGAAAAGAAAAATGTACTGGATAATGGTTACTGATCACTAGCTTCTAATCATGAACAATCAATGTAACAATGGTTACCTCTCAGAAGTATGAAACAGAAGAAAAAAAACGAGAGTCAAAGGGTGTCAGAGGGAAAACAAACAAGTAGCTGACAGGGGGAAAGAAACAGGCAAGCAGCAAGCCATCCATCCCTGTAGGGAGCAGTGGATGCTTCCCTTCTTCTCCCACCCTCTTCTTTCCTGTCCTTCTTTCCTGAAATGGGAGTGGGGGAGTATGATCTTTAGAAAAACTGAGCAAAGGAAGAAAGACTTAAGAATCATGACACACAGGAAGTTATACCATTAGTAGAAGTCAATATGCAGTTGTGGGGCAAAGCAAAGTAGAAGCAAAGTGGCAGTTGATTGCCTGATCTTGTATGTATTTCATCCTGAAGAATTTGAAAGTCTTAAAGGACTATATAAGCTGAATGATTTGGGAGCTGCTTTCCTAGGATGGAATCTGAGACCTCAGTGAAGGTATTAGGATTAAAGTTAAAAAAAAAAAAGAAAAGCACATCAAACTACACTAAGAATTCAAATAGTGAAAATTTTAAAATAAAATAATAATATCCAAAAGGTAATCTGGGCAAAGAGCAGTGGCTCATGCCTGTAATCCCAGAGTATTGGGAGGCCGAGATGGGTGGATGGCTTGAGCCCAGGAGTTCGAGACCAAGCTGGCCAACATGGAGAAACCATGTCTCTACTAAAAAAAAAAAAAAAAAAAAAAAAAAATTAGCCAGGCATGGTGGTGCATCTCTGTAAGTGATCTGAAGTACTCAAGAGGCTGAGGCATGAGAGTCACTTGGACCCAGGAGGCAGAGGTGGCAGTGAGCTGAGTTCGTGCCACTTCACTCCAACCTGGATGACAGAGACTGTGTCTCAAAAAAAGAAAAACAAGGTAATCTGCCACAAACTCTGTAAAAGAGCCAGTGGACACTAACAGGGAGAGTAAATAGTAAATACATGCTTTGCACCGTCACGTAATATTTAAATTCGTCTCTAGCACTAGCCTAATTCTTTTTCAGTTGACTAAACCTCTATGGGAAGTCAGCTTTTAAAAGACCTGCTCAGTTTTATAAGCTAACACCTGTTGTAACATCTAGCATTTTATAGATATGTTTGAAACCTGTAATCTAAATGACGGTAGAAATATGGTTCTCTTTTTGTGCAGTAGGTGAGGAAGTAACTGTTGCTGTGTTAAGTTCTGGCTGAATTCAAAGAATGCAAGGCCAGAGGCAGGCTTTGTTTATAGCCTCCTATTTCAAAAACTGAAATTATTATTTTTCAGAAAACCTCTTGGGTTCTCAGGCACCTGACCTACAAACGGAAGGTCAAACTTCAGTAACTCTAGGATTCCTTTTAAATGCTGAAGATGAAATATTCAATGATCAATAATTAAGCAAAAACTTCCCCACAAAAGATACCTGTTATAGAATGTTTGATTTTTACACACGGTTTACTGTTCAACGTGGACACATGAGATTATAAAAGCCAGTGTGATACGAAATAAATCTATACATAACTACGTAGTAACTGAAGCTCTAAAAAGACTCGAGCTCCCTGGAAAATGTTAGTTAAATATCTCCGAATAGCGGGCTCCGATCTCCCTTTCACACTAATACTCCTGGTGACATCGGTTGTATTTGTTCTCATTATGCCAGTCCCCCTTTCCCAGCCACCAAAACAAGACATAGATCAGGGCGCCAGAGGGATAATGTCTTTTCCTTTCAACTCTTGGTAATTTCCCTCTGATAATTGACTTCTGAAGGGAGGATAGGAAACAGAATTTTTAAAAAGTTAGCGGATTTGCTAGTGATTTCACATTTCAGAGGGTCCCATTTGGTTTTACAACACATTTGACATCCCTATCAGGTGACCTGATCTGAGACTTGTAGTAAAACTTGAAACATGGTCAGATGCACCTGTTTTTTCCCAGGAAGGAGATTTTGACACAGAGCCAGTGTGATATATGGAAGGGCTGACGTGGAGAGGGAGGGGAGGGAGCAGCTCATGTACACATACTCCCTCTCGCCCCACAGAAACGGTTCTGTCTCCTGAAATTATCTGATGAAGGGGAAATCAGTGACATTTAGTGTTCATAAATAATGTAAGCATCCCATTTCGGGTTGGCAGCATTGTCACTTGCTGTCAGAATCATTTCAATATCACCAATCTAATCTTAGGACTTTGTTTCCATTGTTTCTTTTTAAAAAGGGAATGGTGAAATGAAAGAGATACCAACCAGAGAGGCTTTTGTTGGGAAAATCGAGTGGGAGATAGAATAGACAGAGGTCTGAAAAAGCTAGACTCTCCAGAGGCCTCTGCTTATTAATGGAATCCTAATGAGTCCGCTGGTGCCCAGCCTGAGCTATTGGATCTAAGAAATGGGATATTTGTCACTCTTGCAAAGAATGAAAGGGACAGAAATGCATAATAATGTTATCACTTGTTTGTAGACATTGAATGATTATATCTCAAACAGAATGCAGGTGGCAGAGATTGTTTAGGGGAAAAAAAAGCCTTCTGGGATTAAAATGACAAAGAAACACCTCCAGTAGCATTCCATATTAGTACCAAATAGAATAAACATAGCATTATCTTCATTTTTCTTATTCATTAGTGTTTTAAATTTTGAAACCTACTTTCCCTGTTTAAATAGAAGCTTATTCAAATTGAATGTAAATAGAGATCAACTTTTTAAAAGTCCAACTTCTGCTCTGTTTTTTCCCTAGAATATTCATAAATGCAAAGAAGAGTGAATAGTACAGTAATGAAATGGAAACATTTTTCAAAGCCACAAGTCATAAGATATTGAAATTCTTCTTATTTAAAAGTCCCTGAAAGGAAGCAGCTTGCCTAATGTGCAAATTTAGTAGTTTTAAGAGTATTTTTAAACTGATATTCAAATTCTAGGAGCATTTATCTAATAAACTAAATGCATTCTAAAGTATCTGGCTCTTCAGATCCACTAGTAATTTTCAGAATGGATTTTGAAATATGGAATTCTTACTACCACTTGTCTTTGAGAGACTCAAATTTGGATCCTTCCTGAGCTGATAAAAACAATTTTCTATTAAAAATATTATTTTATTCTTCAGATAAAGGTATTTGTTTGAACATGACATCTCTCATGTTGTAACTTTAGAAGGGCAAAAGGGATCTGAAAGCTTATGAGTGTCAGTTAGTACTTAGACTAGGGTATGACCCTCTGCTCTTTGAGTCTGACTATTTTAGATTCTACATTTAAGTGTATATGCCAGGTGTTGTGGGAAGGGGGAGACTGGGAGATGTTGGTAAATTAGTTATGAAGACCTAATGTACACAGCATGGTGACTATAGTGAACAGTATTGTATCATATACTTCAAATTTTCTAAAAGAGTAGATTTTAAGTGTTCTCATCTCACACACACACATACACAAAGAAAATGTTAACTATGAGGTGACAGGTATGTTAATTAGTTGGATAGTGGTGATCATTTGACAATGTATATGTACATCTAAACATCAGTTTGTATACCTTACCATGTACAATTTTTATTTGTCAACTATAATCAAGCTGAAAAGCAAAAGAATTCTAAAGGGATAGCAAAAAAAATAAATAAAAGAAAGAAAGAGAGGCTCCCAAAATGGTGGACCTCTTTTCTTATTTCTTATATTCCTATTGGTAAGTTAGAATTTCTGGATAAATTTAGAATTTATTAATAGCTTTCTGTTGGTTCCGTTTGTCTATCAAGCCACAGATTATATTCCTCCTGTTCTAGAAATTCTTCCTGATCACTCCAGGCAGAATTATGTATTGACTACTTGAGTCTACCCTAGTCTTTGCCTTTCCTTCTGTTTATCTCTGGATAAATATCTCTGACAAACGTCTTTACAATCACACTTGACCCCAAAATTGTGTGCCTCTAACCTAGGCAGATATTATAAAAGTAATCCTTCCCCCTCAGCTATACACAAAACTCCTGAAGCATCTACAAGGCTTCACGCAAGTCTTAATGAATGGATTTCAATGTGCCAATCAGGAGAAGGAAGTTTAAATTTAGTAGGAATATTTATTATTTACTATACGCTAGACTTTGCGTGCATAGTCATTTTCCAAATGACTTAGTGGGGTAGGTGACATTGTAATCTCCATTTTATAGATGAGATCACATAAATCAGAAGGAGTGGAGTGAGAATTTGAACCTAGATTATCTGATAAAAGACCATCACCTTAATCATATTTCCATCTATGAAATCTCCTCCAGTGCGACCTTCAGTTATACTGATCCTATGATTTACACAGCCACTTAGCATGTAGTACCCTGCTTACATGTATTTTAAAAAGAGATAAACAATTCTATCTCTTCTACTGTGCTTAAGCTGACCACACATTTTCCACAGTGATAAACCTATGTGAATTCTTCCAAGGAAAAAGTCTCAGGCAGAAAGCGTGCATGCATTACTGTTCTTCATATTCATAAATGTAGTTGTCTGGTTGTTCGTTTCCTTTACCACATCCGCCTATTAATTTTTTTCTAAGCTCTTAGCATCAGAGGATAACCTTAAATGAGTGACATTTTCAGGTGCTTTATATTCTAGGCTTCAGGATCAGATGTTGCCATTTTCAGAGACAGCTGTAGTTCCACTCACAAAAGGCCAAGTATCTTTTAAAAGAAGGAGTCATTGTAAAGTAAGCTGTTCAAAGCCATATGTCCGATTCTTTCCGGGTGCAATAGGCACAGGACCTATTAAGGCACCTCCCTGTGTCAGGGGGTGCTTACTTGCTGGCCCTTCTCTAGAAATCATTTTAAATTAGTTCCTTTTTCATC
This sequence comes from Macaca thibetana thibetana, assembly GCF_024542745.1. Taxonomy (NCBI): domain Eukaryota; kingdom Metazoa; phylum Chordata; class Mammalia; order Primates; family Cercopithecidae; genus Macaca; species Macaca thibetana. The sequence continues at coordinate 6,162,053 of NC_065597.1, read as the reverse complement.
ACTTATTATTTGTTTTCATGGTTCACACATTTTATGTGTGCCAGACACGGGGCTGATAACTGGGCTTACAAAGACGACATGACAGCCTGCCCTTTGTCTCTAAAGAATTTTACAGCCTTTTGTAAGAGCCTAAATTCTACCCATTATTTTTTTTCCAGAAACTTCTCTCTCTGCTCCAATTATGAGGAATTGGCTCACATGATTATGGAGGCTGGAAAGTCCTATTATCTGCCTTATGCAAGCTGGAGAACCAGAAAAACTGATGGCTTAAGTCTCTGTTAGAGTCTAAATTCCTTAGAATCAGGAGCACCACTTTCCAAGGGCAGGAGAAGATGGTAGTCCAACCTCAAACAGAGAGAATACATTTCACTTTCTCTGCCTTTTTATTTTAGTCAGGTCCTCCACCTATTGCCTGAGGCCTACTCATGTTGGTGAGGTTGATCTGTACTCAGTCTGCTGATTCAAATGCTAGTCACTTCTGAAAACATCCTAACAGGCAAACTCAGAATTGTCTCACCAGCTATCAGGGCATCCCTTAGCCCAAGTCAGTTTGATACATAAAGTTAACCATCATGGATATGTAGTTTCCTCTTTCACCCTATGTTCCTCAACAAAATCAGCTCCCCACCTTACATCCTATAAATTAAGAGCCACGTAATGTTACAAACAGTCAGCGCCACCAAGAATTTTATTACTACCTTTCTTTGTAAACCATTCTATTAAGGTATGATTAAGATATAAAAAGCTATGCACATTTAATGTACACAACTTAATGAGTTTGGAGATAAGTATAAGAAACCATCATCACAATCTACTACTTAAACATATCCACCACCTCCAAAAATTTTCCCCATCCTCCTTATTTATTATTATTTATTGTACTAGCAAAGGGACTACACAACAAAAGAGTAATGAGGATTCATTGTGAGTATCAGGCTTGCAGATCTGGAGCAATTATATAATCAACCCAAGGTAATGCTTGGGTTCTCATGGACTTGTCACCATCAGAGATCCATGACCTGAGATTCCTTTCCTTGGGTTTTTGAAAAGTTGTATGATATGGCACTGGAAGCTATGCAGCAATACAATTGGAGGACAAGTGTTCACCCACATGGTTTATGAGAAGGGATTAGGTCAAAACCTAAAATGGGCTGTACTTTTATGGTCGTTTGAAAGGAATTAGTCAAAGATAGTAGCATTGTCAAAAAGAAGGTTTTCTGGGAGCAGAGATGACTATAACTACACAGTATGCTGATGTTATTCACTTCAAAATATTTATTATAAAAGAGCCATGTAGCAGAATGCAGTGTGAGCACACATACAGTCACTACAAATATATTTTTTACTGTATTATGGAGGTTTTGGTATTGAGAGATAGATGATAACATGTAAACAATAAACATAGACTATGAAAATTACCATGAATAAGATAAATAAGGAACTAATAGGATTTCTTGGAGGCCTACTTTAGGTAGGGTGGTCTGTGAAGTTTTCACTAAGGAAACAATATTTAAACCACTATATGAATGGTGAGGTTAAGCTGAACAAGCCAAGAAGAGTTGAAATATCACTCCAAGCAGAGAATGTAGCATGTGCAAAAGTCCCACCATTTAAACAAAAGTATATCCTGTCCTTACAACTGGAAGGAGATTAGTGTGTATGTAGTTAGTGACAATGTTAGCGGATGAATATGATATGAAGTCAGAGAATCTTGCCAACTCAAGAATGATGAGATTCATGAATTTGTAAAGGAGAGCCTTTTTTTGTTTTAAGAAAGGGTTTCAGCCTGACTGGTCACCATTCTGACAGGATGAGAAGCATAGCTTCTGGCCAAAAGCCAGAAGCAGCCACTTTAAAGGCCAGAAGAATAAAACAGGGATTTATTTATGCATAAAGGGGTGGCCAAATATACATATTCATTAAGCTATAGAAGGAATTTTGGATATTTATGAAAGGAGAAGCATGCTCATGTGCAGTGGAGCTTCATGCCTCTCCGTGGGTCCAATGTTAAAAACATGGCAGTGTTAGCATGATCTAAGGTGGAGTTTTCAGCCTTCTGACATCAAACGGTGAAGCAGAGGACACCAAAACTCTCACTGCACATGCTCCATAGACTAGCCAGAACCACCCCCAGGGTTGGTGGCCCCTCATCAGGAAGGAATTCTGGTCTGTTGTGTTGAAATTGCAAAAGGGAGGGGCAGCAGTTGGGTGGTTGGTTGAAAACAGCAGTGGAATCTTTTTGAAAGGGCTGGTTTCTGTTTAGTCCTTAGAAAAGAAGGTCGAATTGCAGTTAGCAAGAGATGGGTTATAACACGGCTTCTCCAACTTCCCATCCAGTCATGGCCTGGAACTCAGCTTCCAAGGTTTGGCTGGGGTTCCTTTGGCCAAGAAGGTGTCCATTCAGTGAACTGGGGGCTTACAATTTTATTTTTCAACTTGAATAAAAGATCATTCCTTCAGAGCCTCATAAGAAGTTTGATTGGATTTAAAATGGACTGGAAAGTTTTAAATTCTATAATGTTTAGTAGATGTAATGTAACTTACTTTAAATATATTGCCACAGCTTGTACCATGGGTTTTGGGCAAGCAGGAGACAAAGTGGCAAGAAGAACAATTAGGAGACTCTGCAGGTTGGGTTCAATAGAAAACAGAGACTGTCATACAGAAAGTTTGTGTGAGAGTGCTCTTAGAATCAACACCTATGGAGGTAAAAGAGAAGGCAACAGAATTGTGCAAAAAGAGAATCTGTGATTCAGTCTCAGTGGAGTCTTTAGGCAATTCACAGAAAACACTGAAGTTAAGAAGTCCACTCAATGCCATCTCAAGTTGGAGCAAGAAATTTCATTTTTGCTACCCCTGTTGGGTCAGTCATGGGATATGGGCTGTTTCAGGAAAGGGTATGGTCTTGGGAGAAGGGACCTTCTTTAGTGGAGGTAATTCACAAATGGGGCTAACCCATGGACTGTGTGCCAAGAGCACTCTTGGAAGCTGGGATGAGTCATTAGGCCTCAAAGAGAGAGACCTGGGGGATTCACCACAACTCACCCTTGTGCTACTTGAATCCAGTTCTGGTGGGAGAAACCATGCAGGATTCCGATGGACCTCTCTTCCTGGGAAAGTTTGTAGGAGGAGGGGTGCTAACTGAACAGCTGCTGGCTATAACCCATCTCAATGCCACAAGTTGTATTTGCCCCCCTGCTGAATAATCTATTTACTATCTCTCTTACCCTCAGTTGTTAGCTTTGCAGGTCATGGTAGTTTACCTAGCATTGTGAAAAAGATCCATATTCCTGAAGGGTCTACATAGCCTTTGTCACATACTCTTCCCAGAATGAATTTGCGGGACTCATCTCTTTAACACTATAATTTGTCAAAAAGGACTCAGAGATACTCAAGTGAATCACCTCGGTGTAAATATAATTCTCCCTGTTCCCATTGTGTAACAGCAGCCCTACTTTTTCCTGGTGGTCAGGGTCAGTAATTCTTGCTGGCACCTTGAAAGATATATCCCAAAGTATCCAAATAGCCTCTAATAGTTAATCAGAACTCTTGCTATGTGCCCTGGGAGAAGCAGTATCATTTTGGGAGCAAGGACATCTAAAATACTGAGCCTAGGATTGGTGAAGCACAAATTCCCCAACCACGTCTCTGGAAAAGATGGTAAGTGGGGACGCTTCTGTTTTTACCTCATGGTTTCCAAACCTGTGTATGCCTGGCATTGGCGGATGGGACACACACAACTTGTAAATATCATTGATTTAAAACATACTCTGAAGCCTGGAAAATCCTACAAAATTGTCATCCCTTTTGAGGTGACTCTTCAGCTGAACCCTTCATAGACCTTTCCATCATTCCATCAGGCTAGCAACTTGAGCCTATGTGGAATGAGCCAAATGGCCACTCTCTCATTTCCTTTACTATGAAGTACATTCCTTTGCCTGACACAATGATACGTGACCGACTGTGCCCATTGATGATACTCTCTACAGTCATCAGTTGGTGGTATTGGCTGAGGTCTTTAAATCTGGAAAGGCAAACCCATACCCAAAATATGTGCCAAAATAAATTGTTACCCCCTTTCAAGATATAAAAGGACCCATCGAGTCAATTTAGCATAAAGTGACTAATTATGATCACTAGTGATTTCTTAGTGGAATGGTGCAGTGTTGAGGATCCAGCATTGATCTCTGCTGTTGGAAGATTGGATATTTGTCAGCAGCAATAGCTAAACCAGACTTGATAAATGAAAGCCTGCACTGTTGAGGCCGCATGTAATTTTCAACCCCGCCACCATGGCTCTCTTATCAGTGTGCTCGTTGTGCCAGCACTGCATATCTGGTGGAGGTGGGGATACAGGGCATTTCTTGTAGTGACGTGAATAATGGGCCCCCAAATATGTCAGTATGTAATTTTGGAACCTATAAATGTTTTCTTGTTTGGAAAAAGCGTCTTTGCAGATGTGTTTAAGGCAAGAATCTTAATGATGAGGAGATATTCTTTGCTTATCCAGATGAACCCTAAATACCATCAAATGTATCCTTCTAAAAGGGAAGCAAAGGGAGATTTATAACACACTGAAGAAAAGGCTATATGAAGACAGAGGTAGAGATTAGACCGAAGCAGCCACAGACCAAGAAATGCCAGCAGCCACCAGGAGTTGGAATAGGCAATGAACCAATTCTTTTCCAGAGAAAGCACAGCCCTGCTAATACAGTAATTTTGGCCATTGATACTTACTTTAGACTTCTGGCATCCAGAACTGTGAGAGAATGTGTTTCTGTTGTTTCAAGCTACCCAGCTTGTGGTAATTTGTTACAGACACAAGAAATTAATGTAAATTATGGAGAGCAGATATAAGAAAGTCTGGCTGTTGTCAACTGACTGAGTCATTTTTTTTTTTTTTTTTTTTTTGGTATAAGACGGTTGAATGCCTCTTCTGTAGTGGATGCATGCTAGTGGAGCATAGCATATAATATAATTATGTCTCTCTTTATGTTCATTCATATATGCCATCCCCATCCCTCTGCATCAGACTTCTTCATTCCTTCTCTTCCAATTTTTCTCCTTCCCGACTTCTAACAAATCTTCTAAGCCATTCACCCTTATTCATGAATCTATATGTATTCTAACTGTGGACTATTCAGGTCACACAGAGTGGATGACCACGCACCCTACGTAACCCTTGGGAAGATTTTCCTTCGCGTTTCTAGGCTGCCCCAGGACTATAGGGCAACTGTTACCCATTGTTGGCTTATACCCACATCATGAGTTGACAGCTATCAATTGGTCATAGGCATATCCTATGTGGCCATAGCTATGAATTTAGGAAACTATTCAGAGAATGTAAAATGGGGAAGAGGGATCTAGGTTCTGTGCTTGTAAAGCTCACTTGTGCCTTATCATCCTGCTTGGGCCTGTTCTCAGAGGCACTGCTTCTACCTTACTGTGATTCTCAGATAGAATGAATTTGCTCTGGAATCCTAAGGGTCTACATTGTGATTCCCCCAGTGGGTCTTTCCTTTAAGTTCCTTTTATATCTTATGCCGATACTGACACTTTGTATACAATAAGGCCTGACAGAAGAAAGAGTCCAAGGTGCAGGGTCGTGATACTGACATACTGAAGAGTTTTACTTGCACCAGACCCAACTATAATAAAATGTATCTGTCTTTATAATCACCTAGTATATGATTTTAAGTAGTCTCCCTAGGTATGAAATAAGCTATTCCAGAGACTTACAAGGCTTTAAAACATTGAGTTTTTTTTCTTTATGAAGGAAGAAGCAAGGTGCAATAAGTTTTCCCTTTCTTTGGAGAGGATGCCCAAGCATTCTCCAGATCATTAGACATCTAATATTTTAATGCAGTAGAATCCCCAGTGTTCATAGGCTTTATATCTTGCTCATTGGAGAGCATATGCCTTGTCAAAGCCTCCACTGTACTAGCCATTCCTTGCTTTCTGGTCTGATTTGCATTATATAATTACTATACTTGTTCAATGCATTGTTTTATAGGATGCATAGTTAAATGTGGACCCTTTGGACTTCATTATAATGAAGGTTAAGACAGTTAATCAATTTGTAAATGGACACTGTTCATTTCAAGTGAATACAAACTTTCTGATCCATTTTCCTGATAAAGATAAAAGTCACGTTTTTCCAAATCATTGGCTACATGCCACATACCTGAAGTCATATTAATCTGCTCTAGGAAGAATACTACATCTTTAGCTACGGTTGCAATTGTGGCTACTACTTCCATGCAGTGTGTTAGTCCACGTCATTTTCTAATGGTTTTGTAGAGACCAGGCTGGTGATCTATATGGAGATATGATAGGAGAGGATACACCTCTCCCTCATCCATGAGGATTTTAAAGATGGCCCTAATTTCTACTCCTGCTCCATAGAATACATCATTTCAGCTCTTCAGTCTTGATTGAGAATGGGGCTGTTTTAGGGGCATCCACTTGGGTTTCCCCACTATGGTATCCTTCACCATCCCTCCAAGAAAACAATGTAGTGGGTGTACCAATGACAAACTATGTGTATATTCTAATGATACCCTTAGGAACCAGAGACATGCCCACTGAGTAGGTGTGTGGACCCACTAGACCCTCTAGATGCACACCTTAGCCAGAACTCTATTTGTTTTCAGTTCTTCATAATTCCCTGGTCAATTAGGTGAAACATGATGCTGCTTCATATATCCAGGTAGCAATGTCACTTTGAGCCCTATGTTCAATAACCCTTAAAATACTAGATAATTCTCTTTCCCTAGTCTATAAGTAGCTAAAAAAAATAGCAGCAGATCCCTTAGTGGAAGGAATGCTGGAATTACTAACATGTACCTTTCCTGCAGGGTACTTCCTCACATATACCTGGCCCTTTTTTTAGGTTAGTCCCATATTCAAAAACTGGCTCAGCTAGAGACACTAGGGAAAGATGTGCATTTTCAGTGGAGTAACTGCTTTCATTCTTCTGATCCATCCTTGACAATTTTTTGGTTACAACCATAATGGCTGTCATCTGTGTTGCTCCTAGGGACATCATGTTCCATTAACCAGGTTTGTGACTCTGTATGAGTCAGTCTTCCTCTCTGGATGCTAACAACTGCCTTGCTACTCGTTATAGTAATTAAGTGGACCTATTCTGCTTAGGGATCCTATCCTATCTTTTCTCTTGGTATCACTGGACCCAGTTCTGTAATGGAGAACTATCCTAGCCTACAGAGGAGAAATAATTAGTGATGCTTGGAACCCTTTTGCTTCGGTAAGTCAAACAAGTTTCAAGCCCCTGTAAGAGCCTTTTATTTTTACTCAAAATGAAAATCTTCCTGATTAATATTCAATTATATCTCTGGAACATATGCACACATACATGCACATATACATATACAAGTACCACCCCTCCTTCCTTGCACATACTTTTTTGAAATATTCCATGGAATTATTTTAAGCCCAGTAGAAAGTGATCACTACACATTTTAAGAAGTGTCATTTAAATATATATCTATAATAATATAGAGTCATAATATCAGAAATTAGAAACTATATAGAAATCCAATATAAGAGACAAATGGGTGAATAGATAGATGATAGACATAGTTTTGCAATGCTAAATATGAAGACAATAATAATATAAAACTTGGTGATGGATTGGAACTATATAGAGAAGCCTGAACTTTAAGTGACAGGAGCCACTGAAAGGTTTTAAGCAGGGAGGAGATACATTCCATTTGTACTTTAGAATAAAGTAGGATGGGGTGAGGGAGTAAGAGGTATGCAAATGAGAGATGGTAAAGCTTTGGACCACTGCCTTCCACTCTGAAATTTATTCTTCGCTGATAAGTGGGGCATGACTTACAAAAGTATTTAAAGCTTTGAAAAGGTTTCAGCCACATTTGGACTCCATTATAGAACTTAGAAAACCAGAGGTGTGCTGGCAGCTGGTGTGTATAGGGAGGAGACTACTGGTACTGCTTCATTTAACAAGGTTTTAGTGATCATTAAAAGGTAGGTGTGGACAAAGCACATCTGCAAAGCTAATTGCACACATTGAGAACTTCAGGGGGATCATTTTAGCTGCACTTATCCTCACTTGAAAGTTGCTGTCTGCTAAATGGACAGAGTTTAAGCCATCACTTCCCATAGAGGTGTGGGGACTGGCTCATGAAAATTGAATAGACTAATGTAGGAAATAACTGCAAATTAATAAATAAATCTTGATATTATGTAGATTGATATACTTATTTCAGACTCTTGAGAAAATGGGAAGAATTTTGGGGAGGGTGATTTTTAAAGAACTGTTTCAGCTGCTTGATTTAATGGTCTATTTTTTGAGCTTAAAAGAAGAACAACTTCAGAGATCTATTTCCCTTTCAAGAGAAGGATTAAATAATCTTGAAGTAGTTGATGTGCAGTTTATGTTTGCATTTTTTATCTAATCAGCCAAACAAATATAATTAATTCAGACAGTTGTCTCTATGGCTTTGGCTCCTGGTACGAGCTGTATCATTACAAATGCAAATATGTTCCTAAAATAATGAGAATGTCATTATCACTCCTTATTCATTTACGTGGCCACAGAGAAAACTGAAATACCATCTATTATGGAAGTGACTTTTGTAAACTGTGCAGAGAACATTAGCTACTTTTCTTGAGCAGGACATGAGTCTGGCTGTGAATTTCTCTAGTGTCACCGTGTCAATAATGGGGCATGCACATCAGGGTTGTATTGTAATGAGATAGGCACCAAACCAAGCATTTTCTCTGGACTGGGGATTTTATTCGACTTCTGCCTCTGTGTCCTGTAGGCCAATTTCTTAACACTTCTGAGGTTTTATTCCTTAATAGTCAAATGGGCACTAAATCTATCTTCTCCGCCTCCTCAAAAGAATGTTGTGAGGATCACTTGAAACACCTAACACCGTATTCTCATTTAAAGTATGATTGTTGCCAGTTACATGTCAGATTGTGCATATGTGTGCTTTATTTGTGAATTTTCGTTTTGGTATTCTTCCAATGCGCACAAGCTAATTTTTTGCTGCTCTCAATACAAAATTAGGAATCACTTTTTACAGTTCTTTCATTATGTTTCTAGGCTATGTCTAATTTCCCTCTTCAGAGTTTTCTTCCAGGTGTGTTGCTGCTTTTGTTCTTCCCCATGTATTTGGATGTTGATTGCTTCTAGGGAACATCCCCTCTTCTTACAGGCACAATTAAGCCTTCCCTGGCACTATGGTCGGTAATTTGCCTATGACCATAAAGCCATAAAGCCACTGCAGATCATCTTTCTTCTTCCTTCAAGGTCAAATGGCAATCTATACAAACTGACACTGCTTGCACAGTTCTAGTCATACTAAGCTGAAATTTGTCTCACGCCTTCGCTGACATTGTTCCATGTTTTAATTGTTGGAAGCCTATGGTTTGCCTTATCCTAAATGATCTTTCTGCATCATTTGACACAGCTCACTAGCTCCTACTTGTAGAAAACAACAGATCTGATATCTTTGTTGTAAATATTGTTGGAAACACAGTTCGTTTTAAATATGCAATGTGTAATTTGGGATTCCAGGTAGAATTAATCATTAATGATCATTGTTCTTTTTTCTCTTAAAGCTCAGAACATAATAATGCTGAGGAATTTCTGTTATTGTATTTTCATTTTGTTTCATTTTTGCTGTTATATTTCAGTTAGAACACAAAAGAGGCTACAGAGCAACTTTTTTTTTTTTTTTTTTTGAGACGGAGTCTTGCTCTGTCGCTAGGCTGGAGAGCACTGGCGCGATCTTGACTCACTGCAACCTCCACCTCCTAAGTTCAAACGATTCTCCTGCCTCACCCTCCTGAGTAGCTAGCACTACAGGCGCACACCACCACGCCCAGCTAATTTTTGTATTTTTAGTAGAGACAGTGTTTCAGCATGTTGACCAGGATATCTCTATCTCTTGACCTCATGATCTGCCCACCTCAGCCTCCCAAAGTGCTGAGATTACAGGCGTGAGTCACCACACCTGGCAAGAGCAACTCTTTTTATGTGCAAAATTAGATCAAGAGTCCTAAAACGTATTTTTCATGTTTGACATGAAATATTAAGAGAGAAAGACCTATATAAGTTATGACTGTAAAATCAACTATGATTTAATATTAAGGAACATGGAAAAGGGCTGAGAGGCAGTGTAATGTAGGTCTTAATAAAATGTACTTTAGAATCAGATAAAACCCTATTTCATTTCCTATTTCTCTACTTTCTAGCTCTGAATCCGTGGGTGAGTTGCATAATCATTTTAATTTTGTTTTCAATCAAATGGAAATAATAATTACTATTATGGATTAAGGTGAAAATTAAATAGAAAATGCTTATACACTCTTTAAGACAACTCACTAGTAATAGTAGTGAAAATGCTAAAAATAATTAAATTTTTACTTAAATAATAAAACAGTAGTGAATATTCAAACTCAAACAAGCTCTCACAAGTCAATTATAATGGGAAAGATATCAAAGAAGATCTGATCATAATGGGCACTACTCCCTTAGACAAACTTTTAAATATTTCAACTTTTTTTAAAGAAATATGTTCTATCAGATATTTTTTTTCACCCCCATATCAGCAGTAAATTTCAGATATTTTTAAATAAACAAAATAGAAACTTGATATTTCATATAAATATACATGTCACTATTCTGGTATTCTCATGATTAAGTATAGGTTTAATCTTTCTTTAAAAATCAATTTGTCCTATGTAACATTGTCCTATATAATAAAAAGTCAAATAATTGTGTTTTGAGATATCTTATTTCTGTCTGGTTTTGCTATATGTAACACAGTTCAAGGGGCCAGATGATCTGAGTGGCAGTATCAGCAGGTTAGATAGGAGGAACAACAGGCTGAGAGACCAGTTAAAAGTTTGTCTTAGAAGATCCTTTAATAGGCAAAGAGGTCCATGATACTAATAACAGCCATTGTGATCAAAAGTGTGGGATACATTTGAAACCCTAGTGAGGTCGACTTAAAATAATTTGGTCACCTATTTTTTATTTTATCTGGGGTTGGAACAAGATGAGCATTTCAGTTTGGGTCATAGAGTGAATGGTGAAATAGAAGAGGATGTATAAGACCTCAGCTAGAAAAAAAACTTGATTTAGAACTATTAGATTATGTATGCTGTATATTTGTATATATGTATGTATAATTATTAGATTGTGTATGCTATACATAATCTACAAATATATATACACATATATATGCATTTATGCGCTGTATATTCATGCTTTAAGACTTTGCCTTAATTTCGAAACAGATTGTTAAGATACAATTGATCAGCTCTTAGTTTTTCCTCTGATTAGACCTTAAATTTCATGAAGTAGGGAGCAGAACTTCTAAATAATATTTCTATCGAAATATCCCTACAGTGGAAGAGAGCAAATTAATGTATTGAAGGAAGAGTTACCTGTCAGAATAAATTAGCTCACAGCAAAAATAAATACTCTAACATATATTTTATCTTGAACTATGTAAAACTTTCATTCTCCACCGTAATATACAATTATATTTATATAGTGTTAGAATTATTTAAGGCCTCAACTATTATTTGAGTAAAATTAACATATCAGAAATAAATGCCATATTTTCAAAATCTTGTCCATAAGACAGAAAAATTTTGAGTAATACTAATTCATAGAATGGGTTAGCAATTTGTTAATTTCTTACATAATTTCATTTAATGATATGCAGGTATTTTGAAAATAATACAAATTAAATTCACTACACATCCACAGATATAACCTAATTCTGATGAAATGATTATTTATTTCTTCATATATCCTTTTAACCTTTGTCTGACTAATTTCAATGAGTGTTCTTACAATTTGAAATTTTGAATTTGAAATTTTTTAGTGTAACATTGCATAATAACTTCCTTTATTTCTTTGTTGCTACCATTATAATGAATTGTGTTCATATGTATTTTTCAATCATTTGCCTCATGTTGGACCTTTAAATTGTCTTTGGTATTTGTCATCCATAAGCAAAACTGGGATATAAAATTAATCACAGAATTATAAAGCTAAACGTGGCTGACCCCTTTATGAGTCCGATATGTATTGAAACACAGTGAGCTCTCTCCAGCAAAGCCCTAAACAGTGACTACTAAATCATGATTGAAAAACAATAATATAAAACCTGGAAGAATTTTTGCAATATTCATGGTAATGAGAGACAGTAAGGATTTAGTTTGCCCCAGACATGCAGGAGCCAAGCAAGTTATGTGAGTGGGCTAGAGTTATCCCTACTAAGCATGCCGATATAAACAGTATTCTAAAATATGAATGGCTACTCGTGAGCACCACTCACATGTAGTTTGCAGTGGCTTGGTTAATGTGTGCTTTTCCTTGTATATGTGGAAATGACATATATTAACAAAACAACTATATCTGAACTATATATCTGGACTATAATTATAGCAAAACAACTGTATCATTCTACTAGTGATGCATATTATTGAGGCGTGTTATGCTCGAATTCGGAAGACAATAGAAGGAATTTTTTTAAAAAGCTAGTACATACTGAGTGTTAACTCGCTGCCAGTGAATCTTATATATATGAACTTATTAGGGAAAAAATTATTATCATTTTCCAATTATAACAATGATACATTACCCAGGGTCATATAGTGAGTATTATATTAAGAGAAGGAATTGGAAAACAGGTCCAAGAACAAAATCTATGACTTATCAAATGCCTCCATAAGCAGAGTATTGATGAGATAAAATTGTTAAAATGCACTACTTATGAGAATACTTGAGCTACCTTAACTGAAGCTTTTAGAGTTTACTAGAATATGTGAAGAGCTAATTAGTGCAAAGTCAAAGAATACCCAGTTAAGAAAGGAAGCTTGATCCCATTACTATGTCAACAGGGTTAAACTTGAAGTACTCTCCTGAGAAGCAAGCTTACAATCTCATTAGTGCTTTGGTATATGCATATGTTTGCTTGTGGGGAGGCTAGAGGCAGATCTGGAAGAGATGGTGCATAATTAGGCTCATATTACCCAAATTACTGTTTCTGGTACACTCTTCTTGATGAGCTTTTTTTTTTTTCACTCCTGTATTTGTATTTTTTCATCTGGGCATTTAGGCAAACTGAGCCTACTTTGATATTTTGCTCAAACATTGGCATGTGAAGTGAATGTTTTACTTCTTAGAACACAGTGTCCTCGAGAAATACACATAAATATGCATTTGGCAGGATGACAAACTAGTATGGACTACTGCCCCCTTCATTTCCCATGGCAATACCAGTATAGATATTCTTTTGAAGCAGTCTTTCAGAAGAAGGGAAAGCAAATGTTAATCGGTTGAAATTTGGGCTGAGCCCTTGCATCAAACTCAGAAGAAGAGATTGATACACGTTATAACAAGATAGAGAATAACTCCAAGGAAATATAGACAAGGAAAAGAGAGAAGTATATGAAGACTTCACAAATATAAAACATTAGCTAGAAATTTATAAATACATGATTTATGTGGACATAATTTTGAAATTAAATAACGTAAAAGAAAACAAAGATACAGAGAGATATACCATGTTCATTAATGGTTTAACGTAAAATAAAGTTTTAATTAACTCAAAGCTAACTATAAATTTAATGCAATTCCAATAAAAAGATCTATCACAACTTTTGAGAAAACTTGGATACATAGATTCTAAATTTTGTGTAGAAGTCAACACATTCACACATAAGTAAGGCAAACTTAAGTAGAAGTATTTGGAGGTATTTGCAATGCTGAGTATCTTTCATCTACCCCTCCAGGTTGATGTTCTTCATTTACATCTTTGTATGTCTTTGAATGCTGAATCCTATGGGCCACATCTGCTAGGTTCCCTGTCTGTCTGTGTTCTTCAACTTTGTTCACGGGACAACAGTAGGTACTCTCTTCCAGCTCTTTCTCTACTGAAGATCAAAGATCCTACATTTACAGCTCTAGAAAAAGAAAATAACTAAATAAACCCTGCCAATGGTCCTATATTAGGTGTATATAAATGTATTACAGTGTTTGTCTCATCTTGTTACAATTTTCTGTCTTCTCTGCTACAGTGTTCTATTTAAGGGCACTGTTATCTTTATTAATTAGTATACAAAAACATATCAGTCAATTAAAACATCTTTTAGGCTGGCAAGAACATGACCTATTTACCCAAATGTAACAAATACTTTATATTCAGAATTATTATGTCACTATAGAAAACATTTGTAGGTTTAAATCTAAATAAAGTTTAATGTTTAAACATGAAGCTGGCAGTTGGGGGGGGGGGAAGCTTTTTTTTCTTACATAATAACCAAACAATAAACTCTAAGAAAGTTCTATTTCAAAAATAAATGAAAACATTACTATCTGTAGTTATTGTTTAACAGAGACACAAATCCAGTCCAAAAAAATTTTTTGAAACCCCAAAGAAAATAATGCAATTGCCCAGAAAGCAATCAGCCATTTTGAATACTTTGATATTTAATAAAGATAACTTTGTCTCTGCAAGCACAATTTGATAACCAGTATTATATTCTAGATAAATGAAAAAGAACACATCAAACAATGCACTAGAATTTAATTTGAATGTAGAATATACTCTCCCTGAAAAAAATTAAACTACTACAGAAGAAACATTTTATTTTATTTCTTTTCTTTGAATCTCCTTAACTAGATAAGTAATATAAAATACAAATGTGAAAAACAAAATATTTAAATATATTTCTTAAGTGAAAGATTACTGACAAGTTATAAGAATATATAAAAAAGCGTAAAGATTTAAAGATTGATATATTTAAATTTATAAAGTATTATTTAAGATATAAAGTCTAAAAATCCAACAGTTCAAAGAACAATAATATACTTTGTTTTAATATGATATAGGTATCAAACAGTGATACATTATGTATGTAAATAAATTATGTCAAATATGATATTTCTAATTTATTCTTTTTAAAATATAAGTTATTTGCTTTTCTAGGCACAATCCATTTGCTGATCAAACTTCTCAAGAATTTTTTTTTAATATTAAGAATTACCTGCAGAGAGTTTTTCAAATGAAGTAAGCTGACAACAACACATTTAATTTGAAACCATAAGGAAGGTATAATAGACATACAAAGACCAAATATAGTCTGTTTCAAATTTCAATTAAAATTTTTGATAAAAATAACACAAGCTCTACTTGAGGAACATACTCAATTTATAGAGTATTATATTACATTATATTTGAGGCTTTGTATCTTGATAAATTCCATGTGTAGGGTCTTTTAAGCATAAATGTATTACGGAATTAAAAAACCAAAGTAATATGAGAGCATTAGAATTGCTTTTAGTTGTACAATGTGAGCAGATATGACAAAATCCTGTTGCTGTTTACAGAATAAATCAGAATAGAAGGAAGGAGATCACCAAAAAGAAAATGGCGAATATAAGTTAATATCTTGTTCCAATTAACTCTTTCTTTGCTCTTTTCCTGAACTTTCATGTATTATCATAGTATTATAGGTAAAACTGACCTTCCATATTCTTCCCTATCATCCATGAAATGTTGCACCTGGCATTCATTACCTATGCTAATTTTACACTACTTTATATTGCCAACCTCATTCTTACTATTTTCCAAGAAGGCTTGCTTAAATGTCATATTTTCCTGTGCTTTCCTTTATTTCTTGGCCACTTCATTACTTTTAACATTGTTTCCTCCATACTAGACATGTTCCAGGTTAAGATATCAACATGCCCTTATAAACTTTATTGTAAAAAAACCTCTGAAATATTACTTCCTCCTAAAACCTCTAATCTTCAAAAGGAAGTAACTCATGGAGATACACACACACACACACACACACACACACGTGTGTGTATATATGCGCTATATATGTGTATGTATACACACATGTGTGTATATATAGCATATATACACACATATATACACACATATATGTATATATATAGCATATATATACATATATACACATATACACACACACATATTATAAACATGGTATATCTCTCCATATATTTAAGTTTTCTTTTATGTCTTTGCAATACCTATCATTAGAATTTTTCTAGGAAGGGACTAATTCTTATGTGGGAACATTATCTGATAAGTCATGTGGGAGGTGAATGTCAGTATGGGGACATAGGACTGCAATAACCAAGGCCTGCCAAAATGAAAAAAAAGAAAAAAATAAATTCTTTAGTCTGCATTAGAAAGGCATAAGACATTAGGGGAGGGGAGGGGAAAAATAGGGGGATTTAGAGGGGAGATAAACAAGAAGAGAAAAAGGCTGAGGAATTAAATGGGAAGCTAGAGTCCAAGTCGCAGTGTGTATTTGGTTGTTGTTCCTCTCAAATCTACATTGTTGATTCTTGTATTGTGTTGTCCTAATCATTCCTGCAGTTGCATCATGTTGTATTTATATTGGCTGAAACAGTGCCTTGTGTAAATGTGTAGTATATGCCCTCCTTACTCAATATTCTGTAAAGTAGGCTTCTTACCTTATTTTTATTCTATAGTCATCAGGGTTAGAAACTGATAGCCTCCATCTAATCCAGACATCTACCAGTGTGCACCTCTTCCGCATAGCAAGGGAAAGATATGCGTCAGTAGGGATGAATTGTAATTGTACACAGCAAATCTGAAGTGTTGTGTAATGTCATTTCCCAGTCATACCGTTACTATGGGAACACTACTGAGACTAAGGTGACCAGCAGACCTCATGTGCAGACATTTCAATATAGCTCAATATTATTTTCAACAATAGATTGAGGTAATCCATCTTCTCTGAGTGCTTTTGTTTTACATTTTTCTAAGAGAAAGAATTTTATTTGGGTGATGTGTTATCACAGAATGTGAAGAAGACTCTGTGCCATTTCAATCCAAGACACTGCAGAGAGAAATTACTTCATGTTTTTCATAATCCAATGAGATATGTCTAGGAGAGAAGAAGTGATTGTAAATTAATAGGCATGTCAAAAACAAAAACATTTATTCAAAAGAACTCAGAGTCAGTTTCTTCAGAAATAAATCATGAAAAGGGTTAAACACTTAGAATTTATGGATTCCTCTCCAAGATAAATATTGATATATATGTGACCAGTTTCTATACTAGGACTTTATGAAAAGAATGTATAAATGACTGCATCCATGCTATGGTAGGAGATACATTACAATGTACATTTAGTATAATTCTACACCATAAAAATTGGTTTTTGCTTCACCAAATAACTGGGTAAATATAAGATATGGTTCAAAGAAGTCCCTCCATTCTAGTCTGGTCTGTGTTCCTTTTTATTCTGAGTCATCCATGGACCCCTGCTTCTCAGTTTCTCAGTTGTCTGTGCCATAGTTCCATCTGATCTGTCGCTAGTTCATCAGGTACTCTGTTTTTCAAATTATAATTCTTATTCCTAGATTGGTTTTACAAACTGTCTAAAATTTCATAGTTTAATTAGTAGTATTTTCTGCTGGTTTTTTAAATCAATTGCGATTTGGAAAAACTGATTTTTTTTTAAGAGGAAAGAATTCTCTGTCCTTAATTAGTTTTCAATCTGGAAATGGCTTTTTTTATCTTTTCGTGAAGGTACTGTCCATTCATCTCTGTACATAATCCCAATGTCCTTCATACAAATTTGAACTATTTTTAATCTTTTGTATTCTACTACGATTGGGAGCTAATTTTGATCTTCTTACTTTGGCAAGAATGGAATATTCTAGCACAGGAGTTGAAAACAGATCTCACCCTGGGGTAGCAATATGTGTAACACTGTAATTACATTCTGTAATGAATAGAAAAGCTCAGAGAATAAAATTTTAGCAAGAAAACACACTATAACTTATTGACCATCATAATTGTTCTGTGCACTCAAAAGATGAATCCACATGTGAATGGCAGTGAAAAGCTTCTCCACCACAATCAAGTTGGCTTCATTCCCGGGATGCAAGGCTGGTTCAACCTACACAAATTAACAAATGTAGTTCATCACATAAACACAACTAAAGACAAAGACCACATGATTAACTCAATAGACACAGAAAAGGCCTTATTAATTAATTAATTAATTAATTATTATTATTATACTTTAAGTTCTAGGGTACACGTGCATAACGTGCAGGTTTGTTACATATGTATACTTGTGCCATGTTGGTGTGCTGCACCCATCAACTCGTCAGCACCCATCAACTCGTCATTTACATCAGGTATAACTCCCACTGCAATCCCTCCCCCCGCCCCCCTCCCCATGATAGGCCCCAGTGTGTGATGTCCCCCTTCCCGAGTCCAAGTGATCTCATTGTTCAGTTCCCACCTATGAGTGAGAACATGCGGTGTTTGGTTTTCTGTTCTTGTGATAGTTTGCTAAGAATGATGGTTTCCAGCTGCATCCATGTCCCTACAAAGGACACAAACTCATCCTTTTTTATGGCTGCATAGTATTCCATGGTGTATATGTGCCACATTTTCTTAATCCAGTCTGTCACTGATGGACATTTGGGTTGATTCCCAATCTTTGCTATTGTGAATAGTGCCACAATAGTAAAATTCAACATCCCTTCATGTTATAAACTCTCAGTAAACTAGGTATTAAAGAAATCTACCTCAAAATAATAATAAACATTTATGACAAACTGGCAACCGATGTAATAATGAATGGGCAAAAGCTGGAAGCATTCCCCTTGAAAACCAGCATGAGATAAGGATGCCCTGTCTCACCACTCCTGTTCAACATGGTAGTGGATGTTCTGTCCAGGGCAACCAGGCAACAGAAAGAAATAAAGGGCATTCATATAGGAAGAGAGAAAGCCAAGTTATCTTTCTTTGCAGATGACATGATCCTACTTCTAGAAAACCCCATTGTCTCAGCCCAAAAGCTTCTTAAGCTGATAAGCAACTTCAGCAAAGTCTCAGGATACAAAATCAATGTGCAGAAATCTCTAGCATTCTTATACACCAAAAGGCATGCAGAGCACCAAATCATGAATAAATTCCCATTCATAATTGCTACAAAGAGAATAAAATACCCAGGAATAGAGCTAAAAAGGGAAGTGAAGGATCTCTCCAGGGAGAACTACAAATCACTGCTCAAGGAAATCAGAGAGGACATAAATGGAAAAACATTCCATGCTTATGGATAGGAAGAAGCAATATCATGAAAATGGCTATACTGCCCAAAGTAATTTATTAGTTCCATGCTATTTTCATTAAACTACCATTGACATTCTGCACAGAATTAGAAAAAATCAAACTATGTTAAAATTCATATGGAACCAAAAAAAGAACCCGTATAGTCAAGACAATCCTAAGCAAGAAGAACAAAGCTGGAAACAGCATGCTACCCAACGTCAAACTATACTATAAGGCTACAGTAACCAAACCAGCATGTTACTTGTATTATTCTGTTCTCATCCTGCTAATAAGGAGATACCCAAGACT
This sequence comes from Macaca thibetana thibetana, assembly GCF_024542745.1. Taxonomy (NCBI): domain Eukaryota; kingdom Metazoa; phylum Chordata; class Mammalia; order Primates; family Cercopithecidae; genus Macaca; species Macaca thibetana. Next base: position 6,142,592 of record NC_065597.1, on the reverse strand, counting down.
GGGTAATTTATAAAGGAAGAGGTTTAATTGACTCTCAGTTTTACATGCCTGGGGAGGCCTCAAAATCATGACTGAAGGGGAATGAGGAGCAAAGTCATGTCTTACATAGTGGCAGGCAAGAGAGCTTTTGTAGGGGAACTCCCCTTTATAAAACCATCAGCTCTCATGAGACTTTTTCACTATCACGAGAACAGCACAGTAAAGACTTGGCCCCATGATTCAGTTATCTCCCACTGGGTCTTTTCCACCACCACAATGGATATTATGAGAGCTACAATTTCAGATGGGATTTGAGTGGGAACGCAGCCAAACCATATCAGTCCTGATACAAAAACAGACACATAGACCAATGGAACGGAATAGAGAACTCAGATGTAAGCCTACACACCTACAACCGTCTGATATTTGACAAACCTCACAAAAACAAGCAATATGGAAAGGAATCCCTATTTAATAAATGGTGCTGGGAGAATTGGCTAGCCGTAGGCAGAAAATTGAAACTGAAGCCCTTCTTTATACCTTTTCAAAAATTAACTCACAGTGGATTAAAGACTTAAGTGTAAAACCCCAAACAATAAAAACCCTAGAAGAAAATCTGGGCAGTACCATTCAGGACATAGGCACGGGCAAAAATTTCGTGATGAAAACACCAAAAGCAATTGCAACAGAAGCAAAAATTGACAAATGGAATGTAATTAAAAAGCTTCTGTGCAGCAAAAGAAACTATCATCAGAGTGAACAGACAACCTACAGAATGGAAGAAAATTTTTGCAATCTATCCATCTGACAAAGGTGTAATATCCAGAGTCTATAAGGAACTTAAACAAATTTACAAGAAAAAAAAATTGCATTAAAAAGTGGGCAAAGGACATAAACAGACATTTCTCAAAAGAAGATATCCATGCAGCCAAGAAACATCTGAAAAAAAAGCTCAACATCTGTATCATTAGAGAAATGCAAATCAAAACCACAGTAAGATACCACCTCACGCCAGTCAGAATGGCAATTATTGAAAGATCAAGATGCCAGACACGGTGACTCACACCTGTAATCTCAAAACTTTGGGAGGCTAAGGTGGGCAGATCACCTGAGGTCAGGAGTTCGAGACCAGCCTGACTAACATGGCGAAACCTTGTCTCTACTAAAAATACAAAATTAGCCAGATGTGGTGGCATAGCCTATAATCCCAGCTACTTGGGAGGCTGAGACAAGAGAATCGCTTGATCCGGGGAGGCAGAAATTGCAATGAGCTGAAATCACACCATTGCACTCCAGCTTGGGCAACAAGAGTGAAACTTTGTCTCAAAAATAAAGTCAAGAAACAGCAAATGTTGGCAAGGTTGCTGAGAAAAAGGAATACTTTTACATTGTTGGTGGAAATGTAAATTATTTCAACCATTGCAGAAGACAGTGTGGTGATTCATCGAAGATCTAGAAGCAGGAACAGCATGTGACCCAGCAATCTCATTACTGGGTATATACACAAAGGAATATGAATCATTCTATTATAAAGATACCTGCACGTATTGCATGCATATGTTCATTGCAGCACTATTCACAATAGCTAAGGCATGAAATCAACCCAAATTCCCATCAATAATAGACTGGATGAAGAAAATGTGGTATATATACATATATACACACCATGGAATATTATGCAGCTATAAAAAGGAACAAGTTCATGTCCTTTGCAGGGACATAGATGGAACTGAAAGCCATTATCCTCAGCAAACTAATTCAGGAACAAGAATTCACACACTGCGTGTTCTCACTTATAAGTGGGAGCTGAACAATGTGAACCCATAGACACAGGGAGGGAACAGCACACACTGGGGCCTGTCATGGGTGAGGTTAAGGGGAGGGAGAGCGTCAGAAATAATAGTTAGTGGATGCTGGGATTAATACATAGGTGATGAATTGATCTGTACAGCAAACCACCATGGCACACATTTAATTATGTAGCAAACCTGCATATTCTGCACATGTACCCCATAATTTAAAATAAAAGTTGATGAAAAAACATACGAATGGGTATAAATTATACAGTAGTTCCTCGTTATCTGTGGTTTCACTTTCCTTGGTATTAGTTACCCACAGTCAACTGTAGTCTGAAAATATTAAATGGAAAATTCCAGAAATAAACAGTTCACAAGTTTCAAATTGTGGATTGTTCTAAACAGCTTAATAACACCTAGCATGTTCCAGCTCCATCCTGCCTGGTACATGAATCATCCTTTGTCTATCATATTGATTCCGTATACCCTACCCAACCCTTAGTCGTCAATATTGTTTGCTCATTACATTCAGCCATCACCATTGCCATGACTTGATGATCCAGGATCACCCCCAGCAGATGATCCTCTATCTGATATAGCATCAGAAGCTCAGTTGTAGCTTAATGGTACATCAAAATGCCTATGTCATTCACTTCACTGCCTCTCATCCTGTAGACATTTTATCATCTCACATCTTTACAACAAGTATATTTTGAGAGACCACATTCTCATAACTTGTATCACCTTGTATAGTTATAATAATTCTATTTAATTATGAGTTATGATTGTTAATCTCTTACTGCGCCTAATTTATAACTTAAATTTTATCACATGTATGTTTAAGAAAAAAACATAGTGTATATAGAATTCAGTGCTGTCGATAGTTTCAGAAATGGGGGTGTTGAAAACTATTTCTCATGGATAAGGGGGGATTACTGCAGTTGTAAGCTTACATGTGCAAAATAACAAATATCATTCGTTCTTTCTTTAACTCAGTTAGATTTCTGTCCTGAAGTTACAATTTTTCAAATGAGAGAGAACTTTGTCTACTCTATCCAAGGTAAAATTTGGAATTTTTTACTTCCATACACTTCAGTTATTCAGTAGTCAATTCAGATTCACAGTTCAGTTATATTGAAGTTAAAACACTACCACAAAACTTTCCTCTCCCCACAACTATCTGTTTTTTTAAAATAAATTGTAATGTGTGTATTTAAGATATACAAGATGATAAGATACACATACACAATAAAATTGAACAAATTAGCATATCTATTATCTCACATAGTTACTCATGCCTCCTATTGCTTATGGCAACTATGAACTCCTCATGTAGCAAAAATCCTGCATACATGTAGCAAAAATCCTGCATACAATACGTTATTATTAACTGTAGTCTTCATGTTGTACATTAGATCTTTCAGTGTGCTCATCCTACATATTTTCTACTTTGTATCCTTTGACTTGTATCTTCCTATTCCCTACTATCTGTTCAGATTCTAAGGTCCAGGAAACTTGGTAGGGAGAAAAGTCTTAATTATGGTTTGTCTTACGTTTGCTTCCATTTACTCCTATTTGCCATGGCTAGTATGACTTGTATGACTATGACTACTATGACTTATCAGTCCAAACAACACATAGAAATCCCCAGACAGATTTAGATAATCTGATTCTCTTGTCTAAACTTTATTTTCAATTTTTTTATTGTGCCCTCTCTGAGAAATCACAGTATTCCCTTTTATCCCCAAGAAAGTGGCCCGCAATGCACCTCTTTGTGTCTTGACTTTTTCTCTCTTCTCTGTAAGCTAAATTCCATCCTTTGAAAGGAGCATACTGAAATTTTGAAATCTCTTCTCAGATTCTTTAAGAGCTATGGAAATAGAGGCTCTGTCTCAGCCAAATCAGGAAGAAGCAAAACATAGCCACCACTCCTCCTTGTCAGTCTCCTCCTATGAACTTTGACGTTTTTTGAGATTGATACCTTCCAGTTCTTCACATAAGAATAGTGCAAATATAAGAGAAGCTTTGCATAGTGTCCTTCCCCTGGAGTGTATTGAAAGGAGGCATGGACAGAGTCCATGTACCCAGGATTGCTTCTTATTCTTTCGTTTTCCCCAAAATAAAGGGAACAGAGAATCCCATTCTGCTTCTCTAGTAGAGCTTCATAAATAATGAGAGGCCCTCGTGGTTATGCTACTTGAGTACAGAAAGGCTAATTAAATTCAAGAAAATTATATATGTGGTATATCATCAAATTGTTTAATCTGCTAAGAGATCACCAAATTATAGTCTTACACTGATAAAACACATCATGTGTCTTTCACTGATAAAATCACACATCACGTGTGGAAGAACAAGTGAATGAAGATACCATGCATGGTTCAGAAAAAAAGACCCCTTAAGGGCATCATAGAGAAAGGTAGAAATGTTTCAACAAATGAAAATTTTACCTCCTAAATTTAAGGATCATTTTGGCAAATTTCACAGCCATATCATAAAGGCGTTTCCACTATAAAGATACTATCTTGAAAATTGGCACACACAACTCCAGCTTCATTCAGGTATACTGTTAGATATGTTATTTCACTGTATTTTAAATGTCTTCCTTCCCTCACTAGCTGGCTTTTAGAGAAAAGGACACGATGGACTAATTGAGTACTGCTTACTTACAAGACAAGCATTGGTAATATAGGTTCCAAGGGGCTACATTGATATAAATTGCAGAAAGGAGCTTGAGAATCTTCCCAGCACCATATAGGGCTTATGGCTTCTTGTGTGTTATATCACTAAATATCTTACCACCCAATAGTAGGAAAATTAACTGCATACTTTCCATTCACTCTTCCAAGTTCTATTCTTCATCTTTGTTTCATGCCTCCAAGAAGCTAAACTGCATGTACTGCCTCATGGGCACCCTTACCCACTAGCTTCTCTCTGAGTTTGGATAATTCAAAATTCCAGGAGATTAGAGTGAGGGAAGAGACTAAGGTCGAGATATTAGATATTCAGCTTCCACTTAACCAGTCACTTTGGCAAAATCCTTTTGTGAAAGGCTGCTGCCCCAGGTACATGGTCCTTTTCACACACCTACTCACTCCCTGCTCCCATTAAATTCTCTCTTCTCTTGCCATTAAATCTAAGATCTTTTTCCTTTGTTTTGCTAGAGCTGGGGTACAGTTCCATGTTTCTTTGTCTTTCTGAAGCCTACCAACACATTTGTAATCAACACCTTTTTTAAACCATCTTAATGAACCTGTTAGGTGTGCCATCTGTCTCCTTCTGGGACCTTTATAGATATGGGCAGTATTCATATTGTAGTGTACATCTTTCTCTCTGGCATACTGTAAACAGCAAAAACAGAAATCTCAATTCAATGAAAATGTATTACACCTTTGTTAAATATTCAGTGTTTGGTCTGTGTGAGTAAATAGGGCAGTGCACTTTTGGAGAACAGTTACATTGGATATAAGGCTACCCCATGTAACTCTTGTTGATTTGGTGTTCAAGGGATTTCATATTTCCAGCTTTACAACCTCTGTATGAAAACAGAAGGAAAAGGAAATAACATGCAAAGCCAGTGCCTGAAATTGTACATCAGAGATGAAGCAATTTAAGTTGGACAATGAGGAGGCCCAGCTAGCTCAGTCATTAGAGCGTGAGACTCTTACATTGGCATCAGCAGCACCAAATGCCTAATTCTTGCCCGTGAAAAGTGTTTTTGTTTTGTTTTACTTTTGAGAAGAAGTCTCACTCCATTGCACAGGCTGGAGTACAGTCATCTCGACTCACTGCAACCTCCACCTCTCAGGTTGAAGCGATTCTCATGCCTCAGCCTCCCAAATAGCTGGGACTACAGGTGATTGTCACTACACCCGGCAAATTTTTTGGATTTTTAGTAGAGACGGGGCTTTACTGTGTTGGTCAGGCTGGTCTCAAACTCCTGACATCAAGTGATCTGCCCTCCTCTTCCTCCCAAAATACAGGGATTACAGGTGTGAGCCACCGCATCTGGCTGAAAAAAAAAGTTTTAAAAGAAAATATATGTCTATGTGTTGACATAAGCTGTTGTGGGAAGTCAGGGACCCCAAACGGAGGGACCAACTGAAGCCGTGGCAGAAGAACATAAATTGTGAAGATTTCATGGACATTTATTAGTTCCCCAAATTAATACTTTTTAATTTCTTACACCTGTCTTTACTGTAATCTCTGAACATAAATTGTGAAGATTTCATGGACACTTATCACTTCCCCAATGAATATCCTTGTGATTTCCTATGCCTGTCTTTACTTTAATCTCTTAATCCCGTCATCTTCTTTGTAAACTGAGGAGGATGAATCGCCTCAGGACCCTGTGATTGTGTCAACTGCACAAATTGTTTGTAGAGCATGTGTGTTTGAACAATATGAAATCTGGGCATCTTAAAAAAAGAACAGATAATAGCGATGTTCAGGGAATAAAAGAGGTAACTTTGAACTGGCCGCTGGTGAGTCAGACGGAACAGAGCTATATTTCTCCTCTTTCCTAAGCAAATAGGAGAAATATCGCTGAATTCTTTTTCTCAGCAAGGAACATACCTGAGAAAGAGAATGCACCCTGAAGGCAGGCTTATAGAGGGCCCCTTTTTAAGGTGTCCTGTCTTTTATGGTCGAAGTCGAAGGGATGAAATAAGCCCTGGTCTCCTATAGCGCTCCTAGGCTTATTAGGTGGAGGAAAATTCCCACCTAATAAATTGTGGTCAGACAGGTTATCTGCTCTCAAACCCTGTTTCCTGATAAGATGTTATCAATGATAATGCATGTCCGAAACTTCATTAGCAATTTTAATTTCTCCTCATCCGGTGGTCCTGTGATCTCGCCCTGCCTCCATTTGCTTTGTGATATTTTATTACCTTGTGAAGTACATGATCTGTGTGACCCACACCCTCTTCGTGCACTCCCTCTCCTTTTGAAAATCACTAATAAAAACTTGCTGGTTTTACCACTTGGGGAACATCACGGATCCTGCCAACACGTGATGTCTCCCCAGGACACCCAGTTTTAAATCTCTCTCTCTTGTGCTCTTTCCCTTTATTTCTCAACCCAGCCGAGACACTTAGGAAATAGAAAAGAACACACGTTAAACATCGGGAGCGGGTTCTCCCGATAATAAGCAACAATAAAAATATTTTTCAACAAACGAAACATTGACATTTTTAAGTGAGTTAATTTCGCTATAAGTTATATGCTTAAATAGATTGTACATATTTTTCTAAGTGTAATTTGTTCATATTATTTTTGAAACTCTAATTTGGGAATTTTTCTAAAGACAGTTTTTAAAAAAAGTGAATGTGGCCATTGTGGTGGCTCAAGCCTATAATTCCAGCACTTTGGAGTCTGAAGTGGGTGAATCTTTTGAGTCCAGGAGTTCAAGATTAACCTGGGCAATATGGTGAAACCCTGTCTCTACAAAAAAAAAAAAAAAAAAAAAATTAGCCAGGTCCTAGCTACTGAGAAGGCTGAGGCGGGAGGATCACTTAAGCCCGGGAGGCGGAGGTTGCAGTGAGCCGAGATTGCACCACTGCACTCCAGCCTGGGTGATGGAGACCCCATCTCATCATAATAACAAAAATAATAATAATAATGAATGTAAAGCACACTGGCAAATTGATATCCTCATGTCCTCCTTTCCCTATATTTGTTTTTGTAACTTTCCCTTCAACATGTAGATGTGGATGTCACATTGCAAACTTGGCACATCCAACAAATTCCCAGTGCATGCCATCATACCTACTTTGCTCATAGACTTTCTTATCTAATTTTTGGAAAATACTTTCTTCTTGTTACTTAGGCCAAATGCCATGAAGTCATTTTGCTCTCCACTTTTGCTGTCACCCACATTTAAATCAGCTAATCATAATGACTGCACTTTTAAATACACCTGTAATCACTAATGAGGGGGGAACTTTTAAGACCAAGTTAAAACCTGTCATTCATTGCTCAAAGGTCTCCATTAATTTCCCATATCATTCAGAGTAAAAGCTAAATATGTTAAACAGCTTATAAAATCCTCAACAAAACTATCTGCTACCCATTTTTCTACAAATACTCTTTCTCTCCTTTGTTCTGTCTTTTCCAGCCTTACTGATAACCTTTTATGCATGTATGTTCTTGTGCTTCTTTGTGTATATGTATGAAGGTATGTATTTTATACTTATTCCCTTGCATATAAGGGATACACATATGTAGGTAAATTATGTAAATGTGTATTCATTATCTCTATGCTTTATTTTTTCCTTGTACATTCAGCTCCCCTTTTCTAGAATGCTCTTCACATATTTCACCTAATTCAGATCTTTAAGTAACAGTTTCTCAGAATGCCATTTCTGAAATACCTATTTAAAATTAGAAGTCTTACACCCTTTCTAATTCTTCTTTTCTGTTTATTTTCTATTATATTATTAGGTTGGTGCAAAAGTAATTGCAATTTTTTGCCATTGAAAGTAATGGCAAAAGATTACTTTTGCACCAACCTAATACTTATCATTATTCAACATTCCCTATTTCAATGTGCTGTTGTTACTTAATATTTGCTCTGTCATGAAAGAATTTTTCATGAGGATGGAAATTTTTACCTGTTTTAAATTTTTACCTTTCCAGTCTTATGTCCCCATATCCTAGAAAAGTGGCTTTCACATTGTAGGTGTCCAATAAATATGTGTCAAAAGCACAAAGAATAAAATGTGATGTTCAGCTATATTATCCAATATTAAATACATCAGCAAATATGCATAAGTTTGTTTGGGTGCATTAATAGTTGCCTTCTTATCTTTCTGGATTGATTTTGATGGTAACAATGGTTTCTTATTGGTGGAATGTTTCCGAAGTAAAGTTCTGCAATAGTTTCTGACTCCATAATGACAAATTTTAATATTTTAATTGGAGACTAAAGCTATTTGACTCTAAGAACTCTGGCTTTTGTGTAGGTGTCAAGAGAGCAAAGGTTTCTTCAGTTCCATTGTGCTTACACTCTTATATGCTGAAAAGGAAGCTTTTAGCTCAGAAATTTTTATAATTAGTATCAGAATAAATGTGTACCCAGAGAGACCTTTCCAGACTGTCCTACATAAAACAGTATTCCACCCCCATTCAGGGTACTTATCATATTACTTGTTCCAATGTCTATAGATCATTAAGACTTTCTGAAATTAAATATTTTCTTTGTTTAATGCATTCATTTTCTGTATTATTTTTCTAAACAAAATTGTTATGAACTCAGGGACTACGGCTGTGATGTTTATTTCAGAATCTTCATGCCTTCTAGCTTGCTTAAGAAGACATAGAAGATGCCATTGATGTTTATTTAATGAATGAGTGGGTGGATCCTTGATTGTTCTCTGTATAATGTATGTTAAAAAAAGCAAAATTCGCTTTTAGCAGTTAACACATGTTCTAAACTCTCAGAAAGTTCCATTTAAAAACATAAAAACAGAGAGATTAAAAGGGAAAAAACTCAGTATGCATCTCTCAGAATGGCAAAAATCCACAACATTGACAACACCAAATGCTAGCAAGGATGTGGAGCAACAGGAACTCTCATTCATTGCTGGTGAGAATGCAAAATGACATAACTACTTTGGAAGACATTTTGATGGTATCTTATGAAACTAAACATATTCTTGTCATATGATTCAGCAATTATGTTCTTTAGTATTTACTCAAAGGAGTTAAAAACTTATGTCCACACAAAAACCTTCACACAGACATAAATAAGAGATTTGTTTATAATTGCCAGAACACGGAAGTAACCAAGACTGCCCCATTGCAGCTTAATGAGTAAATAAACTGTGGTACATACAGACAATGGAATATTATTTAGTACTAGAAAGAAATGAGTTATAAAATCATGAAAATACGTAGAGAAATACTAAATGCATATTACTAAGTGAAAGAAGCCAGTCTAGAAAGTCTACATACTGTATGATTCCAAATGTATGACATTCTGGAAAAGGGAAAACTATGGAGACAAGAAAAAGTTCAGTCTTTATCAGGGATTAGGCGGGATGAAAGGATAAATCGGTAGATCACAGAGAACTTTTACCACCGTTAAACCATTCTTCCTGATAATGTAATGGTAGATACATATCATTATACAATTGTCCAAACCCATAGAATGAACAACATCATAAGTGAACGCGAATGGAAATTATAGTATTTGTGTAGTAATGATGTGTTCATGTAGGTTCATCAACTGTAATAAATGTATCAATCAGGTGGAGGTTGTTAATAATAGGAGAACCTATGTATGTGAGGTATGGGGGTGGGAATACTTTCTGTACTTTCTGCTCAGTTTTGCTGCCAACCTAAAACTTCTCAAAAAAATAGTCTATTTTTCCCTCAAGAATGCAGATTGGGGACATTGTTAACATGCCTCTTCCATTTGGAAACACAAAACAATGTATAGAAATACACATAGTGAACGTTTTCCAAGACACAATGCAAGAACTTAATGGGAAAACTGAAATAAACCACAGACCTTTTGAAAGAAGAAGCAGGTTGCAGCCTACACCATGAGCCGGGGGAAAAATGTAAGTCCCCATTGTATGAGAAGGGAGAGGACTGCCTCTGGGAAACACACTCCCACCAGAGAACCCGGCAATCCACACCACAGGGGGAAGGCCTTAACACTTCCCAGCGCTGAAGCTGATATAGGGAGCGGTGGGGAATATATGAAAAGGAGCAGCAGTGGGGAGTGCTTTGCATGCAATCCCAGTCTCCAGCATGAATGGAGAAAAGCCATTCCTGATTCAACCTTGCAGGAATCTTGTGGAAGCCTGCCAGATAACTCAGGCAGCGGTTGTTGGTTGCAAGAAGCTCCCAACTAAGATTTGTAATACAGTCTCCATTGAGGACAAATTCCGTTGGGCAGAACCGGTGGATGAGTGGGAAATGTGCTGCAGCTACAAGTGCAGGAGCTGGGCATCCCAGCTTCATGGGTAGACTGGGAGGGGCATGGCCTGAAAGCTGCCATTCCTGTCCTGTCTCCACTGGGAAGGCACTGGCCAGGGGCAGTTTTGAGTTCTGAGCACAGACTGCCTGGAACTTAGGTAGCGTGAGACCCACCTTGGTAACTGAGTAAGAGCTGGGTGGGAGATATGGTTTAGATCTGTGTCCCCACCGAAACCTCATGTTCAATTGTAATCTCCAATATGGAGGTGGGGGCTAGTGGGAGGTGATTGGTTCATGGGGATGAATTTCTCATGAATTAGGTTTAGTAGCATCCTCTTGGTACTGTCCTCACAATAATGGAGTGAGTTCTCCTAAGATCTGACTGTTTAAGAGTGAATCGCAATAGCACTTCTCCCACTGTCCCCCATGCCCCGCCTTGCTCTTGCAGTGTATGATGTGCCTTCTCCTCATTTGCCTTCCTGCATGATTGTAAGTTTCGTGAGGCCTCCCCAGAAGCCAAGCAGATGCTAACAACATGCTTCCTGTACAGCTCTCAAAATCATGAGCCAATTAAACCTCTTTTCTTTATAAATTATCTATTCTCAGGTATTTGTTTATAGCAATTAACATTGCCTGCAGCACCCTGGCTAACCAGTTCCTTAGTCTGTCCACGTGACCACTTCATTACTATTACAACCAGCATTTGAGAAAGCCAACAAATTAAGACTATTTATAACCAGGGAATATAAAGGGTCTGTCTCTCCTCTGTCACCCTCATCAGAGTTAGTGCTGGTACCTACTGCTAGGAGACTTGAGGACTGGTCACATCACTGAGTCTCTTGCAGACATTCTGTAACACCAGCCTGGGGTATGGCAGCACCACTGGGTGGCTAGACCTAGAGGGACAGCAGCATTTATAGTAGTCTGGCTCTCAGGGACTCCTATTCCTAGGGGAAAGGGGAATGCACCACATCAAGGGAGTACCCCATGGGACAAAAGAATTCAGACAGCAGGTCTTGAGTCTCAGAAATTTCTGCATGTGGAAAGTTTCCTTCAGCAAAGGCACAAATGCAGTGCTGGGCTCAGCAAGGAGGGTCTGTGGCTCTACACCAATAGTCAGGCAGCCCTGGTGCTCATGAAGGGTCTTGGAGAAGGAGATTTCTTTTCTTCCTCGTCCACCACTGCAAAACCACCTGGAGCTTCTCCATGGGAGCTTGGAATGGGTTCACTTGTAAATAGCCTTTCTGGAACACTTCAGGGTGACTGTATCCCCACAGGATGAGTGTCCTCCAGGTTCAGGCTTGCATGAGGAGCAGAGTCACAATCCTTCTCTACATGGAACATCAACATTCCTGCAGATGAAAAAAGATGTCTGTATGATCTGTAAAGCCAGAACACTGAGTCAGGAGTGTGACGGGAAGGTGGATTGCTTTCCTGCTGGTCTAGTAGGGGAGCTGAGGTGGCTCCCACCATTCACCCTGATAAGATCTCAGTGTTTTACTAGAACTGCCTCTACTTCTGTCAAGCTAAGCTATGGGTACACAGAGTGATATAATAGACTTTGGAGACTCAGAGCAGGGAGAGGAAGGAAGATTTGGGATAAAAAACTACATATTGGCTACAATATACACTACTCAGGTGACTGGGGCACTGAAATATCAGATTTCACCGCTATACAATTCATCCATGTAACCAGAAATCAGTAGTACCCCAAAAGCTATTGAAATAAAAAAAATATAATTTTTAAAAGTTTATTACAAATTTCTATTAAAAAGGAAAGGAACTCAGATAAACACATTACAGTAGTCATGGTTTTTAAGACATCCAATTAATATAAAACCTTATCACTACATGTTATCAACAAAATGGTTAATTGTGATGGCTAATACTGAGTATCAACTTGATTGGATTGAAGGATACAAAGTATTGATCCTGGATGTGTCTGTGATGATGTTGCCAAAGGAGATTAACATTTGAGTCAGTGGGCTGGGGAAGGCAGATCTACCCTTAATCTGGGTGGGCACAATCTAATCAGTTGCCTGTGTGGCTAAAATATAAGCAGGCAGAAAAATATGAAAAGAGAGACTGGCCAAGCCTCCCAGCCTACATATTTCTCCCATCCTGGATGCTTCCTGCCCTTGAACATTGAACACTGGACTCCAAGTTCTTCAGTTTTGGAACTTGGTCTGGCTCTCCTTACTCCTCAGACTGCAGATGGCCTATTGTGGGACCTTGTGATCATGTGAGTTAATACCTAATAAAACAATTTCCTATATATATACACATACACACACACACATATACACAATTCTGTCCCTCTAGAGAACCCATTAATACCTTTATATATAATATATACATTGTTTACATTAATGGTAGTTATTTTATATAATTTTCATTATAATTCATGCTCATTATGAAAAGTATTCAAGCCAGAGTTTAAGAGGATAATATAGGGGCATTTTAAAATAGCACATCACCATCACCACCCATATCAAAGATAGTCACTTTTAATATTTTAATATTTTTCTTTCTGACCTTATTATAAAAAAGTGTTGTTATTGTTTTTTATTTGTGCCCTTTACAATTATAGCATGCATACTGTTTTCTTCCTGGACTTTCTCTTTACATAATAAGTGGAAGGAACATATAGTCTTTCCTTTAAAATAAAAGGAAAACTAAAAGTACTTAGTTGGTTTCAATTGGTTTGCTAAAGGCTATACTGGGACTGCCCTGAGTAAATAAAGATGTATGCTCAATCTAATGCATATTATTTTTCACAATATTAGATAATTATATAATACCATTGTCATTGTCAATAGCTACATATATTTTGAACTGATAGGTGATTGTTTATTTCATATATTTTTGGCATTTCACTTACTCATCAGCAGAGATTTTATTGCTTAAAATATGATCTACTTTTAGGATTTATTTTCTAAAAGTGAGTCCCAGAAGTATAATTAATATGTCAAAGGTTTAAAAATATGTTTAGAGTACTTAAGACATTTTGCTAAATACACTATCAAGGATGTAAAGTTGCTGTGTTTATATTTTTCTATTTTTAAAATGTTTTTATTTTAACATTAAGAATCAACTGTGAAATAGCACATATGATCCAAAATACTTCTTCAATGTATTTTGATAAAAATGCTTACATTTTTACAATTATCTTTTTGTATTTAAAAAATGTCACCTCATAAGTACATCTTCAAAAATAAATTTGTTAATGGACAGGTTTGACATTTAAAAAAATCAATTGCAAATGTTATCTAAAATTTACATCATCTCTGACCAAGTAAAACTAAATCTGAATTAAAGTAGTTTTTGAATAAGCTCTTGAAAAAACTACACTATGTTAATTAATAAGCTAAAAGTAAATTAAGAGCATCTGTGTTCTTCGTGCTTCCTGATGCCAACTTAATTCATGTACTATCTTCACTTTTGGAGAAATTTCTAACAGGGTTGCACATTTATTTTAGAAGAAGATTGAAGACCATTATTAAATGAGTATTGACTCATTTTCTCTCCAAATACTTGAAGCATAACATATTATCCTGTGAACGCAAAGAAGTTATAATGATTGTGAAATTTAGGTTACAATCTTTTGCCTGAATAGCTTAGAAACTCTTCTGCATTTTTCATTGCATTGATTACTGGTACATTATGAAACTCAAAATATGTGGGCAAAAGGAATAAAAAAATTTAAAGCTAATATACCTGCCTAACGGAGCCGACAATTTATTTTACACTGCCAGAAAGTTTGAGTTATATACTTTGTGAGAGATAGTGATTAAACTTACAAGGTATGTATAACTGTAATAAGTCTGTCAATAGAAAAGAAAACCAGCATTAAGCCACGTTGATCTCTTTTCACCAAACTAGGCACATTCTTTGGTTTAATTCATGCAGAGCTGGCTGAGTGGGAGACTGGAGTTTTATTATTCAAGTTATATTCCCCAAAATTAGGAGGCTGGCATTTTTCAAGGATACTTTGGTAGGCCCAGAAATGGGTGCTGCTGATTGGTTGGAGATGCAATTATAGGGTTTGGAAAATAGTCCTTATTCCTGCTAAGTCCAGTTCTGGGCAGGGACACAAAACTGATTGGTATGTCAGGGTGAAGCCATTGGTCATCAGAAATGCAAAACCCTGAAAAGACATTGCTCAAAAGGCCAATCTTAGGTTCTATAAGAGTGGTGTTATTTGCAGGAGTAATGAGGAAGTTGCAAGTCTTGTGACCTCTGGAATAACAGCTGGTAATAGTTTATGTCTACACCTTAGTAGAATTCAGTCTCCTCTCATCCTCCTAACCTGGTTGTCTCTCATTAGTTTTAAAAAGGCAGTTTAGTTTTGAGGAAGACCTATTATCATTTAAACAATAAACTAAATGTTTCCCAAAGTTAGTGTATTAAGCCATGCTCACCCTGTTATAAAGAAACACCTAAGACTGGGTTATTTATAAACAAAAGAGGTTTAACTGACACAGTTCTGTATGACTGGGGAGGTCTCAGGAAACTTAGAATCTTGGCAGAAAGTGGAGAAACAAGGCACATCTTACATAGCAGTAAGAGAGAGAACAGAGCATGAGAGGGGAACTGCCAAACACTTTTGAAACCATCAGATCTCATGATGACTCACTCACTATCATGAGAACAGCATGTGGGAAACTGTCCCCATGATTCAATCACCTCCCAAAATGTCACTCCCTCCACACATGGGGATTACAATTGAAGATGAGATTTGGTGGAGAAACAGAGTCAAACCATATCATTCTGCTGCTGGCCCCTCCCAAATCTCATGTCCTTTTCACATTTTAAAAATGATCTTACCTTCCCAACAGTCCCCTAAAGTCTTGACTCATTCCAACATTAACTCAAAAGTCCAAGTCCAAAGTCTCATCTGAGACAAGGCAAGCCTCTTCCTCCTATTAGCCTGTAAAATCAAAAGCAAGTTAGTTACTTCCAAAATACAATGGGGGTACTGGCATTGGGTAAATGTTTCCATTCCAAATGGCAGAAGTTGGCCAAAACAAAGGGTCTGCAGGCTCCATGCAAGTTCAAAACCTGGCAGGGCAGTCATTAAATATTAAAGCTCTGAAATGATCTCCTTTGACTCCATGTCTCACATACAGGGCATGCTGATGCAGGTGGTGGGATCTCAAGGGCTTGGGCAGCTTTGCCTTCATTGCTGCTTTCATGGGCTGGCATTAAGTGCCTGCAGCTTTCCCAAGTGCACCATGCAAGTTGTTAGTGGATCTACCATTCTGGGGTCTGGAGGATGGTGGCCCTGTTCCCACAGATCCACTAGGCAGTGCCCCACTGGAGATTATGTCTGGGTGTTCCCACCCCACATTTCCCTTCCTCGCTGACCTAGCAAAAGTTCCCCATGAGGGCTATCTCCCTTCGGCAGACTTCTGCCTGGACATCCAGGCACTTCCAGCCATCCTCTGAAATTTAGATGGAAGTACCCAAACATCAATTATTGACTTCTTTGCACCCACAGACCCAACGCCATGTGTAAGCCACCAAGGGGTGGGGCTTGGACTGTCTGAATCAATGGCCTGAGCTGTGCATTGCCCCCTTTTAGCCACAGCTGGAGCTTCAGCTGGAGTGGCTGGGATGCAGGATGCCAAGTCCAGAGGCTGCACAGAGCAGCAGAGTCCTAGGTCTGACCCGGGAAACTACTTTTTCCTCCTAGGCCTTCAGACCTGTGATGTGAGGGGCTGCTTTGAAGATCGTTGACATCCCCTGCAGATATTTACCCTATTGTCTTGGCTATTAACATTCAACTCCTTGTTACTTATGCACATTTCTGCAGCTTGCTTGAATTTCTCCCCAGAAAGCGAGATTTTCTTTTTGACTGCATCTTCAGGCTGCAATTTTTCCAAATTTATATGTCCTGTCACCTTTTGAATGCTTTGCTGCTTAGAAATTTCTGTAACCAGATAACCTAAATCATCTATTTCAAGTTCAAAGTACCACAGATCTCAAGGGCAGGGGCAAAATACTACCAGTCTCTTTGCTAAAGCATAGCAAAAGTGACTTTTCCTCCAGTTCCCAGTAAGTTCTTCGTCTCCATCTGGAACCACATCAGCCTGGATTTAATTGTCCCACATTACTATCAACATTTTGGTCAAAACCATTCAACAAGTCTTTAGCAAGTTCCAAACTTTTCCACATCTTTCTCTCTTCCTCTGAGTCCTCCAAACTGTTTCAACCTTTCCCCATTACCCAGTTCCAAAGTTATGTCCCCATTTTCAGGTTATATTTATAGCAGGACTTCATTCTACTGGCACCAATTTAATGTATTAGTCTGTTTTCACACTGCTATAAGAAATATCCAAGATTTGGGTAATTTATAAACAAAAGAGGTTTAATTGATTCACAGTTCTGCATGGCTGGGGAGGCCTCAGGAAACTTACAGTCATGGTGGAAGGTGAAAGGGAAGCAAGGCACATCTTACATGGCAGCAGGAGAGAGAGAAAAGAGCACAATAGGGGAAGTGCCAAACACTTTTAGAACCATCAGATCTCATGAGAACTCACTATCACGAGAACAACATGGGGGAAACCACCCCCATGATTCAATTGGAGATGAGATTTGGGTGGGGACACAGAGCCAAACTATATCGGTTAGCTTGGCTCAAATACAGGAATGATTAAGGGCAGTTTGGAGGTTAAAGGCACATTGAGTGTTGGTTACATCAGATCTCTTTCATTGTCTAATTTTCTCACTGTTTTAACTTCTGCAAAGGCAGTTTCAATCTTATCTTGTGTTCTCGATCTTATCTTGCGTTCTCAGTCTTATCTTGTGTTCTCAAGGTCCCTGATGCTTCTCGTGTGTCAGATCTATCAGTAAGTGTCTAATATACATTTGTCTTATTAAATATACAGGACAACTATGTGCAGTCAAAATACTATTAGTATTTTCAGTTTCCTAATGAGGACCATTTGAATAAGGGGTTGATTAATTTACCATACATCTTAGAATAAGTAATGGAAGCAAATCTGTATTGTTCGACAGCATATGCTCTTGACCTCCTCCTATGTAGATGCTTTTGTATGTCTAAGTCCCACATTACCCTCAGCATAATGGTCTACACAGTAATGACTTAATAAATGTCTGTTGTTGTAATAAAAACAAACAGTACTATTTTGTTTATTTATCAAAAATGTATTCAGACATTTAACAAGGCTCTGTGCCAGGCACAGTCTATAATGCCATATCTTCATCCCTGTGTGCATGCATATAGCAGTTTTTGAATAGCCTTTGTCTAGCAGGGGAGAAAGGATGTAGGCAAATGTAGGACATGAATGTTGTAAGAGAGTTTATTGTTTAAGACATTCAATGTGGTCACAGTGAGGAGGTTCATAACTCTGCCTAGGGGGTGGAGTGGAATCAGAATATATTTCAAAGAAGAATCGATTATGAAATGGCTCCTGAAGGTAAATAAAGATTGACAAGAAAGAGATGATGCAGTTGATGGGCGAAGCAGCAGCAAGCCAAGCAAAGGGAAATTCAGATTCAAAGGCAAAAAGTGTGTTTGATAGAGCACAGCACGTTTGGAGAAATTAAGAAATTGCACTGACTATTTAAATTATCCTTAAACATCTTTTAAAATCTTACCTAATACAGATGTACTTCAGGATTCTGGAATTTCTGAAAGGGAGAAAAATATTTTTTGAATGCAGTAATCACCTGGATGTAAGGAAAGGAAACACTTGAGAGAGGCTTAAAAAGCTTCCAAAAGCTGCTCCAGATCTAGTGACAGACGGTTGTGAATATGTAGGAGGCCTGACATTCTTCCTTTTTGTACTGGGTTGGCAAATTTAAACAGTACTTTTTGAGGTAGGATTGTCTGAAAGGAGGGGGCATGGGGCCCTTTGATGAGTCAACATGAAATGTGTCTTAATTTCAGGGAACTGCGTTGAAAGTTATTGTGAAGGTGAGCATTATATTTTAAAATAATTGCCCCAAAGTGCTCAATTACATGTTTCTTAGTAACAACAGCTGTTAGTAGGAAAATAAAGATCAAGTTCTCAATCTCTCTAATGTACCCTTAAGAGATAAATAAACAGATTAAGGCATTTTATGAAATATATCTTGCATTTGGTGGTGACATTTTGCTGCACAGGATTAATAAAACAACACTGAAACAAAGATATGAGCTTTCCAACTTCTATTATTTTATTACCTTTTCCTATAGTTCTACAGGAGTTTGGTAGAAAGAGCCTTGGGGTCAGAGGGGTTGGATGCGTGCATGAGTTATTCAATATTCTCATATCTGTTTCCTCAATTATAAAACAATAATAATAAAACTACCTCTCTCTGATGGGTTTGAGAGGATTAAATGAATTAGTTATATAATTCATATACCTATAAATAGGAAATACCTATCTTAAAGTTCCATAATGGCAGTGGTTTAACAAATGCTTGCTTTCTTCTATTTCCTATTGATCTGGTTTCAAGGTAAGTGAAACATAACTCCCACCGTAAATATAAATTATCCAGTCATGTCCTGTAGGCACAGAAAATATATTGATGACTTAAGTTTATTTGTTTTCTCTTTTGTGAGATGGGCTTAAAATTTTAAGAAATTTCAAGAAAGAAATCTTTGCCTAATTGGCCTCTGGGAAGTTCTGGATAAGAAATGAGGAGGTGCTCATGTTTTGATTATGTGCATATCAATATGGGGAAAGGTCTGTCATAAGAATGAGTCCCAGATGCAGTAGGCTTTGTATAAGTCCATCTAGCATTAATCAGTAGGAGGAAAGAATTCACTGGTGACATCTGAAAGGAAAACAAAGGAGGTAAGAAAGGCTCCAGGAGATGAAAGTGCCGTGTCTGCTTTGAAATCCATCACACTCTCAACTGACTTGACTTAGACATCAGACTTTTAGCCAAATGCTTTTTTTTTTTTTTAAATTTTGAATGGGCATCAAATATATCCTCATGGTACAAAATTCACAAAGCACAAAAAGTTATGGAGGAAAAAGCTTGCTTCCCATCTTTGTACTTCAGATAACCAGTTTCCCTACTTAGGAGCAACTTCTGTCATCGATTTATGGAGTATCCTTTAGAGAAAACTAAACACCTAAAGCAAACATAGTTTTCATTCTTTTTATATAAATGGTAGTGTATTAGGCACACTCTTTTGGACCTTGCATTTTTCATTGAAAAATATAACTTGGGAATTAATTTATACTGATACTGAAATTACTTTCACATTTTTAACTGAGAGGAACTTTTTTTTTGTTTTTTTTTTGACAGAGTCTCACTCTGTCACCCAGGCTGGAGTGCAGTAGCACAATCTTGGCTCACTGCAAGCTCTGCCTCTGCCTCGAGAGGAAGTTAACTTTTAACTGAAGAATATAGACCCTGGAATCCATGACACCACAAGAGCATTTCCTGATTTGGTTTCAGTAGTATGGCATAACTGGAATCCTCACAGAGTGTGCCTTCACGTTGCCATAAATACACATTTATCATTATGTTATTTATTGGTTCGTTCTACCCAAGGAGAACTAATAGGAAAAGAAGTAGAAGTATCAGGGTATCAGTTTGGCTGAAAATGACGCCTTCTTATACATATTATGGTGCCACCAAGAGAAATAACAAAATTCCCTGCTATAATGTGCTCAAATATTTGTAGAACTTTTTGTGAGCCAGCAGAGAAAGAAAAATCTCCCCTCACAAGAAAGAAAGACACTGCCAGATGCTGATTGCTTCCACCATTCATATGATCATGTAGAACTCAGATCCTGCTGGTTTGCATTCTCAGAGGAGGGAATACCAGGTGGAATTGTGGCCATGCGGCATTGTCATGAAGAATAGGAGATTTGCAGCTGTCATGGCAAGGAAACCCTGGAGCTTCAGAGATTTTAGATTTTATTAGATTTGATTGAATGTTTAAGGAACCATTCTTCAAGTAGAATGATGAATACAGGCAGATTCCAAAAATCTGTAAAAACAAAACAAAACAAAAACAAACAAAATCAAGAAACCTCATTGGGCACTCACATATGGTATTTTTTATTTTTATTTTTTAATAAAATTGGGATCTCTTTATATTGCCCAGGCTGCTCTCTAAATCCTGGCCTCAAGCAACACTCCTACCACAGCCTCCCACAGTGCAGGGATCACCAGCCATATGTGGGCTGGGTGAGCCACCACGCCTGGTCCGCATATGGGATTTTGACATATCCAATCTAGCCAACATTCATTGAGCATCTACTCTGCACAAGATCTTATGCTAGGTTCTGAGGATACAAAACCAAATACAAAGTATTATTGAATAAATAATAGAGAAGGATGTGATAAATTATCTAACTTAGGTTTGCATCACATTGTGAGAGCTCAGCTTCTCCAGAAGTCTGCCAAAGGAAATTTCACAAAGGTGATTATTTATGAGCTTTACTCGTGAGGGATAAATGAAAGTTTTCAGAGTCAAATTAGAAATAGAGTTAAAAAAATCATTGCAAATTCTATTATAACCAGCTGAGCTCAGAGGTCCATGGGAACATAGACCACTGGTCTTTTCAAACTAATCTTATGTAAGAAGTGAGGGTAAGGGAGGAATTCCTGGTAGAGGTGATACTCGAGTTTAGTAGGTGTTTAAGCACAAAAATAAAGAAAGTACCTTCTAGAAAGAGAATGCAAAAGGCAACAATGGGGTCTTATCTGATTTATTTATATTACATTCCCATCCCACAGCACACTGAGCAGATCCATGGCTGTATAAAAAATAGATTCATATATATGTATATATACATATATGTATATACATACATATGTATATACACACACATAAAGGATGTTCTTGATTATTTTTAATGGGTATGAGAAAGGCTAAATGCACTTAAGAAAGAAAACTTATTATAAGCAAAAAAAAAAAAAAAGAATATGTAGTCAGATTCTAGGAAAGACACTAGGTGAGGACTGAGGAAGGAACAGATAGGGCATTTGGAGCTTCCTTTAGTTGTTAGAATATAAATAAGGAGTATGGTTAGAGTGCTCATGTTATTCAACAGACATTTATTGTGTATCCCTAGAATGTAAACTCCATAAAAGAAGTGATCTTTTGTACTTCATGCACTGTTCCATCCTCAGTGTTTAGATATATGAATCCAGGCACTTTTTCTTGATGTATCAATAACTTTGCTGAATAACAAGTGTACACAGTGGGACAGGGTAGGCATAAGGTACTATGGGAGGAAACAAAGATGACTCTCAGCTTCTGTCTTCAACCAGCGTTTGATCTAGTGGAAGAATTTACAATCAAGGTGATACTTCCTATTTTACCCTTGCTTTATCTAACATTTCTAGAGCAATAAAAATAATAGCAAATATGTTTTAAAAAACAGTCTATTTAGAGCTCTAGTACATATTAGGTTGCAGTTTTCCACCTGTCAACTGCAGAAACAAATCCTCTAAAATATAGTGAAATAAAGAAATGTGATGGAGAGAGAAAACCGTACTTTTTTGTCACAAAATGTCAGTGATAACAAACTGAGAGGAAATTAATGGAGAAGGTCTACATTATTTTTTTCTTAAAAAATTGAAGCCAGAATAAGCTGCACATTGCTTACAAGGAATTTCAAAGTAACAAGTAGGCCTGGCAGCCAGAGTTTGCCCACTGCTCCAAGTGCTATCACAGTTTACTCTTCCCCATGGCTGGTATGCGTGTTTCAGCTCATTTCTCACCATTATAAATAATTCATTAGACACTATATGTAATTCACAGCCTTCTTTGAACATTGGAAGCCACAGACATGCCTATGCACTGTGGTTCCAGCTACTTGTGAGTGTAGATTTTAGGTGCCAAGATGTGGTTCAGTAAATTATTAGAAGCATATTAATTAGCTGTTCTTCATTAGGCAGTATTGCAAGAAAGATCAGCTACAGAATGTTAACTGGTAGAAGATCTGATTTATTGCCTATCGTATTAAGTAAAGCCAAACAAAATTTGGTACAAGTTCATAATCTGTTGCACTAATTAATTCTGGTATTCACTAATGAATTCTAATATTAATAAATCAGTGGATGCAGTGAGCATAACAAATTTTGGATAATGAAGTGATATTTGTATGTTTAACTTTTTGTCTTGTCCATAGAATTTAGAGCTGGAACAAACATTAGCTGTCATTTTGTCTAGTCAGATCTTCTAAGAATGACAGAGATGAGGCCCAGAGATGAGATGAAAAGTAACTTGCCCAAGGTTACATTTCTAAATACTCAGGGGAAAAAAATACAAACACAAAAACAAAGGGGAAAAAAAGCTGGATTCAGGTCCCCTGCCACGACCTTATTTTGTTGTTGTTGTTGTTGCGATTTGATAATCCCTTGAAACAAAATAAAAAACTGCAAATGGTCAAAAATATTAAAAGTCCACATTTCTTTTTTCTCAAAATATGTTCCCCAAACCAAATTCATCAAAATTGCCTAGGGAGCTGGTAAAAAATGAAAGGAATTGGCTCCCATAAAAAAGTTATATAGACTTAGAATACCCATGGTTGACTCTTCAAAAACTATATAATTTTTAAGCATCAAAGGTGATTTTTATGCAAGGTTGGAAACCCACAACTATAAATAAACTTTCCCACATTTTATATTATTCTTCGGGTTGTATTCTTTCAGCTCCATGAAAACAGAAGTTTACTCTGTTTTGTTAATTGCTATAACCTAGGAACCCAGGACAAGACTCAATACCAGGCACCTAAGAAGTGTTTGCAAAATGAATGACTGAATGCCTGAGTGGATGCATGAATGAATGAACAGGTGACAAATGAATAACAAATGAATAAAGTAACAACTGTCAGCATAGAATTTTCCAGAAGTTAAAATCATGATTCTTACACACATGTGAAATGAACACATTTCAAAGATTTTATTCAACTCATTAACTAAGGAAGGGACCAGTCAAATGCTAATGATCGTTCTCACAAAATTTAAGGAAGAAGAGTTTATCTAGGCCTCCAGCAAAAACATTTAAGGAAAAAAATAAAATAAAATCAGGGTAGAATAAATTTGCTAAGTTAGATACAAAGCTTTCTCTTGTCCTTCAGGGCAAAACATCATAATCTTTGGGTTATCTTTTCTAGGAGGCAGAAATCTATAAGTTAACATGAAACTTTACAGTGTCTGGGTTCTAATCAAATAACAAATAGCAAAGTCAAATAAAGGTACATCTCCTAGGGAATTGAACAATCTTTAGGTTAGCCTTTTAAACCACACCCACTGACTGTGAAAGATCGTGTAGTCACACTGTTTATTTCCAAGTTTCCATAATTTTTCTTAACATCATGTTCAGCCATATGCAAAGATGCACTATAAACAGCCTTTTATATTCCTTTTTATATTCCTCTATTCCTTTTATATGGAAAGGAATTAATTATTATGAAATGAAATCTCCAAATAGTTACAACTTTAGGTAAAAATGAGGCAGCAAATCAAGGTGGAGTAATATAAATATACACAGACAAAATTGTAGGAGAGGACAGAATATCAATCTAATTTCTTTGGGGTTGTATCAGCACTCGAGAGAGAGAAAGAGACATAGAATATGATGCTATAGCCTGGGAAATGGTTCCCAGTCCTCTATTGAGATATAGTTCTACCAGGGGCTCAAGGATTAAGAAACCATGTAAGTGGCAACACAGCTCTTGAGTCAAGAGAACAGATTATATGTGCCAGTTGCATGTCTACGGACTAGACATTTTATGTGTGTCAGTTTACTCCTTAGGGGAATGCTAGATACGATAGTGTATACTTGGAAGATTAGTTTTGAGGACTGAATGAGACAAAGCAAATGAAAGAATTATATATCAGTTTTTGCTTATATCACCATCCTATTCTGAAAAAAGCGACTTGAGACTTGGTTTCATGAAGGAAAGCCAGTTGAACAGTGCCTGAATCTCTAGTCACCAACACAGATTTAAGTAAGGTGCTTCTCAAACCAGATGGTACAGAGAAAAGTCCAGGTTCCTACCATACCATTAGAGTGCAGCAGTGTCTGCTGAGTAGTGAGTAGCTGGTGCAGTGCACAGGTGGCAAACATAATACAAACAACTACAATGGAGATGGTTCCTAACTAAGAACAGAAGTTCCCAGAACCAGGCTAAAAGTGATGCTTGCAGTAGTAAAGCCCCCAAAAGTCTGAATCAGGGAAAGAATGTGAGGCAACCTAGAAAAGAAAAAAAAAATAGTAACCTGCTTGTAGAGAAAAACTTTGTACATGGAAGAGCTTGGCTAGGCATTCAGCAATCTATCAACTAGAGCCAAGCCACAGAACCACTGACTGATATGGTTTACTTGTTTGCACAATTGTTGCTTGTTTGATTTCCTTTTTTATCTAACTTTGTCCCCAGGTTTTTTTTTTTCCCAAAATGATGTCCTAAGAAACATATATTGTGTGCAGTAATGATACATTGATATTTATCATCATTTGCATAATAATTAGCAGTGGGAAGAAATATCTTGATCTCCTGCCAATATTTTGTTTTGTAGCACTCTGTCAACTACTTGACCTTGCCTAGCTTATAAGATCAAATGGAGCAAGGGCCATCTCTTTCAGTGCCGCATTAATTCCAGGGCACAGTACATCACTTGCATATGATAGACCTTAGCAATCATCTTCTATTGTACTAATATAAAGATGAATACATGTTGAAAACACACACTATACACTATAGTGAGCATATGAATGTGTTCATCGTAAGATTTTCTTTCTTTACTTCTTGAGACAAGGTCTCATTCTGTTGCCCAGGCTGGAGTGCAGTGGTGCAATCGTGTCTCCACCTCCCAGGCTCAAGTGATCCTCCCACCTCAGCCTCTTGAGTAGCTGAAACTGCAGGCACACGCCACCATGCATGGCCAATTTTGTATACTTTGTTGAGACAGAGTTTCGCCATGTTGTGCAGGCTGGACTAGAACTCCTGAGATCAAGCGATCCTCTCGCGTCAGCCTCCTAGAGTGTTGGAATTACAGGCCGCTGCACGTAACCTCATAAGATCTTCTTGTCTTCACTTCTAATTTATGCTAATTGCCACTGGAGTGGGCAGTTATGTGGTCTTTTACCAGTTCATGCAGATGTTTATTGCCTCCTGGACATGTCTGTTGTCCCTGCAGTGAGGGATGTCTCAGGAATTCCCTTGGTGCTCACATGTGTGCAAATAAACCAGAATGTGGAAAAGTTATAGTACCATGGAGGAAAACATCTACCAATGTGGGAAAAGAGTTCTCACCCCTGCCCACCAAAGAAAGATGGTCCTGAAATGAATTTCCCATACCACCAGCCAGTACTTATAACCATTGAATTGTCTTTTCCTCTTTCCAGTGATCTCTATTTCTGGTCTATGGGATCTTACTTCCTAGCAAAGTACTCTCATAGAAGCCTCTGTCTCATGCTCTGCTGCTAGAGATATCAGACTTAAGTGTAACTACTGCTGACCTAAGCATGAATTGCAATCATTTTCCCCAGGGCGAAATTCTAGTCCATAATACTATGGATTTTATTTGTAATGGACATTTTCCCCTACCATTAGAGCAGTATAACTCTTGCGAATCTGAAAAAGAAAGCCATAGCTAAAGTATGACAAGGTACCTCCTCACCTGAATAAATAATTTTCCTCCCTACCTGAGTGAATAATTTTCCTCAGTGGAAATTCCAATCCATAACATTATGGCTTTTGCTTGTAATGAATATTTTCTCCTACCATTAGAGCAGTATAACTCTTGTGAATCATGAAAAGAGAGCCACAGCTAGGTGATGAAAAGTTATCTCTTCACCTGCCTAAGGAAATAATAGGCAAGCTATTCACTCTACGACAACTTCGGGGACCAAGGGAAAAAAAAATGAATGAGAATGGGAAAAAGAGAAGTCTTTTAAAATATTGAATATGTTTTACCCAGGGTAACTATTGTTCTTTTCATTCAGCACTCACAACTGTATTTGTAAAAAGACACTGAAGTCCCCACATTATAGATGAGGAAACTAAGATGTCACATGGTGACTTCCCCTCCAAACACACAGTTGGCAAAAGACAGAGTAGGACCATGAACATGGTTTCATGGCTACAAGGACTAAGGGCTATGGTTTTTGCACTGAACAACATTGTTACCAGAGTTACAAACAAAGTAAATGCCATCATGTATATGTTTATTGTCTGGGAACTGGTTAAAAAAAATGAGTGAATGAGTGTGTGTGTGTGTGTGTATGTGTGTGTGTGTGCACGCCTGTATGTGTGTGTTGTGTTTAGGGAGTGGAGAAGGGAGAGAAGGACAATGGGAGAGGAGAGAGCAGAAAAAGGAAAATACTTTCATGCTTTTCAGAAGGAAGAGCAATTTATAAATCTAAACGGAAGGAAACTAAAATATTCTCTCCGTTGAAGAAAACTCCTTATAAG
The DNA here is from genome assembly GCF_024542745.1 of Macaca thibetana thibetana. Classification (NCBI taxonomy): domain Eukaryota; kingdom Metazoa; phylum Chordata; class Mammalia; order Primates; family Cercopithecidae; genus Macaca; species Macaca thibetana. Next base: position 6,115,492 of record NC_065597.1, on the reverse strand, counting down.
GTTTTGGTTTTAATCTATTTGCTTAGCTATTTTAGCTGTAGTATTTTAAAATGGAAATGGCAAGTTTAAAACTATGGACTTCCCACATTTGTTTTACTGAGTAATATTACAGAAATGCCAATAAGTTCAGAGGGACTGTTCATTTAAAATACATTCCAATTGTTGAAACATAAAAACTGACTAGTGATTGATTTTGAAGTCATGAAGTGACTTTTATAAATGCATTTATAAATGCACATTTATAAATGCATAAAGTGTTAGATAAAATGCATCCAGCTCCGATGAATGATGGGGGTGTTTCTTAAGGCAGAGCAAGTCTTGGTTTTCTCTCTCTACATAGAACATTAACCAAGGTCAGAGTGTGCTTAAAATCAAGTTTGTGTAACTCTTTGATATGCATCCTTAAAAATATCATATCACTCATGTCCTGTAAAGATTAGATGATAGCTTGAACCATATTAATGCTAGATTTAAGTACATCAAATTCATAAACACTTTGTACTGTACTTTATTAAAAACAACCTCTTGGTTTAATCCACTAGAATTTCATAACATTTTCATTATTATATCATTCCGTATCTCAAGAATCCTGTGGAGTCTGAATGTTTAATCCAGTGATTCTCCACTGTGGGCAATTTTGCTGCACACCCAGGAGATATCTGACAATTCCTGGAGACATTTTTGGTTGTCACATCTTACAATGAACAGGACAGACCCCATCCCAATTACAATGAATTATCTGGCCCCAAATTTGAATACTGTCAATGTTTGTAAACACTTTAACCCATCTTTAAAGAAATCCTGCTTTAATCCATCTTCACAGATGACTGAAACAAGTACCTGAGAACCTAAATTACCGAAGGTCACATAGCTGGTCAGGTATTCTTTCCCAGTCTTAGGAGTAGAAGCCAAATATTACCACTTATTAATATGTTACCTCCATAGTAATTGTGATTGCATGCTCAGTCATGTTATAAAAATGTCAGATTAAAGGAAAATCTCTCTTTATTTGATTTGCAAAGTCAAGAAGAAGACATGCAGGACTTGTGGGGGCAGGGTTAGGGCAGTGCTCTGACAGGATCTCAGCATGGGTTGCCTTTGGTTCCTGGAGCTGTCCCAGGACTAAGGGACAGAGGACACCAGATGAGAAGAAAGGCAGGCAAAAGAAAGTCTCACTATCAAATTAAAACTTAGGTGAGGGAAGAAAGGGAGAATACGGGGACTTGTCCAGGGAGGGAGGAGAGGTGATTCATGAGGATATTCATGTGGATGAAGAAAGAACTGCCTGGAGCAATTCCTTGATTCAAGTTAAACTGCCCAGTGCGTTTTAAGTGATGCCTGCAGGTGATGTTTTGGGTGTGCTCAGAACAGTTTCAGTGATTCTAAATTCAGATGAGCTTCAGACACACAAGAGAAGCGAGTTTAAAAGCAGGAAATTCTGACCCATCACCAGAAATTCTGATTCATTAGCTATGGGTTGGGGCTTGGCAAACTGTACTGTAGCAAACTCCCATTATTGATTCTGATAGTGAGGGTCAGAATAAGTCAAATCCTGGAGGTAGCCAGACCTGAAACACAGAACGAGTACACCTGGATCCACCTCTCTGTCCTTGTAATGTGTAGCCCAGTATTCAGAAACATTGGTGATTTACTGTTGGGTTTCCTACTCAACTATCTAAAACCCCTTTTAAGGACACTACAGAAGACACTCAGGTAAATAAAATGTAAAATTATAAAATACAATGTAAATCTAAGTATTTTATAATTTTAGTTACCTGGAAATAGTTTCTACCTAAAGCTCCCTTTCCATCAGGAAGCAGGTATTAAAGTCTCCCCTTCTCATTCATTTTTTTTCCGTGGTCCTTCAAGTTGTAGGAGAGTGAATAGCTTGCCTATTTTTTTTTAGGTAGGAGAGGAGATAGCCTTTCATAACTTAGCTGTGGCTCCCTTTTCTGGATTCACAACAGTTACACTGCTTTAATGGTAGGGGAAAATATCTGTTACAAACAAAATCCATCATGTTATGGATAGAAAGTATTCTAGGTAAAGTATGACTTTGGGATTTTCTTGGTCCATTTGGTCTTATTCCTTCCAACAGCTATGAGTGACTGGATATAGATGTGGGTTTCGATGGGACTGAAAATGGCCTTGAGGGATTAGGACAAGCTGGCCAGCCCTGAGTTACCATCTTTTCATGTAGGCACTCACTGACATGCACATCTTTTAGTTTGTTTTTTAGCTGTCACCACATTACCTTGCTGGAAACCATTACTCCTGTCGGGTCTCTGGCCTTGTTCTTCATGAGTTTGTTCCTGCATCCTTGAGTCTGGCTGTAATGCTTCGCCAGCCCTGCAGACTCTGGTGGTCATTTAATCTCCCTGATACAAGCATTGTCCTGGGTGCTTATCCGTCCTCCATTCCTCATATAACTTCACCCATTACATCTGATTGATAAGTTTTTGTCTTAAATACTCCTCAAATCCAGTCACCTTTACTACCTTATTTCTGATTCCAATTGTTCACTTGGATCATTATAGTAGATTTCAAACTGCTCCTTCTACCTCCAGACATGAAGGTCCTGAATCCACATACTGAAATGCAATACCTGGATACTCAACATGTATAGAATAAAATTCTGAAATTGATGTATTTTGGCATGACTAGCAAGTTGCCCACCCCCTTGGCTCCTGCTACATCCTACCTTGTATTTTAAAGTTCTGAGGTGAAGGTGCTGAAGTAGTCACAGAACACCATGTACACCACTCTCCTTCCTGGCCCCAAATATTAGCTCTTCCCTCTTCCTGGGATGCGAAGCCTCCCTAACTTTATTTATCTGAATAAATTAAACAGACACTTTAAGACTCAGCCTATAACTCACCATCAATGTCAGATACTCTCTGGTCTTCCTTTCTCTAAATTCCTCTGGAAAATTTCATTACTTTTATCATGACATTTACCATCTTGAATGGAAAAATGTATACAGTTTCTAAGAAGTGGTTCCTTAAGCAAGTACGGACTACGTCATGCTCTTTGTTTCTTTCATTTCAGTCTCAAGCAAAATGCCTGGAAGACATAACAGTCATTCAGTACATCCTTGTTGACATAGGAGGTGCTCTGAACATGTGTTTAACTACTCAGAGCTGACCGTGTTTTGAGTCTCTAGTTTGGAGTTTGTTTGTGGTTTTGAGGACTGAGAAGGCTGACATGATACTAAGTTGCCTCCACTTCTTTAGTATGACAGGAAAAAAACTCTACCAAAGAGACCCAGAATAGACAAGCTAAAGTTTATTCTACCCCCTTTGTTCCTGTTCTACTGCATAAGGAAATCTTCTCTCTACTAGTTCCCTGAAAAGTGGTAACTCTCAGTTATATTTGTGAGTTTCACATTATATTGAATGCTCTTTTACATTTACTAATATATCTCCCCTTTTCTTTTGCTCCCCTTTTCTTCCTTTGTTTTAGAGTCCATCATCACCATGTCCTCTTTATTTTCCTAGTGCCTGAATGCCGCCCTTCCCTTCTCAGAACAACCATTCCTTTTCCAAAACTATATACCTAAATGTTTTGAAAAACAAAATATAAATGTTTTAAAAAGACAAAATTGAAGTTACTGAAAGACTCCCCCTTATACCTGACTCCAAGGAAAGTGGCGAATTCATTTGGACTTTCACTGTGGCTACAGTGACCTTAATGGCTTGAAGTGATTTTCCAGCATTATAGCTCAAAAAAGATCTGTCGCTAGTCCGTTCCAGAGCCCTTTATAAAGGTGAGCTATTCATTAACCCAAAAAGGAGAAAGACAGAACGGTTAGAGAAATCACATCTTTGACCTAGCAGAAGCTGTCTCTCTGGCAAATTGCTCAACTATATCAGACAATGTGAAAATCCATTCTTAAACCTTAACAAATGTCCTTTCTCTGACATATTTGCGTAAGACACTTGAGCAATCCTGTGAAAACTATCCTCAATGGTTTCCTAACGTGTTGACTACTGGCAGAATCAGAGGCCAATTTCAACCTGTTCACACCTTTTTCCTTAGGTGCCAATTGCTATTCCCCAGCCCTGGGTCTCTACCGGGTCTCTCTTGGCATATCCCAACCATCTGTCAGACGCGTCAATTCTGGGTTGTCTAAGTCTGCTATTTTATCCAGGGATTTAAAAGCATGTTTTACATTAACTTAGCTGCCTAAAATAAAAATTGAACTTTGTGCTCCCTCTGCCTGGGGGAATCAATTTTATAATGAGTGATCACTGTAAAAAAGTTTCACTCTAAATTCCCGATTCGATTTTATATTTCCTCCAATAAAAAGAAAACTCAAAGCGAGCAAGATTGATTCTTGTTAATTTAAACATTAGCACCAAAAGACAAAAAAGAAGTGCCATGGACTATGATATTTATTTTTAAATAAATGATTAAAAATATGGTATAAGTCTAACAAAATAGAAAACAAAAATTAAATGAGGAGAGGATTTCTAGGATTTTGTCTGAACTGTCAACTAAGAAGTGGTGTGACCCCAGCCAAATGACTACTTTCATTGAGGTTCGATTTACTCATATATAAAGGTTATGTCCTGAGGTCTGTTAATGAAATTAACTTTTTCACATATAACATTTGTGACATTTTTTCCTGTTTTACTTTATGTTTTCATTTCCATTTCGCATTTAGAAAAATGCTTCTCTTTGTTGAAGATTTAGTCAATCACCTATCCTACAAAAAGGCTTTTCTAGGCCGAGTGCGGTGGCTCACGTCTATAATCCCTACAGTTTGGGAAGCATAGGCGGGTGGATCACCTGAGGTCAGGAGCTCGAGACCAACCTGGCCAACATGATGAAACCCCATCTCTATGAAAAATACAAAAAATTAGCCAGGCGTGGTGGCAGGCACCTGTAATCACACCTACTCGGGAGACCTGAGGCAGGAGAATCACTTGAACCCAGGAGGCGGAGATTACAGTGAGCTGCGATTGTGCCACTGCATTCCACCTGGGCAACAAGAGCAAAACTCATCTCAAAATAATTTTAAAAATAAAAGAAATAAAATGGCTTTTCTAGCCAAAGCTGCTCTTTTTTGGCACACTTGTTTTTCAGTTCTCCTTGCACCAATAGCACATTGCATTCTTCTGTCTTAGCACTTACTTTATTGTGCTGTGATTATCTGTTTACTTAGACCTTTACCACACTAGTATGGACAAAGGGTCTACTTTTTTATGATTTTCATCCCATCATCTAGTGCTCAGAACTGTAGCCAGAACACAGTAAGTGCTCACTATATAATTCTCTTTGGCTTGAATGAATGTATACTTACCAAGCACAAATTATCCCAGCCTTACCTCTTTCTCTGGCCACTGCTGCACTGACCAGTTCTGAACAGTCTTTTATCAGCCTGACCTGAGAGCAACTCAAAGCTCTTCACCGTGAACCTGTGTCATACATCTCTTACTTTCTACTTGAGTGCTTCTTGAATACCCTCTGTGGGACACTTGGGGCACTCATACACAAGAAACCAGAAAATGCAAGAGAATTAACGATCCTGGGATCCCATTTAACCAATGCTAGTTAATACATGTTCCACCCTTTATTCCTCTAGATACATAGCTCTGAGATAGTGTGCATATGTCTTCTCAGAATGTTCTAGAAAGGCTGAAAGCTCTAGTCATCCATAGCAGTGGCTTACTATAATATGCATCCTTATTTTGGTTTTCTCTTCTTCCCTATTTCACTTCAGTACCTTTCTTATGAACTATTTCCCAAATAAGATACCTGTACTCAATCCCTTTCTCAGCCTCTGCTTTTGGTTAAACCAAAAATCCACCAAAGTTCATGATCTTGAAATGTTCAAGGAAGAGTGATATCTGTGTTCCTGAAAAGTAAAGGTCCATATTGCAACGTTTAAAGTTTTCTAAATGCGTTAGAGCGTAGTTTTCCAAAATTAATCAATTTCAGTTCTACGTGACCTTTACAGAACTTTGCCACTTTTCCATCAAGAACTGGAGTCCACATCCCTCCCCTTGAATCTGGTTGGACTTTTGTGACTGGCTTGATTAATAGAATGTATAGGAAGTTAAGTTGTGGAAATTTCAAGGATAGATTAGAAGATGCAGTTTCCACCTATCTCCCTATTGGGAAACATTACTTTGAAGCCCTGAACTTCCATATAAGAAACCAAGCCACCCTAAAGATGCCATGCTGGAGAGAACCTATGAAAAAACCAATAGAGGTAGAGATGCCAAGGGGCCCCAGCTGTTCCAGCCCCTGCTGGTGTCTCCCAACTGAGGTTTCACATATGTGGGATAAGAAACCTTTGAAATGACCTGAGCCCCAGCCACATTCTGAACACAAATTCATCAAAGGCTATCAACCAGAACCTTTCAGCTGAGTCATTTCTAAATCCTGACTTACAGAAACAGTGAAAGATAATAAGTGATTGTTGTTTTAACCCACTAAGTTTGGAGTAATTTTTTATGCAGAATATATGACTTTAACACTAGGTGACAACATTTTGTTTTTATTCTATATCTTTCGAATATGTAGTCTTACATCCCTCATGAATACAATAAGTTGATAAAAATAATACTAAATATTTATTGATAGCCTCAAATTTGGGCAAGAAAATGTTCTTTACTTGTGCCTAGGAGATGCAGAGACATTTTCGCATTCTGCCAAACTGGTTGGCCACTGTGGTGGAAATAAATCAGATCACAGAATTATTTTGTGTTGTAAAGAACAATAAGACTAAATAAAATCAAGATAGACTCAGCTAATTATACTTACTCGGTTGCTCAATTTACAAATCATGCAATTGAGGTCTTATAGCAGCAGTAATAACTATGTGTTCAACCTTGCTAAATTTGCTTCTGTTTTCACCTTTAAATGCATCTGGAAACGTTCTTTAAAGGGAGAAAATATCCAAATTAAAATATGCTAAAGTGCAGCAGCAATTTGGTAATCCCCAATTACAGTAAGAATGCTGTAGTGCATTGGAAAAGAAATCCACAAATTATTTGCTATACCTCTTATCAAGAGATGGTTTATTTCTGCATCTTTTGAATTTTGACTTGGCAATACGACTTACTCCTACCACTATATCATAGTAAACATGACGAAGAAGAAGTTGAAAATGGCTCAACATTGGAGCTTGCCCACTCTTCATGCTGAGAACTCTTCAACAATCTTGTGAAGAAGCTCCAGCTAGCCTCCTGGAAGATGGGAATCCACATGAAGAAAGGCCCCATTTATCTTAGCTCGCTCAATAGTCCCAGCTGACATTCCATATATTTAAGCCCAGCCATCCTCAACTGTCTAGTCCTACATGAGCTGGCCCAGGCTAGAACTTCTCAGCAAATTTATAGAATTCCAAGCAAATAATTAATGTTTATTGTGTTAATTCCCTAAGTTTGGGGTGGTTTGTTATATATTAAAAAACTGATTGATGCGAATGGAAGTTGCTTTTATTAGATGAATCACATAAAAATATATGCTTCCTTTTTACCTTTCCAGCACTCCTGTACTCAAGTATAGTGTTGCCAGGGAAAGTCTGTTTCCTTTGCACTGTTCATTCCTGGAAATCACTTTCATGCTGTAATTACAGGCATGATGGCAGTGCTTGATTCTCAAGTGAGCCAAGCTGCTGAACTTAAATTCACTTGACCAGCTGGGTCAGTGAAAATAAATGGCTTTCTTTGACCAGACTTGGCTTGGCTCCCTTAATAGTATCATTTTATATCCCTGGTTCAAGGACACAATTTTGCTGGTCAGGGGCGTATTACTGATAAACATGCCACAAAGAAATAGTTAGCTTGAACAGCAGATGCAATTTTTTTTTCCACACAAGAGATTCCAAAAAGTTTTATTCTTCTGATTTGGCCTGAAGGTCAAACCTCATTAAAGGTTAAAATAACGGTTTGGCTAAGTTTGACTGGGAAGGAAAATGCTAAAATTCTACTTTTCAGAAGCAGTACATTTGGAGCTGGACACTTTGTTCATAATCACTGTGATCGCTTGTATTCTGGGAGTGAAATTGCTTTTCTCCCGTTCTTAAACTGTGCAAAGGAAACTAGGTACGTATCTCATTGTGACTGGTGTACTAGAGAAAACACCTCATTCTTTATGTATTTTCAGCTTCCATCAATGGTTCTACAGCTTAATGTCAAAAATTCATGCACCTTCAAACTTCTCAGGTGTCACATTGTATCAAACACTCCATAATAGATAATCTACAGGCACAGCCTTCACAATAACTATTATGTAGCTCACAGGCATGACACAGTTAACATCACACTTTGAACTGAATAATCTGACAACTTTTCATTTAAAAATAATAAAGGGCTCACAAGGCGCATTTTCCCCATACATGTTTTATTTCATAGCACTTCCAAACTTCTAGTTTGTATTATTCTCTCTCTGACATTTTGCATGTCATATGGTGAGTCTCCTCAGGGAAAGTAAATCAGATTTCTGCCTGGAGTGCAAACTGACTAATAATAATCATCACCATAAAGGAGTCTGTTGTGTTTGGGACCAAAAGTGCTGTCTGGTTGTTATGGCAACCAGGATTTGAAAAGGGATGCCTGGTTGTAAGGGGCAGGCACCAGCATCCCAAAACCAATTCTTCATCCAAGCTTCTCCCAGCAGAATAATTTCCAGTCATTTCTAAAATGGATGCAGAGTGATGGATTGTCAGCTCATATGAACTAATCTCACTCAGGAAAAGGACCACATTTTCATCACAGAATTTGACATTTTCCCCTTTTCACTGGACTAATGTTGACAAAAGAGAGAGGCTAAGTGTATGGCCCTGGTTAAGACCATATATCAGGATTGCTAATTGATACTACCGAGAAGATGCATGTATCTGGTAGGGCATCTCCTCCTCTTGAAACTGTGCTCGTCTTTCTTTTTTTCCTTCCTTTAACATTTAAATGTGTTCTATTTATTCCTCTTCTCAAAGTACTTCACTGACTTCCCATTTTCTTTAACTCCACAATCTAAGATTCCCACTTACTCACCTTTGCCATAACAGCTTCCATTCTCTACTTAAATTTGTTATTATATTTTTGCTTTCGAAGTTTAGTTCCTCGGTCTTGGATATAACCTTTTATCTGCCTAGGAAAAGTCATCTTTTTAGACTCAATTCTTTTGCCATCTTTTTGAGGATTTTGTGCTATCTACCCCTATCCTCCCACCTACATACAGAATACATGCTCCTCATCTTAAGCTGCATCTGCGTAGAATTCCAGAATGCATTTTTTCAATAATATATTTTGATATGTCTACATTTCTTATTATAAGCTAATTTAGAGCAGATATGCTACAGAGTTAGGAGAGTTCTTTGTATTACATAGAAAATCCTAAATACATTTTAAATCAATTTAATTCACCAATTTTTATCAGAGTGAGGTTGTAGTTACAAAAAATTTAGAAAACATAGTAAACATTTCATCAACAAAATAATTTATCACACAATTATTTTACCTGTAACATATTTCTCTCAGTCAATTGTGTACTCATTTTATAATTTTAGATAACTGAAAATGTTGCACGTGTACAACTTTACTTACAGTTTTGCCCTTTAGTGCTATAACACAAACATTTCCCATATTTTGTCATTTTTTACAACTTAATTTCAATGCTTCATATCCAAAAAGATACAAGTATTACTTCAATGTAATACTTTTCCTTATTTTAGAAAGTGTACTCAGTGTATACATCTTTGCACAAACATTTTCTTTTTTGGATGACTTCCATGGAATAACCTCAAGCAATATGACTGGCCTAATGGATCTGCACATTTCATGTAACTTACTAAACATTGACAACTTTTCCAGAGAAGATTAAACCAATTTATGCAGATACCAATAACTAACATGGACTCCTTATTCCCTATTCATACTCATATTAGCTGCCCTAACTTAATTTTTTTCTAATATAAGAGCTATATCAGTCCTGTTTCATTTTACCAAGGACCAATATGTTTCATTCCCTTCACCAGAAGCCACTTCATATTTCTCAATTTTTTTCTATATCATCAAGTTTTATAAATAATTTCTTGAAATTTTAGATACGATAAATTGTATTATTAATATCTGGCATTTATTGACCACTTAATTTATTATTCCTACCATTGTATGCCATCTAGTCAGCCACTATACTAGATATGCATAGGCATTCTAGGGGACACAGATGTTTTCTTTTAGGCTATTAATTATTATTCTGAGCAATCTAATCACTGTTCTGCAGATTATTACACTGGCCAGACCACACAACAGGACAGAGTCAAAAATTCCCATGTAAAATGCTCCAAATATGAACCCCAGCACAAGGTGGTCCTGGACCCAATTAGCCCACTGAGTTTTTGGGGTTTTTTTTAATACTTAAATCCAGTGTCTGCCTCCTTTTTAAAATCATTCAATGCGTTCTAGCAAAACCAAGGTGTTGCGGAATGCATGGAGCTCAATTGCCCAAGAGGGAAACATTAATCACCATGATCCTGATGCTTAGCTTGTTTTCTTTACCAATTGAAGTACTTAGCAACAAACCCTAGCAATACAGGTGTTTTAGTGAAATATCATTCTTAGTCATCCAGGTAGCGAGAAAAAAGAATCAGCGTGTTATAATAAGCCCTGCAGAAACATCCCTTTCGTAGTGTAACCCCCATGCTGGTTTTTTTGGCTCAGGCAAGGTCTAATAATACTTTCCCATTTCTTGATGCTTGCTGAGGGGCCACTTCACATGGCTCTTCAGACATGACAACTGCCAGTGCCTTCAAGACATAACTTCAACCCACCCCATTTGAAAACATATTGCTGACTTTCCACACCTGCAGTGGCTTACAGGAGAGGGGGGAATATTCCCTCACAGCTGCATTGCGAAATTAAAGTCCGCTTCATTTACTTGACCCTAGAGTCTTGTCCAAACAAGCTCACTTGAGCTTTACCCAGATGGTGGCCATTTACTTCTGCCTCATTCATTACTATTCCCTTAAATCATGGCCCTGAGCCAGCTGGCACACCAACATAGCTTTTTAATGGGAAGATTGCACATCCTTATTCCTAATTTGGTAAATACAAAAAGTGGCTGTCAAAATGGCAACAATATTCATGTTGTCTTGTTTTTCATACATATGAGCCTGCATCTATAATGTTTATTTAATTAATCAAGTGGGGCAATTGTGTTAATAGGAAAAAAATGGCATTTGTGGACAGTAACAAAAATGATATGTAGGTTTAGTTATTATATTAATTGGATATTGAAACAATACTGCATAAAAAATCCATCCTATACTCTGGGACCTGTGAAAACCTGTGCTTATATTAGTCTCATGGATCTGTGGGGACAGTAATGGTTTGGTTTCTCTAGGATGAATCCAGCTGAGCAGTACTGCTCTGACTGAAGGTTGGGTTTGGGTCACCTCCATGTGTATTCATTCCTAGACAAAAGGTGAAGGGGAAATGGCTCAAGACTTTCTCGTCCTATATTAGATCACTGGCACAGCCCGTGCCAACTCAAACTGTGTAAACACATTTAAGGCCTGGACTTGAGTAATGACCACTGGACAAAGCAAGTTTACTCACCTAAACTTGAAATTAATGGGCTGGGATTATGAATTCTGTCTACAGGAGAAGGAAAAGAAGAGTGAATACTTGCTGGATAATCTAAATAATCATAGTTGTACACAAATTAGAAGGCAGGTAGAAATACTGAAACAACATAATAATTGTATCACTGGGTTACTGATACTTTTATATAGAAGTAGTATATATAACATATATAGCATACATATATAACATGTATATAAATATATGTCCACACATCAGCATGGAAGAATATTTAGATTCTAACAGCCAATGATATAAACCTTTAATTAATATAGGAATAAATAAAATTAGGAAATAAAATATAAATTATTTTAAGAAACTTCAATGCCACCTAATATAGTCATAAAATTTAAAAAGAATTATCTTGCTGGCAGTAGATTGGTGTCCACAATATTTTGAGTTCTGTTCTTTCTAAACAGCTGGAAGAGCATTGGAAGGGGTCATGTGACAAGGCCATGATTAGAGCTGGAGTGAGCCATTTCTAAGCAAAACTCAGCTAGGAGATCAGCAGGACTTGTTTTCCAACCACTGGTCACAATCTCAGTCAAAACCCTGCTAATCAGAACAGGATCGCGTCGAAACATGATGCAATAAGAAAGCCAGCCAAACCAGCTTATGGCAACAAAAGCAACTTCTAGTCGCCCTCACTGCCATTAGCATAAAGACATTCCCACCAGCGGCATGACGGTTTACAAATGTCGTAGCAGTGGGCCATAGTAATGGCCTGGAAGTTACCTCCTATGGTTCCAGAAACTACCCGCCCCTTTTCTAGAAAGTCTGAATGACCTATCTCTTACTTAGCATATAATTAAAAGTGGTTGTAAATACAGCAGCCAACATCCCATATGCTGCTACTGTGGGCGTACTGCCTATGGATTAGCCTCACTCTGCAAGGAGCAGTACCTCAGCAGCTGCTGTATACTGCTGCTTCAGTCAAGTTGGTGTCTAACACATTGGCTTGTCCTTGAATTCTTTCCTGAATGAAGCCAAGAACCCTCCCAGGCTAAGTTCCAATTTGGGGACTTATCTGCCCTGTATCAAAATTACTTAAGAACCAGTGTGTGATGGTGAGTGCATAAATTTTGTACAAAATTTTATGCACTCCCTCCAGATTGATGCAGTGGCCATCAGGGGCAATGCTTTCATGGTACCTTGTAACTGACATATTCTTCTGGAATGTTGCCACTTCCCCATCAAGAGGTAGCATTCCTTTCTCTTCCCCTTGCATTTGGCCAGGCTTGTGATTCATTCATAGCCCCGATAAGAGTTTTGTGTCTATTCATTGCTCACTGGAATATTCAGTTTTGGAGACCACAGCTATTTTATAAGCAGTATGAGAGCCTTGAGGCCACCATGCTGTGAGGAAGCTCAAACCATGAAAACATCTATGAAGAAAAAGTGACAATAGTTCAGCCCAGCTCTGGCCACCATTTGATTCCAACTTGATAAAAAAATTGAGACAAAACTTTTATCAAGCTCCTTCCAAAATCCTCACCCACAGAAACCACTAGAAATAATAAAATTATTAGTATTGTTTTAAGCTCCAAGTTATTCATTAGACCACAGTTGTGCCTGGAAGAGATATTCACAAGAATTTCTGGCAAAATTTTTAAGTTACTTTCTTCAATTCGGGATAGAATTTTAAAACAATTTATCAAGAGCCATATAAATATTCGTTCTCTTTGACCTATTACTGCCTTTTCTTAGATTATAGTGTAAGTTTTATTTGTGATGAGCACATATATATATTTAAGTTACTTTAAAATAACGATCAGCAACTTTAGAGTACAAGAAGAGGCAAGTTAGGTAAATTAAAGCACATCTTCTGAATGATTTATTGTATACATTCTAAAATCAAAATCAGAGCAAAGACTATAAGTACATGAGAAAAGGAAAAAGCTGTCCCATTAACTGGAAAATACCTGGTATAAGATTGTACATATATTATAACCGTAACTATATGTAGAGGAACATAAGGCAAAGCACAAATATAATTGATTCTATCATTGAGTTAATGTATTGGAATTTAGGATTTAAAAATGTGCTATCCAGACTTTCTTACACTTTACTGACATATATATTATATGCTTCCATCTAGAAACAATAACTACCAAATATTTGGTCTGCACTCCTTATACTAATTTAAAACATGGAGATTTGACTTATTTACGAGTCAGAAGAATGGGTGATGGTTGCTGCTACATTCTGGTCATGTCATAATCTTATTTCCTTCTATAAAATGAGGATAAAAGCGTAGAAAAATGCAGATCAATTGACATAAGGAAACTAAAGTATTTTTCATCTTATAATGGCTGTATAATTCTAAGACACTATTTTGAAAACATACAAAAAAGAATGATTTGTGCTAAGAGGTTTTTATTTCATTTCAGTTACATTTGTAAGTAAATATTTAGCTGAGAAATATTTTTCACCAAAAATTTGCTCTCTCAATCCCTTAGAGTTAATTACGTTCTCCTGAAAAATCTACCAATTCTGATAACAATAAAGTCTTTGAAGGAGTGTGAAGACTCAGACTGAAATACTCAATGATCTGTGTCAGGAAACCAGTCACTGTATACTGTGTGTGTCAGTAGCAAATCCATCTACTGTGACTTACTGTAACCATTTATGCAAACCCAAGATCCACTTAAAATAAGCTAACATAGTCAGTGGACTGCTTATCTTGGCATCATATCTTAGGATAGGCAATTGCCTTCTAATTTGCTTTCAGAGGCTTGTCTTGATTTGACATGCAGCCTCTGCATGAAGAAAACATGAAAGAGTATTTATCCTGTTTTACAAATGAGAAATTTGAGTCCCAGAAAAGGTATTTGACTTCCCTAAGGTCACAAAGTTACTTGTAACTCGGTGTTCATTCACCTTCACATGAAGAATTCCAACTTACTGACTTGTTATAGGAAGAAAAAGGATAAGAATAGTTTTCGTATTCCTGTTTGAGCAAAGGATAGCTCGGTCTTATATCCTTATCTTAGACATTCATATTCTCTCCAACCCTTTAGCTTACATATATGCTGTTGTTTGTCACTTTGAATATACCCATCTTTAAAAAGCAGATGAGGACCTCTGTGACCAGACAGGCTGAATTAATTTGTGGCAAAGCAGCACCTTCTTTGCCGCTTTGCACAACTAGAAAATGCTGGATAAGTTATAAAACCAAAATATGTACTTTTAAGGCATCAAAATGCAGTAGCTACAGGATTATATAACAAACACTCTAGTAAGGAAAAAAGCCTCATTGATTCTAAAGGTGCCAGGTAACTCTTCCTGACCCTGAGAGCAGCAGTCTATTCTCTGTTTGTCCCAGGCCCAGACAGCTGGGGTGAAACAAGCCAGCAGTTCTTTTAGCATTATGAAGAAGTAGATTACACATCAGAAGGTGAAGAGCTTCTTCGACATAGTCATCTTTCCCCATAGGACATTGCCTGGGTTCTGAGATAGTGAGGGACGACTGGTAGGTAATATAAAGACATCTAAAAAGCAGAATGACGTGCTGAACAGTCTTCGGAAACAAAGACCCAACTTGGGAGGTGAGAAACTAGCTTTCAAGCACACTACCAGTCTCTCCCTCAAGAAATTTACCAGTCTTTGAAGTTATGTAGAGCTCAAGCTCAGAGAGCTGGGCTGGGAAACGCTAAATGTTACTGACAAAACCAGTCCCTCCGGAAATGGTGATCCTTCCTTGTTGGATGCCGTGAAGATAATACATAAAACAATAAGTGAGCATCAAGTAATGCAGCCTTTATTCGATGGCCATGGGATTGAGAAGCGGAAGCTCGATTCACTAATCTCTTTCTCAGTTCACGGAAGCTTAGAATTCATAGATAAAGGGAGTTTTTAATGAAAGGATGAGGCATTAAAACAAGGGCAAGAATATTCATCTTTTCTGGACTTAGGCAGAGAACTTTTCAGATCCAGAGTTGCCACCTTCCTTTTTGTCCTTTAATGGTTTCTTCTGGTTGTTGTCATGGTAATATGGTGATTGTCAACTGTCCTGGCACTGTTGGGAGTGCCATTTGCCATGGAAATTAGATTATAATTAAGCTAGAGGTTCTTCGGAGTTCAAGGGAGCTGCCATCTTGAATCCCACCGGTCTTAGCTGGTATGGTGATGAGGGGGAATCTTTGACAGCAGGGTAGAAATTTACCTAGGTCATGTAAGCATTACACTGGGTAACGTAAAGGGCAAAGCTGAATACACCACCCCCCCACACACACACACATACACACATAAAGGGCAAAGCTGAATACACACACACACACACACACACACACATATTCTTACGACTCAGAAATGTTTCTCTTTAACATACCCTTAAATCAGTATCAACTCTCTACAAATGACCTTCATAATATACACCCAAATACCTATTAAATAGAGCATCAATAATCTGTGATGTATTAACAATAGAATACTATATTGCTATGAGAATCAATGATCTCTAACTACACGTCACAACATGTAGAATCTCACAATGTTGTGTGAAAGAAGCCAAATACAAAATACATACTGTGCGATGCCATCTACATAAAGGACAAGCACAGATAAAGTTTATCTATGCCATGCTTTTAGATTTCAGGATATGATTTCCCTAAAGCAGGTAGTGATAACAAAAGAGTATGAGGAGTCTTCTGGGGGGTTGTTAATATTCTTTTTCTTTATCTGTGGTGCATGGTGCATGGTGTATTCAGTGTGAAAATCCATTGAGCTCTATACTTTGACATAAACACTATACTTCCTGGACATTTTACTTCAACAAAATGTATGAAAAGTGGATGATATCTATTGGTTTATAGAGAAGGGAGATGGTTATATTAATATTTTTAAGAGAATACAAATTAAAATAATGCTAAAAATTAATACTTGGCAAATATATGCAATTTAAACAATTTGATTTTCAAAATTCTGCAAACTGTACAGTAGCATCTGTTTAAATTTTAAATAAGAACTTTTTAAAATCAGACTAAAGAAAGTAGAATTTCCATTGAAAAAACAGTTTTAAATTAAATACTTCTCAGATAAAATTAGTTGTGTTTTTCTCCTTAAGGAAAATAATATACTTTTTCTTTTGTGTTTTAAAATGTAGACAGAATGACTTTCAAAATACTTTAATCGAGTATCCTGTAAAATTAAGCCTCTGGGCTGGATGCAGTGACTCACAGCTGTAATTCCAGCCCTTGGGAAGGTTGAGGCAGGAGGATCTCTAGAGCCCGGGAGATCAAGGCTGTAATGAGCTGTGATCACACCACTGCAATTCAGCATGGGCAGCAGACTGAGACTCTGCCCTGTCTCAAAATAAATACATGAATAAATTAATTAAGTTAAATTAAGCCTCTAGTCTTTTAAAGAGAGCCTTGTAAGTTCACTGTGTTTTGTGTGTGTTTTAGTTTCTGTGATCTCTGTAATAGAATTATCTGACAAAGTGTATCATTTCATCATCTTAGACATTTTTAAGTTGTTGAGAATTTCAGCAATAGCTCGAATCAGGGTTATATAAATCAACATTACAGTTGGACGAGGTGCAAACCCCTTTTATTATCTTGTGTCCTACCTTGCTCATTCCTCCATCCTGGTCTGTTTTATATTTGTATCGATGACATATGTAGTCCTGGATTTACCTTTATCTTTTTTTCCCCTATGGCCAATTGTCACTATGCTGGGATATTTTTATTAAACTACTACTCCATATCAACCTTATTGGGGAAAAAAATGACCTATAGTGACCATCCATCCAAAGGTCTCTCCCATGAAAATTATAAACAGTCTTTTCCTAGTTGTTCCTATATATATGTGTGTGTGTGTGTCTGTGTGTATATACACATGTATATATATGTGTGTATATATACATATGTACATATGTGTGTGTATATACATATGTGTGTGTGTGTGTTCAGACATTCACACATATATATTGTTTCATGTTTGTGTGTGTGTGTGTATGTATGCTGCTATGGTTTGAGTGTATATATTCTTTATGTTGAACAAAATTCTTATGTTGGAACTTAAACCCCAAGGTAATAGTATTATTAAGCAGTGGAGGTAATTATATCATGAGGGCTCTGCCCTCATAAATGGATTAGTGCTCATATAAAAGAGGTTGAAGGGAGCACTGCAGTGCCTTTTGCCCTTTGGCCTTCCACCATGTGAGTACACAGCCTTCACTTCTTCTGCGCTGTGAAGGCGCAGTAGCAAGGCATTCTTGGAAGCAGAGACGTGGCCTCACCAGACGCAGAATAGTCTCATGTCTTGATCCTGGACTTTTTAGCTTTCGGAACTATAAGAACATACATTTCTGTCATCATAAATTACCCAGTCTCAGGTATTTTGTTATAGCAGCAAAATGGACTAAGATATGTACATGAAGACATATATATTGTATATAATTTATAATATATTAAAAATAACAATATATATAAACTATATAAGTTGTATAAATTTATAATTTTTAAATTCATGGAATTGTAACTTTGTGCATTTTTTATAGTTAAGGATTTTGTTACTCCTTTAACTCCCAGAAACTCAAACCCAGAGTCAAGTACTGCAGTCATATTTTTTGAGATTTTCTTTTTCTAAATTTTCAAAAATTTACCTAAGTGAATTTAAATAGTATATGCAATTGGTCCTGCTTTCTGCACCTAATAATTTATTATATATAGATATAGGTATATAGATATCTATATATATATCTTTTTTAAATGTCACTAATATGCTTTAGTAGGCATCATTTTAAGTGGCTAAATGAAATTCTTTAACATGAACTATCTTAAATGAAGATTATTTAGAGTGTCCTAAATTTTTTGCTAATACTAATAATGCTGTGATGAACAACTAATAATACTGCATTTAATTCTGTGCTTATTTCCTGGAGAGAAATTCAAAGCAGAGGGATTACTGGATCAGAGTTTTGAACATCTTGGCATATATTGTCAAATTATCCACTGAAATAGTATACTGTCATGGAAGAAAGTCGTTATTAAATAAGATGAATATGTGAATATGTCACCAAACCTTAAAATATTACACTAAGCATTGCGTAATATTTTAATTTAAAGCTTTTCTCAGCCGGGCGAGGTGGCTCAAGCCTGTAATCCCAGCACTTTGGGAGGCCGAGACGGGCGGATCACGAGGTCAGGAGATCGAGACCGTCCTGGCTAACACGGTGAAACCCTGTCTCTACCAAAAAATACAAAAAACTAGCCGGGCGAAGTGGCAGGCGCCTGTAGTCCCAGCTACTCAGGAGGCTGAGGCAGGAGAATGGCGTAAACCCGGCATTTGCAGTGAGCTGAGATCCGGCCACTGCACTCCAGCCCGGGTGACAGAGCGAGACTCCGTCTCAAAAAAAAAAAAAAACTTTTCTCAGTTTCAGGGAAAGTAAAATTTTACTTTGTTGTTGTTGTTGTCTTGAAAAACTTCTTAAACTTTGAGGTTGCACTTTAAATGTTACTTTCTTCAGTGAGTCCTTTCAGGTAATCTCTTTCCTGTATCAGCCAATTTAGTTCTGTGTTTCTATACTTCCACAATTATTGGTTTCTTCTGGTGGTAGATTTTAGTTAGATATACAATATGAATTCATTTTATCCCAGCTGAAATCCTGCAAAATTGACATAGAGAATGCCAAATCCTAACCCCTAGACCAGCAGGGAGGCTATAAAATTGACACAGAACAATGTAAAATCTTAACAGACTTATAGTCTAGTTAGAAAAATTTGTAATAAGGCAAGTTAAGTTGTTGTACTTTGGTTTTATTCATAATTTATTTAGAATCCCAAGCTGTTAATACAAAACAACAAAATGATTGCATACTGTTTACGCTGTTTCCACATGGTGGCGTTGTTTAAGGTGGTAATTTTATAAATTTAAATACTTTTTCAGTATTGTTTAAACTTTGTTTCTTACGTGTATTCAAACTTCTCATAGTGATTTTGATGCCTCTTTAACTCTTACTTTTATTTTCTGGAACATTTTTCTTCTCTATAATTAGTGTTCACTAATTGGAGTAACCATAGCAAGTGCTAGAAAATGGGCTTAAATAACAAAAAGGAAGTTCAATGAGAAAAAATACTATGAAATGCCACGCAAATGATACAATGTACCACACTGTTAACTGGGGAGAATGAGTACTGAAAACTATTCAACATAATGGAAAAAATAAAGAATAAAAATAATATAAATATAAAAATAGCCTATAGCTGTTATGAAATTACTTTTTAAACTAGGAAAAATTTGAATCATATTTATGTCTTCATGAATGTATCCTTTGCATACAATCTTTGTAATCATAATTATTTATGGGTTTATGTTCTATAATAGGTTTTTACATTTGATGACAATACCAGCCATGTTTACCTCTTCACTGGACCCTAGAAACTCATAATAGTATGTCATTTATAGTAGGCACTCCCCGATATGTTTGGATAATTAAGTAAAGTTGAGCTTCTTTTTTTCAATTGTGCCTTAGCCATCTTTATTGCACGTTTATGCATTCTCTGTTTTCTTTGCCCCTCCCCCACCCTTTCTGTTGGTAATTTAAGATTTCTGCTTGTTTTACTCTACTTTTATTTATTTTTATTTTATTTTATTTTTGAGACAGGGTCTCACTCTGTCTCACTCTGTCGCCCAGGCTGGAGTGCAATGGCATGATCTCGGCTCACTGCCATCTCAACTTCCCAGGCTCAAGCGAGCCTCCCACGTCAATCCCCAAGTAGCTGGGACTACAGATGTGCAACACGACACTCAGCTAAATTTTGTATTCTTTGCAGAGACAGGATTTTGCTGTGTTGCCCAGGCTGGTCTTGAACCCCTGGGCTCAAGCAATCTGCCCGCTTTGGTCTTTCAAAGTATTGGGATTGCCAACATGAACCACCACACCCAACCTTTTGCATATATATATACATATGGACATTTATTTTCAATTTGTGAATAACATCTGTTTTTACAGATATTGCTGTGAGGAAGACTTTGTTGCCTTTCAGGTGGGGGTGGTTATATCAGTTAGCAAAGATGGCAGAATGATGAGCTTTACCTATGGTTTTATGGCCCCTCTTAGACATCCAACCTCAGGAAGAAAAATGCATAAAAATCCCAGTTAGTCTGGAAATGGGAAAAATGAGCAAAAAATAAACTTAGTCATTTAAACTTGATATTTAATAACACGATTGTGACAAGCTTTAAAAGTCCCACTTTACCAATGTCAAAATCGAGACTCAGAAAGCTTATTTCCCAAGGTCAAATAGTTAATAAGCAGCACTGCAACTATTCAGATTCACATCTGTCTTAATTCCAACTATACAATACTATACCCTTGAAATAAAATTTCTTTGAGGGAAGCTCAGTGCATTAAAAAAAAAGAAAAAAAAAAAAAAAAAAAAGCTTGGTCCCTATGGGTTCCATTGAGTAGCTTGAAATTTATTAGTATACAATTGTTTAGAGAATGTCCTTTTACTACATTGCAATTATCCTTAGATTTTTCTTAATGAAAGCCCCATATTGGACTCCCAAAGAGCTCTTCTTAAGTCTTTTAATTTATATGACTGTGTTATCTAGGGAGAACCAATGTGAAGCTGACCATAATATGTCTGATATCAAGACTTCAACAACCCTGCAATCTGCTTCATCAAAAAATAAACCTTTAAATGTACAATTATGGAAAACCATGCTGAACTTTGGATAGAAGATACTTGAGGTGGATAGGTCAACTTGTATAAATCATTAAATTTGTTATTTTAAACAAATATATAATGTATTTATTACTGAGAACTACATTGAGAGACTTTAATACACATTGCAATCAGGATTTATTTAAAAACCCAAATTCGCAGGGTGTTTTATTTTAGCTTGCAATTACAAATGGAAAATGAGGCAGGGTGTGGTGGCTCACGCCTGTGAATCCCAGCACTCTGGGAGGCCGAGGCGGGCAGATCACGAAGTCAGGAGATCAAGACCATCCTGGCTAACACGGTGAAACTCCATCTCTACTAACACTACAAAAAACTAGCCGGGCGTGGCGACGGGCGCCTGTAGTCCCAGCTACTCAGAGGCTGAGGCAGGAGAATGGCGTGAACCCGGGAGGCGGAGCTTGCAGTGAGCCTAGATCGCGCCACTACACTCCAGCCTGGACGACAGAGCGAGACTCCGTCTCAAAAAAGGAAATAAACCTCACTTTTGTTAATAAACATAAGCAATTCTCTTTATCATTTTCTAACAACCACTCAACTGGAAATAATGGAAATGATTACATCATGATTTCACCCAACTGCCTGTCATGGGCTGTAATTGTGATAATTTAGGTGGTAAGTATATGTTGTTCTGTGACTTCAGATACCAATTCATATCAACATCTGGAACCTTAGAATCATTTACATATAATTAGCATTGTGAAAGAAAATTCAGGAGGTTGGGCAGCCTCTGCTTCTCAAGTATTTATCGAAGATCAGTGCGAGGAAGAAAGCGGGCAGAAAAACAGTTGACTGAGTACCTATTTTTTCCAACAATGTACTTGTTGCTTTCCAGAATATTTTATATTATTTATTTATTTATTTTGTGAGGCAAGAGTCTTGCCCTGTCGCCCAGGCTGGAGCGCAATGGCGCGATCTCGACTCACTGCGACGCTCGCCTCCCAGTTTCAAGTGATTCTCCTGCCTCAGCCTCCTGAGTAGCTGGGACTGCAGTCGCACCACCACGCCCGGCTAATTTTTTTTTTGTATTTTTAGTAAAGACGGGATTTTACCCTGTTAGCCAGGATGGTCTCAATCTCTTGACCTTGTAATCCGCCCACCTCGGCCTCCCAAAGTGCTGGGATTACAGGCGTGAACTACCATGCCCGGCCAATTTTTTGTTCTCATATGAACACTATGAGGCAAGAATTCATATTGTCCATGTTCAAATGCAAGAATAAACAAACTTGTATGCAAACCACAGTCAACTCCCACACTGTATTTTTGGTTTAGAAAATCATAAATACATTATCTTACCCAAACCACCTTCAGTTGCCTGTGAGAATAAAAGCAGATACTAAATAGAAGAAAATACTTCCATGTAATACTATTGAGAACTTCTCGTTTAAAATTTTTGGAAATAAAAAAAAGCATTGCAAAACCTGTTGTTTTCGGTTCTGATGATTTATCTTATTCAAGGTCACAGCTGAACATTGCCATTCGCTGAAACATCTTCAACTTTAAAATTTCTAATTAAAATCTTATGCTTTCCGATCATAACTTAGGCCTCTCCTGTTTGTTTTCACTGCCTTGCTATTTAGAGTTGTAGTCCTAAGATTCTGGTAGAAATGCAGAATATCAGCTCCTGCCTAGACTTTGTGAATCAGAATCTGCACTGAAACAATATCCTCAGATAATCTGTATGCACCTTAAGATTGAGAAGCCCCGTTTAGTGTTTCTTCTGTGACCATTATTAACCTCATTGAGATCTTCTTCATGAGACCTCCATTTCAAGGAGGAATCTGTATTGCTATCCTCCCAATCCCTTACCCTTCTATTTTACTTGCCTTTCTTATTTCTCATTCAACTTTGAATCTAGGGCTCATTTAATTTAAACAAACAAACAGAACAAAAGTATCGACAAACTTGGCTGTGTTCTAGACCAAATAAATCAAAAATATATCTGAGGATAGAGCTGGGCATCAAATTGTTTTTTAATCTCACCACATAATTCTAATGTACGCACACATAAAATTTTGGCCAGGCATGGTGGCTCACGCCTGTAATCCCAGTACTTTGGGAGGCTGAGGTGGGTGGATCATGAGGTCAGGAGATTGAGACCGTCCTGGCCAACATGGTGAAACCCCATGTCTACTAAAAGTACAAAAATTAGCTGGGCATGATGGCATGCACCTGTAGTCCTAGCTACTCAGCAGGCTGAGTCAAGAGAATCACTTGAACCCAGGAGACGGAGGGTGCAGTGAACCGAGACTGCGGCACTGCACTCCAGCCTGGGCTACAGAGCGAGACTCTGTCTCAAAAAAGAAAAAAATAAACACTAAATTTCATCTTCCTTTTTTTCTTTTGACTGTACAACTGCATCTGTCAGGCAAACCTCATTTCCTTTATCAGTCCATATCAATCCAATTGTTCTTTCTCCTTAGCTAATATTGACATGCTAACAAAGTGTAACTTTTGGAGAGAATAGTAGGTGACTTTTTATTAACTTTTCTCTTTATGTCCTAAAGTTTTAGCAATTTCCATATACAATTTTATAATCAAGAAATTAAATAATGTATATATAAATTACTGACACTGATTATCCTGGGTTATCATTTTATAAATGGTTTTTCTTTTTCATTTTCTGTGTCTTCCACAATGAATGCATATTATTTATTATTTTACTCTAAGGAAAATAAGGCTTTTTAATGTTTTCCTTCTTTTTTTTTTTTTTTTTTTTTTTTTTTTAAAGATGGAGTCTCACTCTGTCACCACACTGGAGTGCAGTGGCATGATCTTGGCTCACTGCAACCTCCGCCTCCTGGGTTCAAGTGATTCTCCTGCCTCAGCCTCCTGAGCAGCTGGGATTACAGGTGCATACTACCATACCTGGCTGGTTTTTGTATTTTTAGTAGAGACAGGGTTTCACCATGTTGGTCAGGCTGGTCTTGAACTCCTGATCTCGTGATCTGCCCACCTACGCCTCCCAAAGTGCTGGGGTTACAGGCATGAGTCACCGTGCCTGGCCTGTTTTCCTTCTTTCTATCAAGTATTTATCATATTTTAGAAATGTTTGAACACTCCGAACTACATTGACTACTTTGTGTTGAATTGGTATCATTTGTTCTTCAAATGTATGGTAATATTTGGGAGTAAAGCCATCTTAATCTGCAAGTTTCAGTGTTGAAAAGTTTTTAACTATAAATTTGGCATTCTTAATAGATATGACACTCCATGGTATTTAGTTTTTCAGTGAGATCTGGTGCTTCTTATTTTCAATAAATATTTCTATTTCATTGATGTTGCCAAATTTTGTGCATAGTGTTTCTGTATATTTCTCTATTATCGTTTTAATGCCTGTGAGTTCATCATTATTGTTCTCTCTTTCGTTCTTGAGGTTGGTAAAATGAGTGGTATATCTTTCTCTTTCTTTCTCTGTCTTTCTCTTGATTAGACTAGCTAGAGGTTTATCAATTTTATTAACCTTTCTGAAGAACCAACTGATTTCATTGATTTTCTCTGTAATAATAGTTGGGATTTTTGCCTCCCCTCTCTCAGTAATCTATAGAACAAGTAGATATAAAATCAGTAAAAACATAGAAAACCTGAACAAATATCAAACATACCTTTTCAAATTGACATTTATAGAGAACTTCACCCAGTAACAGAAGAACGAAATCATTTTTAAGTGCATATGAAATCATCACCAAGGCAGATAATATCCTGGACCATAATATAAATCTCAACAATTTTAATCAAATTGTAATCATACAATATGTGTTCTGTAAAAAGTGACTTTAAAAATAAATGACAGAAAGATTTCCAGAAAAAATGCCAAATGTTTGAATATTGAAGAGCACAATTCTAAATGATGGAAGAGAGAAAGAGGAAGTCATAAAGAAAATTAGAACATAGTTTGAATTTAAAGAAAATGAAAACACAGTATATCAAAATTTGTAGGATATAGCAAAAGTATATTTAAGGAAATTTCGAAACATTAAATGCTTATAATAGGAAAGAAATGAAGTCTCAAATAAACAATCTAAACTGCTACTTTGAAACTACAAAATGAAGAGCAAATTAAACCCAAAGCAAGAAGAAAAAAGGGAATAAAGAGTAGAACAAAAATCCATGAAAGGAAAATAAACCATTTAAAATCATTTTGAAGTAGTATATATAGAGACACGTGTTAATTTCTAAAGAACACAGAATTATGTATTTGGTGACCTCAATCATCCTTTTAAAAATTTGTAGAAAAAAATCAAATTAAGAACTGAAAAGAAATGCCTCAGGAAGCTAAAGAGTTATATTAAGGAATTATAGGCAATATTTTATCTTTTTATAACTATATCAGTTTCTATTGCTGTATAACAAATCATAGTCATCCCTCAGTATCCATGGGGGAGTTTGGTTCCTGGACCTCCCAAGGATAGCAAAGCCCATGGATGCTCAGGTATCTGATGTAAAATGGTGTGGTATTTATACATAACCTGTGTACATTCTCTGGTGTATTTTAAATAATCTCTAGACTACTTATATTATGTAATACAATGTAAATGCTATATGGACAGTAATTAAGCTATATCATTTAAGAAATAATGACAAAGAAAAATGTCTGCACACATTTATTGAAAACACATTTTTTTTTTTTTTTGAGATGGAGTTTCCACCTTTGTCACCCAGTCTGGAGTGCAATGGTACGATATCAGCTCATTGCAACCTCTGCCTCCCATGTTCAAGTGATTCTCCTGCCTCAGCCTCCCAAATAGCTGGGATTTCAGGCGCCCACCACACGCCCAGCTAATTTTTGTATTTTTAGTAGAGCCAGAGTTTCACCATGTTGGCCAGTCTGGTCTCGAACTCCTGACCTTGTGATCCATCCGCTGTGGCCTCCCAGAGTGTTGGGATTATAGGCATGAGCCATTGCACTTGGCCACAAATACAATTTTTAAAAATAATATTTTTAATTCGTGTTTGATCGAATCCATGGAGGTGAAACCCAGGTATACATTGGGCCAACAACAGTACAAATTTATCAAACTAAAACAACATTCATTTATTATCTGAGATTCTGTAGGTCTAGAGTCTGGGCACAGCTTACCTTCATTCTTTGGCTCAGGGTTTCAAGGCTGCCATCCAGGTATTGGCCAGGAGCATTTCTTTCTGGAGTTTGGGGTCCTCTCACGAGCTCACATGTTCTTGGGAGATTCAATTCTGTTGTAGGTCTTTGTTTTCTTTCTAGCTGTGATCCAGGACTAATCTCAATGCCTCACCACCTGGCCTTCCTAGAGGGTCTCTCACAATATGACCCTTTGTTCCCAATCATCAGGAGAATCTTTTTAGGAAAGGCCCAGTCCTTTTTGTAAAGGCTTTCACTTAATTAATTCAAGTCCTGCAGTATAATAACCCTACTGATAAACTCAAAATGAATTGATTTGGTATCTTAATTATATCTGAAAAATCCATTCACCTTGACATGCAGGTTAACCTAACCATGGGGTAATAGCTCATCATATTCAGAGACCCTGTCCACGTTCAAGGAGTAAGAGTTACACAGAGCACGCACACTAGGGATTGGGAATCTTGGGGGCCATTATAGAATTCTGCCTGCCACAGGAGAATGGCACGAACCCGGGAGGCAGAGCTTGCAGTGAGCCAAGATCACGCCACTGCACTCCAGCCTGGGTGATAGAGCGAAACTGTCTCAACAAAAAAATAAAAATAATTCTGCCTGCCACAGTAACTTTTGGTGTTTTCCACATTTCCACCAAAACCCTATAAAGTTTCAAAATTATTTAAATAAGTAAATTTGATTTTAATAGTCCATCAGAAACATGAAACTTTTGGTGACATACATATATACAGACATGTATATATACATTGTCTTATTACAATTTAAAAATAACTAGATAAAATATATATTCAATCATTATTATTTTAAAGTGTGGTCATAGCCACACTCTTTGAAAAAATTTTTTGTATATATGTATGTATTTTGCATGCTTTGTATGAATGTATGTAGTTTGCACTAATCTAAAGTATTAGTGAAAGTTCTGCTGCATTGTTCACAAAGGTACCACATGCACTTCCAGTGCCTTAGCAATATCCCCCAAGGAGCTATTACTATCTCTTTTTGCAACTACTGGAGCTGTTACAAGTCAGTGACGTGTCTCATATACTTCCATAGAGATAATAATGGCCCCGCAGGAGTCATTACTGTGTCAACCCGGGTGCCTGAGCCTTTATGGTGTCAATAGATATGCTACGTTAATGTCGGTGGAATGGCCTCACACAAGTTCTACTGCCATCATAAAAATAAAGGAAAAGAAACACAAAAAGCAGGTTATTATCTGGTAAGGAATCTAAATTAAACCCTCCAAAGCAAAGTATGGCTCACCAGTGACTCACAGTTTGTCCTTAACCATACCTCATTCAGCTCTTTTTGGAATGTGGTAAGCACAATAGAGTTTCCAAGAAAGTACCAATATCTGCTACTTTAAAACAGTTGCAACACTTGAGAGGCAGCCCTCTTAGTTTAAAAAAAAAAAAAAAAAAAAAAAAAAAAAAAAACTCTGACCAACTAGCCTATCAGAGATTTTGACAGCCCCTGCCATTAAGAGAATTGATAATTATTTTGTACTGATGCACTGCTTGCCTGTGTGATGTAAATTCTGAAATTAAAACCCAATATAGTGTGCTGTTTTGATATCTGGTGAAATGGGGACAGCCTCAAAGGGCCTGCATGAAAGACCTTCACCCACTGCACTTTTGTGCATGAGGTCACCTCGCCAAACAACCATCTCCTGATGATGGGGGCTAGGTATGTGCTCATTTATCCCTGAGGAGAAGCTTCAGTTCCCTGCCAGCCTGTGAAATTATACAAGCAAGACAATTACATTCTTTCTCGAAAACTGGGATCCACCGTACCTCCTTGTAACTACAACGTTTGCCTCCCACAGTCCCAGTAGTTCACTCTGTTCTTGAATGGAAATGCCATGTGGCCCTACATGGTGCAGGGTCCTCCTTCCCTGGGCTGTGAGTCTGTATGAGTTTCTCATAAACAGAGAGCACTTTATGTGAGACTATAAACTGCTCCTGTTTTCATATGTCCAGTTCCAGCTGCCGTATGTTCAGCCATCCCCTTAAGCCTAGGGTGGGAATTCCTTCCTCAACACTGGAGTAAAGAGGAGGTAAAAACAATTTATTATCCTGTGATTCCATAATTATGCCCACTGCCACTCCTTTTTTATTTTTTGTTGATTCTCATCCACTTTTATTCTAGATCTTTGCTAAATCTTTGGAGTTCAAAATAAATCTTTCAGACCCGATGATTTTAGTGTTTCCTTCCCTAATCATCACTCAGCGTATGGACTGGACTATACAGCACAACTATAACAATTGTTTTTTTAGTTTGATTGTAGAGGTTATTTCTAAAGATGCACCATGATGACACATGCATGTTTCATAAAGTCCTGCTCATTGTTCTTTTCCTTGCCATGCTCACTCCAGGCAATCAAGATGTATTTTAGCTTTACGATGTAACATAGTTATGCTATAGGAGGCAATCTGCATGTGCAAGACAGAGATCGGTTGTTTTTATGCTGCATTTGCCAGAATACAGGAGGCAACACATCTAAATGCAACTAGATACCTTTCTAGGTGGTAGAAGGAAAGAGATCTGGTGTTAAAGTGAGCAGAAAAATAAGGAGCTAGTGGGCAGAAAGCCAAGGAAAGAACATGTTTTGGCCACCTTGTAAAGCGGACTTGGTTTGGAAGACAACCTGAGGAAACAGTAAATATTTCTCTAAACTCACAATGTATTCATAGCCATTTCTGTTTAGAAACGTAGAGAACAGTGTTTATTAATGCCATCCAAAGATGATTAAAGTTTAGAGCTGTTAGATGGGGTAGGTGTGAGGAACTGAAGAACTCCTTAATTCGTATTTGACAAAAGATTGTCAGGACTAAGTCTGACATTCCTTCTGATGATTGAGAATTTCTTTGTATTTTGCTGGTGTTAAATAAGAAAATGTATTTTTTTTCAATATACACATTCACCCAATGGATTCAGTTAGCAAAATAGGTCACCAGTTTGCAACGTCCTCTATATATTAATTTAGAAATGCTTTCTCTTGGGGTTTCTTTTAAATTTTCTTCAGTGGCATTTATGCTTTGAATTTTTGAATATAACAACACTTCTTGCCTGACTTAATTTGGGGCCCTAATTAATTGTTGTATCAGGTCTCTAATTGCTTAGGTACTTAGGGTGCTATGCATCAAACATTAACAAATTGTTGGCTAACCAGCTGGGTTGCACCTGCAATTATGCATTTGCAGATATAACTAATTGCCAAAGTTTCATCCATGGAGAATCCAGCATTTGGTTCTCTTCCCACAGTTATAAAGGGTTCTGGCGGTTAATGGATCACAAGGTCTCATAAACTGCACTTCAATTTGTAGGAAATTAGCATTTATCATATTCAAAAGTCTATTTAGTTGCTTGATAAATAGTAATACATGTGGTTTGATAATCATCTTATGTTCATGATAATACACAGTATTTTGAGGGGCACGGGCCTCTTAAGGGTGTCACCAGATTTGAATGGTCAAAGCACATCTCACCTGTCTCATGCTTTTAGAAATCCTGACGATGAAATAAAACAGCAGGGCAGAGGAGTTTAAATCTTCAAACTTGCTGAAAAGTGCCTAGCAGCAGTATCCCAACTCTCAAACCGCTGAAACCATATAAAGAAGAAATTGACAAGTGGGGCAAAAATGTCACATAGAGGCCATTTTTAGCACATTTAAGACCTACCAAGAACTTAACTTTGGGGACATATTTAGGTTTATACAGTTTTTTTTATTATAAATTACTTTTTTACAGGTTAAAAAAGAATAAAACGGTGCATTTAACAGAGCATTGTCTGCATTTCAATGTGCTCAGCATTTTTTCCTGCCTTTCAGAGATGTTTTCTCAGAGCTACCCTTTCTTCTTTTAGATTGAATGAAACAAATAAAAATTTACAGTTTATATTAAAATATCTAAAATTATATATACACACACTAAATTATATAGATTATTTAAAAGAAAAGATTATATGGAATCTATCAGCATAAAGAAGAGTGTCCATAAACTGTAAGCTCTGAAGTTTTTATTTCAATCTGTGGCTCAGCACTTGATAATTAAAACTTAACAGCTATTCTCATCATTTACCATTATTTTCTGAATATTGCTTCAGTGGAAACAAGTGGATGTTATTTTGGTGACTGAAAATTTACCTAACACTTGCTGGCTGCCTGAAATTGTAATCAAGTAGGAAAATACACAGTCATCGGACTGGTCAAAATAGGGTATCAGAAGAAATTTGCTCACCAGATATGAAAATGGGTATCTATAAGTTAATGGAAATATAGAGGTAGAATACGACAAAATTTCATTTGGATTTAGTCTGTCATAATGATTTTGAAATGAGGACTATATTTTAAAAAAACAGAAACACTGAGTAACAAGATAAAAATGAAAAGGAATAGATATAATTGAGTAATTACTTACTTTTAGGTACTTTACTGAGCAATTTACCTACATTTTCTTATTGATTAACATATCAATTGCATGAAGGAGACTCAATGATCTATATTTAATATAGGAAGATCTAAGACTCAAAGAGTTTACACAGTAAGTTCAAGTTCACAAATTTGGTATGTTTCAGAGCCAGGGATTTGAGTCTAGACAGACTGGAGGTTTGATGAAAGGTCAGTCTCACATTCAGTAGGCTCTACAGATTTCATAATTGTATGACAATTAGTCCATTAATAGTTATCTCCATTATCTTACATATGTATTGTTATAGTATAGTTATAACAATACATATGTATATGCATTTTACTTGTCTAAACTATTGAAATATTGAAATATGTATTGTACGTGTCTAAACATATGAAATAACTAGGTAGAGTTGTAACAATACATATGTATGTTGCATTGAACATGTCTAAACTATTGTACATATTGTATATGCCTAAACTACTTACATTTTGGAGCTTTTATAGATGAGTGAGATAATATATACTAGTGTTGTGTATGTATATTTATGTCCATGTCAGAACCTAATCTAAATCTATTTTACTGTATCTTAATTGTGTCTATCTATTTTGCAGACTCAAAAATAATTATCAACTCCTAGATCAAAGAGCTAGTAAGTGATCTGCCTGGGAGTAAACACTAATATTTTTCATTCAGGATGTGCAATAGATGTCAGAATGAAGGGTATGTCTTGGCAGTCACACATAAAAGTTGAAATTTTCATTTAATGAAAACCTTACTTTGTGACCTCGATGCAATTATCTAATTTTCCTCATCTTCGATTTCTTCGTTTAGTAGATATAATTTATTCATTCAATCAGCATTTATTGAGCTTCTATTATGTTATAAGACTCTGTCCTAGGTCATGTGATACTTTATTAAATGAAAACTCCAAAAAAAAAAAAAGTACCTTCTCTTGTGGGGTTTACATACAGGTGGGAGAAACAGGCAATAAATTACAGGTCCAATAGATAACTTACCCTGCTAGAAGGTGATAAATAATGACAAAACCGTCATCCTTATTCAACACATTGTGAAGGTGAAATGAGATTAACTGTACAACATTCCTAAATCTGAATCCATCACACAGTAATCATCCATTCAAGTGTGATTATACTATTTCCTTCCTATTCAATGCCCTCTGGGTCTGTTTCCATTTGCCACATTCCTTCACCAATGGCTAGAAAAGTAAATACTTACCAGAAACAGCTCCTTTACAACTGCAAATTCCTAAATCCTCAAGATCTATTCTTCCTTTTTTCTCTTTTAAAATTGTAGTTTTCGTAAGAAATAACTGTCACGAGCTTCAACTTAACTTCTACAGATGTGAGTAGTAAAGAAAGATGCGAAAGAACAGAA
This sequence comes from Macaca thibetana thibetana, assembly GCF_024542745.1. NCBI lineage: Eukaryota > Metazoa > Chordata > Mammalia > Primates > Cercopithecidae > Macaca > Macaca thibetana. The sequence continues at coordinate 6,083,285 of NC_065597.1, read as the reverse complement.
ATGTAACAAGAAATCCCTGCTGAAATTTCCTTTGTGCCAAAAACCAAAACTTTGAGAGAGACAAAGATCAACACAAGGAGTCATAATTATTCTGATGTGGGATAATATACCATATGCCCCTCTATAACCGGTCACAACAGGACACTGGCTAAATGGCTTTCTTAATGTACTCTATTGGGTCTAGGTACAGAACTGGAAGCCATATGGTGCAATTCAGCCCTCCACATGAACTTCCAAGCTTTTATGTTCTGCCACATTATTTCACTATTATTTTTTATTTCAATGTGCAAACCGGTTTTACAGTAACAATCAAGACTTCATGAGAACCCCACAAAGAGGTAACTTCTGTTTGCCTTGAGCAAGGCTGTGTGAGCTCTTTCAGCCTAGCTGCTGGCTTTGGATTTGGAAGGTCCAGAGCTTCCAGAGAGTGAGAGGTGAAATGCTGTGCAGCCAGTGTGTTTAGATACAATGCAAAGGCTCCATGTAAAAAGCAAAGCAAAGCAAATGCCATTGCAAGTCTGGCTCACGGACCCATTTGCACCTCTGGGCTACAGAGGATCTCTCAAGCCCCATTGCAATTTAGGCCAGCTTGTTCGTGTACTTGTCCATTAAGGCATCATTCAACAAACCTTAGCTAAATATCTGCTCTGTCAAACACAGAGCTAGGCTCAGGGATACACAGAGATACAACACACCTCTCCAGTGCTTTGTATGCTTTAAGTATGGTGGGCAACACAGACGTGTTTAGACATAATTCAGTGCGGTGCAATGCTCATAAATCTAAGGGAGGAAAAAGTGCTATGGAAACACATACAAAAATATCTAATGATTAATAGAACCTGAACAGATTGAGATATTTCAAATCAGGCATAATGGCAAAATATGTGATAATAATAAATAGAAATTCACTGGGTAGAAAATATCAGGGTGGCATTCAAGGCAGATGAAAAGTAACTGTGAAGATATAGAGTCATAAAAGTATATTCTATGTTAAGTCATTGGTAAATTATTCAGTAGCTGAAATGTTGTTTTGTTGATGGAGGTGGCTGAGGAGGCTGTGTGAGACTATGAATGCTGTGGGGGCCATGTAGGTAGAGATGATGTGGAGCCGCTACATGACTTTTTACATAACAGGAGGACTTGACAAAGGCTGAGGTTGTCTACTGAATGCATTAACAAATTATTTATGAATTAATGTCCATCTTATTTTTGGGAAAGGAAAACTTCAGCAAATCATCACCTTATTCACTTACTAAACATAGTATCCTTACTGAAGCAGAAACATATATTTGTCATCAACTTATTATAAGTTAGGATGGCTAGTCTTTATGAGTGCTGAAATTTTGTCAACATTAGCTAATAAGACAAATAAGATGAAAGAAATTTGTGGAGGAGGGGGCCACAGGGATTTCAGGGACAACTTTTCTGAAAAATTATAATGAATGGGATAAAAAATGGTTCCAGTTCACACTGTGTATCCAAGAATGTGAAATGATGGTTTGGTTTCAGAGTTGAGCAAAACTTTTTAAAAAATGGCTTAGGGTGTAAAGAGCAGAGTTCAGTTCTTGAAGAGAGAGTTAGAAAAATAACTAGTCTGCCTATAATAAGGTTTCTCCAGCCCCATTGAGATAGTCCACTCTTAGGTTCTGCAGATACAGCCTACAGGGAGAAAAGTCACTGGTCCTCAACATTCCTTAAACCCATTATGCTATTGCTAGTGCTGTTCCCTTACTAGGAATGTTTCTTTCCTGCTTGGACTTTTTAAAAAATATGCATCTTTAAATGTCCAGGTTGAGGTTCAGAGGAAACCTTTGTTAAAACTTTTGACCTTCCATGATCTTTCCTTTTCTTAATCTCATTTATTTTCCTCATATCACCCATTTCAACTCTTAGAAGACAAAAGTTTGGATTTAGAAATAAAGGGTCTTTAGTGTCTGTCTCAGACTGAAATAAACCCAACCTTTAAAATGTCTTCAGAATAGTCATCATCTGCATGGTCGCTCCAGCCAAATTTCAGACCAAGGCTGTTTCAAGCCCCTGATTAGGTGTGGCCAGACTAGAATATGAGTGAGAAACAGGAGGAAGAAAAGTGAGGAATCATTGAGTGTAGACCTGCCGAGAACAGATCAGCATCATTCAGAAGAGCTCATAATCATTGAAGTTGCAATGTAAGTCAGGAAACAGTCCTTGCAGAGAACTAGGTGGAATCTGAAAGGGAAAGATAATTCTTGAAAAGTGAAGACTGGTCCTAACGGCAAAGGTAGTTTTCTAGAGTTGAATCATATTGTAAGAAGATTGGTGGAGTTGAATATGAGACCTTCCTCCCCGGTAAAGATCTATTTACCCAGATGGGCCGAGAGGACAAAGAGACTTCCTGATAATTTTTAAATTTATTTCTCACCTCTGTGCATCTCTCTTCACTGCCTAAAAATAAAATGTTGTAGCTTCTCGATGAATGCTGGCCTCATCCTTTGAGTGTCTATGAGCAAAACAGACCTTGAACATTTTCATGACCCTGTATGTTCAAGAGGACATGCTTTGGAAGAAATGCTGCATCACCCAATGTAAGATCAAAATGTGGTTATTATCCCTGCCAGGGCCAACCAACCAGCCAACTCCAAAATCATCCTGGTGTTGCCTTACTCAATATCTTCACCTTATTTTCTTTCTTTTTTTTTTTTTTTTTTTTTTTTTTTGAGACGGAGTCTCGCTCTGTCACCCAACTGGAGTACAATGGCGCAGTCTCAGCTCACTGCAACCTCTGCCTCCCTGGTTCGAGGGATTCTCCTGCCTCAGCCTCCTGAGCAGCTGGGATAACAGGCGTGCACCACCACATCTGGCTAATTTTTGTATTTTTTAGTAGCTGGGATAACAGGCGTGCACCACCACGTCTGGCTAATTTTTGTATTTTTTAGTAGAGTCAGACCTCGCGATCTGCCCGCCTTGGCCCCCGAAAGTGCTGGGATTACAGGCGTGAGCCACCGTGCCTGGCACCTTGCTCTTAGTAAATTAACAAAATTAATGAAAGAAAGTTCTGATATTCATTCAGTAGCCACTCATGCTAAGGACAGAGTTGGGCATCATCTAGATACAAATAGTTTTCATCACTGATTCTCTCAACAACTTTGCAAGATAAGAATTATTGTCTCTTTTTTATAGAAGAATACACTCAGCCTTTCAAAGATGAAGTACTTTGCATAGGGATAACCAGCTAGCAATAGTGGAACGGGAATGAGAATTTACGTGTATAGTGGGGGTTGATTGGCTGTGATTCTAGACCACTTCAGAGTCCATTTCTTCTATAGTTTTCTTTGATATATTGAGCAAGAGTGAAAAACATCTGAATTCCAATCAATATCTCTGTGCAGATGCTTTTACTTCATGACCTAATTTTTTGCTAACTACAAGGCAGGTGTGGCAGGGATACTAGGACAGACGTCTGGCACAACTGTTCCAGTGGCATTGATAGAGTTTTTATTGGATTAATTCTACCTGTGAAATTCTGTCTTTCATCTCTGAATGCCCAAGCACATCCCCTCAAGCACGAAAGGAATTTGAATTATGCAAGGGAATGTAAGAAGTTCAAAGAGGGACCCATTTTTATCTGGGCAAAGTTTTTATTTAAGTTAATTTAATTAAAATTGTACTTTTTTTTCTAGAGGGCTTTAGCCCAAATTTACATTGAGGTATCTTCTATTTTTGGCACTGCCATTATTGACATTCTGTCATCCAGGATGTTTAGCATCACATCTTTAATCTTTCTACCTACTTGTGGTATGTCGATGTACTGCCTTCTTAAGTTGCTCATTGGAATCAACTAGTAATTTCCTAAAACACAGATTCTATGGCCCTCTCTCAGGTGTAATAAACCAGAATCTCTAAAACCGAGAGCCTGAAATGTAAATTTTAATGTTTCAGGAGAATCTTCTGGCATTTGGAATTTAGAGAACACATTTGAATACATTCTGTTATTTAATCTTTCCAACAAACCTTTGCAGAAAGAAGCACTATAAAAATTTTAGAACATTGAGGTCAAAATATAGAAAGTTTAGGTAAATTTTAGAAAGTCGAGGCAAATTTTCCATGGGAAGCCAGATAGGATTAAACCTCAGATCAACAACCTACAAACACAATACCCTTACCGTTCGTTCTTTTGCCAATTCAGTGACTTGTATGGAAAGACCACATAGTACAGAATCATGGTGCTAGACAGGATTTATCTACAGGTATAGTAGGGGTAGTATGGTTGGGCTTCCTGGAAGGCTTTGTTGAGAATTGTTGTGAAGCAGCATTTGAGCTGAGATAGAATGTAATGTTTTGTGCATGTGGAATCATTGCATGATGGCTCACATACTTTGTGTTGGCTAATTGTAATATACGCCTTTAGATTCCCAAGTTCTTCTATTTGTTAAATCTGTTTTTATTTTTTCTTCTTTCCATGTTATTGAAGTCTACTATTTCAAGCTGATTCTCCAACAAACTTTCAACAATTCCAGACTGATATTCTTTCATAGTAATTTCATAGGTCAAACAAAGTCTATATCTACATCTGGCGTCTTTACTGATACTGAAGTAAACCAGACCCATATGTAGTTTGGCTCCCCTAAAAAATTATGGCATTGATCTTAAAGAGTTAAACGATCTTCCTTTCTTGCACAAACAACGTAGAAATTTCTCACAAATTTTGTTTAGAAATGTGAAAATTATTTGTATAGAAATGTGGCAATTCCAAATTTCCCCCCTTCAGTGGTGTATTTTTTTGAAATATGCGTTCCTTCAATACACGGTCTTCATCATTTAACAAAATTTAACCTGATTCTTTGTATTTTTAACTAAGAATTTAGAAGTGAATGCATCTAGATTGTATTGACATAGAGAAATATGCACACACGCGCAAATATACACTCACACACATGGATCTAAAACTAGTAATAGCACATTTCCTCTTAGCCCTACTTTTTGCCTTTGTGAAATAGCTGGATGTCATATGGAATGTAAATGTTTTAAGCAGATAAATATCTGCTTTCAACTAGAGGCTGTGACCCTAACTCTAGCAGTTTGCCCTTGTGAATTAATCATAAATATGTACACATGCACACATACAAAGTTATCACAATAATCTTGTGGGGTGAATAGATTATATAGTCTAAATGAAAAAAAAAGATTCAAGGAGCATTAAGTAATATGTTAAAGGTTACATAAGTAATAAATACCAGATATGGTTGAAATTCAAATGCAAATTCTTTCATAGCATAAAGCATATGCTTTTTCTACTCTACAACCATATAAACCTATGAAAGTTGTGTTTAAAGTCAAGGAGAGATTAAGAAAGCCAAAGGACTTCTTTATGAGTGGGATGATTTTAGAAATCTGTGAACTCTTATTTTTTAGCAACGCTGGAAGAACAGTCCACTTTGTATACACTGATGTCCTCAAGGAAATGAAATTTTCTGGGCACCCTGCCATAACCATGTGCTATTTTGTAATTGTAAAAGCAGTTATCTAAAAACAAACAAACAAAAAGATAGAAGGAAAGGAAAAGAAGGAAAAAAAATAATGTGTTGTGCAAAACTGAGGACAATCTTTAGAGTGAGAATTAATGGATTAGAATATATAACAGTATTTGGGCTTTTCTAGGACATTTTATTCATTCATTCAGTGTCTTTTGCACACTAGATGTGATTATTTGTAATATCTCATTTAATCCTATTAATAATTTCAACAAATAAAAAAGAAAAATTAAGAAATGGGGGAAAAGAGGAAGGGGAAGAAGCAAGATAATATATAATTTTTTCTTACATTATCCTACCTTGAGTTAACAAAACAAAGATAACTCAAATGTGGTTTCAAATAGATGACTTACTTGAGAAAATTTACAGTATGTTTCACCCATGGCTTTGCAAAAGGAAATTTAACAGTCTGTTAGGCAACCTCAGAGACAGTGGCATTCCAAGTAGATATAATTGACCTGTGCTAAAAGCAACAGTAAACAACAAACACATGAGAAACAAGAAGCACTGCTGAGTGACCTCGGAGAGGATTGCCTTCAGCATGAGGCTGGGGACATTCACGTCATTATCAGGGAGTGGGAGCACCTGCCTGTTAGAATAATCAGATTTTGGAGGACATTTTCACAGGGGGCAATTCCTGGGTGCCAATCTCTCACTCACTCATTATGGCACCAGGTGCTTTTGATTATGTGAGAACACGTGAGATCTACCTGGAGGCACATCAGGACTCCAGCTGGAGGTATTAAAATTCTTGACAAGGTAAAGCGGTGTATTAAGAGCTTTGCCACTTAGGAGCCTCTTATTAATGGAGAATCCACAACTATTGCTACCCCCTCTTATTTCATCTAAGACATTAAATAACACTGCTCTTATCAGTTTGGGGGCAAAGTCATTAATTTTATGTTTGAAATGGTGGGGGGGGGTTGACAAATTGTCTTAGCTTTTGAGGTGTCAAATGAATTTCAAAGAACCCTGAAAGAAAAAGTTCACATTTTCTCTTTTAAGGTTTAAGATGTTTATGAGAAGAATGACTGATTGACTGGCATTGTTCAATGACTGTTACAATTATAGGAACTCTTCCATGTGTCTTGGTCTTGAATTAATCAAAGTAATCAAAAAATGTTTAAAAAGTCCCCGTGACAGTAAGTCAAAAGGTAACCCTTGATAATACAATGGCCAAAAAACATAATTCACACAAATGGTATACAATCAGATTGATAAGATCTCATACTAATCCAACTTTAGCCAAAGCTAGATGCCCTCATACTAATACTACTAAGAATGTAATGATATAATCCATAAGGGATCCTTTGTTAAGCCATTGTGCTAAATGCTTTGCATGCTTTAAACAGTTCAGTAATGGGCATGATCATAGCATCTACCTTAGCACCATTTGCTTAAATGATGAAATTGAGGTTTAGAGAGATTAATTAATTTTGCTATAATCACACAGTAAAAGGTAAGCCTGACAATAGAATCAAGGTTCATGTGGCAAATCGCAGACTCTGCTTTCTTAAACATCAGTTTATCATTTAGTAACTCTTTGTAAAGGGATATCATATTTCCTCCAAACACAATGTTACATCTGTTATTTCTAATTTATTTGGTTGTGGGGAAGATTGCCACTGCTTTATACCATGGCCTCCTTTCTTTATGATATATGTAAAATTTTATTTTAAATGACTAGAGTTTGCGAAGTCCCATGACATGCCTTAATCTACTTCTTCATTTGGCTCAAATAAGATTTGAAATTTCAACTTAGAAATTAGAAAAATTATTAGAAATTATAATAGAGAGGGTTTTTTTTCTTTTAAAAAATATAACTGCTAGTTTTTCAAAGTGAATATACTTATCCCAGTTACAGATGAACCTGCTAAATATTAACTCAAGGTAGACTAAAGACTTAAATGTAAAATGCAAAACTATAAAAACCCTGGAAGACAACCTAGGCAATACCATTCTGGACAAAGGAACAGGAAAATATTTCATGGTGAAGATGCCGAAAGCAATTTATACAAAAGCAAAAATTGGCAAATGGGATCTAAGCTTCTGCACAGCAAAAGAAACTAATGACAGGGTAAACAGACAACCTACAGAATAGCAGAAAATTTTTGCAAACTATGCAGCTGAAAAAGGTATAAGATCCAGCATCTATAAGGAACCGAAACAAATGTATGAAAAAAAAACATTTAAAAGTGGGCAAAGTACATAAACAGACACTTTTGAAAAGAAGACATACATGAGGCCAATAAGAATATATAAAAAAAAAAGCTCAACGTCACTGATCATCAGAGAAATGCAAATCAAAACCACAGTGAGATACCACCTCACACCAGTCAGAATAGCTATTATTAAAAAGTCAAGGCTGGGCGCGGTGGCTCACGCCTGTAATCCCAGCACTTTGGGAGGCCGAGGCGGGCAGATCACGAGGTCGGGAGTTCGAGATCAGCCTGGACAACATAGTGAAACCCCATCTCTACTAAAAATACAAAAAATTAGCTGGGCTTGGTGGCAGGCACCTGTAATCCCAGCTACTTGGGAGGCTGAGGCAGGAGAATCGCTTGAACCCAGGAGGGGGAGGTTGCAGTGAGAAAAAAAAAAAAAGTCAAAAATAACATGCCAGCGAGGTTGCAGAGAGAAGCAAACACTTATACACTGTTGGTGGGAATGTAAATTAGTTCAACCATTGTGGAAGACAGTGTGGCAATTCCTCAAAGAGCTAAAAACAGAAATAACATTCAACCCAGCAATCCCATTACTGAGTATATACACAAAGGGTTATAAATTGTTCTGACATAAAGACACATGAACGCATTATGTTCGTTGCAGCAGTATTCACATTAGCAAGGACATGGAATAAACTTAAATGTCCATCAAGGGTAGACAGGATAAAGAAAATGTGGTACATATAAACCACAGAATACTATTCAGCCATAAAAAAAAAATGAGATCATGTCCTTTGCAGGACCATAGATTGAGATGGAGGCCATTATCCTTAGCAAACTAATGGAGGAACAGAAACAAAATACTGCGTGTTCTCCCTTATAAGTGGGAGCTAAATGAGGAGAATACATGGACACATAGAAGGAAACAATAGACACTGAGGCGTATCACAGGGTGGAGGTTGGGAGGAGGGAGAGGATCAGGAAAAATAACTAATGGGTACTAGACTTAGTACCTGGGTGACAAAATAATCTGTACAATATACCCCTATGACACAAATTTACCTTGGTAACAAACCTGCACATGTAACCCTGAACTTAAAAAATAAAATAAAACATACCTGCTAGTTTTTCAAAGTTAATACACTTATCCCAGTTACAGATGAGACAGCCTAGATATTCCTGATTTCAATGTTTCCCCCGTAACCACTCTGTACTTAAAGGCAAAAGTGGGATCTAGAGATTACATGTTGGTTTTTAATAACTGATTCAAATTGTAATTTAGAAGCTGGAAAAGGAGAGGAAAGGGTTTTCTACAACACGTTTAAAATCACAAACTACTACTTTACATATTTCAGGTAATTTGGGAATGAGGCTATAGGTATATTAAACGTTCACCATCTTACAAGCAATTCCTAGACCTAAACCACTAGGGAAACTCAATAATTGCTGAACGGAATGAGAAGTATGTTTCCAATTTAGAAGAACAGAAAAACTACTGCAGAGAAGCAGTGTAAAATAATATAAGGAAACCTTCACAGGGCTATATACTGGCATCAACAAAAACCAAGCTCAGCTCCCCCTAGGCCATATATCGCTTCAGTCGGCAGACATTGCTGGGAATTCCCAGTTCTGATGGAGAATGCAATGAGGCTGCATTGCTGAGTGATTGCCTCTCTACACAGACACTGCTAAACTGTTGTCCAGGGCCACATGTCAAAAAGGGGCTGATCAGGGGAGAAATCTATTGCTTGTTTTACTGTAACTTCAGATTCCTGTTAGTGAAAAGGAAAACATTCTCTCTTTTTTTGGTGATAGATGTTAGGAAGATTTTTAAAAGTAAATGGGGTTATAACATAAATATCCCAATTGTCTTTAAAGCACAGTAGAATTGTCAATGAAGAAAAGTCATCCAGAAATATCATAAAGCTAATTAAAATTATGTCAAGCGATAAACTAATTAGGACACCAGTGTACAGAGAGATGTCATTGTGACATTTTGGGGAAAAAAAGAAGAAAGCATTGAAATGATTTTAAAAGTTAAATGAAATAGAGAATTTTATACAATAGCAGGAAAGCAAATTAATTACTACTTCACTCAACACTGACAGAAAGCACAATAAAAATAAGAGCATCGAGAGATGTGTTTAAAGATGAAAGAAATAACTTGTTACTTTAGCCGGCAGTTGCTTGCTTTATACTCTGCCAAAGTGGCTCGTTACCCTCTCTGACTACCTAAAGGAGTCATTTAAAGTCGCAGGCATATGTAAGACGAGGAAGCCCCACCAAAGCAAGTGAAATCTCAAGGGTGGGTATACCTTTAAAGGTCTGAGTCCTTAAAATTATGAAATTCATTTGCATGAGGTACTGACAAGCTTCCCCGTGAGGAAAGAAAACACAAGAAACATTACAGTTCTTCAATTTCTGAATTCCATTTTTGAACACAAGCTACTGGTCATGTCTTTGCAAATTTCTTGAGCAGCACCCTCATCAAACAACAAAATTGGACACTGTCAGCAGAAAAGAAGCATTTTGAATACATCAGTCAGTAAACAAGCACATTTGAAAAGCAGACTTAAGGAAAGGTCAAATGGAGGCTCTAGATAAACATTTAAAGCTCTCATGTGAATGCCTATATCTGTCTATTCGGAAACTGATATACTGCTGACTACCACAGTCTTGCATTTCACATGATTCCTCCTCATTTCATCTCCCATGGCAAAATTTAATTAAATACTTCTATGTCTGGCTTTTTGATATGCTTTTGAAACTTTCAGAATAATTCCCTGAAGCCTTGAGTACTCCCGAAAAAAAATATATATTTATGCATACAAAGAACTCTGCTAGAAGTCACTATGGTTAATTACAGTAAAACAGTCTTCGTGATTCGTATCGTGTATAAAGTTAATTGTCTCATTAACCTTAGCTATTGTAATCTAGGTCCATTATAAATGACAATCAAAAGAAGGGCCAGAATTTTTTTTAAAAGTAATGATATCAAAATAGTGTCTATTCCTCCACTGTGATCTTTAAGATTTAAAAGTATGTCTCTTCAGGTTAATAACTAATGAGTGATGTAATGTCATAATGATAGACTGATAGAGAACTGGTCTTACTGTGTTATTGTCATCTTAGGATATCTGAGCACATCTCAGATTCACTATATTTATTTCTCTTTATCATTTTTACCTCTCAGCAACAGAAAATTAAATAAGTACTGTAAATGGAAGAAACAAGTCCCTATAATATGAGATCTTAAAGGTAGAGGTCTCTGTAGATATAATAATGGAGAACTACTGGAAATTTCTGGTAGCCTCTGGTAGCTTCTGGGGTAGGTCCCGGAAAAAACTAAAGCATTCTGACTTGCAGGCTGAAACATATAATAAACTGACAGGCTTTGACCACCATTAAGGAGGTAGCATTACGTGGGAGCAAAAGTTCATTCATTGTTCCACCAGAAGCTGAAAATCTGAAATCTCAGAGCTTGAAGACAATTGAATAACCAAATGATTAACTAGCTATTGAAGATACCTGGAAGAAGTAGATTAAGGTTAAATTATGATTTGACTCAGGTATTGCTAATTAAATGTCTTTCTGTATTTGTCTTAGTTGTGCTTTATTGACCCAGATAATATGTGTCAAAGTACAATATTAAAATGACAAGAGCAACCATTAATTGAATGCTTACTAAGTAAACATCAATTGAATATTTACTTTTACTTGGTAAGTACTCTATTTACTTTTATATTCCTATTCAATCTTCAGAGAACCCTATTAGGTAATTGATTTCCCTCATTTTACAGAAGACATGGAGACTGAAATGCCCAGTCTGGCTTGGTCTCTTCTCATGTAAGAAAATGTACTGGCCATCTGTATCACTCAGAGTGCCTGGAAAGAGAAAAGAGATTCTAACATGCCAACCGTGCGTGAAACCTTCTTAGCCTTGCAAGCTAGTAATGTGTGACTTGGCACACAATTAGCACACTGGTCTCTGCCCAGTAAAATGGGTATAGGATTGTCTTAGGAAAGGACATGTGTACAGGGAGAATTTAGAAGATGTGACAAAGAAACCAAAACCCAGAAAGATTCCTTTTTCTGAAGAGACAGAATAGGACATTGGATATACTTTGTTTAGGTTTTCAGTTTATTTTCATTTAATTTGGTGGCTCTTTGGTCATAGGCTCTTTCTAATGAAAATAGTACAAGAGAACTCAATGTAAGAAGATTGTACTGGCTGGGCACGGAATCACTCTTCAGAGTAACTGGGCTCTTGTTCACCAATTACCTTTATTCTAGATGGTTCAGTACCCACCCTTCCCACCCGCCACACTGAAATAAGCTTAAACGGGAGGAAAAAAACTCAGCAGCCCTTTAGAATATCCCCCTATTGCTACAGGCTTCATTCTGTTAGACTTTTCATCTTTTTTTCTAAAAATGATTTAACCAGCCCAGATTAATTATATAAATTTTCTTGCTTTTTCTAGGAAAACAGTAGAGAGTCTGGTTATTAAAAAATAATACTAGAAAAATTCTGTTTTAACTATGAAATGATTGTGGTTTTCAATCAAGGCTTTCAAAAGAATTTTGATGTTGCTGTGTGAAGTATATAGAATTCATTTTATAAGAAACCTATTGAAAGTAGCTTATAATAAAAGAACAGTGATTGAAGGATGCAACGATTCAGTCCTTCAGACATCCTAAACAAACAAACAGAAAGGAAAATATACATCCTGGAGGTTGAAACTTAAATATGAAATTTAACAGTTGCAGCACTTTCCCAGTGCTCAGTTATAAAGACTACATACTCCGTTTTTGTTTTGTTTTGTTTTGTTTTTGCCTGCGTGTGTGGGTGTGTAAGCTTATTCTCTGTATGTGAAGGTCTGATCCCAGAATAAAAATTTAATCTGCTTACGAATAGTTTCTTCACCAACATTGCCTTAGCAAACTAATGCAGGAACAGAAAACCAAAGTGGGTTCCCAAGGCCCTGAATCTTATCCCATCTCAATAGATATCACTGCCTAAATACAGACACTAGTTCTCTTATTTTAACTTTTAAGTGAAAATCAATTAACTCAATATTTAGACTATAAGGTTCACAGGTGCCTATCTCTGAGCCAATCAGTGCTTTCCAGTGAGGCGAGTTGTAAAAACATATCAGGTCTACCATTTTAGCAATTGCTATGGGCATGGTTACATATCAGCGAAGTATAAAAGGGATAAGGCAGGCACTCAGTTTCATGTCTATGCCATGCTGTTGCAATCTATTCATGCAGTCGTGCAATCAATAAGGATGTATACAGAATATTACAGACCCTACAGAATCCTCTGGAGGTTTAGAATGACTCACTGTACATTTATTTAAGTTATTCTAAATTTTCTCTCACTGTAAAGAGGTTTTCGTGTAGCAGTGCTGAAAAGTTATAAAGTAAAACAGTAACATACAAACATATCTCAGTATTAATTGCAAAGCATCCAAAATAATATGTGTGAATAGATGGAAAGAGAAAATGTATTTTTTAAAAGAATAAATGGGGAAACAACGTATTAGATATGAAAGCAGATTATAAATGTATCATATATGCTTAAAATGTGCAATGATAATCATGTGAATTGGGTTATTAATATTTTTTCATCAAAAATAGAAATAATATAATTAAATGTTAATTAAATATTAATATTACTCAAATTACCAAAGAGATCTTAAGCAGGTTGAGAACATAGTTTGAATAAAGAGATTATATCAATAATTATTTATTACACATCATTTAATTCACTTACAATATAAATATATGGTTTATGACCTGTTGCTTTCAGTTTTTGATGGTTTGATGAAAATGCACATTGGAAAGCACGTATTGGGATGAATTTTATTATACTTAAAAGCTCGTATATATGTGAATTTAATGATTTAGTAGATTTCAAAACGTATTGATTTTAATTTAGAAAACATTATGAGGAAAATGCTTAAACGTGTGTAAAACTTAATAATATTTAGTCAAAACTACTTAATAGTAAATATATATTTGCATTGCAAAAATAATTAAATACACACACACACAGTTACTTTGAAGCATGCAACGGATTCTCTGTTGCATTAACTGAAATGGAATAGAAAATATGATATTTTATACCAGAACTCTATTAAAAATCCTTCATCACAAATTTATTTGAAGCCTATCCTTCTAAGTAATCAACACGATAATTATTTCATGAATCCTACTTTTTTTGACAATTATCTTTAGAAGACTGACACTTAAAATAAATGGATATTATCGGCTATATAAATGCTTATAGTATATTATTATACTTTAAAATTTTATTCATCACAGTTTTGTACAACCCAGTTGCTTATAATTTGCTGTAATTGTTCCTCAAATAGAGCATTAAGTTTTATGGCTTCATATTTTCTTTGACTAAGAGGCTTTATTACCATAACAATGCATAGAAAGTGGACATATTGATACCCATAATCTCTAAGTAATGTTTGCTTGTTATTTAATGTGGGGATAGGAAGCTTAATTCTAAGTAAATCAGAAAGTTCCAAAGCATATTTTTTTCCTGCTAACATATTATTTCTGTCTTAATAATCTTAGGACTTTTAACAAATTGAAACATTCGATTTTATGCACTTTTGTGTGTAGCAAGGCAGATATCTCCGTTAATGTCTGAAATAAGAAAAACAGTGTTCTAATTTAAACTTCAGTTTCTTGTTTTTCTACAGACCAGTGCCCATTGTGGGAGCATAGAAATTTACAGCCAAGCCCAGATCTATTAGGATCAAGACATAAAAGGAAAAAAATGATTTTTAGTGCAGAGGGAAATAACCTTTTACAATATTAATAAAGGCTCTCTATACTTACTATGTATCTTTGACCTGTAATGTCAGAAATATAGATTACACCCTTAAATCATGCACTTCTAGCTTCATACCAAATTTGCACCATTCGGCTTTATCACAAATGTGTCCAGATTTTTACAACATCTGGCACATTTATAGCAATTAGTTCTGGGCAGGCTGTAGTGCCGCCAGTCTCAACTGCACAGTCCAAGTACAAACACAAATTATGATTAGTAATGATTTATTCAATGATGAAGTCATCCATCTTAGTCTGCTAAAGCTTAAAATTATTTGAGTTGACAGTTGTGATTTGTGCTACAGTTTTCTTTGATAACATCAAGTTCTTTCCAAATGTTAAACGAAATGGATACAAAAATAAAAAAATTAAAAAGCTGAAATAAATACTGCGCCAGAGAAAAACATTCTTAGGAAGGCATTTCTTTATACTCATGGGATAAAATGATGAAATTGTGCCAATTATACCAATCTTTTTCAAAACAGAAGAGTAAAGTATGGTGTTTGCAACACTCTGAGAGATCTTGTAAATTTTAATTAATTCAGTTTTATCACCAGTTGGCTAAAAGCCTTCTGTCATTTATAAAAAGTGTTATATGTGAAAATATCCTATAATATTTGGCTTATGATGAACAGTGGTGATTTTTGAAAGAGCTACACTATGATGCGTAATTTTTCTGTATCCTCTATATGTTGAAATTTCTTTCCCCTTTCTATAGCCTACCTACAGTCTATTCTAATGTTTCAAGTTCTGCCACATGCCTTCCTTAGTAACTTACTTGGAGAATTTTGCTCTGATTATAGAGCATGGAATTGATTGCATTCATCTTAGTCTAACTATTTTACTCTTTCACTCATTGATGATACTATAATAGTATTCATTAAGAGTCCATATCCTGTGTATTACATATTCCTCACTGTGCTGAGTATAGTACTAAGCACATCCTAGGTACTTTAAAAAAAAGTTTGCTGCTCTGGAATAAAAAGTATATGGGTGCTATGGTTCATGTAGACATATCTTGAGAAGAGTAAGTCTCTGCTGATGATACAACAGTAATAAAATATGCAGTAAGATCTCAGCCTTAAGAAACTATGCAGATGTACAGCTGTCCAACAAAGATCTGTGCGCCTCTCTCATCCTGAATCTAGGCAGGGACATGAGACCAGTTATCACCAATAAAGTAGATGTCACTTCACTAATCAGCAACGCCCACTTTGACTTCATCTGAGTGAGAAATAATCTTGGCTTGTGTTAAGCTACTGAAATTTGGAAGTTTCTCTGAGTAACTGTTATAGATGAGACTAAATAGGGGGCATCATTCTCATTTTCTCTTTAAATTGGATTGTCTTTGTTATTTGTATAGTCCAAAATAGTCTCATATTATTTTATATTCAGAAAATAAGCAAACTTTTACATAAGAGAAGGACTGGTAATAGACTAATCTAGTATTTTGGAAATCTGATCTTCATTTATTCTTCCAGTAATCATTATCACCACTGAATCTGTAAAAAACATATTGTACAAGAATCTGGAGTGGTATAAAGAAATAACCAAAATATAATGTATCCCTGCCTTCAAGAAGTGTACACTCTCCCACAAAATAAAAGGATTTTGCAATTCTGCTGGCAACTACTCTGTGGGGTTACTTTTCCAAACTTACCACTTAATAACTTTATAACTTTGTCTAGTATTTATGCCTTAATTTTCTCATCTTTAAGACAGGGATAGGAGGAGTTGCTGCCTCAGTAGGTTGAAGTCATGATTGTGTATGTTTGAAACATTTAGAATAGTGCTTAAGATATAAGATACACTACTGTAATCCCAGCACTTTGGGAGGCCGAGACGGGCGGATCACAAGGTCAGGAGATCGAGACCATCCTGGCTAACACGGTGAAACTCTGTCTCTACTAAAAAAAAAAAAATACAAAATCTAGCTGGGTGAGGTGGTGGGCGCCTGTAGTCCCAGCTACTCGGGAGGCTGAGGCAGGAGAATGGCGTAAACCCAAGAGGCGGAGCTTGCAGTGAGCTGAGATCCAGCCACTGCACTCCAGCCTGGGCGACAGAGCGAGACTCCGTCTCAAAAAAAAAAAAAAAAAAAAAAAAAAAAAAAAAAAAAAAATATATATATATATATATATATATATATAAAAAGATACACTCTAGCACTGTGTGTTCTGTTCTAATATATATATGTTTTAAATTTTCTAGATAAGTAAATTAGTTCTATTGGAATTGAATAATATAGAGTGTGGAATTGATTGAATAGTAATTGTTATTAGATAGAAGATACCAGATTGAAACTCAGATTTTCTGATACTTAATCTTTTTTTGATGCAACTATAACACTTAGTTGGGGACAATCAAACATATTTAAAATAGTGAACTCTTAAATTATGCAGGTAATTAAACAAATTTTTAGAACATTTATCTGGATACTTGTGATCATTTTTTGTTTTATTCCACTTATACAGATGTGATCACAAACTACTCTTGTAATGATTTATAAAAGAAGTTACTCTCTTTTTGGGCACTAATTTTTTTAAAATCAATATCAGATTATTCTGCTTGCAGAGGAGTAGGATTTTTTGGGGTTGCTATTTCTTTGAGCTCAATCTGTGTGAGGCTTAGAAAGAAATACATTAATAGATGAATCAGTTTCCTTATGTTAAAAAGGCAAAAAAGAGGCCGGGCGCGGTGGCTCAAGCTTGTAATCCCAGCACTTTGGGAGGCCAAGACGGGCGGATCACGAGGTCAGGAGATCGAGACCATCCTGGCTAACACAGTGAAACCCCATCTCTACTAAAAAATACAAAAAAAAAAAAAAAAAAAAATTAGCTGGGCGAGGTGGTGGGCGCCTGTAGTCCCAGCTACTCGGGAGGCTGAGGCAGGAGAATGGCGTAAACCCGGGAGGCGGAGCTTGCAGTGAGCTGAGATCCAGCCACTGCACTCTAGCCCGGGCGACAGAGCAAAAAAAAAAAAAAAAAAAAAAAAAAAGGCAAAAAAGAAAGTAGGTATTTTTTTCAGCCTCAGTTGTTCTACTGACCACATGATTGACAAGTCTACCTTCCTGACAACTACATAAAGATGACAGGTAATTGAGTCACTATAAACTTCGGCTGCTCAGAACTGCTACCCCAACCCATTCTGACACAAAGGAAAATCTCCCTCTTTGTTAGTCTCCTTTTCAGATAATACTTTCAGCCATTTCCAGATGCCAAAACATGGTTGTCATTCCCTTTTTTTTCCTTCCATTAAAAAAATGAATCTCATAATGCTTCTCAAATGGGAAACATGCCTACACCCCCAATCTGGCACACCTTAATTCAAATCTTTATTGGTTCTCACTAACATTACTTTCTTCTCCATTCAGGTATCAAAAACCCATCCCCTATACTAACTACTGAGGAATATTAGTAAATTTAAATTGTGGTCACAGAAATGTGTTGCTAATTTCTAACAAGACCTTTCCCACAATTAGATCATTAGCTCCTACATTTCAGGCCCTGTTACTTAACTATCTTTGATGCTCCTGTGTGAAGAATAGTGCTGGTATGGAGTCATTCCTGTAAATAAAGAGTCTCATCAAAGGGAAGTCTGTGATTTTTTTGTTTTCAGAATTTGACTTCTTTAGCTTTAATCCTGTACTACACTAGGCAAATCTATTAAAGAATTTATTACCCCCTAACTAGAGTTTAACTAGCCCCTCTTACAAGCTCTGCCATTGGCTTTAGTCGACTAGAATCTCTATAGGTGATTTTCTGGCATAACAGAACTTGACTGTTTTTAAGGTCATATTGCTGCCTATGCCTTTCTGTTTATCTCTTTTTATAGTTCACTTGGCTTTTGACAAACAGCGTTGCTTTCTAATGTAACAGCTCCTATTACTTTGTTTTGTTCTCAACTTGTCTTAAACTATTTCTAGAGTTCATGTTTTCTGATTTTTACTTATTTCTGGCCTTTGGGAAGTCCCTATCTCTATCTTTGCTTCTTAGACTCTCTCAATCCTCAGTTGCAATATTGCCCCTGCTATTCACTAACGTTATCTCTAGATTTTGACATGATAGTGTATGACTTGGGAAGAGACCACATACTTAGTGTCACCTGGCACTATGATCTAGCAATAATAGCAGACCCATATCTTGGGAAGGCCAGGTTTCCTTTAAAAGTTAATAGCAGCCAGTAACAATTCCAGGAGTTGCCACTCCTAAGAATTATGGAATAGTCAAGGCAATGGTGCTAAGTAGAAACTGAAGCAATTGAAATTGGAATTATTGAGAATTGAGTCTCTCAGTAATGTTGGGAAAGCTCAAGATTGTAAACCAATTTAAAAGACTTACATTCAAGAGCTAGATTTGAAAGACAGCATTCATGACCAAATTCAAGGTCTTAGACATGAGGAACTAAGAATTCCTTGTTAATTTAGTATAGAAGAGTCACCACACATTCTGTGATACAGAAAGAAACTAAAAAAAAAAACACAACTTACTTTCTTTTCCTTTGTCTATCGCAGTTATCTTGTAAGTAATTACCAAGCAAGAAAAACAGAATTCTTATTCAAGGGGACAAGTAGACTAGGAACCGGAAAGTCCAGTATGTAAAATGGAGCTGCAACAATAGTTCAGTTCAGTCAATAGGAACCACAAATATCTCTAGAGAAGCATTCTCCTCTCCAGGAATATTCCAGGTAGATAGCTAGATAGAGCCAATTTATTCTTCCATGTTTTAGAAGGTCTCCACCATCAATAGCATCTTACTGCTAACTTCAGTCTCTTGCTACATGTTTGACTCTCAGCTATGTGGACAAGGAGGAAAACAGAGATATTTTATCATAACAACTAAGCAACCCAGTGTATTTCTGCTATTTAAAGGGCCATTTTTCCTTTAGATGAGGTCCCTAGGGATTATTTATTTTTGCAAGAAGGAGATTGGTTGCACATCTTTGAATAATCAGCTAAAAGAACATAATGAACCAAATATATTCTTTCCTTTTGTGATTGTTAACGGTTCTCAATGCCTGTTGAAAAAAAAAATCCCTTTCTTCCTGGTTTTGTACAGCACTGAACATACTGTCAATAAGTCATAAGAATTTCTGCAACTTCCTTCCCTTTCTATTCTTCTGCCATGCATTACATGTCAACATAGTCAGCGAATGAGACAAGTTAGACACATTACATCAGGAGACTAAATTCTCTAGAGTCGATGATATCCTTAGGGCTAGACGCTCGATATTCTGACAGGTGCCTCTCTTAAATTAGACTTTTCCTGTGTGTCACATTTTCAGTAGCCACTCAGGAGCGGAGGAAGTGGGATTAGATTGATTTTTGGACTGCTATCAATATAAATAACAATTAACTCTCATGTCAGCTTTTAGCAGGCAAGCACAATTGCAGAATGTCTGCATTTCAAGAAAGAATAAAGACATTTTCCTTTGGGCTGAATGATGTAAGAGAGCGTATGCCAGAACCAGAAAGATATTTTTACAACCTCACTGAAATCCTCCACCATTATATAAGAGATGTCTAATTCTTATTACAGGTCTATTTATGATGGAGAGTTCCAAATTCCTTAGCATGGCTTAAAAGGCACTGCCTGACCCCAAACTGCTTTTATAGACTCACCTCCAGCTAGGGCTCTGTAGGAGAAAAAAGTAGTATCTTCTCACCTATGTCAAGGTTCCTGGATCACACTCCTATAATAAAAGACAGATTTATGAGAGAAAAGCATAACAAATGTATTTAAGTGAAGATTTATGTGGCATGAGAGACTTCAGAAATGGAGACCTGAAGACCCAATGAAAACTGTATTTTTGTGGCCAGTCATGTAGAATTGCAACTGAGCAAAATGGGGATATGATTTAATAGTGATAAAATGAGGGACATTTAGTAAGTCCTGTTTCCTCAGATTCTTCTTGGCCTCGGGGTGTCAGGAAAGAACCCCTATGGAATAAGGGTCTTCTGATCTACTTTCAGGGGAAATAAGAGCATTTCTTTATGACTATGCTTCAGGGGAGTAAGGTGGGAGAAGGTAAGAGTGATCTTCTTGCTTTTGAAGTGTTCTCAGTTGTTAAGGTGCCTTATTTAGTGGTATGTTCAGAGCCCTGAAAGCTCCCATACCCCATATATTCTAGAAAAAATAAATGATCATTTTCTGATATTTCTATATCAAACGCATATCTTGGGAAGACCTGGTGGAATTTTAAAAGTTAACAGCAGCCAGTAACAATTCCAAGAGTTGCTAGTCTTAATGATTACAGAATATTCAAGGCAATGGTGGGCTGCCTTGATCTTTATTTCATAGTTGACTATTCTATCATTAGATTTAGATTCAACAGCAAGTGAAAAAAAAGGGCTTAAACAAGATTGACACTTCTTTTCTTCACGTGTAAAAAAAAAAATCTAGATAATAAATTTTAAAAAAGAAAATGAAGAGTCTATAGGTCTGATGAGATGGGTCCATGGGTATCAGAAGTCTTAGTTTCTTCTCACTCGTGATCATGCTATTGTGAATATATAAATGCCTTCTTGTCCTGTGGATCAATGTGGTTGCTCAAGCTCCAACCATAAGAACTGGAAAGAGAAAAGAAACTCATGTTCACTTTGAAGGCTGTTTCCAGAGCTACCTAGATTCCATTGTATCATAACTTACTTACATTGGCACATATAGGTATAATAAAAATATAATATTAATATTTGGTGGCCATCTGATCAGCTAACATGACGTTGTTTTATTGAGAAAGTAGCTGATAATGAATATTTGGGAACAACATGTAGACCCGGTCCCAGCTGTTGAACTTTTACCAGCTTTTCCTGATCCCTGAAGAAAAAAATTAATCAATCCTGTACCCATGTTCAAACAGAAATGTGTTAAAACATTATTTTGACATATTATAGGCTCATGTTAATTAAATCTTAATGACTTATATAAACAGAACAAGTTGACCCATCAAGAAAATGAATATATTATCTGTAAGACATGTTGCCTTGCTTTAGGAAATTTCTCTCTCTCTCTCTCTCTCTCTCTCTCACACACACACACACACACACACACACACCTTAAACATAAATATTCTGAAGTTTCCTCCTCTAAAAAAAGTGAGTAGTAGTTAGTTTCCTGGATTCTTCTTGGTATTTTAGGCAGATTTAAAAGGAGGTAATATCTGAGAAATTGTTTTTCTAAAACGTAAGATGCATTAATAATCTTTCCTAAATGATGATGAAGTGAAGAATGGACACTAGCCTACTCCAGGTATTGCTGTTCTCTTAGGATCTGAATGGGAAATGCCATTAAGGTTCTCATTCATTTATAGAACAAGAATCCACATAGATTATATGGTTTGAAGTCCCCTTCATTTATGCAGCAAATACATTTTCAGCATCTGTTATGGGCTGCACACTAATTTGGGCCCTGAGCTACAGCAGATAGTAAGACATATGGAACACTTGAACTCATGAAGTTTATGATTGAAAGGTGAACACACATTCCAATAATGATGTAACGACGTGCATAATTATATTCTGAAGGAAAAGTATTGTATGAATGTGTATTTGAAGGATTAGTGTTATATGAATGTGTATTTGGAGGAAAATTAGTATATGCACGTGTAAGAATGGCAGAGGTAAAATTGTAGGGCTATGTAGAAAATGACGACTTCCTGAGGCTGTGAGATTTAAGTAGAAATCTGAAGGCTAAGAAGGTGGTAACTATGCAAAAAGGAACATCGGTAGGGGATTAAAGAACAGGAGCAAATTCAGGGAGAGAAAACAGCATGTGTTAAGACCTTGAAATGAGAAGGTGGGTGAGACAGTTAAGGATATTGGCTTATTCACTTTAATGTTCTGAGCCCTAGTTTCTTTGTTTACAAAATAAAAATAATAGGAATTATAATTTTCTCATAGAAAATAAAGTATAAGAAATGACTTATAAACAATGAAATGCTTCAAAAACAATAATTATTTTGTTTACCTAATACAAATGATAAAGCTCTAGGTGGTTCATGCTTACTATATGGTTTGCAAACCTCCTGCTTTGCCCCCTAAAAGCAGGGTTAGTATAATACTTTACTTAGACTATACTTAATGGATCCATCTCTGATTATTAGAAAGAAAAAGTTAATAAATGTTTAAGTTTGGTAGGTA
Source organism: Macaca thibetana thibetana (assembly GCF_024542745.1). NCBI lineage: Eukaryota > Metazoa > Chordata > Mammalia > Primates > Cercopithecidae > Macaca > Macaca thibetana. The sequence goes on along the minus strand of NC_065597.1, from coordinate 6,060,623 downwards.
AAAATAATAGGAACTACCACTCCAAGAAGTATCCATGAATGCCCCATTATTGGGGTCATCTGAGAAGAACCAGACCCCAAACTTTAAATAATCCTGATTATCTTGTTTCTTTGAAAATACTGGTGTAAGGACGGGAGGCTTAGGGATTATATTTCCAAACATTACATCATGATCAAATACCCAGCGCCTGTATTTCCATTTAGTCTCGTGACTTTGTTTGATGCAAGACAATGAGATTGCTGTGACCTCTTGGAAAGAACCATACTTCATTGAAATCCATCTAGTGTGATAGACTTAACACCACCGTGAGGAATACATTGGCAACGACTGAGTACTAACATTGTTTGTAGGCCATAGAAGGACAATACCTGTGCCCCAAAGACCTTTGGCTCTCTGACTGCAATTACCTGCTTCTAAATTTAATAGCAATCAGACAGACAGAAATTCCCAACATGCCAAATATTCAATTCAAAATAAAACTCAGGCTTTCTAAACCCTTTTTAAAATGTGGCATGTTATTCAGAATTAACAATTATAATGAGCGCCTACTATGCAGAAAGTGACCTCTTAGCTGCTTTCGCACAGTCTGCCTGATTTAAATATTTCTAACAAGCCCTGTGATGGATCAGATCAAGCATTAGTGTCCCTGTTTTGCAGCTAAGAAAGCATGTATTGAGAAATATGAAATAACTTGTATAAATCATATCACTCAGGAGAAGCAGAGCCAGGATTTTAATTTAAGTTTACCTTACTCCACATCCAGTGTTTGTTTTCTTATAATAAACTACTCCCTTCTTTGCACGTATCTCCTCATGCCTCCACCCTGCACAAAGTCTACACTAAGTTATACAAACGTTATTGAGAAGATGCAGTGGACTTGACTGTTTTTACTACAGTCATCCTCATTAAAGTTGTGAATCCTTAGATCAATGTAGAGAAGAAAAATGGTTTGACTTGCAGAATTACAGTTTGTTTTTGACATTCCAATACTGGAAACATGTCTCCACCCTAAATCTCAGAATGAATGCTTCATAGACTATCTTCAGTCTCCTTATAATTCAAGCCTCACCTTAACCAGAATGACCCTCAAATTGTATTAAGCCATTAGACCCCCGGGCAGTGGTAGAACCAAAAGGAGAAGATTTTTGAAGTCTCCTTTTGGGGAATTGTTATTCAAATATTTACCTTCTCAGGAATTCTCAACATCTAAAGATCTATAACATTACCAATTAAGTTCTTCAAATATCACACAGCGGTAACAATTTCAGTTTTCTAGGAACCCAATTTAATTATCTGTCTTCTCTCTGCAGCACGTAATGTTGTATATCAAATATCTGAAGAAAAAAGATTTATGGACCGGGCGCAGTGGCTCATGCCTGTTATCCCAGCACTTTGGGACGCTGAGGTGAGGAGTTTGAGACCCATCTGGCCAACATGTGAAACCCCATCTCTACCAAAAATACAAAAACGATCCAGGAATGGTGGCATGTGCCTTCCCAGCTACTGAGGCTGAGGTGGGAGAATCACTTGAACCAGGGAGGCAAAGGTTGCAATGAACTGAGATGGCACCACTGCACTCCAGCCTGGGTGACACAGTGAGACTCTATCTAAATAAATAAATAAATAAATATTTATGGATCAGATAGAGCAGGTCATTGTTATTAATTCCAACTATGTATTTTAAAAGTGGACAGAAGAGATGTAAGAGATGTAGAAATCTAAGAAATCTCACAAGCTATAGTTCACATAATTTAAGCTGTATCCTGACAAATATAGCTAAAATTTTCTCTTTCCAACAAATATGCCACTACCCTGGGGAAAGAGTGGTAACATAATATACCATTCTGACGTCTGTCTGCTTGGAAGATTTTTGTTTAATTTTTTTTGTTCGATCAGTTATTTTTATTGTTTTACATTATTCTTCTAAATAGATAATTTACGGGCATAGTGCTTTTTCTTCTTCAAGTTTACATAGTACAAATTTACATACCATGCAATAATATTCTATCTGTATTTCTCAACAAGGAACAAATACAAGTATGGACAGGATCACCACACTCATTGCAGGATAATTAACATCCCTGAATTTCTCCTCTAGATGCCAGTGACATCCCCCATACCAGTCATTGTCACAACCCAATCTCTTTGCACGTACAGTTTTTTAAACATTCCTTGGGTAAGGGATACTGCTCCCAGTTAAGAGCCACTGAACCAGATGCCGAAGAAAACCCCACAACATTTTAAGCAAAGGAACACGAAGATAGTATTTATATTAAGCTGGTACTGGATAAAACACAAGATTTTTTTGTTTCTCGTGAGAAGTCAAACTCATTGCCCATACACATATATAGTCCTGTTGAGTTAGTATAGCAAAAGAGAAGGAACAAATGTAAAAGTGTGCTACCTTTCATTAGTTATTTAGTGCTCTAGGCTTCCTATGATTGACCCAATCCTTTTAAGCGTATGAGCAAAAGACTTCAGGACGTAAAAGTCTTCTAACCAGTGGGACAGGCATGTTTTAATTATTCCTTAAATCGGAGATTTCATATATCTTTTAAATTCTTTCTGTGAATAAAGAGAGATCAGAGAAGTTAAGGCAAAAGTAAACATGTAACATAATGAGGAAGACTATAGTATGGAGCTTATACCAATGCACTAACATTGAACGAAACTGTGAACTTAAGAAATGAGTTGCAGAGCCATGAGGAGTGCCAAGGACATAAAACTGGGAAAAGGATAGAAAGTTCCCAAACTGGCATAGCCAAAAAAGAGAATCCATTAGTTAATATAAACTAATTTTCAAAGGTAAGTAGGGTTAGGATAGGGCTACCAGGACAAAGATGATTGGAATATTGGCAGCAAAAATAAAAAAAGAGATATGCACTCCTGAAAAAGGTATTATGGGAAGGACTAGCACAGTAATTGGAAGCTCGGGCTATGGGGAAATAAACCAAAGATGCTTTCAGATTAGAACTAGAATTGAAAAAAAAAAAAAGCATCAAGAGGGCTGGAGGTTCTAAACAAATGCCCAAGCCAATACTGGATTTGAAAATCAGAGCCAGGGTCTTTAACTTGTACGTGTGTGGTCTACAGACCAGCAGCATCCATTTATCTAGGGGTCTGTTTGAAGTACAGATCCCAGTCTACAACTGCTAAATTCACACTTTAACAAGATCCTGGGGTAATTTACATACACATTAATGTTTAAGAAACACAGAACTAAACAGTCTCTAATAACATTAGACAATCATATTATTCTATTGAGCATTTCCTCCCTCACTTAATCAGAACCACCTAGTTATCCAAGCAAAAACCATGGAATCACTACCAGCTCTCTCTTTCCACCTTTTATAACTATGCAGTCAATAAATTCTATCCAGTATGAAATAGCATTGTATGACCTGCCTCTATCACTTCAGTCCTGATTTCTCTGTCATTACCTTGATTGACTTCTTTACTGTTTCATGACAACTCTTGCAATAGCATCCCAACTAGTCTCCCTGCCTCTCATGTCTCCTTTGATTGCTCTAAAACACAGATCACATCATGCCTCCATCTGCATAAAAACTTATATGGTCTCTATTAAATAAAGAATAGAGTGAAAACATCCTTATTACAGTATTGCAGTACACATGAACCTTTTAAATCATGCTTCATCTCTAAATATTCCTCTCTATACTACCCTTGCTGCAATGTCTTTCTCTTTCACAAGGAAGGGTCTTTGCACATGCTATTTTTTTTCATATGCTTGGTACTCTGCCCTAACTTGGGTTGCCCTAATGCAAATACCCCCAGATATGTTAATAGACTCTTAGATAAAGATAAATTTATTTTGGAGGTGATCTCAGTAAACAGGAATAAAGGAGATGGCAAAGTGAAACAGAAAATGGGAAGCAGAGTGAGGAGAACAAACAAAAACACACTCAAAAACAATGGATGGTGTATTTATGAGCTGGTTACTTCATTAGAGGATAGACATATAGACATTTGTATCTTGACTCACATTCCCCATTTCTGGAGAGCTGTAATGGAAAGCATCAGTCTTCTTTACTTTTGGCTTGCTCCTAGGCATGGCTGAACAGCCTTCTACAGCTATAAGAAGAAAAAGCACAGAGACGAGACCGTGTGGTGAATGCATCTTATGGACAATGGGCAACAGTACATGGATTGTACACCTCGGCTGATGAAACCAGGTGGGCCAAGACATTGCTGTGCAGGGCATCACAAAGGTATGCTGCATACTCTTAAAACACTGACAGATTCTTTTATCCTGTTCCCTCAGTATCCATGCTTAAAATTGTACCACTGTAGTCATGATACTGTGGTATAATCACTGTGTTGATTTCCTTTCCCCAGTACAATGCTGTAGAGATGAAAACGATACATAAAGAATCAGATGATTTTGATGTTTAGTTTCTAACCAGATTGTAGCCTGGAAGAAAGACACACACTATTTGCGTTTCACAAAAGGAAGCTGTTATGGATTAAGTTTTGTACCCCCAAAATATATGTTGAAGTCCTAACCCCCAGTGCCTCAAAATGATTTTATTTGGAAAAAGAGTTATTGCAGAAGTAATTAGTTAAATTCAAGTGAGGTCATATTAGTAGGATGGACGCTTAATCCAAAACAACTGCCATCTTTAAAAGATGTGGGGAAGAGAGATCCAAAGGGAAAATGGCCATGTAAAGGCAGAGGCAGAGACTGGGTTTCTGCTGCCACAAGCCAAGTAATGTCTGGAGCTACCAGAAGCTGGAAAAGGTGAGAATACCTTCTCCTCAAAAAGCTCCTAGGAGAGCACAGCTGTGCCAACCTTTTGATTTTCGACTTTTCTTCTCTAGAACTGTGAGAAAATAAACCTCTCTTGTCTTCAGCTATCCATTTTGTGGTACATTTTCATGCAGCCCTAGGAAACAAATACAAAAATTACATGTTATAAAGTGTTCTTTAAAATCAGTAATGTTTATTAAATCATAAATATGCTATGGAATAGAAAAGGGCTAGGTCGAATTTCAGAACATCTGGTCCCGTGTTTAGCCTTTTCATTTTACACATGAGGGGTCTGCAACTAAGAGAAATTAAGCAATTTATCTAAAAATGCACAACTAGTCAGTTGGAAAGCCCAAACTAAAACTGAGACTCTTGATGCTCAGTCCAAGGTAGCTTCTACTTCACCATAGGATTCATCTGCCTGCCATCCCTATCCAACTTCAGTCATATAGTCTCATCGTTTTCTGACAGGCTGACGGAGGTTGACCTAAACACCCACTGTTTGTGATTGTCACAGAATAGAATACCCCTTTTTCCTAGCAAAATGCTAGAGCACAGAATCTAAGCATATTTAGCGCAGTGGTTACCATGGTACCCATGTAATTTAATTACCACTCTTTTGTGAATATTTTAAAATAAAGTTGTTAAAAGATCAAACAGCACATTCAACATTGTATGGCTATAGAAATGATAAGTAGCTTTTTAACTGAAAATGTTCTGTTCCTGTAGGGAGTTGATTATTTTTTATGAGTTAAAATTTAATTATAGCATTGGATATATGTGTGTTTCTTTAATATATTACTATGCTTCGAAAGTTAAATATGTCAGAAACATTTTACCTTTTAATTTACAACTCTGACCAATCACTTTGCAAACCTCAGCTACAATTTTATCACCATATTTTATGTCTTTCTGATTGGAGAAAGCCCCATGTGCATACAATATTCAAGAACGTCTCAGAGAAAATAAAGAATTTCAAGGAGTTTTACCATTTGGCATTGGAGATTTATGAATGGATGACAGCATGCCAGTCAAACCGTTTATTTATATATAAACACTGATGTACCTATAAAGCACCAAATTCAGTGCCAGGCAATTGAGAAACAAATAGAAATAAGTAACTTTTAAAGTCTCACTACTCAAAGTGTGGTCCAGGGACCAGTAGCATCAGATATCAACATTACCTGGGAGCTTGCTAGAAATGCAGAGTCACAGACCCCGTTCCAGACCTGTGGAATCAGAATACATATTTTCACAAGATCTTCCTGGTGATCCCCTATGCACACTCAAATTTGAGAAGTCTCATTCTAAGCAACTCACAGTTTAAGAATAAACAAAACCTGTACATAGTTGCAAATGAGTGTTGCACATGCTGTAATGAGCTACGCAATGGGTAGTGTGATTGAAATTATAGACGTGGAAAGTGCTTAGAGTGCAGAAGAAAATGGATATGACAGGGGCAGTGAGCAATATGCAATCTAATAAGTTGTGTTTGCTCGGGGTCTTGAATGATGAATGGTAGTTTGCCAAGAAGACAACAGGGTAGGGGACATCACAGATATTAAACAGCGTAAATAGCAATTACAAAGGTAGCGAGGGATAAAGGAAAGATTATTCTAGGAAATGGAATTGGTTCAGATTGATCAGAGTATAGAGGTTATGGGGATCCTGGCAGAATATCGAGTTCTTAGACAGGAGCTAAGTCATACAGTAATAAAGCATTTAGATGCTTAGTTCATATCAAACTAATAATTATTTTAACCTAGAATATTGTAAATTATATGGAACAAATTTATCAAGAAGCTTGGCAATCATAAAACCTAAAGGAAATTTTCTTTGGCTTAAATACTCGCCATTTTGTATCGTGTTTAATTTTGTCTAAATTGCCTTTAATAGTAAGTATCTATTAACGTTTTGCACATCTGGACTCTAAGCTCCATGAACTAAAGGAGCTTCTGCCTTCATTGCTTTATCCTTCATACTTAACTCAGTAATTGACACATCATAAGTGCTCAACAAATATTTGCTATAAGTATCAAAAATTTCTTCACCTAAGGATTGACTACTAATTGGTAAAATTTGCATTTTATATATGCCATTTAAATTTGACGTGGATAAATAAGTTTTAATAAATGCAGAGTATCAGATAAATTAAATCTATATTTATTAACAATAGTTAGCTCAGTTTCACTAGAATTTGGTACCAGGAGATGCATAAAAGGACTTTGGTAGCCAGATTATGTCCTATGTGGATACAAAAGACTGTGCAGCCTTAGTCCGAAAAGTGCTTATATTGGTGGGAAGTTCATAATCCCATTATCCTTCCTTATTTCCGTTATTTACACAGAGAACTGTGAGATGCTTTCAAGTATCTTCAGATGGATACAACCTGTCATGTCCTTCCTTGTGTGGTGGATATGAAAGTATATACTGTACTTGGCAAATCTAGAGTAAAAAACAAAAGCTTGGAGAATCTCTGAACTCTATGGCATTCACAAGTGATAGATATGCACATTCTAAAGATAAAGCCTCTCCTTGGGGTGGATTGCCTTCTCGCCACTGTCAGCCCTTATTAAAAACAGCTGTAATCCAAATTGGTCAAGACTGTCATGTCAGAGTAATGATGTTCTGTAAGTTTGAGTCTAATTCACAGCAATACATTGAGTCCAAGGCTCCAATTGCTTTCCAGTATTCTGGGGGGAAAAACAAAAAACAAAAAAAACAAAAAACAAAAAAAACATTGGCACATGTTCTTCCAAGCAATTTGGTCTCCTTTTTCTAAGTTGAATCAAAAGGACTTTACATCCAGATATGTCTGGGCTATGTATATGGCCACTCTTAACTAACCCGTTACTCCTCTATCAAAGTATAAACACACAGCCATTTCCCAGGGCACGTTCTGGACCCAGGTGACCAAGGCTCCCCCTTAAAAATTTCTAGAATCACAGTGTTCCCAGTTTCTCCCTGGTGAACAAGAACCCAGGATCATTTTAACCTGATTTCGTTTGGATTGCTTCAGAACAAGACTCTACAAAAATTAACCTGATTGTAAGTAATATATTTGGAAATGATTTTATGGAATGCTGGTAGGGGCATAGCAAAATAAGACAGAAAATGGGGGAGTCTAAAGACTGGTGTGTGATCCAGCAAGTTATCACTCAAGGTAAGTAGAGCTGAACTCTACTGGGGGACTCTGATACAGAGTGTAGATACTGGCCTCACACTTCACTGCAGTTGACAGCTGAAGGAGTTGAGGAATTTACACAACTCTTGTCAGTCATTGCTTAATAATTGCTCCTGGGTGGGGATAGTGCTACAACACTTCCATTCGGCCATGCACTTAGGAGAGGAGGCTCCCATAGCCAAAAGAAACCAACCAGTAAGAAGTTGCAAATCCTAGTAGCTCTAAGTTGGTGGCATGAAATAAAATGAGAATGTGACAATGGTGTATGGTCAGGTGCAAACTGTCTGATACAACTCCCAAATAACTCTTTCCTAAAACCTGAGCTTGTCTTCTCAATTTATTTATTTTTAAAAATTTGTAGTTGGTGTCTTGTTCTTGCTGATTACATCCAGGCTGTAATGCAGTGGAACAAGCATGACTTACTGCAGCCTCAACCTCCTGGACTCAAGCAATCCTCCCACCTCAGCCTCCTATGTAGCTGGGACTACAGATGCACACCACAATGTCTGGCTATTGTTTTTAAAAAATTATTGGTAGAGATGGGGTTGGTCTCACTTTCTTGCCCACACTGGTCTTGAACCTCCTGGGTGCAAGTTACTCTCCTGCTTCAGTCTCTCAAAGTGCTGGGATTAGGGGCATGACCCACTGAGTTTCGACCTCATTTTTGACATAAAATAAGCTATTATTCAATAATATTATTCTTTCCAGAAAGAAAGATATTTTCTTCAACAAATATATGTGTATACACACATACACATATATATACACATATATTTGTTGAAGAAAATGTCTTTCTTCATATATATGTGTGTGTATATATGTATGTGTATGTATATACATATATGTATATATGTATGTGTATGTATATACATATATATGTATATACACACACATATATATATATTCAGGAAAAAATTAAGCTTACTGACTTAATAAATACACCACTAAAAATAAAACACCATTCACCTATTTCTACAAAGACAAGAAAAGTTATTTTTAAAAGATCACCTCTGTCTCTGCTTTTGACTTGATTCTGGCTGCAGTCTCTCACTAAAAATAGTAAACAAAATGAAATTAATTCCTGGTGGAATTCTCATATGTTAGAATCTCTGCTTCACATATTTCAGTAATTATTTGATTTTATTTGTGAAAGCATCAAAGATAAGGAATGTCAATTATTTACTCTTCATCTAGGTTCTAACCAATGGAGAGTGGATGGCAGATGCCATATAGAGATTTATAAGTATTTAAGATTTATAATTATCCATTTAGAAGTATTAATTATTACTGGAAAATCTGTAATGAAGAATATGGTTTGTGCACGATGTAAACAAGGTACACCCTACTTCCTCTTCTGTTTCTTCTTCACTCAATTTCTTCTTCCCCAAGGGTAGAAAATCACACCCACTGAGAAGTCCCACATAATTTGCAGCTAACGTTAGGTAGGAAGTCTAGCAAAGATAAAGAGCAGAAACCATGAGAACTAGCTTGCCTGCATATAGCATGGTAACTGGAAGCCTAAGAGAAGCCATCACATCTGTGCTCAAACGTTCTAAAAGAAGAAGCAGAGTTAGGAGTGCCTCATTTGAGTAGGGATCTGAAATCGATTTCCACGCTGGCACAGAAAATATGATTTGCAGATGTTTGGCTGTCACCTATCTATCCATGTATTTTGCCTTAGAGGGGAACAATTTAGAAAAAAAGAAATAAGCTAGCACTTCACAGAAGTGTAGGAGAAAAAAAAAAATTTCTTCTTAAGAGTGCTCCTTGGCTGGACGCAGTGGCTCACGCTGGTAATCAAGCAGTTTGGGAGGCTGAGGCCAGCGAATCATGAGGTCAGGAGATTGAGACCATCCTGGCCAACATAGTGAAACCCTGTCTCTACTAAAAATACAAAAAAATTTAGCTGGGCGTGGCGGCATGCGCCTGTAGTCCCAGCTCCTCAGGAGGCTGAGGCAGAGGAATTGCTTGAACCCAGGAGGCAGAGGTTGCTGTGACCCGAGATTGCGCCACTGCACTCCAGCCTGGGCAACAGAGCGATACTCTATCTTTAAAAAAAAAAAAAGTGCCCCTTTGTATAGAGAGTGGTAAACACGAAAAGAAAAGAAGTGATTTTATAGATATACCGTAGAAAGTGTTCAGCTCTCTAGTGGAAAGAAGGTTAAGTAGACTGCCTTTAAAGTCTTCATATTCAATTTTGTGCACTATGAAGGGTATCAGAGTTGTTGTCTCAATATGTGGACGTATCCTATCTTCACTGTATATTGGCCTTGTAACTTTGAGCAAATCCTTAATCTCTCTGACGTTAGTTTGTTATTCAATCAAACAGATCCTTAAATCATTGCTATAGGGTTAATGACATTTAAACTGGGTTTCATTGAGCCCTAGGGTTTACTGGAAGCATGGCAGAATTCACTGAAGCAGTGAGTGCTAGACCAAATGATTGGGGCCCCAAGATTCCTGGTCTTTTTCCATGCAGATTAACTCCACTTGACCTTGTTTTAGCATTAGGATCACAGACAAGATTTAAGAGCAACAGAATTTTATCACGAAATACTTTTCTCCTGAAGAATATTCAAAAAGCAATGAATTAGTGCATAAGAAAACTGCTCTGTAAACTCTGTGTCATTATACAAGTGCTATTTTTATTTCTCAGCATTTGAAGATAGGGTGTCATGCATAACCCATTGTTGAAAATTAATGAAATTTTTAAATGCAGTAACACTATGAACTTATTTGAAATTCCTACCTTCTAGCATTTCCCGTTCAATCATAAATACTTCCTTTAAAATGACTCTTTAATGTTCATGTACAACTTCCAGGGTTTAAAATGTTAATACAGTAAAGGTAAAATGGAAACAGAGGGCTTTCAATGTTTGTTTGTTTGTTTGCTTGCTTGTTTTTAATCAAAGCAAGTTATTTTAGTCTTTGACAGTATATTTTAAATTTATTTAGAGAATACTGGAACACCAAATGTTAAAGTTGGTGGTATATTTAGAAATTATCTGGTCTTTTCTTTAAATTTTTTATGATAAACAAAGATGAATACTCAGATTAGGAAGGTTAATTTATTTATTGTCTCACTTATTCAACAAATATTTCTTTAGCCCTTATAATGTTTAACCCATACTATTGTGTACACAGAAACAAGATGATTACCAAAGAGTCTCATCTTGACAGTGGAAGACTCTGGAAGAGTTATAAAACATATGTGGGTTTCTGCGCTGTCACAAGGAAGGAACAAAAAAAAAATATGGAGAAGTCCTGGATAAAATTGTAAATTGCCTGAATAGCCAGTGATATACGAGCAAGTAATAAGACAGGATAAAATGAGGCCTCCTAACACTCTCTGTGGGAAATAACAGCTGAGGAAACTGTTGATGGTCCCGTATTTAGTCTCAGGGATATCTCTTTCCTAGTCCAGATATTTGAAACACTTTTTTTTCGTTAAAGAAAAGTCCTTCTAAGATTCCAGCTCACATTTTTCTTCTGTAGAGCTACCCTCAGTACCTACTCTGCCTTCTATGGAATGAGAAACAGTTTGCAAAGAAACCTCTTGACTTCCTTCTTCTCCAGAGGAAATACACACACCTCTTTATTTAAGATTTATTTTGTTATTTTTATTATTTTCCTTTTTCAGAACATACAGACTCTAAAACTTAGTCTTTATACTATGTTTCTAGATTAGCTTTCTTAGATTGTTCCACAAAGCCTGGCATATTCCAAATTTTTAATCACAAACAGTTCCCTCTTATCCATAGGGATATGTTCTTAGTCCCCCCAGTGAATGTCTGGAACTGTGGAATGTACCAAACCCTCTATATACTACCTTTTCTCCTATACATATATGCTATGATAAAGTTTAATTGGGCACAATAAGATATTAGCAACAATACCTAGTAACAAAATAGAATAATTATAACAATATACTATAAAATCATATACATGTGATTCTCTCTGTTTCTCTCTCTCTCTCTCTCTCTCTCTCTCTCTCTCTCTCAAAATATCCTATTGTAGCATACTTATCTATTTTCAGACTGCAGTGGATCTTCAGTAACTAAAGCTGCAGATAAGGGCTGTTAGGTCTAAGAGAAAGCTCGCATCTCCTCTCACTTTTCAAAATTCTCTAGGTCTTACAGTATTCTTTCGCCTACATATTCTTGGCAGACATTTACAGGTAGAAAGAACTGAGTATTTGAAGCTCATAAATCTTCAGATGGGATATGTAGTTCGTTCCAATGGGATCTTCAGAGTGGGGCTACCAGGGTAATCCTTAATGATTCATATTTCACAGGATCTCAAATTATGTGATTTTCATCTCAGTATCATCTTATGACTCATACAGCAAATCTATCCTTAAAAATCGTTCCGGTTTTGAAAGGTGATGGTTCTAAAAGTGTCCAGAGGATCATGCAATAGCAAAAACATGTTTGTAGCTTATCAAGGCTGTTTGGGGTGCAAGAAATAGAAACTCATTCAAACTCGCTTAAGCACAAACCACTTCAGATCTGTATTCTTTACTATATGTAAACAGATTATATCTCTTTTTCCAAAATCCCATCCTCATTTGAATAATATATTATAGGTCACATCATCAATCAAGGAGAGATACGAAATTTATTGTAAGAATATGGGGGAATTAAATAAGGCCATAAGACATGAAAGTCTCTCTTCCCTTATTCTGTCCCTCCCTTTCATCTTCTCTATATATAGACAGAGAGCTTGTAAAAGGTAAGGTGGAGAGTCAATGAACTTGATGATTATTCATTGTGCAAAAGCTTCTGGAGCTCTTATCAAACCAAATATTTTGCAAGACACAGAGTATACAATATAAAGTCACATACGGTGTTTGGATGATAGTCCAGTGAAAGAGTCAGATAAATAGAGAATTAACTGTAACACAGAATACTAAGCCCCTCAATAGACATAAGTACAACGTGACAAGAAACAGAGAGAAGAGGAATAACAAAATCAAACTGAAGGAGATAGGGGATCTGAAATTTTATTGAGCAGCTGTTAGTTATAATTTTATTTTTGAGCATGCTAGGAGCACTCTAAACAGAAATATATCAGTGGTTTGGGATAAAGCATATTTGAGAGATTTTAGTACAATACAATACAGCTTTTGGTTTTATTTTGTTTTTGTTTTCAACTCAAAGATATATAGTGGTAATTGGGTTTTCAGTCATTGGGATGGCAAAAAAATAGAAGCTTCACTTCTTTGGAAGATATAATTGGATGATTCATGCGTGTATGCATGCATGCAAACAAGTTTACAGTGAGACACTATTCATCCTCTATGTCATGACAAAAATTAAAAAGACTGTCCATACCAATTGTTAGTGAGGATATGGAAAATCATTCTTATGCACTAGTGAATGAGAACTGAAAGTAAAAGCAAAAGTACAGCAATTTTTGGAAACTGGCTGTATACATATATGGTATATTTATATACAGATATCTATATAGTATATATAGATATAGATATTTATACACATAAAACAATTGAAAATATATGTTTAGATGCATGTACACATATACATGTAAAAAAAAAAAAAAGTCATTTCATGCCTGAGTATATACCCAAAAGAAAGTAATACTTATGAGCACATTTTGTAATTGTACAAAATTATTTTTAGCAATGTTATATATAATAACCAAAAATTGAAAAAAAGGAATAGATAAATCAATTACTGTATATTTATAAAATAGAATCCACATAGTGATCTACATAGTGATGAAAGGGATGTACTACTGCTGCATATGACATCATGGAAGATATAATCTCAGGCATAATCTTGAAGGAAATAAAAGCTAGACATACAATTTTATTTATATGAATCCAGTCTAATATATGCATAAAATTATTCCACAGTGAATGTGGTCAGAAGTGATAACAATTTGGGAGCTGATTCGCTGAGTGCAGTAAAGGAACAGCTTATTAGAGTGACAGAAATAGTATGTATTTTGTTCTGGGTGATGGTTACATGAGTGTAAACACATGTAAATATTCAGTAAGTTGTACACTTAAGGTTTATCCAGTTTTATATATGTAATACCTCAATTTTGTAAAAAGTCCACCTGTTTTTAGGGAGAATGATTAGTTCCTTCATCCAAGCATTTGAGCATTCAAAAATACTAAAAACAATGCTAGTAACTAGGCTTATATAGAGAAAAGATATAATTGAGGGTGTCATAGAAAAATTAATAGGGGTTGGAAAATATTATAATCAACAAAAATTCAATTTTCAAATACCATGTTTCAACACATGATGCCGATATGGTTTGCTTGTGTCCCCACCCAAGTCTCACCTTGAATTATAGTTCCCATAACCCCTGTGTCGTGGAGGGACCTGGTGGGAGGTAATTAAATCATAGAACCAGCTAACCCTCATGGTTTTCATGATAGTGAGTGAATTCACATGGAATTTGATGGTTTTATAAGAGGCTTCTCCCCCTTTTGCTGAGCACTTCTCTTTGCTGCCTCCATTCTCCTTGCTTCCCCTTTTGCCATGATTTTAAGTTTTCTGAGGCCTCTCCAGCCATGCTAAACTATGAGTCAATTAAACCTCTTTGCTTTATAAAATACCCAGTCTCCGGTATGTCTTTACTTTCAGCATGAGAACGGACTAACACAGTAAATTGGTACCACAGAGAGAGGGGTTCTTCTGTAAAGATACCTGAAAACGTGAAAGCTACTTTGAAACTGGGTAACAGGTAGAGGTCCAAACAGTTTAGAGGGCTCAGAACAAGATAGGAAAATGTGGGAAAGTTTGGAACTTTCTAGAGACTTGTTGAATGGCTTTGAACAAAATGCTGATGGTGATATGGACAATGAAGTCCAGGCTAAGGCAGTCTCAGATGAAGATGAGAAACTTCTTGGGAACTGGAGCAAAGGTCAGTCTTGTTATGCTTTACCAAAGAGACTGCCAGCATTTTGCCCCTGCTCTGGAGATCTGTGGAACTTTAACCTTGAGAGAGATGGGTTTGAATTGGAACTTATGTTTATAATGGAAGCAGAGCATAAAAGTTTGGAAAATTTGCAGCCTGACATGGGATACAGAAGAATAACCCATATTCTGAAGAAAAATTCAAGCATGCTGCAGAAATTTGCATGAGTAATGAGAAGCCAAATGTTAATTGCTAAGATAATGGGGAAAATGTCTCCAGGGCATGTCAGAGATCTTCACAGCAGCCTCTCCCATCACAGGACTGGAGGCATAGGAGGAAAAATGGTTTTGTGGGCTGGACCCATGGCCTTGCTGTTTTGTGCAGTCTTGGAACTTGGTGCCCTGTGTCCCAGCTATGGCTAAAAGGGGCCACTGCTTCAGAAGATGTAAGCCCCAAGCCTTGGTGGCTTTCCTGTCGTATTGAGCTTGTTGGTGCACAGAAGTCAAGAATTGAGGCTGGAGAATTTCCAGATCCCAGAATGGTAGATTCACTG
This sequence comes from Macaca thibetana thibetana, assembly GCF_024542745.1. Taxonomy (NCBI): domain Eukaryota; kingdom Metazoa; phylum Chordata; class Mammalia; order Primates; family Cercopithecidae; genus Macaca; species Macaca thibetana. The sequence continues at coordinate 6,045,227 of NC_065597.1, read as the reverse complement.
ACAGCTTACATCATACGCCTGGAAAAGCTGCAGACACTCAATGCCAGTCATGAAGGCAGCCTGGAGAGGGGCTGTATCCTGCAAAGCCACAGGGGTAGAGCTTGCATCAGCAATACTTAGATGTGAGACATGGAGTCAAAGAATGTTATTTTGGAACTTTAAGGTTTAATGACTGCCCTATTGGATTTCAGACTTGCATGGGTCCTGTAGCCCCTTTGTTTTGGCCAATTTCTTTCATTTGAAATGGGTTTATGTATCCACTGCTTGTACCTCCATTGTATCTAAGAAGTAATTAGCTTGCTTTTGATTTTACAGGGTCATAGGTGGAAGGGACTTGCCTTGTCTCAGATGAGACTTGGGACTTGGAATTTTGAGTTAATGCTGGAAGGAGTTAAGATTTTGGGAGACTGTTGGAAGAGCACAATTGTGTTTTGAAATTGAGGACATGAGATTTGGGAGGAGCCAGCGGTGGATTGATATGGTTCGGCTGTGTCCCCAACCAAATCTCATCTTGAATTGGTAATCCCCACAAGGTTTGGGAGGGACCCAGTGGAAGGTAATTGAATCATGGGGGCAGTTACCCTCATGCTGTTCTCATGATAGTGAGTGAGTTCTCATGAGATCTGATGGTTTTATAAGGGGCTTTTCCCCCTTTTTCTTGGCCCTTCTCCTTGCTGCCACCATGTGAAGAAGGATGTGTTTACTTCCCCTTCTGCCACGATTGTTAGTCTCCTGAGGCCTCCCCACCCATGCTTAACTGAGAGTCAATTAAACCTCTTTCCTTTGTATATTGCCCAGTGTTGGGAATGTCTTTATTAGCAGCATGAGAACAGACTAATACAGATGCTGAACTTAATTCCAGTTTTCATTCAAAATACAAAAGTGCATTAACTGAGTGTCTCATGAGTTCTAGGCACCATATTGAAAGCTGAGAATTCATAGGTGGAAAAGTATGACCTGCTCCCTTACTTTAGGGAAGTCCCTTTCACTTGTACCCTGTGGTGCTGTCAAAATGTCCACATTTTATCCCAATTTAATTAGGCACCAATGGCTCCAGCCTTATCGACCATGTTTAAATAGCTATAAAAGCAACATTATATTCCAAGCTCAATATTTACTGTCAGTTATTGTATTATGTTATTAATATATCTTCTCTTTTATCTGAGCATATATGTAGGCAACATTGAGTATTTAGAGCAGAAATACATGTTTAAGGCCAAAAAAAAAAAAAAAAAAAAATAAGTCCATAAAACTAAAACTGGCTTGATGAACAAATCCAGAAAAATTCTACTGACATTACTGACATTAATAAATGTCTTTTTTACTGATTTGAAGAAATTATTTGAAATCTTTATGATAATATCTAAATTAATGAACCCAAATTCATACCTGAAATCTGAAAATAATTCAGCAAAAATTTGATAGCTCTATATCATTCTCTGAAGTATGCATTTCAATTGTGCATTTGGAGTGATTTGTCTCTCCCTAAGGAAAAAGCTTTTTAAATAGTTGTAACATGTCTCTAAAAGATCTAGGTAATAAGAAAGAAATACTATCTACAAATTTCTTCCCATACTGTACTGCATGCCATAGACACGTAGAAGACTCCTAAGCTGTCAAGAACTGCCAAATGATAAAAGGGAAAATGATGAAAAGAAATGGAACCTTGGAGCTGACCTCCTAAAAGCCAAAATTTCTCCTGGGATTTCTTGATACAAAAGAGAGGCTTCAGTACTTCCCAGAGAACACCAGATCACATTAACTTATTCAAATATGAGGTCAGATCTCAGTATTTAGGTTTAAAGCTGCCCATTTGTGCCTTGATAAGGGAAAAAAATTGACAAATCACACCTTTGAATAAATTCATTTTAATCCCTTTCTTCCTTTTGATGTAACAAAAATAGTCTTGTCATGTATCTACGATTGCATTTAATGGTTGTCATTTACAGAAATGGAAAAATGATATCTGAGTATAATGCCTTCAGATATGGCTAATAACATTTTTACATAGGGAGAAAAATACTTCTATTTTACATGAATAAGACCATTGCTTCATGATGATGATTATTGAAGATTCAGCAGCTTCTCTTATTATAGGATAATGATAAGAACAGCTCCATCTCTTCTCTGTCATTTATGTTTAAAAAAATGGTAATTCAGGCAAATCTATATTCTTAATGTTTGCTATAACCCCATTAGTTTTCAGACAAATTATCGTCAAAAGTCTTGCCTAATTACTGCCACTTTACCTGATTTTAATCTCATATTTTAAATAATAAAGATGTCTCGATCTGTTATATTTTAAGATGACCTGGTAAATGCTGTTTTATTTTTTTTTTTCCATTAAGCATTTCTTAAGCACATAACTTGTCATTTCTCTACTAATTTGCTGTAACACTCGTTGATAAGTGGACATTAATTAATGTTAAATTACAATGGAATTTTTATGGAATTACAGGTGACATCCGCATCAGAACTAAATGAGTTCATCATGATTAAACTTATTACCATTTCTAATTAACCTTGAGTGCCCCTGGATGTTAACTGCACACCAGGCAAGTGTATATGCAGTCTGCAGCTTCTATTGAAAGCAAACTCTGAACATCATATGGCCATTAAGAGTTTAAGAAAGAATGTCACAGGCCACATTTGTACTCATTGGGTGTGCAAAGGATCAGAGAATGAAAACATCAACCATAATCTAGAGACTCTGGGCAGCAAAATTCTTACTCTCAAAACAAAAGTCAGAAAGAAGCCTTCCAGAAATAGAATTCACTTTGAGTGTCATAAGCAAGCATAGAGAAGGTTTGGTTTATTCCGTATCATCAAATAAGACCTGTTCCTTACTGTTCTCACTCCCACTCCCAATAGCAAAGTTTTCTCTGATGAATATTGTGCAACCACAAGCTTTGTTTATCTTCTTCATGGCCTGAGAAGTGTCAAGGGCACAGAGAACTGATCTGATGTCCACATCTTTTTCGATTGACCTACTGAAGCAAATTCTAGTGTATAGCAGGAAGTGAAAGTGGTCCATTGAAGATGGCTTCTAACTCTTAAAGCACCATTTTCTCAACATGGAAAGGTGCTGCTCAGAGTATCTGCTGGAGGTTATGTAACTGAATGACAAATCCCGCTGCCATCTCTGTGGATTCACCACTATATTTGCTGCAAACCCAGTCAGTGACTGAGTATGACAGTGTAACTAGAGCAGGATCATTCCAGCACTATGTGAGACTCCTCTAAAAAAAACAAATACTGCTTTTTCTCACTTATAAATGGGAGCTAAATGAGGAGAATACATAGAAACATAGAGAGTAACAACAAACACTGAGGCCTATCAAAAAGTGGAGGGTGGGAGAAGGGAGAAGTTCAGGAAAAATAGCTAATGGGTACTAGGCTTAATACCTTGGTGATTAAATAATATGTTCAACAAACTGGAGAAGATCAGGAAAAATAACTAATGAGTACTAGGCTTAATACCTGGGTGATGAAATAATATGTTTAATAAACCCCCATGACACAAATTTATCTATGTAACAAACCTGCATATGTACCCATAAACTTAACAATAAAAGTGAAATTTTTAAAAAGTAACTGGGTTTTGATGTTGACAAGTCCCATGTTAAGCTGAACAATATAGTGTATGGAGGCATTTTAATAGTTGCTAGTAAAATCAAATTGATACTTGCCTGGTCACATTTATTTTTTAACCAATAAGTTTATTTTGAGGGACTTTTGCCTTCTTTTCTATCACATTTCCAAACCCTTTTCTATTTTGCCATTACTAGCCATTCATCCTGGAAACAGAGATTATTAATGCTTATTCATCAGAATCTACTTTTTGATAGGCCTCAGTGTCTGTTGTTACCCTCTATGTGTCTATGTATTCTCATTTAGCTCCCGCTTATAAGTGAGAAAAAGCAGTATTTGGTTTTGTGTTCCTGTGTTAGTTTGCTGAGTAAAATGGTCTCCAGCTCCATCCATGTTCCTGCAAGAAACGTGATCTTGGGGTTTTTTATGGCTGCATAGTATTTGGTGGTATATGTGTACCACATTTTCTTTATCCAGTCTAACACTGATGAGCATTTAGGTTGATTCCATGTCTTTGTAATTGTGAATAGTGCTGCAATGAACATACAAGTTCATATATCTTTATGATAGAACTGTTTATATTCCTTTGGATATATATACTCAGTAATGGGTTGATGGTTTGAATGGCATTTCTGTTTTTAGGTCTTTCAGGAATTGCCATACTGTTTTCCACAATGAAAACCCAGTTCTTAATAAGTTGTTAACTTAGTTTGAGGTCAAATCTATCATATCTGAGTTATATCCATATGTTCATCAAAAACCAGTATATTTTATACATATCTTCTGTGTATCCAATATTATTAAAATTCAGGGACTCCATAAATTGAGGAATTCAAATATTTAGAAGAATGGACATTTTAATTAAAATTGGAAGACACTTACCTTATGAGGTATTGAATGTGGAGGATTTTATTGCTATCACATACATTTTTGTATTACAGTGCTCAATACCTCACAGGCAAGATAGGTGCTACCTTGAAGCCTTCATTTTCTTGGGTAAAATTACCTTTAGGATTATGTAAAACTCTTGAATTTAGATAATCCTATCCTATACTAACTTTACCTTGCAACTCTTTCAATATTGAACTCCACTTTTTTCAGTTTCCCAATGTGGTGGATAGAACACACCATCCCTTGTTTTGTGAAGCTGGCTTTACCACTAGGACCCAACTTTGAGATGTTTTGATCTCAAACACTGCATTTCAGAGCAATCACACACACCTAACACCTGGTACATAATATTGACCCTCTCTGTCCCATTACCCTATTAAATATAGATTTTATTTCATTGCTAAAGCCCTCTGCCCTAGTATCCTGAAAAATATATCTATGGATAACATATCCTACCATGTTAGTTAGTAAATAAAAAATGGAATGCCCTAACTCTTCTATAAAAAGAAAAAATAGAAATGTATTATAAAGTAATTTTAAAATTTAGAGATAATCGTGACTATACAAAAACAGAATGAAGTAACCCCATGCTTATTTTCTATTTATTTATTTATTTATTTATTTATTTATTTATTTATTTATTTTGAGACGGAGTCTCACTCTGTCGCCCAGGCTGGAGTGCAGTGGGGCGATCTCGGCTCACTGCACGCTCCGCCTCCCGGGTTCACGCCATTCTTCTGCCTCAGCCTCTGGAGTAGCTGGGACTACAGGCACCCGCCACAATGCCCGGCTAATTTTTTTGTATTTTTAGTAGGGACGGGGTTTCACCATGTTAGCCAGGATGCTCTCGATCTCCTGACCTCGCGATCCACCCTCCTCGGCCTCCCAAAGTGCACCTGGTGCTTATTTCTAAACACAGAAATATCATGAGTATATCAGCTATAAAGACAGACTGATATAGTTGTGTTGGTGACTGAAATACGACAAGCAGCACTGCTACTAAAAAAAAGAAAGATGATATTCTGAAGTACTGAATAACCTCCTAGATTAAAACACAACAAAGTAAATATCTCCTCAATGAGCACAGTAATCTTCCTCCAAAATTTAGTGCATATTAAACCCATGCAAACGTCCTTTTGTTTACATGAAAAGAGAGTTACATTACAGACCCAGATCATTTAAAATATTTTCTCCTCAAATGGGTGTTTGGAAAGATATTCCCTAGTTGTGATGAATATGGGAAAATTCCTTCTTTGAATAAAGCTGCCCCACTGTTTGTTTGTTTGTTTGTTTGTTTACTTATTTATTTTCAGCCAGAGTCTCACTCTGTTGCCCAGGCTGCAGTGCAGTGGCAAAATTTTGGCTCACTGCAAGCTCCATCTCTCAGGTTCAAGCAATTCTTCTGTCTCAGCCTCTTGAGTAGCTGGAATTACAAGAGCAGGCCACCATACGCAGCCTTTTTTTTTTTTTTTTTTTTTTTTTTTTTGTAGAGACCATTTTGGCCAGGCTGATCTCGGACTCGTCACCTCATGTGATCCACCAGCCTTGGTCTCCCAAAGTGCTGGGATTATAGGCATGAGCCACTGCTCCCGGTCAGTTGCCCCACAACTTAAATGAAGGTTGAGGGCCACATCATTGTGCAATGAAAAATATCCTCATATGTTTCTGAACAAACTTTCCAGTAAACAGGACTCCTTCTGTTAAAAATTGTTAACTTTCATTTAGCCCTAGTTCTTAAGCCAGGGTCAAATCCCTAGCCTTCTTTGAGAAAACATAAGGTCAACTAGGCATAATATATATTTTGGCTAGATGAATGGCTTATTCTTAATTGATTATTTCTATCATTAAAAATAATACATTACAAATATTCTAAGAAAAATACAGAATTATACAGACCAGGTGTATTTCCAGCTTGCCAAATACTATTTAGACATATTTCATCAATTCAGCTTATAGTAAAGCCCCTTTCCCTCCTCTTCATCACTTACTTCTTCTTTCTTCACTTCTTTCTTTCATTCCTCAGAGGTAAGGGCCTGGAAACATCCCATTTGGTTTTCTGCACTAATCTCACCCTGACAGAATTTCCTGATAGCTATTTCAACAAACCAATCGTATGCATTGGGACACTTTTGCAATTGCAAAAAAGACAAAGCCTTACTCTGAAAGGCTTCGGGTAGACCATGAGCAATGACTCCTTTCTCTCAGCCACTGTCTTTCTGCTCATAATCGTTTATGTGCAGACTTATTTTTATGTCAATCCCTTGATTGGATTATCATTTAATTTCATACCATGGGGTCACAAGGGCACAAGGAACCTTTAGCCATAGTCTTCTTTTGTAATAGAGTCTGTACCCTTTCAGACTGCTGAAATAGGATAAAAGGATTTGTTTTTCATCATAGGACAAATTAAATTTTAATTGCCTGTTAAAACACAAATGTCACAAGCAAATCTTAAAGGCAGGGTTGCAGTCCTCTCATATATCATGTTTTAGTCCCATTTGCATGCAAATTAATTATTTTCTTCACTTTAAACATGTATTTTCACAGAATATGTTCAAGTTTTATTTCAAAACATTATGCAGTGATGCAACCTTAATATAAACACAAATATACACATATATATGCAGAGAAGACAAATTTCCTATTTTAAAAGCAAATCATTTTCTATATTTATATTGAGTATAATGTATCAGGTAATCTTCCCAGGTAGATATGGTCCTATTAAATAGAAGAGTTTGTAAAATATTATACTGTACACTAATTAGAGTTTATGCATTTTTTGGTCTTCAGGTATTACCTTATTTTATAATACATTAATATGCTTCTGATGAACCTCATCTCTCCTACAGCTTCTATTACATTGTCTTTTTTCTGAAAATGACAAGGTTTTCTTGGCGACAAGTTATGTACTGCTAGGGAAACAAGACTTGAGAGTGAAAAGTAAAAGATATATTCTTAAAATCCTACCAGTGCTGATGTGAACATAATTATTTAGTTTCATTCAATTATCATTCAAATATGGCATGTAATTGTGAAACTTATGGAACTATGAAAGTGGATATTTATGATGATGCAGGCTTAATTTCATTAATTTAATGCATAAAGCACATATTACACAGAGACAGACGTCAAATTAAAAACTCTCAGACTCTAATTAGCTTTAGAAATCTCTTATGTCTAATTGATATGGCTGTCATAATTAATTTAAATAGTGATTTCAAACTGACTATGATGCAGAAAAATAACTCAATCATTAATAATCTTTAAAGAGAAAAACATGACACAGAAATATCTATATATGTCTAGATATAGATACATACAGATGTGTGTGTGTATATATATTATTCTCTATATATCCTTTTATTCTATATAGCTAATGGATGACATAAGAAATGCAGTTCTAAAAATTTAATCTCTATGAGTACATTATCATGTCATATTTTAAAGTCCTATGATTAACCCAACGGTTTTAAATTCACAAAACATTCAGAGCATTTATTTTCATCACTAGTTGTGAATTTATTCTATCTAAATTATGCATATGAATTATTTGACTGATGGATGAGTATTTCATAGAATTTTAGCTTCAACAGATATTTTAGCAAAAGGAATAGATAAATAGATAGACAGATGATTGATTGATGCTAGGTAGACATATAGAGCTAATGTGGGTAAAAGATAAACAGGTTGGTGAAAGAAAAATATAAATCTAGGCATAGGTTTTGGTGATGTAGAATAATTAGGTATCTTAAACAATAAATTAAAGTGTTGGATTTAATTCTAGAAGACGGAAACACATATTTCATTATTTGATCACCTGGATACTCAAAGATTATGACAATGCTCACCTAGTTGCCTAGTGATTGCCTCTTTATGAATGTGTTTACCCATGTCTCTAAAATGTCTCCAAATTAGATGGGTCCTTATTAAAAGTACATGTCTACATTATATCCACATCAGACGATAGGTAAAAGTATTCATTTAGATTAAAAATGACTATAAGAAAAAACAAAATATAAAGCAAAACAAAATTAACCAACAGAAAACAAACAAAAATGGACAGTAGGCCTTACTAACAAAGAAACTTAGAAAAATACCCGTCACAATCTGACCACATGGCTTTCTTAGGACACAGCTATATCACAGTGAAGAAATGGAGACCTCTAAATGAAAAACAGCATTGCTTAATTCAGAGGCTTCACCAAAACATAGATCAGATTTTTTTAAAAACAAACAAAACACCGAAGAAGTTGCCACCACTTCATTTCTTCCTTTGAGATGTCAATACATGATCTAAGTCTTCCAGAAAAGAATAGGAAGACAGAGTCACTCCATCCCCTCCCATAAGTCTTCAGTTCATTTCTGGAGTGTGATGGTTAATATTGAGTGTCAACTTGATTGGATTGAAGGATGCAAAGTATTGTTCCTGGGTGTGTCTGTGAGGGTGTTGCCAAAGGAGGTTAACTTTTGAGTCAGTGGACTGGGAGAGGTAGACTCACCCTCAATCTGGGTAAGCATTATCTAATCCGCTGCCAGTGCAGCTAGAATAAAGCAGGCAGGTGAATTTGGAAGAGCAGTCTTGCTGAATCTTCTGGCCTTCCTCTTTCTCCCATATTTGATGCTTCTGACCCTCAAATATCAGACTCCAAGTCCTTCAGGTTTTAGACTCTTGGGCTTACACCAGTGGTTTGCCAGGGTTGTCAAGCCTTTGGCCACAGACTGAAGGATGCACTGTTGGCCTCCCTACTTTTAAGGTTTTGGGGCTTGGACTGATCCACTACTGGCTTTCTTGCTTCTCAACTTTCAGATGGCATATCATGGGACTTGTGATCGTGTGAGTCAATTCTCCTGAATAAACTCCCTTTTATTATTATTTGTTCTTAATAAACTCCTGAATAAACTTAGTTCTATCCCTATAGGGAACCCTGACTAATACATGGAGGTAGCGTCCTCACATCCGACCTCAAGAATGCCTTCCTTTTCAATTACAGACATCCACGATCTTCATACCCCTATTTTTCTCCCATCTTTCTTCAAATTGGTTCACAGGAATGAATGCTGTATCACTTAACAGCCCAAGCTTGACTCAAAGTCACATTTCGTTCGTGTAAGGGATTTGGAGCAGCACAACATTTTCTCTGTGTTTTGTGAGAAATTATCTAAATTAAATGATATCATTTTCTAACAGTTTCTTGTAGTACTTTTTAAATTCTAATTATGTAAATTAGATTTCCATCATTACTTTTTCCTCGTGAAATATATTTTCTATTTTAATATGCGTGTGTGTGTGTGTGTGTGTGTATATATAGAGAGAGAGAGACCAGATTCCACAGAATGACCTTGCGCTTTAGCAGTATTGGAGGATTCTTCATTGCATGTGTGTGGTAGGCTGAAAAATAGCCTCACTAAGATGAATTCACTTCTTAATCCATGGAACCTGTAAATATTACCTGATATGGTAAAATAGTAAGGATTTCCTTATATGGGAAAAACATGATTAAGAACCTCAACAGGTGAGACTTACCCTCTCAGAGGGAGTTTTCACATGCCTGCAGCCACCAGAAGCTGGAAGAAACAGGAAACAAATTTCTCTCTTGCGCTTCCAGAGTCAGTGCAGCCCTGTTAACACTATCAGATTTGTGGTTTCAGAACTGTAAGGGGATAAATTTTTGTTTTAAGGTACTATATTTGTGGCAGTTTGGTAGAGCAGCTTCAAGAAGCTAAAACAATGTGATAAAATACGAACTTTTGGTTCAGCTTTACTCTTTGACTTCTTATGATCTTGGGTAAGTGATTTCTTACTGTCTTAATTTTCACATCTATAAAATTGATGTAAAATAGTTCCCATTCCATAGTGTATTAGTCCATTCTCACCCTGCTAATAAAGATATACCCGAGACTGGGTGATTTATAAAGGAAAGAGGTTTAATTGACTCACAGTTCAGAATGGCTGGGGAGGCCTCAGGAAACTTACACTCATGGCGGAAGGTAGAGCAAACACATCCTTCTTCACATGGTGGCAGCAAGAAGTGCAGAATGAAGGCAGGGAAAATCCCCTTATAAAACCATTGGATCTCATGAAAACTCACTATCACGAGAACAGCATGGAGGTAATTGCCCCCACAATTCAATTACATCTCACCAGGTCCCTCCCATAATTTGGAGGGATTATAGGAACTACAATTCAAGGTGAGATTTGGGTGGGGGCACAGCCAAACACATCACATGGAATTGTTGTGAAGGTTTTTAAAACAAAGTACTATATTAAAAGAGATAAAGTGAATGACATAAAATATGGATAATCAGTAAATATTAGCTATTGTTATTTTTATTATTAAATTTATTAAATTATTAAATTTAAAAAATACCAAACATGCTTTTGAATTTATTCTCCACACATGCTATAGCAGAACAAACCACTGACTTAGATCTATTTAACTATGTAAACTGACAACTACATGGGAAAATTTGTTTCACTCAGTGTTTTCATGTCAGTTGACAGAAATGCCTGTTTTGATATCTTCTCAAAGAGATTCCTAAGCTGAATAAAGACCAGACCAGAAATGTTGCTATTCCAATGACATAAGAGAGAGCTTCTACAAAAACAATAGGAGAGCTGATTTCAAGGAAAAATGTCACGTGGCATATTTTGGGCTGTATTCCACCCCAAACTATTAAAAATACTATAGTAATCATTGAACAGGACATTGTGTTAATTATATTAAAAGAATTATAAAAAAGAATCTGCCCTGTTATCTATGCTACTGTGCATCTCATTCTTTCATACACACAGACACTCTTCTCATTTCTCCTGCCATGTCTCCTTTCCACCAGGCCTTTAAGACTGGACCAATTAACACAAGTAAATGTTCACCTGGAAGGATGATAGTGGGTGTCCTTTTTGTGGAATTGCTATGTATGAAATATCTTCCTTTCTGTATATTCTAAGAAAATTATTCTGAGAATTGCAAGACAGTAGACAGAATAGATCCTAATGACTGAAGTATAAATTATGGCTGTTCCATTAAGGTTTGGATCACCAAACTTCCACTCCCAATAATTTTTTTATTGTCCATGTTCATTATAGAAGCTAGAAATGCTAAATAGGCATTGTCTGCATTCTTGAAAGATAGATCAGGCCCTCTGATAGAATACTGGCATAATTTTCCTAGGCTGGCACTGCTACCTAGTCCCTGCTTTCTAGTCCCTGCTCTCTGTTCCAAATGTGGATGTGATGTCTAGGACTGGGCAGCTGTCTTATAACAAATAAGCTAAAAACACAAAGCAAAGGCACACACACACATATTTCAGCAGAATTCCTGCCTTGACATCATGAGGTGCTAAATCATCAACATCACCCAACTAAAATATTTAGCCCCTGTTTATGTTATATTATTATTTGCCACTGATTGCATTCTCAACTGATATATCATAGGAAAAACAGACCTGTGGAAATGTTCATCATTTATGAAGCACTTATTCGAAATATATGCAGACACCAAAGACATGCTCCCACCCTCAAGGATCGTATAGATAAAGTGGAGTTAAAAACATCCCTATGTAAAAACAGTAACTTTAAATGATTATTTTACTAATGGTATCTACAAGGCACAATAACAACATGAGGGAACAAGAAACACAATGCTAAATAATTCAAAGAAGGCTTGACATATAAGGTAGTACTCAAATAGAGTTTTAAAGAATCATCCCAAATGTTTAAGTAGAGATCAGCTGCTTCCAATATAGGAAACGTAAGTACAAATGCAAACATGAAATGTTCTGGTAATTGTATGTGGCTTATTGTTGCTTAAGTATGGGCACTTTGGAGAGGGCAGAGAAAGTTACGACAGATAAACTGGATAGACTGGTAAGTGTCAAGACAGTATGAACAATATACAAAATTGCTGGAATTTATACCGTGAACTGTAGGCAGACACTGCAAATTTCAAACTGAAAAAGAAAATGTTCACGTTATATTGTTTTTAAAAAAAGATGTCAGTGAATTATCAAGAACCCATTTAAAGGAATACTGAAGGGATTAAGATAAATCTAAATCTAGCAGTGATAGAGTTCCAGTGGAGTACCCGAATTTTATCAATTATAGAGAACAATAAGATTTTAATTTGCCTGCGTTCAAATCTTATCTTTGTCATTTGTACACTGAGTGGCATCATAAACAACCTCTCTGCTTCAACTATTCAGCTGTGAAATTAGAGTAGTAACAGTTACCTTTCATACAATTATTATAAGGATTAAATGAATCAATATTTGTTAAACACGTATAACAGTATTTGGCAAAATATAAGGACTATGCAGGTTTGATAAATAAATAGTAGATCATGTATGCAAATGAAGCATTATCATAAGGGGTAAGAGTCAAAACTCTTTCAAGTTTTCTAATAGCCAAACTTTGTTTCTCCATTTAATCCTTCAAGAAAGTAAACCTTCCCATAAAATAAAATAAAATAAAATAAAAAAATTTCCCCAAAATTGACTGGTTTTGTTTTAGAAATTACTAATTTTTCTAGTCTACAACAAGAAAGAATTTAAAAAGTATCAGCTTTTTAATATAAGAAATTATTATGGCAGTCTCTGAAACTGTAAGCAGTGTTAAAGCTCCTAAGTATAATGAATGGTGTCACAAAGCTGGGTATACACATGCACACACACACAGAGAAAAAAAACCACAAGGAGAAAGTTGCTTTTACAAATTTTTTTAATATTCAGAAGATTAAACTGTTAATTTTATTTTCTAGAAGGTATGTAGTAACCAAGGAAATATTTTAACAAAAGGAAAGAAAATCATATGTGTACTTATGTGCTTATGTGCCCTTTTGTATCTGCCATTTGACCCTACCAACCAACATTTTCCTGTCTTTTTTTTTCAAAGAATTAGCACCTGCTTGCGAATTTCCATTTTGAAGGTAGCCTTCCAGTGGTGAATTTGATAATTGTATGAAAATGAAGAGTTTTAATAAGCTGTGGCAACATAATAAACTGTCATAGAGAACTAATTATCACTTAAGAAACTCACAATAGCTGTCATCTTTTCATACTGAGATTGCAAACCCTATACAACCATAGAAAAAGGAAAAACAATCCAGTTCTAAAGAAGCATGCAAAAGAGCTATTTTCTGTCATGCTAGAAGTAATAAAAGAACTAAATGTGAATAGTCATTCATCATGTAAATGAGTGAAGTCGTTTGTTAGAATTATATTTAATAGAACTGAAAGACACTCCAAAGTCACTTTATTAAAATTTATAATAAAGTTTTTTTCTTCTTATTTTTATTTCTATTTTCAAAATGAACTTTGCTACTTCCTAAAACATCTTCCTGGTTATTTAAGTTTCCTTGGAAACATTAAGATTCCTGTTACTTTTTTAAAAATGTGTTTCTTATTACATCACTAGCTTCTGATTATTGAAAAATCTGCCATTTAGAAAGGTCAGTGTTTGTAAATGTGTAATAAAATTATATAATTATAAGACATAAAGAACTGAAACTTGATTGTATATACCAAAAATGACAGAAGAGTATTCCTGAACACGTAGGCTTCACCAAAACAATTATAAATCAAAATATTTATTTGCCTCCCTTATTCCCCAATTAAACATACAAACTTTCAATTTTAAGAGATTTGTATTTTGTCTAGCCTTGTTCCTTAGTCCCACTCCTGGTAAGATTATTATTATTATTATTATTTTTCTCAAAAAGCACAGAAGTAAAAATGCTGCTTCCAGGAAGAGTATGAAAGAACCAGAAGACAAAAATAACCCAAGAAAATACAAAAATCAAACATAGCTAATGAATAAGGAGTGCTATTGTGAGCTTATTTCCAGAGAGAAGTGACACAGGATTTGGTTGTGGACAGGCAGAGACAAAAGTTCATCAGATAAAGGGAGATTTAATAGATGGGAGCCATTTTTGTCACACCTACCGTCTTTGTTTCAAGTGACTCCCCTTCCCGTTGAAATGACTTTTGGGGTATTTAAAGGGCTAGGATTTTTTTCTCCTCTTTTCCCCTTTTTAGGAGTAAGACCTTAAAGAGTAGGACATTCAAAAGCAGCTACATCCATCGGGAAAATTCGAAAGTGACTGTGTACACCCAGGAAAAGTCAGAGACTCAGAAAATAGGTGATAGGATCTTAAGTTTACACCTCATACTGATTCTGGCACAGGGCCAGCCTAGAACAATCAATCAATCAATCAATAATACAAAACAACAAAGAATAACAAAAAACACAAACCCTAGGGAAGGAAGAAAATCTGATTTCCAGAATTACATGACATTATCAGATACAAATAGCTATCTTTTATCAAAAAAACTTCCGAAGTCTTACAAAGAGACAAGTATTGCCAATTTCAAGGAAAAATGAAATCAACGGAAACTACCCCTAATTAGAACTAATGGCAAGTCTGTTCGACAAAACTTTAAAGCAACTCTCTTAAAGATGCTCAAAGAACTAAAAAAATGATGTGGCAAAAGTGAAGAAAATGAAATATTCCTAAAGAGATAGAAAACCTAAAAATAAACTTTATAAAGTTCTGAAGCTGACAAATATAATAACTGAAATAAAAACTCACTAATGGGATTTTGTCTTAGTCCATTTGTGTTTCTATAAAGAAATACTTCAGGCTGGGCAATTTATAAAGAAAAGTTTATTTGGTTCATCTTTTTTTTTCATGCTATACAAGAAGCATGGTGCCAAAATCTGCTTCTGATGGGAATCTCAGGCTGCTTCCACTCATGGCAGAAGGGAAAGGGGAGTGAGTGTGGGCAGATCGAATGGTGAGAGAGAAGGCAAGAGAGGGAAGAGGAGGAATCAGCCTCTTGAAGACAACCAGCTCTTTTGGGAACCAAGAGTGAGAACTTATGCCCACGAGAATGGCACAAAGCCATTGATGAGGAATTTACACCCACAACTCAAACACCTGCAATTAGGCCCCACATCCAACATTGGGGATCAAATTTCAATGTTAGATTTGAAGAGGAAAAATAAACCATGTTCAAACCATAGCAGATTCAAAGGCATAATTGAGCAGACAGAAGAAAGAATCAGAGAACTTGAAAACAGGACAATAAAAATTATTGAGTCTAAAGAAAAGAAAGAACAAAGATTGAAAAAGGTTGACCGAAGTTAAGGATCCTATGAAACAACATCATGAAGTGAACTAACACATATTTTGAGAGTCCTAGAAGGAAAAGAAAATAAGAAAGGAGAAAATATAATCAAAAACTAATAGATGAAAACACAACAAATCTGATCAGAGACATGAATATTAAATCCAAGAAGCTCAACAAACTCCATGTAAGATGATCTCAAAGAGACCTACACCAACATACATTATAACCAAAATTTACAAAGACAAAGAATCTTGAAAGCAACAAGACAGACGACTAATTATATACAACGATTCTCAATAATACTATCAGCAGTTTCTTCATAAGAAACTTTTAAAATCATGATGCAGCAAGCTAATATACTCAAAGTGCTAAAAGAAAAAAAAACATATTTAGTAAAACTGTTATTCAAAGATGAGGAAAAAATTAAGACGTTTCCAGATTTAGAAAAAACTGAGCAAATTTGCTACCGTTAGGACTTCCCTAAAAGAAATGCTTAAGGGAATCCTGCATAGTGAAATGAAGTATGCTATACAGTAACTCAAAGCCATATAAAAAAAGATTGCAATAAAGGTAAATCCATGGGCAATTATAAAAACTACTATTGTTGTAACAATTTTAGTTTGTTGTACACTCAAACTAAAATTGGCAGGAGTTTGCACAGCTGCATTGCCTCAGTTTGTAGCTCCACTTCTTTTTAAAAATGATTTAAGAGACTAATATATTTAACAAGAAACATTTTTAAAATTCTAGGTGACATCACTAAGTTAGCCAACTGGAGTTGCCTGATGCTTATCACCCACCACAAAATAAAGGAGATCAAAGCAACAGATAAATAAATAGATCTTGACTGAAATTACTGAGGAAGTGTGCTGGAGAGAACCAGAGGAGTAGCAAAATTCCTATGGAGCATGGAATTTCAGGTTAGCATCGTAGAGAAGAAAACAAGACACCCTGACTGTGGCACATTGTCTTCCCTGCTAGAATTGGCTTGGAGTCAGGGGGTACTTGTTATTGCAATAAAAAGCTAAGATGGAGACCCCTAGAAGTCTCCACTGCCACCACAGATGTCAGCAATCCTTGCTAAAGGAGAGTCTTCCAGTCCTCAGGCCCCAAATTCAGTTTGGAGAGTTGTGGGAGTTTACATGGCTGAACTTCCTCAGAGTTAGAGCCTATATTAAGCACACTCCCACCCCTGTGAACTAAGCTGCTACAGCACAGAATCATCTTGAAACTAAACCTACTGTTAGAGTATGTGCTGTACTGGTCATCAGTAGTCACTAAATCTTCATCCCAAAAGCCCCACCATTATGTCATGACATTCATGCAGTTGTTTACAGCAGCACAATCATGGCTGACTGGAGTCTAGGCTCAACAACAACAACAAAACTGAGCCTTGTTGTCCATACCCACCTTGCACACACTCCACTGAGGATCAGATGAAAGTGCACAGTAGGGCAGCCACTGAAAAGCTAGCCAAGACCTCATGCGCATGTGCACCCAAGCCTGGCCTAACAGCTAGTCTGGTGGTGGCTTGCCTCCCTGGGGAATCCTACTGCACAGACACCTGATTTGCTGTTCCTATGCCCTTGCATATCTGGACTTACAGTCCAGGGGAGGCCTTTCCTCCTCAGAGAGCCTATTGCACAGTCTGTCAGCCCATAAAGCTTGCACAACTCTGAAACCACAATCAATCTAGTGCCCCAGCTACAAGCAAAATCACACCACCACTGTCACAATATCCACAGCCTTGACCACTGAGAAAAACCACAGGCATTACAGATGACTATTACAGTTGAAGAAACTGCATGGAAACCAGGCTTAGTAAACCCACAAGCAAACGACTGCATTATACTCAGCTGACATTTTAGGACCCTTCTATAGGAAAAAAGTCTCGCCCTACAAAAGCTACTCCATAAAATAGAAAAAATAGACTGTTTCACTAGATGCACAGACATTAACATAAGGACACAAGAAACATAATAAAACAAGAAAATATGATACTCCTAAAACAAGATAGTAAGACTTTAGTCATACACCTCAAAGAAAAGGATATTTACAGAATATCTGAAAAGGAATTCAAAATATGAAACTCAGAAAGATACAGAAGAATACAAACAATGAAGTAAAATCAGAAAAAAAAATCAGAATGAGAAATTCAACGGAGATAGATATCATGAGAAAGAACCAAAGATAAATCTTTGAGCTGATGAATTTAATGAATGAAATTAAAAATAAAAATACAACTGATAGTTTCAACAACAGACTGGATCAAGCAGAGGAAATCATTTTTAAACGAGAAGAAAGATGTTCTGAAATAACCCTGTCCAGGAGGGTGGGAAAGGAATAGAAATAAAAAGTAATGAAGATATCCAGTGGAATTTATGGAACGTCATTAAGCAAACATGTTTTCTAAGAAACAGAGACAAAAGAGATGGAAAAAGGCATAGAAAGACTATTTAACAACATAATGGGTGAAAATTTTCAAGTCTTGGGAGTAGTATGAGCTTTAAGATGCAAAAAGTATAAATTTATCAATTAGATTAGACCCAAAAGGATCCTAAGGCACATTATAATCAAACTGTCAAAAGTCAAAAGCAAAGAGAGAATTATAAAAGCTATAATAGCAAAGTATCAAGTCATATATAAGGAATCTTCATGAGACTATCAGATTTCTTATCAGAAACCTCACAGGCCAGGAGACAATGAAATGATATATTTGAAGTGCTAAAAAAAAAAAAAAAAAAAAAAAGTTTAGTCAAGAATACTATATACCCAGCAATGCTGTCCTTCAGAAATAAAGAAGAAATGAAGACCTTCTTAAACAAATAAAAGCTGAATGAGTTCATTATCACTAGACTGGCCTTATGAGAAATGCTTAAGGTAGTGCTACAACTGGAGATAAGAGGATGGTAATTACTATCACCAGAACACATTAAAGCAAAACACTCATTAGTAGAGATAAATTCCTTATGAAACTCAAAATATACCAGTACCAGAATGGGGCAATCCTCTAGTATGAAAGTTTAAAGTCAAAATGGTATAAACAATGGCTACAATTAGTGGCTAAGGAAGACATAATAGAAAAAGATGTAAATTAAGGCAACAAAAATACAACCTGTGGGGAGGCAGGGAAAAAAGTCTAGAATATTTTTATGTAACTAAGTTGTTATCATCTTAAAATAGTTTATTATAACTACAAGACTTTTTATGTTGGTTCCATGGTAACTGCAAAGAAAGAAACTACAGAAGATGCACAAATAAGAAAGAAAAGAAAAGAAAGCATGGCAGCATTACCACCAAACCACAGAAGTAAACAAGAGAGGAGGAAGTGACCAAAGAATCTATAAAATACCCAGAAAAAAAATTAAAATAGCAGAAGCAATTTTTACCTATCAGTAACAACCTTGAATGTAAATGAATTAATTTCAACAATTAAAAGATAGAAGAAAAAAAAGCAGAAATAAAAGTCTTTTCCAGACAAGCAAAAACTAAGAAAACTCATCAGCACTAGAGTGGCCTGAAAAGAAATGCTTGAGGGAGTCCTGTATCTGGATGTGAAAATATGATAATCATCATCATAAAAGCATGCAAAATTATAAAACTCACTATTAGAGCACATTCACATAGGAGAAGTAGAAAGGAATCAAAACTTGTCACTACAGAAAATTACCAAAACACAAAGATAAACAATAAGAATGCAAAAAGAAACAAAGGAAATAAAAAACAAGGACAAAACCATTAGTATAATGACAGGAGTAAATCCTGAACTAACAGTAATAACTTTGAAAGTAAGTGGACTAAATTTCCCTTAAAGATATAGACTGGCAAAGGAATTTAAAAAATCAAATTATATACAGCTTACATGAGACTCTTACCATTAAAGATAAATATAGACTGAACGTGAAGGGATAAAAGAAATTCCATGAAAATGGAGACCAAAAGCAAGCAGAAGTATTCATGCTTATTTCAGATAAAATAGACTTTAAGGCAAAAACTATAAAAACAAAGATAAAAAGTCATTATATAATAATACAGGAATAATTTCAACAACGGAATGTAATAATTGTAAATATATATGCACCCAACACTGGCACACCCAAATATATAAGGCAAGTATTACTAGAACTAAAGAGAAGCAGACCGCAATACGATAATAGCAGGTGACTTTACCCCACTTTCAACTATGGACAGATAATTTAAACAGAAACTCAACAAAGAAATATTGGACTTCATCTGCACCATAGACCATATGGACCTAATAGGCTTTCACAAAAGATTCCATCTAATAGCTGCAGAGTACATGTTCTTCTCAACTGCACATGGAACATTCTCCAGGATAAGTCATACGGTAGGCCATAAAATGATTCACAACAAATTTTAAACAATAGAGAACATATCATGTATCTTTTCCAACCACAAGGTATAAAATTAAAACAGGAAGACTTTGGAAACTTTACAAAGATTTGGAAATTAAACAACGTGATTCTAAACAACCAATAGGCCAGTGATAAATTTAAAAAGAAACTTAAAAATTTCATGAGACAAATGAGAGTGGAAACACATAACACAGAAACCTATGAGACACGGAAAAACATAAGTTTATAGAAATAAATTCCTATATTAATAAGAAAAAAAAAAGCCTTCTAAAAAACAACCTAATGATGTACCTCAAGGAATTAGAAAGTAAAAAAAATAATAAAAGGAAACTAAGCCCAAAATCAATAGAGGGAAGGAAATAATAAAAAGCACAGAGCCAATATAAATGAAATAGAGACTTAAAAATATATTAACAGATCAACAAAATGAAGAGTTGGTTTTTCTTTTAGAAAAAAAATTCAGAATCAAAACACTTTTAGGTAGACTAAGAAAAAGAAAACAATATTCGAAGAAATGAAATCAGAGATAGAAAAAGAGATATTCCAATGGACACAGAAATACCAAGAGTCACAATAGTTTATTATAAACAACTACAGATCAACAAATGTGGTAACATATAAGAAATTAATAGATTCCTAAATATATACAATCTATAAATTTTAAATCGTGAAGAAGTAAAAATTCTACATAGACCAATAATGAATTAGAAAATTAAATCAGTAATAAAATGTCTTCTAAAAAAAAAAAAAAAAAGCCCAGAACCTGATGGCTTTACTGTTGAATTCCACCAAACATTTAAGGAAGAGCTAATACCAGTTTTTCTCAAATCACTCCAGAAAACTGAAGAAGAGGGAATACAACCAAATTCATTTTATGAGGCCAGAATTACTCTGAGTCCAAAATCAGATGCGGACTCAGCAACCAAAACCACACTACAGGCCAGTATTTCTGATGAGCACAGATGCAAATATTCTCAACAAGATATACAGATACATAGACCAATGGAATAACAAGAAGATCTCAGAAATAAATTCATGCACCTATAGCCAAATGATTTTTAACAAAAGCCAAGAACCAACGTTAGAGGGAATAGAGTCTTTTTAGTAAATGGTGCTGGAAAAAATTTATATCCACATGCAGATAAATGAGACTAGATGCCTACTTCTCACCATGTACAAAACCCAACTCAAAATGAATTAAAGGCTTAAATGTAAAAGTTCACTCTATAAACCAACTAGAAGAATACACTGGGGAAATGTGACGATGTTGGGCTGGGCAAAGATCCATTTCCAAACAACTTGATAGAAAATAATAATAATAATAATAACCTCGTTTAAAATTGGGCAAAAGACCTTAATAGAAAAAAGTCACACAAATGGCCAACAGGTATATGAATAAAAGCTCGATATCACTAATCGTCAGGGAAATGCAGACCAAAACCACCATGAGATTCCACCTCATAGCAGTTAGAGGGGCTATTACCAAAAGGCAACAGATAGCAACTGTTGGCAAAGATGTGGAGAAAAAGGAACACTTGCACACCATTGGTAGGATTGTAAATTTGTAGAGTGATTGTGGAAAACAGTATGGAGGTACCTCAAAAAAACTGAAAATTGAAATACCATATAATCTAGCAATCTCACTACTTGGCATATATTTTTAAAAAATGATTTCCATATGTTGAGGAAGTATGTGCACTGTTAAATTTATTGCAAAATTATTTACAATACCCAAGATTTAGAATCAACCTAAATGTTTCCAATGATGAATGAATAAAGAAATGTTGTTTATTTAGACAAAGGAATATTATTCAGTCATAAAAAAGAATGAAATACTGTCATTTGTGACAAAATAGATAAACTCGGAGGACATGATGTTAAGTGAAGTAAACCAGACACAGAAAGACAAATACACATGATCTCAGTTGTATATGAAATGAAAATGGAAAAGTTGCTATCATAGAAGCAGAGAGTAGAACAGTGGTTTCTAGAGACTGAGAAGTAACAAAGAAGAGTGAATAAGAAAGGTGGGTCAGTGAACAAAAAGTTACAATTAGATAGGACTCTTTTGGGGGATATTAATAGGGCTTTGAAGAGCAACACACAAACATATTCACACTCATATAAATATGAAACAAATGACCTACAAAAAAAAATACATGAGTAGTGGTAATGGAGTCAGCAGAAGTGGTTGTAACAAGGGAAACCACCTCTCCACAATGATTGTATCTGACACTGAAGCCAACTTTGCAACTGACACTTGTGGTGAAGTCACTGTTGTTAATGATAGTGACACAGGTAGAGTTCTTTTTCCTGAAAGCACCTACTGTTCTTTTGCAGTAAACACACAATTTTCTGGTTCACTTTTGGTAACACTGAGATTGGTAATAATTATTTTAGGTCTTAATATTTCTCGGCGGAGCATCACATTGGGCTTATTATTCTGCCCTAACTTGAGTAAGGTATAAAAGTCTATTTTCTTTGTATTTTATTTTGTTGTTTTTTCCCCCCATATTGACAGATGACATGAGGCTTAAATAGAGAATACGATGGCTAACACAGCCAGACTCCAAAAAACACTGGAATTATATACCTTAAATAGAAGATCAAATTAAGAAAGACAACTTGGGTTTTCATGAATTTAGGATCAGTGTTCAATGACCAAAGCACAGGGGAAGACTAGAGCAATATGCTTCTTTTTTTACCTTGTCATTATATATTAAAATTGATCATCCAAAGTATGATCAATTGTGACACCCTACTCAGGGGATATTTAGCAAATGTCACTGAACCCAGAAACTCTGAGTTCTGGTATGGGGTTCTGAGACAGAATGATCTGGTTCTGGGGTTATTCCTGCATTAAATAGAAATGTTATGTTCTAAAAATGAATGGTCTAACTCACTAAGATTTTAAATGACCTAAGTATATTGAATGGGGAAAGTGGAATGAGTTTATTTTAGGCATGAGATAAATTCAACAGAGGGACAGGAGTAAGAACAAGGTGAATACCCTAGATGCTTTCATATAATTTCTCACACAGTATTACACACACACACACACACAATCTACATATCTGCATTTACCTTTCAAATTAAGTGAGAGATTACTTGAGAGAGTTCTTGTTGTGTTCTTACTTGCTTCAACATTTCTGACCAGACAGAATTGCACTCATAAAGTTGTATGCCATAGGTATGCAATAAATATCAAAATTCCTGGGATACTCTCTGGTGGCTTCCTGACTGGGGCGAGTTCGACAGCCTGCATTGTTACAGTTGTCATGATATACACAAGAAACACTCTGTGCAGGATCATCGGGGTCATGGCATTTGTAATCTTCAGAAGAGGCAAGAAGAAAGAAATCTCACATTTGGAAAATTGTCAAGAAAAAAAGGCGGTATTGAGAATAATACCTAGGGGAATAATAGGACTTTCCGAGAATTTTGAAGACAATATGGAAAATGCAATTTAGAAGCAGCACTAACAGGTAAATATATTATGCCTTTAACTATAATTGTATTGTATAAGGAAGTGTTTACTTGTATTAGATAGTTCTTTTATGTTGACAGGGAGACCTGAACATTTCACATATCTATGAAGATGAAGACTTAGTGCAGCTTGCTTATAGTCTGTAAGTAAATATTTGTGGACTAAGATAATGATGGTGATGATGATAATTTTTAAGTGTATTTGATGCATTTATTTATAAAAACCCATCTAGCCTGAACTGATAGGAACACGCCATTCATTTTCACTTATGTTATTAATAATAAGACAAAATAAGAAGAAGTTCCCAATTCCAAAATATTTCAGAAAGTGTATTTTTGAGGCATGGAGTATTATTCCTTTAACTCAGGCTCTTCTCCACAGAATTGTCCAAGTTAATTCCTCATGTAGCCAATCTGATTATGTGGCTTTTCTTTGGTTCTCAGTTATCTATGAGATTATGTATAACTCGCTGTGTGTAGCTATCTGGCTTTTCTGTATGTGACCTTAACTTGTCTCTGTACCTCTCTGCCTGGCATCCTCTTTCCCCATCTTCTTTAGAATTAATGGCCTTGATGAACCTCTGTTTTTGGAACTCTGATTTTGGAAATGTTTTTCTGTACAACAGCAGTTCTCAGCTGGGATCCATTGTGACCCCATACCCATGGAATATTTAGAAATGTCTGGAGACATTTTTGATCTTATGACAGCTGCAATTGGCACTTAGTGGGCAGAGGGCGGACATGTTGCTAAGTATACTACAGTGCCTAAAATAGCCTTCCTCCTCCTTCTGCTCCAGCAAAGATTTGTTGTTCCGAAATGTCAATAGTGCTAACCTTCAGAAACTCTGATATAGAATGAATGTATCCTCTTTCTATAACTAATGAAGTTTTATTTATCCTTCCACACTCCATTCTAATGTTACCTCCTCCATGAAGCCTCCCTGAGTATAATTGATCCCATAGTTGTGCTTCAAATAATTGTTTTTGTCTTCTATGCCACATATATGATGCTGTACTGAAATTTACACATGTGACTAATCTCCATTGCACACTCAACTTATTCCAGTGCTCAGGACCCTGTCTTGGTACACAGTAGACATACAAATCTTATGGATTCCTGAATCAATAAATAACACACTTTTATACCCTTGGAATTGGTACAGTGTTTTGTTCATAGTAGGACCTCATGTGCTTGTTTTTTGATAATCTGAGTTTTTTGTTTTGTTTTGTTTTGTTTTTCTAGACAGAGTCTCTTGTTGGCCAGGCTGGAGTGCAATGGCTCGATCTCGGCTCACAGCAACCTCTGCATACTAGGTTCAAGCGGTTCTCCTGCCTCAGCCTGCCTAGTAGCTGTGGATAATAGGCATGTGCCACCACGCCTGGCTAATTTTGTATTTTTAGTAGAGACGGGGTTTCTCCATGTTGGTCAGGATGGTCTGAATCTCCTGATCTCAGGTGATCCACCTGCCTCGGCCTCCCAAAGTGCTGGAATTATAGCCGTGGGCCACCTCACCCAGCCAATAATCTGAGATTTTATAATAACCATTCTCATCTCTAACATGAGCAGATAAAAGAATGCACATAGTAGTTGAATTGGGTCATTGTACGTAAACCATTTTAGTAAGGCCTGTCACAGAGCAGGTACTATATAAATATTAATTTTGTTGTTTTTAAATATTGATTATTCCTAACATTTATGGATTTTACTAAGGATTCTTTTACTATAAACCTAGCCCTAAAATATAGAATCACAAAATCGTATCTCCACTCATGTGTAATAATGCTTCAGTTACTCCTTTACTTGTACCCAATATTTACCAAACTTTCTCAGTAAAAGATCTTCCATTTATGGATAGAAGCAATGTTCTCTTTTGTTAGCCTCAAGTATATTATTTAGATATATAACAAATCCATTTTATTTTGAAAAAAAAAATTCCTCCAGAAGTATCCTTCTGTTTAAGTCTCAAATCTTAGATTATCAATCTATATGAATAATATGTTTTAGTCTAATTGTAAAATAGTTCATTTTTGTAGTGTCGACCATTGGATTTGGCTATTTAATGGCTTGGAATTATGCGGCATAGCATAAATGTAAATAAGAACTCACATTCATTTTTTCTCTCTGGATTTTTTGGTAAATATTGAAAGAGATATAATTTGGATCTATTCCCACACTTACCCAGATAAAACCATGACAATTATCCTTTCAGTAGCAAGCTGGGAGACGCTGCATGCTGAGTGGAATTAAGGTTATGCACACCAGTCTGTCCATAAACATTGGAGGTCACGTGGTTAGATTTGATTGTAATAATGGGCTCTAGATGGTTAGGTAAATATTCAAGATCTGACGTTAGTTTATTGAATTAATGACTTGTGACATGAGAATAGGGACTCCTTAAATGAGTTTGTTTCTGGCAATCATTTCAACATCTCAAAAGCTCCCAACCTTATCAGAATTGTGAATTACTTGACTCTAAAAATATTAGGCAAAAACGTAATAACCAGTCTCTAGAGATAACTGCTTCTTCCTGGTTCAGTTATGAGAAAAGAAAATAAAACAAGTGAATCAAGTGAATAAGAGAGATAATCAAATTCAATGTGTCAGTAAACTCTCAAATCCATTCTTATGTTATCATAATTGCATTATCCAGACTCTTTGTGTGAGTAACTGAGCAGAAATTCTCCTGCCTTCAATCCTATTATTGAACACAGGAAATTAAAGCAATGAGAAACAAAGTAAAAAATATAAAAATAATTAGTCAGATTCTGGACAGAAAACCTGGAAAAGCGTAGTCATGAAACCCTCTCTTTTTTATCTTTTATTCCTCCTCCTCTTCATTCCTCTGTTTTTCTTTGTCTCATTTCATCCCTTCCACTCTCACAATTTTTCTGCATCATAATAGTATTCTTTGTAAATCACACAGTGTAGATGCAGGATTCATAGAAGAATAAGAAATAATTTATATTTTTCAGAAATTTAGATCAATATACTTAATGAACATTTATTGACATTCTTTCAGCACCCATTGTTCTCTGTATAGTCTTCACAGCCTGATTTTGCTTGGAGAAAAAAATCGTATTTTATATCTACAACAATCCATGTATTCCATTCCTTCATAAGAGTGGATGTTTGGACAATGGACATGTGAATCTGTAAGTTCAGAGATTTATGTTAAAATGATCAAGAAAAGATAGTTCACTTTTTGCAGAGTTTTAAACCAGATAGATATAAACCTGGAAATTCTATAAGCCATTATGCTAGTTGCAAGGATGAAAGTCCATGTGCAAAATAGTATGACAGAGGAAATCAGAGAAATACATTTCTCTGTGTGTGTATGTATGTGTATATATCTATATATAGTTTTAAAATATATCTAATAATTTAAACCAATTCTTTTTTTACTTTTTTCTTCATTTTGAGTCAGTATATGTGTCAGGATCATATTGACTACAAATAACAGAAAAGTGAAGATTCAGTTCATATTTTCACAAGCAACAAGAAATCTTGGGATAGATTTTTCAACCATGGATCTGTAGGAGACATTATCATCAATGCCTCACACTCCTCTCTTTTTGACCCGTTGTTCTTAGCATGTTTCTTTCAGTCTCATGCTTACAAGTTAACTCTTGTCCATGTTCAGCTTCCTCACACTTAAATACCTTGATCATATTCCATACAGAAAGAAATAGGGAAAAATGAAGGCCAAATATACGTTCATACTCATCAGACTGACACTATGAACAAAATCTGGGTCCTGTTAATAAGGAAAAAAGGCAGTGCATACATCAGTAAGCAATGGTCAACATACTGTCTACCAAAGTTGGGTCAATAGCAATAAAAATAAATTCTTATTAATTCAATATATAAAAAGTATTTGCAATAAAAATGATATATACTCCAAATGAGGTATGGGCTGAAAGGTTATACAGGTCTAAAAAAGAGAGGGACTACATTGACAAAACATTTGTGGAAAAATAATGCATGAGCTGAATATTAAAGGTCAGGAAAAAGTTAACTAGGAAGAGTGACAAATATATTACAAACAAAACAAGCATAATTTGAAAAGTTATTAAATAAAAAAATGTATTAATCTGTTCTCAGGCTACTAATAAAGACATACCTGAGACTGGATAATTTATAAAGAAAAGAGGTTTCATTGACTCATAGTTCCACATGGCAGGGAAGGCCTCACAATCATGGTAGAAGGTGAATGAGGTGCAAAGGCATGTCTTACATGGCGGCCAGCAAGAGAGCATGTGCAGGGAAGCTCCCCTTTATAAAACCATCAGATCTCATGAGACTTATTCACTATCATGAAACAGCAAGGGAAAAACCCACCCCTGTGATTCAATTACCTCCCACCAAGCACCTCCCATGACACATGGGGATTATTACAATTCAAGGTGAGATTCGAGTGAGGACACAGCCAAACCATATTATCTTACCCCTGGCCACTCCCAAATCTCATGTCCTCACATTTCAAAATCATTCATTCCTTCCTAACAGTCCCCCAAGGTCTTAACTCATTTCAGCATTAACTCAGAAGTCCACAATCCAAAGTTTCATCTGAGACAATGCAATTCCCTTCCACCTATGAGCCTGTAAAATCAAAAGCAAGTTAGTTACTTTCTAGATACAGTGGAGGTACGGGCATTGGGTAAATACACCCATTCCAAAAGGAAGAAATTGGACAAAATGAAGGGGCGACCAGCCCTATGGAAGTCTGAAATTCAAGGGGACAATCAAATCTTAAAGCTCCAAAATGATCTTGTTTGACTCCACGTCCCACATTCAGGTCACACTGATCCAAGTGGTAGGTCCACATGATCTTGGGCAGCAGCTTCACTCCTGTGGCTTGCTGGGTACAGCCTCCCTCCTGGCTGCTTTCATGGGCTGCTGTTGAGTGTCTGTGACTTTTCCAGGCACACAGGGCAAGCTGTTGGTGGATGTACCATTCAAGGATCTGGAGGACAGTGGTCCTCTTCACATATCTCCACTAGGCAGTACCCCAGTGGGGAATCTCTGTGAGGGCTCCAACTCCTCATTTCTCTTCTGCTCCACAGGGAACCGCCTGCAGCAAACTTCTGCCTCTACATCCTGGCATTTGCATACATCCTCTGAAATCTAGGTGGAGGTTCCCAAACTTCAATTCTTGACTTTTCTACACCCACAGGCTGAACACCATGTGGAAGCTTCCAAGAACAGCATGGAGAAACCCACCCGCATGACTCAATTATTTCCCACCATGTCCCTTCCCATGATACATGGGGATTATTACAATTCAAGTTGACATTTGGATGGGTCACAGCCAAACCATATCAAAAAATAACATAAAATGTTCAATGAAAAACAAGATATTTGGAGAGGCTGGTGCAGATTTTACTTAGGAAGAAATTGTAATTAAGATTGTAATAACACAACCTATCCTATATGTTATCAAGAAATCAGTCATATTCAGTTTCATTTAGCAGAGTTACAAATTGCTCCATAACACAAGGCTCAATTGACTTATGTATCCTTGGTATAAAATATTTTACTATCTTTGTTATTCCTAATTAGATAACATAACTTTGGCTTACATATTTATGTACTTTGAGCTCAAAATGGGCTAGAATTAAATTTGAATATATAGTAATATTAGTATTCAATTAAATAGTCACACGTTTTGTCACAAAGTCACTCAATCGTGGATATTCAGTATAAATATATATATATACACACACACAGCTAATATACTAAAATAAATTGCTTATATAAAATATACTGTCTCATTATTAAAAGCCACTTTTAATTTATAAAAATCACACGTAGAAATTATATCTACTTAGAACTTTATTCATTGGTGGAGAAAACACATTAATAGTGTGTGATGATCAATTTTATGTGTAATGGGATTAGACCATGGTGTCCACATATTCAATCAATCATTATTCTGGATATTTCTGTAAAGGTGTGTTTTGCAAGAGATTAACATTTAAATTTGTGGACATCGAGTAAAGCAGATTACCCTTTATAAAGTGCGTGGATGTATTAGTCCATTCTCTCATTGCTATAAAGAACTACCTGAGACTGACTGAGTAATTTATAGAGAAAAGACGTTTAATTGGCTCACAGTTCCACAGGTGTACAGGAAGCATGACTAAGGACGCCTCAGGAAACTTACAGTTATGGCAGAAGACAAAGGGAGAGCAGACATGTGTTATGTGACTGGAGCAGGAGAAAGAGAGAGAATGGGGAGGTGCCACATACTTTTAAACAACCAGATTTTGTGACCCAAGACCTTTTCCATCTTTCTGATTTCTTTCTTTTAAAATGGGAATGTGTGTCCCATGCCTATCCCACCACTGCATTTTGGAAGCAGATACTTTTTTTGGTTTCACAGACTCATAGCTGGAGAGGAACTTTGCCTCAAGATGAATCATACCTGAAGTGTCATCCACGCTTGATTTAGATGATGTTGAGATGAGATTTCGGGACTCAGGGTTGATGCTGGAATGAGTTAAGATTTTGGGGTTGTTGGGATGGGGCTGAATGTATTTTGCATGTGAGAAGAACATGAATTTTAGGAGTTGAGGGTGGAATGTTATGGCCGGCATTGTGTCTGAAAAATGCATGTTTTGACATCCTAAACCCCAGTACCTGAGAATATGGCTGTATTTGCAGATGGGACTTTAGAAAAAGTGATTAAGTTACAGTGAGGCAGGTAAGGTGAGCCCTAATCCAATCTGACTAGCTTCCTTATAAAAAGATGATCTTAGAACACATAGATACACCAGGAAGCCACAGGCACAGAGAAAAGACCATGAGAACAGGCAGCAAGAAGGCAGCCATCCGCAAGCTAAGGAAAGAGTTCTCCGTGGAAACCAACTCTGATGGTACCTGGATTTTAGACTTCCAGGCACTAGAGCTGCGATAATACAAATATCTACTCTTTAAGCCACTCAGTCACATGATGGTCATAGTGACAATCATGAAGTAGGTCCTTTTAAGTCAAAACCCTCCCACAGGCAAATGCTACAATATTTTTAAATCTCTAAGTCTCTTCCTATTTCACAGGCATAACTTGCAGGAGACAAGCATGGCTTGACAACTTAGAGTTATTTTTGTGACCACCATCTTCAGCATCCATCACACTGCTGTTAAATAAATTAATTAATTGTAGTTTAGATACAGTCACTTAGAGTTGGAGCTGAAAAGACAGAGTCTACTACTGGAATTTGTTTAAATTGTTAACATTTTTAAAATTATGGAATTACTTACTTCCTCAGTAATTATGAGGCTTACTGAGGAAATAATTTCTCTTTCTCTCTCTCTCTCTCTCTCTATATATATATATATATTTTGCTAGAACCTCCATGCAGACATTTTGCTTCTTTTATTTCAAATACTCATTTAATATTAGTTATTTGGTACAATTACTGTAGTGCAATGGAAAGGGACCAGTAATGGGAGCCTATAACACGGGTTCCCACACTGGTTAAATTTTACTGTTCGATTACTAGATTTTAGTATCTGTGCCAAGATCTTTTCCTGTATTATCTCATTTAATTAGCATAGTTTTCTCAGCTACTGGTATTATTAAATGTATTTCAGTAAATAAAGAAACTGAAGTTCATAGGGATGAAATATATTTTCAAAGTTTTCAGAACTAAAGACTATGAAGCCTGGGATTCAAATCCAGATTGTCTTTAGATATCTAATTTGTTTATTCAACTGCTATGCTATGGTGTCTTCTTAGTTTTCTAGTATCAGTTTTATTATAGTTGTGTGCTTTGAGACAACCATGCCTTTTCTTTTGTCTCAGTGTTCTCACTTGTCACAGTGAAAGCAGTGAGTTTCATAAAGTTTAAAATACCAGGTTTGCCTTTGCATTCTCTTTCTGTGGAACACTTCTTGGCACCTACTCATTTCTGATATTTTCAATGAGAGATTTATTTTTCCCAATGCTAGCCATGATTTTGTATTCAAATTATTCCCTTATGCTTCAAATGTCCTTTCTATGATCACCATGACATCTGCTCAGAACACCAAAAATGTGTCATCAAGTTCACAGGATCAGCCATTTTCAGGGGCAATGGTATCTCCATCTTGCGCTCATAAAACCTTTACTGAATCTTAGGGAGTTGAATTTCTGTTGCTAGGAAAGCAGCATAGCTACCCTGAAAGTTTCTAAAGTGAAAACATTTTGAATAAAGGCATCCAACAACCAAAACCCAACAATTACATACTTGAAGATGAGAATGAAAGTAGAAGGTACTCAGTGTGCTGAAGAAATACTAACATTTCTAGCCAGATGGGAACCCAAAATGATTAAGCCTTACCTGCTACTATATCACTGAATCTGAAAGGACTTGAATGGAGCCATACTGGAAATGGTATCTTCCTCTATATTATAATTTTTAAAAAATTGAACTAATATATTACTGTTCATCTTAAACAGGGTTTAAAGCAGTTCTCTTTTCACCACCAATATCTTTGTGATTATAGAAGGGAATCTCACCTTCAGTGACACGCAGATGTAAAGAGTCAAGTCACAAAGGTACTCCCAGAATTAACATATACACTCAGCAACCAGAGATTTGAAGAGAATATAGATGCTCGTGAGGTCTTCCATGCACATCAATTGATAGAGATTAGTTGCTTAAAGATTATACTTGAGTAAGACCATTCTGTGGTTCAGAATAAAGATCATGAAGCAGGCCCAGTGTAGATGGTGAGTGGCATGGTCTGCACTGACAAGAAGATAAATTAATTCTCTTATCTCACAGAACTACTCCCTTTTCCAGGCTGGTGAAGTGTACTGTCAGTTCCATAGAAAAAGAGACTGGAGATAAGTATCAGAAACCACTAATGAGCATTTATACTTATTTATATTAATAAATACTACAGAAAAATATGCAGGATTTTTTTTACAAAGTCTAGAATTCATAATTCCCAACGTTTTAAAAACTATTTTTATAAACATGGATTTAAAAAAATTCTACAATTTTGTTTTTATTTTGGAGCTTTATTTTAAATAGATTAATTGTTCCTGATAGATACTGCTTCATTATAGTCAAATTCTGATGTCAAAGTTGGGAAAAGTATACAATTCAGTATCCTCAGTGAGAATTTCTTCTTAGATGTCTTTCATGTTACAGAAGCAACCCTACATATTTAGTTTATTCATAGCATAATCTGCTCAGACATTTTCATAGCCTAAAGGCTCTAGTTTTAAGCGTGATTTTAGCAAGTTCTGTTTTGTAAATTCTACTTCCCACTGCAAACAGAAAGCAATACATTTCGAAGAGGAAGGTAAGTTAATATGTTGATAACTCACATTTTTACACACACACACACACACAAATGCAATACATTCCTATTTAAGATTTAATCTTAGAATAACAAATTTATAAAATAAGTCATGAGACATCTGTGAATTATAAAAATAAGCTATAAATTAATTTGCATATTATAATGTCAAGCAATACATACCTATTAGGGTTCTCTAGAGGGACAGAACTAATAGGATATATTTACATACACACATACATATAAATGTATATATATACACACATATACACATACATATCCTATATATACACATGTACATATATGTGTGTGTGTATATATACACATACATATATGTGTGTACATACATATATGTGTGTATATATACATATATGTGTGTGTGTGTATATATATATAAAGGGGAGTTTATTAAGTATTAACTTACATGTTCACAAGGTCCCATAATAGACTTTCTGCAAGCTGAGGAGCAAGGAAAGCCAGTCCAAGTCCCAAACCCGAAGAACTTGGCATCCGATGTTCGAGGGCAGGAAGCATCCAGCATGGGAAAAAGATATAGGCTGAAAGCCTAGGCCAGTCTCTCTTTTTCACATTTTTCTGCCAGCTTTATATTCGCTAGCAGTTGATAAGATTGCGCCCACCAGATTAAGGGTGGATCTGCCTTCCCCAGCCCGCTGACTCAAATGTTAATCTCTTTTGACAACACCCTCAGAGACACACCCAGGGTCAGTACATTGTATCCTTCAATCCAATCAAGTTGACACTTAGTATTAACCATCACACCTATTGACAATGACAATGCATAGCTATGTAATAAATTAATATTTATATCTGGTAGTATAAGAGGTATTTATTTTCTTTTACCAACATTTTCAGGTTTTGTGATGTTGTCACATAAGTAATCATGATTACTTATATGAGAAAATCAGCTTTTTCAATGTTGTTATGCAAAGAAAAATTTCATTTGTTTATGAAAACATGTTCTCGAAATAGATTTGTCTTACTCAGTTCAAAATATGAGTGTGTAGTAATTTCATTACCTGTCTCATTACGTACAATAATTTCACTTTTATCTAGCAGAACTAGGTTAGGTCCAAAATCATTAACCTGCTTATAAAACACTTTCTACTCTACAAGGTAGAAAATTATTTTTGAAATTTTATTTCATTGAGATCAGTTTGATTGATCCATGGGTAATAGTATAAAGAAATTATTTCTAGCTGCCCATTTGCTGCAAGTACACATAGCTTCACATAATCAATAGAAATATATGCTTTTTAGCTGAATATCAAAAAAGAAAAATATTAGGTCACTAGATGGTGCCATAATGTTATTTTTTACTTTATTGTCAGGGATTCTGGAAAGGTGTTGCAATTGTTTTTAAGAGGCATGTTGTCAGATGCCATGAAGAATAAAAAGTAAACTTAAAGTTAACAATTTAGGGAGGAAATATTATTAATCTTAAAAAAATGAGTGATATTAGATGTATTGTGTTAAATTGAATTAAAATACATCAGTGAGACTGGGAACAAGTTTTGACATTATCAAGGTCAAAAAATGTTCCTTTTTAGGTTGAGGTTAGTGATTTTGTTCCTAAAACCACATATAATTACTCATTACATACGTAAGGTCATACATAGGAAATAGTACTGCTGTCCAGCTGCTCAAAGAGGTAAATGAAGCCTTTCATTCTTTAAATAACTAAGTGTATTTTTAGATGACTTCTGTTCAATCAAGAGTTTTCTCTGATGATTGGAGCTGGGTCCTGTACTTTCTGTTGTAATTTTCATTGTTGTTAAACATAGACAGCAATGAATACTATTCGTTGATAAGACGTTTCTCGATATCACTGATACTAGAAAGAAAAACTTCAGCCCAAGTGACAGTTTTTTTCAAACAACCAAAAATATTATACCACGTCTGAAACCAATTGAGAATAACATTCTTGTTTTTGGAAATGCCCGACCTTGTTGCAAGGGTTATAGGTAAAAACACTGTGCACACAGAAACAGACACATATGAGCAGGAGAGAGGTTTATTTGCATTTCTAAACTTCTCCACTGATATAATTACTCAGCAGAGAAAAAAAAAAAAAAAACAAAACAGTTTCTAGCTCTCCAATCCTCAACGACCATTTATATTCACACTGTTTAGGAGATCTAACAATTTTAGGCACTTTGGAGATTTAATGGTGCAGGAGAGGAGAAAGTCTTAAAAGTCTCAAAGTGCTTCCGTATTTCTCTCATTACCGGAAGCAGTTTAACAGTGTACTTCCAGGTCTCCCTTTTACCAGAGTTTGCTCTTTTCAACATTATTATTCAACATGGAAACTGATTTTTCAACCCAAATAGAACAAGAAACCTTTCCAAAAAGGTGTAAATTTCAGTGTCAGATTTAGATACATCTTGATAACAAAATTTCATTTGCCCCAAACACTGATCTGGGATGTTTCTGAGGATAAGCCCATTCATTTCAGGAAGAATTTGTTTAATGCTACTGAGATCACCAGAGATCACCATTTCAGACACAATGCAGGATCTTGGATTTTGGAGGGATTTTGGAATGAAAACAGGGAACAAAGAAAGAGGGTCAGACTGTCTTCAGGGAATATTTATTCTACATTTTAATTAAGCAAGGTAACTGTTTTTCTCACCCATTTAAATTATTACTCCACCCTAAACTTGACAAATTAATATCTAATAATATATTAGCACATGAGAAGCGATTATAGCCTTTCTGTTTTGGGGATGGGGTTTTTTTATGTAATTTATAGTAAGGTTGGGCTGCTCTCTGACTTAGGTGAAGATGTAGTTAATATAGATTATTTATAGGGCTTCTTGACAGTCTGTTTTACAGCATGTTTCCCTGGGGATGTTAGTTTGTAACAACCTTTTTCTTCATTGATGGCTATTAATGATACCTGGCACTGCTTTACTTAACAGGCTATATACAATTAAACAGAGGCTTTGACATTTTGACTATGCCTTGGCTGAAATGATGTATATGAATGCTGATAGTCTTATACTAATTCACAAGACTTGTATGCAATAGACACAGGAGTCAAAAGAAATAAAGTATTCTGAGTCTTTGCTTCAAATATTGATTTTTAGCCCAAATGATTGCTTAATTTGGATCAATGCATTGAGCTGAGGTTTCCCCAAGATTGAGTGCCTTGCTTTCTTTCATGCTGTCCAGATAGTTTTATAGATACCAGTGGGACGTTATGTACTAGGCAAAGTGCTAATTACTTCACATGCATTGGCTCTTCTGCCGGTACTGAGTAAAGGGCTATTATTACTTTCATTTTATGGGTGAGGAAATGGAGATTTGAAGGTGACTAAGGGACCTCCTTAAAGACATGGATTTAATCTGCAATATAGCAAAAAGCAGTTGCTGTAATCTACAGCCCTGGTGAACCTGGGTTCTTTGCTTTTTGTTGTCATTGGAATTGTTAAACATAGACAGCAATGCATATTATTTGTTGAAAGGACATTTTCCCCATATCTCTGTATGCGAAATTGGTCTTAGGATGACAGAGTGAAAGAAACATTAAAATTTATCTGTGGTTGGAGAAAAGAGAAGTCGTTTTGATAACATACAATGAAATAGACCATCACCTGAGAGTTTTTATACTTCATCCAAAAATGATAACAGGTACCATCTTATATAAATGATTGGTAGCTATTCAGAGGTCTTATTTAGAATTTCATTTTTACTCTTTTGCTCTTTCGTGTTTTTCCCTTCCCTCATTTGTTACTATCTTCAGGGCTGTCAATTAAGGTAATCCAACCCAACCTGACCAATATTGGCAGGTGGCTTCAGTTAGTCCCATCAAATATTCTTCTCTAATAATTATATTTTCACAAGTAGGACCTACAGATTCAGATTAAGTGGGGAGGGGCTAATCATTCTGAATATTGTGCCCCAAGGAAATTTTCCTGGTAAAAGATTCTTGTTTCTCAAGCCTTCACGCAGCCCACTTCTTTTCCTTTCTTTCCACAGGTGCTTTATATTATTTATAAATCTAAGTTTCCTTGTCAATAGGAGATAATAATAATTTAATAAATCTTTTTTTTTTCTTTTTTTTTTTTAAGACAGGTTCTCACCTCCCTCTGTTGGCCATGCTAGAATGCAATGGCACTGTCTTGGCTCACTGAAACCACCGCATCCCAAGCTCAAATGATCCTCCTGCCTCAGCCTCCCAAGTAGCTAGGACTAAAGGCATGTGCCACCATGCTTAGCTAATTTTTGTATTTTTTGTAGAGATGAGGTTTGGCTATGTTGCTCAGGCTGGTTCCAAACTCCTGGAGTCAAGGGATCCACCTGCCTCGGCCTCCCAAAGTGCTGGGATTATAGGCATGAGCCATTTCACCAGGCCCTAATAAAACTTCTGAGAGCTTTTTTGAGGATTAATTTATTTGAATAATATAAATAAAATGTGGGCACAAAGTCTGACATATAATAATAATTGATACATTAGTTGCTCTTCACCACCCAAAATCTAAAAAACATCCCCCATCACCACCAAGAAAAAACATTTATACCCTTCCAATCACAGTCCTATCAAAATACCTATGATCTAAGCACCCTTTGGTCCTATTGCATCGGAAAGACCAAAGACTGGTTCCATTGTTTCCATTGTTTCTAGATTGCAATGTCTCCACTGACCTCGTTTTGTAATGGGTAATTGTTTCAACTACATAGAATTTTCTTTGGTTTTCTAATTTAATTTTGAACAAAAAGGTCATCAAATTCTTGAGATTGAGAGTGTCATCATGGGTCCAACAATAATAAATATGGATGGTGTTGGGGAGAGTGAAGGTTTGGAGAAGTGGCAGGGTGGTGGAGGATAACACATTTAAATTATATTAGAATTTAAATTAAAGCATGTTCTGAAAAGGCAACCATTCCTGTTTATACAAGGCTCTTTAGAAAAGAATTTAAAGTTACAACATACAAATTAGCTCCAGACATTCTCTCAGCCCAGCTCTGCACATACTGATCAATGAGGCATAAAGATATAATTGGTTCATAGATGCATTTGTTGGAATGTGTTTACTAGGCTCTTAAATACCACATTTAAGTTTTGAGCTTAAATCATTAGCAAATGAATTTTAGCATAAAAAGGGGAGTTTCTCTGAGATTTTTAAAATGTATTTGCAGATCGATATTAAAAGTTCCCACCACTCCATTCTAAAGAATTTATTTTAAAGCGTGTCATAAAGGAATTAAGTAAAATGCAATTTGGCAGTAAAATGTATTTATGAAACAGCCCATAGGCCTCTACAGAAATCATCAGAGAAGTAGATTTTTTCAAGTATTATCTGTTTGTGTTTCTGCATTTAGTAAAAGTTGTAAAGGCCCATAGCAAGAGGAGTAGAAATCGAAATTTGGCAGTGGGTTTAGGCATTGTTTCCTGGATGCCTCAGTCTTATTCTCAGACACCCTACATATCCTCTGGAGAGGTTTTCAAAGGAGAAAATGCTTTGAACCTAAGCCCTTCTTCTAGCTATAACTCTTTGGACCAAATCCCTTCTAGAATGTCCTTCTTTCTTTCCTATTAACAATTAAATCATACCTTTTAATCTAAGTGCAACAAACACAGGTTCCCCTAAGAACTGTAGCAAGTGTAGTGACTCACAAAATCTCTTCAAGTAGAACCTCAGAATCCTCAACTCACTGCATTCCCAGGTAGACACTAGCAGTAGATTGATGTTGGCACCTGGAGTTAATTTTATTTGCCATTCTCATTGTAAAATATTAGGCTAGGAAAATAAGTCCAGAGATTAGATCATTAAATTCAAAGTATTTAAACATTTTATGAACACTAACTAAAAGTCATACACTTCTAAGGGAGATAACAGTATATCAGGAATATAAATTAAACTTCAAAAATTAAAAAAGAATACATCTTCATTGATCATAACAATTATAAGTACAACTTTTGCAACAGAACTTTGTCAATAATTTCCACTGTTTTGACATCATTTTATTCAAATCTCATAACCACTCTTTCATAGAGTTATTATTATATCTTTTCTGGAGATCATAAAAATGAACCACAGAGAGAGTATATTTCTCAAGGGCACATAACCAATACTGTAAAGTCAGTATTAGAGCCCAAAACTTATGATTCTATATCACATTCTTTACTTATATACCTTGTTCTAAGAATAAAAAACAATCATAAATGCCCTATCAAATGGACAACAGGAAATTCTCTTTTGTAAGAAGTATATATACATGGGAGTGCTCTCAGTCCATTTGACTCATATTGAAAATAAATAAAATGAATTCCAGAGGATTTTGATATATTAATAAAAATAACTATATATTAAATTGTACTGGCTATGAGCCAAGTGCTATGCCAAACCACTTCGATGATTTCCATGAATTTAACCATTTAAATTTTATAACAACCCTAACAGTAAATGCTGCTGTTATCTCCATTTTACAGATGAAGAAACTGAAACATAGACAGAAGTCATGACTTGTTAAGCTCTCACAGGTAGAGGTGGAGTAAGCACTCTGTCTTTACGTTCTGCAACCATAAATAGTACACTAATACAGCTTCTCAAATATTT
Source organism: Macaca thibetana thibetana (assembly GCF_024542745.1). Taxonomy (NCBI): domain Eukaryota; kingdom Metazoa; phylum Chordata; class Mammalia; order Primates; family Cercopithecidae; genus Macaca; species Macaca thibetana. Next base: position 6,005,883 of record NC_065597.1, on the reverse strand, counting down.
ATAATCTATATATTAAAGTACATATGTTTTCAAAAGAATCTGGTACCATGTCATCCGCATCTAATGGTGTTACATAATTAATAGTTGTGTTAATATGCTAATAAGTCTGCTCATTTACTGTTCAAATACAATAGTATGTTCAAATAGTGAAAATGTTACCTATGCTCTAGAGCATTATATATATTGTATAAAATTTTTAAAAATAAAACTTTTCAAAGTTATATTATGAATAGAGCAATAAGAAATGTACACCAATCTTTAGAACTAGCAAAGCAAAAACATTTTTAAGTAATCACAGTGATTCGTTTCTCAAATTAAAAATAAAATCATCTTAAATGTAACAAACCATCAAGGGAACTCTAAGTGCCTGTCAAAAATGAGAAGACAATAATGCATCACTCTGTTCCCCAACTCATTTGAGACCTCAGAGTTATTTCCACGAATTCTGAACAGGCTTCTCCCAAGAGGTTGATGAGCTACATAAAAACTTTTTAGATTTTGTGTCTTGAGAATGTGAGTGAGTGTAAGAGTTTGTGTGTGTTTTTAAATGATAAATTTAATACTTATTGAGAAAACTGATTTTATAAATACTATTCTAGTAAGATGACTTAAAATACAATAACAGACTAGAACCAAACTATCTTGAATCTTTTTGGAAGTTGTTGGAAAATAAATTATAATAATCTGCAATGACAGAGAGTCAATGTAGAAAATCAGTATCTTATCAATGATTGGTAGTAGATAATACTTAAGTGTTCTTCATGTACTAGGCACTATCTAACTGCTTCTGAATATATTAATTTATTTAACCCTCATTATAACCTCATGAAATGGACTCTATACACCTCATTTTATGGTTGAGTAAAATTTACCCAAAGTCACACACATAGAAAGTGGCAGATGTAAGTTCCAAAATTATGCACTCTAGAATGCTCCAGAGTTTATTCTCTTAGAACTAAACTCTACTGTCTGAGTGATAATATTTTTAAAGGAAAAGAAATAGGGACAAATAAAAAGAAAGGGAGCTTTAAAGAATGGCTGGGTAGGAAATGTATTTTTTTCAATAAGACTATAGAAAATAAAAAGAAAATGAAAAATAAACAGGTATATTAGAATTGAGATAAAGCATTTGAGTCAAAGGCTATGCTGTTACTCAATTCTGCTGAAATATTATAGTTTATCAAATGAACTAACTTACTGTTTTTTCCCGTATTTATTGAGTAGCTGTCACATATTGGATAGTGAACAGGATAAATAGGGTTACCACCCTCTTGGAGATAAATGTTAGCAGGAGAAAAAAGTAATTAAAATATCACAACACAGATACGGAAATGAATATAGACAGATTTGAACATGAATGTGGATATGGATACCGATATAGATCTATGTATCCATACACACATGTGTTAATGTCAAATATTGATATGTGTTTTGAAGATAGTAAAGCAATGAATATAGCAGGGCTGAAGAGGAAAAGGTGTTTCCAATGGGAAAAGATTGTTTTTGTGTTCTCCTCCCCAGCTTCAGTGTGACTTTGCTTCTAATGACCCACACCTGTAATTTTCTTTGGAAATCTGCCTTTGGACTAATGGAATGCTTTGCCTACATTCCCAGAAAAAAAAAAAAAAAAAAGGCCCTTCCTGAAAATTTACTTCCCCAATGGCCACCGAAAGGCAACCTGTTAACCACTGATGGGCACTTTTCCATGGGGTTATGGAAACTTAAATCTCTTGACTCCATTGGGGAAAAACTCCGAGCTTACTTTACACTCTAGATTTCCCTTATGTTATTGAGTTCAAGTACCCCCATCGAGCTTTTGTATCTTCCTTTCCTTTCTTGCTCCCCCACGCTTTTGGCAAAAACCCCTTGGGAGCACTTCCCTAACAGATCTGTAGTGACTCACTGTCTCAGTTTGCCTGACTGTGAGCACACACTGGGACAATCCCAGGCAACCTAGGATGGTTGGATACTCTACAAGTCATTATCTGGGAAACCTGACCTAAGACATCAGGGATAGCCTCTCTGGAAATATAGTGTTTATACTGAAAAAAGAGCCAACCATTTGAAGAGCTAGAATGAGTGTTTTCTAGGCAAATAAAAAAATGGCAGAAAAAATGGCACTATATTCAAGAGGACCATGTGGCTGGAGCAATCTACGTAAGAGGAAGTGTGTGGGTAAAGGAAGATAAAGAGGCAGGAATGTAAACAGCCTGCAGGAACTTGGCAGAAAGGGCAAGAGAAGTTCATTATTATACCAAATTACTACATAAGCTGTGGACACCTTTATTGTGTAGAATTTTTATGTATGTGTCTGTGTGTGTGCATTTTTCTCAATAAAAGTAAGGTCTTGAAAATTTTATTTTTTGAGAGGGTAGTCTGTCAAACAAAATGCAAGTTTAGATAGCACGACACTTTTATCTGGAGAGCATGTGTAGTTTCGATTGCGGAGTTGAACGTAAACCCAGCCAGGAACTACAAGCCCAGAGATATACCACAGGACCTTCATGCTTGAATTACAGATGCAAAACAGAATGCAGGTTGAGTTACTGTTTATAAATTCTACAACAAAAGAATGACTCCACGTGTTTAGGGATTTGTTCCTATATTTGAATACCTCTGCATAAAAACCTCACTTGTAGCCTCCTGGAGATGCAACATGGTGGAATTCTGAAAGACTTTGACGTTGAGTAATTGCACCATTTCTTTGATCATTGTTTTTATTCTTGCTTTTGCTGTTGGTGATCTATTTTTGGTTTCTGAATCCCCAGTTTCTTCATCTGCACACAAATAGATGTGAGTGTTGATCTGAGGGATTAGACCGTTTTATGCAAATCACAGAGCATAATTCCTCGTAAACCCTCTCTAATTAATAGTTACAATGTTGATAGTGACTGACCCTCTCTAAACCGTTGGCCCTTTTTACACATAAAATAGTGTAAAATAAATGGCAGAAGATAAAGCATAAGAATAGTGTGGAGGATGAAAATCTTCAACTTAGACTGGACTTCAAGAAAGAAAGCAGGCCAGGCACGGTAGCTCACGCCTGTAATCCCAACACTTTGGGAGGCCAAGGCGGGTAGATTACTTGAGGTCAGGAGTTCAAGACCAGCCTGGCCAACATGGTGAAACCCCATCTCTACTAAAAATACAAAAATTAGCCAGGCATGGTGGCACAGTCCTGTAATCCCAGCTACTTGGGAGGCTGAGGCAGGAGAATTGCTTGAGCCCAGGAGACGGAGGTTGCAGTGAGCTGAGATCGTGCCACTGCACTCCAGCCCGACAGAGACTCTGTCTCAAAAAAAAAAAAGAAGAAAGAAAGCAAAACTGCCTGAAGGATCCTCTGGGCTTCAGAATATTTTTCCAAGAACATTTTTCCTTGTATTTGTAACTTTTGAATAAAAGAGTTTACTTGAGAAAGCCCCTGAGAGGGAAAACAAAACATAAATAATTTTACATTGTTCCAAGAACAAGTTAGAGTATCTAATAGGTCTTACCTGTTGGAAATGTTAATGCTTTTATTAGAGTTGTAATGCACAAAATGCAGTCTTTCACTTGAGGAAAGATTAAGAATCATATTATTGATGCACCCATGTAGCCTCTATTAACTTGAATAAAGTACATTCATGGAAAATTAACCCTCTGTATGTTTATGCAAAATAATCTTTCTACAATTTTCTAAAACCTTTGGCAATTAATTCTCTTCCCAGGAGTTAATGAACTTACTTTAAATGCTTTGATGCTTAAAAAGAAAAAAATTTACCAAAAAACTTTTGGTTAAATTATCCAAACCCACACACAGATACACACACATATAATACATGTATATTATATAAAACATCAAATACATTTTATTGAAGTATGTTAACAAGGTTTGCCTTGCAGATAGTTTAATTTAGCTGATATAAACTCCATTCATAGAACAGGAGATTATACTAGGTAGACAGATAAATCCATTTTATATAAAAAAATTTGCTAGAATACTGAATTTTTTATAATAGTCAATTGGAAAGGTCAAAAACTGCTCTGATTATATATAGAAAACACCAACAGTGTTATTTTCTAACCTTGATTTTGCTGGTGAATTTATTTGGGCATTGATGGCTGGCATAATTAGATAATTTTACTTTCAAAGTAGAGGTTAGTAAGCTAATTAACCAACTTACTTCCTAAAGAAGGATTTTGTTTGAGACAACAAAAAAATCGTGAAAATGGTGGAAAGGATTTAAAATTGGATCAACTTCTAGTTTAGTTCTTCTGTTTTCTCTATAGTTAACTAAATGCATAAATTAATGAGCAATTGCATGACAGGCAGTGTCTGGTTACATTTCTAAGGTTAGATATATAAGTTCAGGAGGGCATATACTTTATTTCTGAGAGTCCAAGATGGGGAACCATTCACTAACAAGAAGAAAGTTAGATTTTTCTCCTGAAAATAATGAACTTGGGATGCCCCCGTATTTTATTTCTTATGGTTTCAAAGTGTTTTTGGGTTCTTTTCTCCTCAAAGATTAGGAAATGTTCAAGATTGAGTTAAATAAAGACAATTGTAGAAAAATTGTACCCACCTAAAATTGATAGAACTGAAGATATGACTATGTAGATACTGTTCTGTTAATGCTTATGTGAAAATTATGTGAAACCTTCAAATATAATCTTTAAAGATACTTGGTGGAACACAAATATATAACTTAATGATTTGTTTATTCAACTTCTCTGCAAATACAACTTCAAGGCGATAGCCTCAGTTACTCTCTAGACTCCACCTGTAACAGAATGCTGTTCTGATGCTTCCTCCCACGTGCACATTTTCCATATTATCCTGGAAGTGAGGAGTGCTCTCCTCCTGGGGCTGGGGATGGAGATCTTACCTCTCTATACTCAACCCACATCATTCACTGGCTTTTTGTAACATGCCACGTCAGAAGTATGGTGTGTACCCCAGCTAGGCCATCAAGTTAATGTATTAGCAGGAGTGACAGGAAGGCAGAAAGGCCAGTCTTCTCATTCATTCCTCAGTCAATGGTGTACCCATGGCCTCATCTGTTACAGGGGGGAAGCCTCTTAGGAGTTGTCAGCCTGTCCCTGCTTAGATGACTTTAGGGACTTTCTCTTACCCACAAGGTTCGACATCTCTTAGGCTATCTACAGGCAGTCCTAGGACTAGTCCCTGCACCTGGATGAGCCATGAGCACAACCATCTCTCTGCTGGCATTGCTCATGTCCTAGCAAAAAGACTGGTTATTTCATTCCCAAAATACAATGGTGAAACAGCTAAGTATAAAGGGGTCACTGGAGAACCTTCCACTGGCCTGTCCACTGGGAGGAGTGCTCCCTGGGGTGGAGCCACGGAAGTTCATGCCATTTTGCATGGGAGAGGAGCCTGGCTTCTCCTGTTCTGGGGTGGTAATCTGAAATTCAATCTGTGAGATGGGGGCCTGTTAACAGGAACCTCTCTTGCTTTCCTGAGTTCTTTTCATTTTCACCCAATAAAATTTCCACTTCTCATACTTCCAGGTGTCCGCATGCCCAGTCTTTTCTGGTCGCTTGACAAGGACCCTGTTTTTGGCTGAACTAAGGTGAAAGTCCTGCAATAATGGGAAGCTTTTTGCCTCTCAGGACAGCATCAAATCTTATGGGTGAACTAGTGTGGATCCCACTTGCTTTTTACACACTCTTTTTTCTTCTACTCTCTCACTTTGCTGCCTCTATCCTGCCCAAAGCTAGCCAAGTTTTTAAAAAAAAAAAATTACTATTTTAAACAATACCCCTCAAACAAATGTTCATCTTCAGAACTTGCCACAAATCTAAGTAACAGAAATACTGACCCACTCTTGCATTTGCTGCTTTGGAAGTTAGCATTCTGGTTCTTAGTTACCTCCACAGAAAAGTCTAACGTGCTCCACATATTCTACCCATTCAACCCTTAAAAATTCTATGTCTGACCATTTTCCATTTGTATAATGGGAAACTCATATATGAGGTCAAGTATTTTGATCATATTGAACTGATACTAAATCAGCATTCTATTTAAAGCTTTACAATTTTATGTGTTTCTTTGCATGTTTCTCTTCTTACTCTCTGCCATGCAGAATCTAAGATAAGCTTAACATTTCTTAGCCACGAATGCTTCCAAAATGGTAAAGAAGGCAGTGTATTAGTCTCTTCTCATGTGCTAGTAAAGACATGCCCGAGACTGGGTAATGTATAAAGGAAAAGGTTTAATGGACTCCCAGTTCCATGTGGCTGGGGAGGCCTCACAATCATGGTGGAAGGTACAGGAGGAGTAAAGTCATGTCTTCCATGGTGGCAGACAAGGAGAGTGTGTGTCAGGACATTCATCTTTATAAAACTATCCAATGTCGTGATCTTATTCACTATCATGAGAACAGAACATGAAAGACCTGCCACCATGATTCAATTCCCTTCCACCAGGTCCCTCCCATGACATGTGGGAATTACGAGAGCTATAGTTCAAGATGAGATTTGGGTGGGGACACAGCCAAACCACACCAGGCAGTATCTAAACTCTCAGAATTCTCAGAAACGATACCAGAAGTACTGAATGCCAATCTCTTGTGATCTATGAGGACAGCCAGACTTCCTAGTAAAGAGGGACCACAATTCAATAAATTTATTGGGGAAAATGGGACTTGAACATTAAAAAAGTCTTGAGATTTCAACAAAATCTTCCATGTCTCAGACTTGAGTTTGTATCCTAGCACCATCACAAACACTTTGACCATGATGAAATTATTTAATTCTGACTAACTCTCATTCTCTTACCTGTATTCTTTCCTTTGGTTTTTGGCAGACATGCCTAGCACAATGCCTAGAACATTGTAGGTTTTCAATAAACATTCGCTGAATAAATGTAAACTGCTATAAATTTACAATGGAGTTGTATTGTATTAAGACTCTTATACATGGCTTTCTACTTGCCACCATATTGCATACAACTATAGCCCAGAATACTAGAGCTGGAAGAAATGTTTAAAGTCACCTATGTTCTTTTTAGTTAGAGTGAAAACTTAGACCCACATTAAGGGTATCAATTGCCTGAAAGAGTCTGTGTTGATGCTAAAAAAGAAATCTGTAAGGAAACAAGGTCAGAAGGTGAGCAGACCTCAGTTTCCAGAGGTTATGACATCTCAGATCAGAGGATTCCTCTTGAAGGAACATTGGAAAATACAAAAAAAAAAAAAAAAAAAAAAAAAACTGCTGAGCGATGATGGGCTTAGGAGAAAGAATAAAGAAAATGAACAATCAAATAATCCTATAAACATAGAGTTACTCTCATACTAATCAAATAGTGATTTTCCCCATTTTTATTTCTCAGATCCTGCCCTTCAAATAAGCTTTCCATGTAAGAGCTGCTTATAAGCCACAATTGCATGCATTCTGATTAAATTAACAGTCTGTTACCATTAGAAACGGCTAAAGGGTGTTTTTTTATGTAAACAAAAAGATTGTTCTCTTAAAGAGTGACAGTCATCTATATGGTTCTTATTAAACAAATATTAAAACAGAACTTAAACAGAAACCAACTTCTGCCAATTCAAGGATCACCGAGAAGACAAATTATCTTCTGTTGAAAATCATATACTTCCTTTATTTGTCCATCTATTTAAACCTGTCAGTCAAATCTCACTACTTGTCTGGTCCTTTGCTTGGCTCTGGAAATACAATGGGGACCAAAAAAATGATACAGTTTCTGTTCACATGCGACACCCTAATGAAGGTGAGGGGCATTAATGAAATATAGTCACATGAATAAATGTATAAAGACAAACTGAGATTATGTTCAAAAGGACAGGACAGCAACTCTATGAGTGCACATGGCAAAAAAACAAACAAACAGATCTTAACATACACTTGCATTTTGGTGGTAGCAGCTGGGAAGTTTTCTCGAAAAGTGATACTGGAGCTGAAACCTAAATAATGAATAGCAGTTAAGCTGGTAAAAAATTATACATTTTTTTTTTTTTTTGTGTGTGTGTGTGTGTGTGTGTGTGTGTGTGTACTTATTCAGAATAACATAACATGTGAAATGTAGGATTTCAGGTTCTATTTTGCATTCAAAGCAAGATTGATTATTTTTAAAATAAGAAAGAGTAGTACCTGTTTACCAGGAGACATCCAAGTTCATGATTAACTTGCATACTTATTTAATGGAATTGCTTTAAAATCAATACACTTTCAACTCTGAGTATATGCGTTTAGCAAGCAGCTCTCAAGGTTGCTATCTTCTCCAACAAAATACAGTAGTAGCAAAATCTGATGAAGCAGAGGAAAAGCATTTTAAAAAATGCAGGATAGAAACAGAATGAGAAGTGCATTACCTCCCAAGATACCATTCTGGCTTCTGCAATAATAATGTGGAGTCAAAAGGCAATAGACTACTTAATAAAAAAAGAACTTCTAAAAAATGTAAGCATCCCAAATGTCTGTATTTACATATATGGTTCACTTTGCATTTCAAAATCATTTGGAAATTCCCTAATCCTGAATAAAAAGATCAAAATTACTAGTTACAGAGTTAAGAGAGGAATGTACTTTCAAGTACCCTCGTTATAAGTCCTGGTGAAAATTTTACTTGAAATCAATACATAAATTACTTATTGGGCTGAAAACAGAGGGCATCGTTCAAAAGAGAGCATTGGCGACCTTAGCTCGTTAGGCTGGATGGTTAGGTGAAGGGCATGTCTTCCTCGTGCAGAAGGGTGGGTAGAAAGGATCTTAGGAAGCCCTGTGAGACCAGTAGGGTTAACCAAAGGCATGTTCATTCATACATATTTAAAATAAACATCCTGATGAAGACAGTTAGCATATTTCTTAAAAAGACTGGAATATTAAACCCTAAGAAATTCCTAGTCTAGTTAAAAATAAAAGAATTGATTCTAAGTGGAAGCTATGGCTGTATATTTGTGTTTGAAGGGAAAATTCATATCTTGAAAGGCTTGTACCCAAAATAGAGTCAATCACATAAATGCCATTTGAATAAGACACTTATATTTGGTAAGCATAAATTCACGCTGAAATACCATTTCCCTAATAAACACTTTAGTTGTTATTCTTGTTTCTCCTAGAAATACTAATGCAATGATAATAAGAAAGCATACTTATAGTTTCCACTAAATTTAGAATTTTAGTAATTGAAACACAGATGCAGTGGCTTCAATGGGAAATTAATTTGGTATTAAGTGCCCTGCTAGTGTTAGATACACTCGGCGTGAACATATTGCTTATACTGGTGGTGATATACACACAATATAACATACACATACATGCAAATAAAACTGAAAACTCAAGAGAAATATGCATTGATTAAAATGGAAGAATTTTTAATGACATATTAACTCAGAATTATAGTTTATTATCTATGAATATAAAATTTAAAATTATATATAAAAATTTTAAAACAATTCTGTAACATTTACCTTGATAGCCAACATTAACTAAACATACTATATTTTGTAATGAGTAATCCTTTACTGATTAAAATTTTACTTTTTTCTGTAGGTGAAAGAGGAAAACATGGATTGAAATCTGTTTTTTATTACCTTACAGAACCTCAAATATTGATTTTCCTTTTAAGTCACTTCCTTTCTTCCTCTCTCCCTCCCTTCCTCCCTCCTTCCCTCCCTTTCTTTCTGCCTTCCTCCCTCCCTCCCTCGTTCCCTCCCTTCCTTCCTTCCTTCCTTCCTTCCTTCCTTCCTTCCTTCCTTCCTTCCAAAAATATTATAGTCTGTTGTAATCTAGGTGCTATACCATGTGTTGGGAAATTAAATAAATGTCTAATGAAATGGGTTCCCCTCCTCATAGAATTTATGGTCTAGTGATAAAACAGGTGTTAATAAATAATCACACTGGAATAGTTACTTTGAAGGAAAGAAGTCATTGTATAGTCTGATGACTTGAGGATTTCAGAGAAAACACCCTTGAAGAGGTGAAAGTGGGGCTGAGATCTGACAAATATATAGGGATTGGTGAGGCAATGTGTGCTGGGGTAAGGGTACTCCTAACAAAGAAAATAGCCTGCACAAGGACCTAAAGTGACAAAATTCATGGCAACTTTTGGTATATAAAAGAAATCCTGAAAGTAAATGTTAGGGGCCTATAGGAAAACAGATGAGAAATGAAACTAGAGTATAACACTATCCAGATAATATTTCACGTTAAGGATTTTGGTCTTTAAGACCAATTAAAAAATAAATATTTAAAGAGTTATATTCACAGAAATGGTATGGACAGAGTTTCATTTTTAAAGGATTGTTTTATCTGCTCTATGGAAAATAGATTACATGATACAGAAATTAATTCTAGGAGTTAGGATGCTATTGAAGAGATTCAGACCAGATATTATAATAGCTTGTGTTAGAGTGGTAGTAGAAGGTATAGAAAAAGAAGATGAGAGTTTCAGATACTTATGAGGTAAACTCCAGCTGCCAAATGAGGCAAAGAGAGGGGATGAGGATGACTCCTAGTTTTCCAAATTTGCTTGTATCAGAAGAGAAAGATTAGATGGGAAAAAGTACATATATTTATAGTACCTTTATTATCACTACTAGTTGATGTCAGGGTGGCAGATGGATAATGTTTAAGAATATTATGTTTCTAAGAATGTAACGTTTAAGATAATGTTAGAGAAGAAGTTGGGCATAAAATATAAAAAAGGAAAGTCAATCATCAGAGGATGATTGAAACAACACAAGTTGATAAATTTGTCTGGAAAAAGTGCATATAGAGTATTTATTAATCAGCATAGGCTCTATGGCAGTAACAACTCCTAAATCTCATTGGCTTAATATAAAAAATTTTATCTTGTTTTTCTTTTTGCTTTTTTTCCCCTATTTGTGTGTGTGTCTGTTGGGGAGGGTGTGTTCTAATATCACTTATGTTACACAGTATGGATGACAGATATATTCAGCTCCAGTTAGCGTGTCAGAGAACTAGGCTGATGGAGGCTTCACTGTCTCGTAGCTCGATGGGATCTCTGGATTGCAAATTGGGGCAACTTCCTCCCCCAGAGAATATTTGGCAATGCCAAACTATATCCTTTGTTGTCACAACTGGAGAGGATAATCCTGACTTCTATTTGGTGTTGGCCAGAGATACTGCTAAGCATTCTAAATTGAACAGGACACCTCCATGCCTAACCTCAACTCAGAATTACCTGCTTTAAATGTCAGTAGTATCAAAGTTGAGAAACCCTGTTGTAGCTGTGCCATCGGCATATTCTGTGATCATACAGCAGGGAAAATGACTAGTGACTCTTTAGTACTTCTTTTTGAAAATAATGCTTTTGTCCACAGTCCAGTTGCCATAAGTAGTCACATATCCCTGCTTATGTGCAAGGAGGATGGGGAATGGAGTGAAGTAGATGATATATTTTATAAGCACCATTGATACTAACAAGCTCTAAAGGAGCAGGTACAGCCAAAGTCTAAAACAGTAACACATTGTGCCCTTGGCATCATGCCTTTAGGTTATGGTATGAAAGTGGCAGGGCCGAGGGCATGTCCAGGCATGAATGTGGTTGGCACCTGATGCAGGTGCTAAAAGGATGAAAGTGAGTCTGCCAAGGATTTCAGGCTGACTTCTGCCTTCACTGAGGTATTCACTGAAACCCAGCAAAAGGCAATATATTAAGTTTCCAATGTAATTTTCTCAGATATGTGTGAAGATGGAATTCATTATACTGGAGAATTGAATATTAAAGGTAATTAATGAAATTGGCAGCTCTTTTATTCTTAGTATAAGCTGGGAAAATTCTAGGGTTCACAAAGTAAAGCAGGTTTGCTAGTTTCTAAGACATTTCTTCAAATGGAACAAGTGACAAGAAAGTAAGAAAGTATATGTATTTTTTTAGTTCCAGAAGTTTCTGAACTTCTAAAGTTTAAAAAAAAAATAGAATAAATCATAATGGAATTAAAGTTATTATTCAGTTTTCTGTTTTTTCTAGCAGATATTTATTTCCCCAGAGTTAAGATCTTAGTAATTGTGGTGAAAGACATTTGCTAAAGCAGCAGAATGTAACTGTAAAGAGAGCAAACTCTAGAGCCACTGGCTCTGCTGTCTTTTAGCTGCATGTCTTTTGGCCTTAATTTCTTTATCTTTAAAATGTCTACACACTTCAAAGGAGGACTTTTAGAATCATTTATTTCACAGCAAAGATCTTGGCACATTCTTCATATGTAATAAACTCTGCATGCTATTAGCATTATTAGTATTATTGGGATTGCTATTTTATTATTAATTCCAGATCAAACTACTCATGCGTTGTTTGGAGAATGATGCAGAGCACAAAGGAAGGCTTCACTTAGACCTCAGATATGACCCAGGAATATTTTTAGTCAAAGATGAGAGATTTGCATCCTGCTTTTCATTTGCTTGTTTGGTTATTTTAAGTTCATGTATCAATCAGTGTCCAGAAAAAGAGAAAGAAATCACAGCAATAATTTAAACTGTGGGATGGTGTGATGAATTTAGTGGAGGGTTAAGTACTAAAAGACTAAGAGGTCCAGAAATTGCAAATATAGAGAACAGAAAATATGTGTGGGCTGAGGAAAAGTGAACAAGGAAAGAGCTGAGAATTTAGAAGATATTGCCCTCACTACCATCCAAGGCTAACATTCTTCTTGAGGAGGATAAGGCTGCCATAGGAATATATGAGCTGCTGGGGTGGCAAAGAAATGGCTCAAAGGGAAGGGTCAGTGCTGGTTTATAGAAACCAGTCACCAAGTGGTAAAGAAACTTTCTGTCATAGCTGCTGCCTTTTGCTTATCAATCTGCTGGCTCCTGTGTTGGGAAAGCATATTGGAACCAGAGAGAGAGTCCCCATCCTCCGGCTCTTTGGTTCAGTACTGTGCCCATCAGGTGCCTTCTATGCACAAAGCCTAACTTAGAGCCAGATGGTAAAGAAGAAATGTTTACAGGGTCCAGTTCCAGTATTATTAGGAGGGAGCTGTAATATAATACCTGATTACTATCACAGACAGTGGTATTCTGGAGTTAGTTACGCTAGCTTGGATGAGATGATTATGTGCATTTCTTATCAGCTCCACATTCAGTGGCATCTTGTAGATAGGTTGAAATTGACTAATGAGGAAGTGTCTAAACAACAGAAATCAGCAAATATTATAATTTGGTGCTTCTTGTTGTTGTTGTTGGAGAGCCAGTTTATTAGCACACCACTGGATACAGCCCACTTCACAGAGAACAAACATACTATAAAAGAAAGAATTCAATTTAAAAAACTCATTGAAATGCATAAATAAATGGAATAGTTCTTTTCTCAAAATCATCAGCTGTAGAATCTGGCAGTATACATTCCATTCTCTACCATTTCCTAGCTTTGTGACATGCAATATAATCTTCTAAACTAATAGTTCCTCATCTGAAAAAAAAGAGAAAAAATTATGACCTCTGGCAGGATTGTTCTGAAGATTAAGCAAGGTAAACCAGATAAAGAGACAGGCACAGAGTAAGTCTTTTCTGAGTGTGAGTGATGATGAGGATTAATGCCACATAACATTTCAAAGAAATTTGCTCAAAATTTTAATATTAAAACTCAGCTAAATGTATCATATGTAAACTGACAGAGATGTTGGTCTTCAAAAAGTTTGCATTACAATTCATTACAAAAGTCTTTAAAATAGTCTAAAGGAATAGACCATTTCTTTAGAATAGAATATTATGTTTTATATTATTATGTCTTATAATTTTCTGATATTTATGTTACTTAAGTTAATAGTTTACTTTCTGGAAAAATTATCCTAAGTGGTCATCTGAAACATGAAAGAAAAAATATTTATTTTTTTTCCTTGTAGCATTGATAGTGCCTAGAACACAGTAGGTGCTCTGTAAATGTTGACTGAATAGATTAACAAACAAATGAGCAAAGTAGGTAGATATTAGCATCAACATTTCTGAATTACAGAAATGAGGCTTAGAGAGGTTAAGTGTTCCCTCAATAGAGCTAGAAAGTGAGAGATCTAAATTATCTGGACTATTAGATTCTCGAGATAAACCATTGTGACCTATGCTTGGTGCCCATTAGAACAGTCCCTTTTTAGAGAAAAATTACAAGGTAGTTCAAATTAGGAGAAGATTTGAAAAACTCTGATGTGAAAACTGGAGTCCTAAAGTCCTAAATCCTCCCCACATTTGGAAATTGGAAAAATTGACAATTTCTCTGTGTTTTCTAAATTATATTAAACTCAATTCAGGTGAGTGATTGTATTAGTCCATTTTCACACTGCATGGCTGAGGAGGCCTCAGCAAACTTACAATCATGACAGAAGTGGAAGCAGGCACATCTTACATGGAGGCAGGAGAGCGAGAGAGAGCTATGAGGACAGAGCCACACTTTTAAACCATCAGATCTTGAGTGAACTCACTATCATGAGAACAGCAAGGGGGAAATTCACCCCCATGATCCAATCACCTCCCACCAGGCCCCTCCTCTGACATGTTGGTATTACAACTTGAGATAAGATTTGGGTGAAGACACAGAGTCAAACCATACCAGTGATGGCAAACTATGACACTGTCCTAGCAAATGTAAAATTGGTTGACCTCCTTAGGTGGAATGAGTTTAGTATTGTATGGTTTTCTCTTCTGCTGCTTCTCTTTTACTGATTATTTCATCTAATTTCCAATTAAATCTCATGTGAGTTATATCAAGATTGGTCACTTTTATTTCAGGATTCTTTTTTTTTTTTTTTTTTTTTTTGAGTTGGAATCTCACTCACTCTATTGCCCAGGCTGGAGTGCAGTGGTATAATCTCAGCTCACTGCAACCTCTGCCTCCCGGGTTCAAGTGATTCTCTTGCCTCAGCCTCTCAAGTAGCTGGGATTATAGGTGTGTGCCACCACATTCGGCTAATTTTCATACTTTTTTTAGAAACAGGGTTTCTCCATGTTGGTCAGGCTGGTCTAGAACTCCTGACCTCAAGTGATCCTCCCAAAGTGCTGGGGTTACAGGTGTGAGCCACTGTACCTGACCAGGATTCTTTCAAGTTCTGATCAATATAAATCTCTCTTTTATGTTTCTTTCAAGGCCTGCAGCAAAAATATTTTCTGTTAAAAGATTTTTACAAAATATTTTTCCTGCCACATGCTCTTCATGATGATATTTCTATTTATTTGTAAAACTGCGGAATCTGCCAAATTGGACATTTCTATACTATAAGAATTCTTCTCTATGTGTGCTAACTAGATAACTTTTTCTCTCCCTCCTTCCCTCCCTCCCTCTATCCCTTCCTCCATCCTTGTCCCTCATCTGTCTTTTTCTCTCTCTTTCTCTTTCTTTCACTTTCTCTCTTTCCATCTTCCTTCCTTCCTTCATCTTTCCCAAGACTCTTTTATAGAGTTTGATTAAAAAATATAATATACTACATGATTATTAAATGAGGTAATTTCATTATTTTATAAAAACCTTTTATACTTGGTTATTTTAATTAAAAATGTTCTCATAGAATTTTTCAGGTGTTTTTATTAATTCCTTGTTCCTTTTATAAAATGCTAAAATGTGTTATAATAAAAGTAAAACAATAAAATACAGTAAAATATGTCCCTTGGAATATTTAAAATCCTCGATCAATATCAATTTTTTGTTGTTATTCATTCTCTAACTTTGAAATAAACTTCAAATATATGGTTATGCAACATGTTGGATATTTTATTCTGAATTGTGTGAGAGTATGAGGCATATGATATATGCTAAATAAAATAATGAAGTCTACATAATCTTTTTTCCAAGGGTTATGGGACATTTTTCGAATACTACTTAATTTTCTAGTGGCAAAATTCATTCAGAGGATGAAAAGGTCAGAGGACAACATACTTGAGTAATTCAGTTATTACAAATCACTATTGTCCAATTACAATAACAAGACTATCTGTATCAACTTTTGTAAATTATAAATCCATTTTACACTCATTGCCCCATTTGGTTCTTACCACAATCAAGAGTTCTAAATGGGACAGATATGTTTTACTGATTTTAAAATTGCTCAGAGAAGATACTAAATACTTGTTTGCTCGGTATCTTCAGTTAGTGGCAGACCTGATGTCTTCTCTCACTTAAGCTGCAGACTTTCTTGGTACAAAGTTCCTATTGATAGGACACTTTGTTATACTCATGGCATCCTTGACTTCAGCAGTGGAAGGAAATGTAAAGATCTCAGAAATAAATTTCACAAAATTGGCTCTTGTTTAAATGTTAGAGCAAGTCAGATCAGTTTGAATCTTATCTCTGTTTTGTAAAAATCTAATTGGCACAATTGGAAAATCGCCACAGTAGGAATAGGTTAAGCATATGGGGAAAATTGCAGTCACTCTGACACGTTCCTATGGATCCACCTAATCGATTATGTCTATCAGATCCTAAGAATTCACCAAATGCTTGTTTTATTTTGTGCTGTACCCTAAAAAGAATTCTGAGTCATTTGGTAGTAAATCAAATGTATAATTATTTACAAAGTATATATTTTAAATCCATGAAAGTTCATCAAATTGTCTTACTGGGAGAACACAGGGTGAAACAGCAACTTTTCTGTTCTGCTAAAAATCATCATATTTATTGTACAACTGCCATTATGACATTGATGAATATCATAATGAAAAAATATTCAATAATAATGTCATTAATTTAACAAATGTAAGCATTCTAAATTTACATGTCTCCTATCAAATCCTGTCAATACATATGCATGATTTGAGTACTGTTAGATGACTTGCGTGGCTGCAATTTTATTGTCTGACATTTTTTCTTTTCTTTTTACTTGGCGTGATGTAAGACA
This sequence comes from Macaca thibetana thibetana, assembly GCF_024542745.1. Taxonomy (NCBI): domain Eukaryota; kingdom Metazoa; phylum Chordata; class Mammalia; order Primates; family Cercopithecidae; genus Macaca; species Macaca thibetana. The sequence continues at coordinate 5,989,078 of NC_065597.1, read as the reverse complement.
CATTTTTTCAATTACTACTTACCCTTCAAAATCCTGATTTTAATAGCTGATTTTTTTTTTTTTTTTTTTTTTACTTTTCCTTTTAAATGCATTGATCATAAAACAAGCCTGGCAGAACTAGAGTTCATTATGCTTTTAGGCCAAATACCTGCAATGAGTTTCAGAATCTGTCATTTTATTTCAAACTTTATTCCTCTACCACCTCGAGTCCATTTATAGTTTCATTTATTTCCATCTTGAAATCCGCTTTTTCACTTTATTCTTTTTTCTTTCTTCCTCAGTTTTCCCAGGTGAGGTTATAAAACCAAACTCTGGTGAGCTGGACCACGGGAACATTTGGGGAATGGAGGGAAGAGGGAAGAGAAGAATGAGGAATATAGATCAGCCTAAGCAGCCTGTAGAGGACAAAGGATATCTTTGCAACAGTTCCTTGACTATTCTGCTTCACTTTTTCAGAATAAGCAGCTTCTTACTTTCTAAGTGGTTCTGTAAATCTTTCTAATGAACAGCAGTGCTCTTTGTTTTTCTGCTTCACACAGAATAGGGAAGAAACCGTTGTGCGCTATTCTTCCCTAAAATAACTCTTGGCAGATTTCCCCTGATTGCTCCTGAATTCCAAATTATTATTTGCATCCATATAGTTGGGATTTTCCATTAAGAAGACTTCTTACTTTAGAATAATTATTTATACTCCATTAAAAAATTCCCTAATTCATATTTTGGTTCTCATTAAATAAAATTAATTAAATTAGATCATTTTCCCCCCAGAAAAAGTAAATGTGATTAAGATGCAAGAGAGAAAAATAATAACAACTTTTTTCTCTAACCTCTTTAAGTTTAGTGGTTGGGACCCTGCAAATTAGACTAACAGAAGACAGATTAACAGGAGTAAAATTTCATTCTTACATCTGCATATAGAGGCCTTCATAGTAAAACAAAGACCCTGGTCAGGTGGGGTGGCTCATGCCTATAATCCTAGCACGTTGGGAGGTCAAGTCAAGGAGATCATTTGAGGTCGGGAGTTCAATGCCAGCCTGATGAACAAGGTAAAACCCGTCTCTTCTAAAAATACAAAACTTACCAGATGTGGTGGTGTGTACCTGCAGTCTCAGCTACTTGGGAGGCTGAGGCAACAGTATTCCTTCAAATGAGATCACACCACTGCACTCCAGGTGACAAAGCAAGACTCCGTTTCAAAAAAAGAAAAGACCCCAAAAAGCAGCTAGGCCTGAGAGCTTATATAATTTTTAATTAAAGAAAAATTGTCTTGTCTCCAAAATTCAATAAATTCAATAAATTGTGGAGACAAAACAACAGAAAACTGTGGAAAAGTGCATAGGAAATATATAAAGGAAGTTGGTGGAAGATAAAGGTTATTTTAATAAGATTTATTTGCAGACCCATCTCAGTGCCAACTTTCAGTTTTTATGGCCACAAAACTTTCCAGGGAGGAGAGACTACTGGTAAACTTTGTTTCTCTCTGTATCTATTTGGCATCTCTCTGTATCTATTGATTCTCATTTGCCTTCAGCTCAAAGTAATCTTTATGCCAAAACAGCGTATTTTGGGGTGGTATATTCTGGGCCACTTCAAAGATTTCAGAAAAAAAGTTCTATATCTCTAATGGAATAGTTGGGTGGTCTTACTTTGTTGAGCACTCTCCATGGTGCTTAGCTTGTTCCTCTGTAGAAGACCTTCTTAATTACTGTTAATGGAAAGACACATTTGAGTATTCCATGTGCTAAATATTCTTACGACACTTGTGAAGGATTCAATAAATGTCATTCTTGCTCCATTTAGCCTACATTTATTGAGCATCTACCATGTGTGAATTCAGCATATCCCAATAATAAAAAAATGAGTAATATGAATAACACAAATTGCATGTCCTAGGAAAGCTTCCATGTAGGGAGTGTAAATATGTCTCAGGATTGCACATTAAATAAATATGTTAATATTTCATAAATAAGGCCAAATAGTGAAATGGGAAGGATGCGGGGAAGGTTTTCCAGATGCAGAATGCACAAAAATAACTTTGACAGGTTTGTGCGCTTTTACATTTTTTATTTATTTACTTTTACTTCATCTGAAATGACTGGATAATTCCAACAAATGTTCAGCCCTGCAATGCATACAGACTCAACACTTTCATTGCTGAGGGAGTTTATGATCATTTCTAATCCACCATTCTTCAACTCACCCTCCCTGACCTTCATTTAACACAGAAGATCAGAGCCTGGCAGTACCTTAGGAGAGAGAGGTGCCAGTGCCCTCATCACGTAGCTCTGTGTGAATACAGAGGAGATTAAATTCTATAACAAAGAAATGCTGTCATTTTTCTTGTACCAGGTTTTGGAACACATTTTCTATCATCTGTGTAATAAATCTGAAATCTAAATTGTCCATTACAACTTTATATTCCTTTAAGCTAGTCCTGCCCATTCACATTCATTATGCATAGTAACTAGAAAAGCTATACAAATTTCACTTCTATTTTTGACAATAACCTAAGACTCTTGTGGATGCACTACCATTAATGCTACTTTGCAAATTAGTAAAATGTGAGTCCCATTTGAAATCCTACCTCTGTCTCCTTAGATTTGTCACCTAGTTGTGACTTTCCTGAGACTCCCCATTCCTTTTTAGAGTGCTAAGTTCTATTCACCACCATAGTTTCCCTCGTTGTGGATGTCTGAGATTAAGCCTGTTCAGCCATGATGAGGCCAACTCCAACCTTGTAAAGATTACTTTTGTCTTATTTCCATGCCTGCGATGCATATAATTAAATTAAGCCCTAGGTACAAGCTATAACTCACCTCAGAAGTAAAACATTGAGAAGATTAAGGTGGTGTTTTCACAAATCTAAATATGTGATAAAATTTCATAGAACTGCAGACACACACACGGACATGAATGCATGCAAAAACTGAATACGTTTTGTAATCTAGTTCTTAGTATTTTGCCAGCATTAATGTCCTGATATTGATAATGTACTATTAGAGAAAGGTGGTAGAGGTTAAGCAAACCTCACCATAGTCATTAAGAAAAGGAACTATGCTTTCAGATGATTGGGATTCAAATCCAGCTGTACAATTTCATAGCGATATGAATTCGAGCAAGCTCTTTTAGGATTTTAAAGCTGAAATCTTCAGTTCTAAAACTGGGATAAAATGATGTCTATTTCTCAGGAAGACTGAGAATGGAATAAAATAATGAATGCAAAGAATGTGACATAGACCTTGGCACATAGTAAAAGCTCAACTAATCTTCCTTTAAATTGTTTAGCATCATGATGAGGTTGGAAGTAAGAGTCAACTAATATACTCTCTGTAGAATATGTATTGCTCTTTGAAATCCAGCCAGTACACACTATTTGAGTTGAAACTCCCTGGTTATTTTAAAGAAAACTGCATGAACTCAGTGCCCTCTGAAATGACTTAAGTCCCAAACCCTCTTCTAACAGAATCAGCAATTTGTGTTATAACGCAATACTGAAAACGTCACTACAATTTCTACTGAAAATCATCTGCTTTATTTACACAGAAAAAAATGGTTAATTCTTCAGTGTTTCTAAATAGTCCTATTTCCATTTCTCTTATGTGCATTTGCATTATGATTTTATGCTAACACCCAGAGATTATTTTAATCTGATCTCCTGAGAATAATCTGTGAGGTATAAGATCCAACACTTTTAAACAAGGGGATCAACTTCTCAAAAAACTTTTTGGACTTCAATTGGGATTCCTTTTCTTAAAACAAAAAGTGACTTTATTCTCCAACGGCAAGCATGTAAAATGTTACAATTGCAATATGATAAAGCTGTAGTACGCATATATTACTTTCAGTGAATAGGCAGTTTTCATAGTATGTCTACACTTGTCTTCTGACCGTCTTTCTGGAAAACAAATCCAGATGTCTCAAAAAAAAATAACAGAATACTTGCTAAAACAATTTCTTAAATGATTCTGTTAGAAGAGGGTTTGGGACTCAAAAATCCAACAGAAACCTGGTTCAGGAATGCCACTTATAGTGACGAAGACATAAATGTCATTTGAAAAACAAATAATTTATATTGAAAAAGTATCTAAGATGATGTAGATTATTGGCTACTGTATGAATATTACATTCAGCATGTAGGAGAAGAAAAAAAATGCACATTAATTTTGTGAGAAAGTCCCATTTCCACTATTCTCTCTTGTTGTTTTTCTAAGTGTCAGATGCTTCCAGAAGTGAGCTTAAGAACTGAGATAGAAAAATCACAGTAAGGGTGGGACACGGTGGCTCACGTCTGTAATCCCAGCTACTTGGGAGGCTGAGGCAGGAGAATGGTGTGAACACAGGAGGTGGAGTTTGCAGTGATCCGAGATCGCGCCATTGCACTCCAGCCTGGGTGACAGAGCGAGACTCCGTCAAAAAAAAAAAAAAGAGAGAGAGAGAGAGAGAAATCACAATAAGAACAAAAGAATAATAAAAATGTTTGACTAGGAAAATAAATAATGAAAATGTTTGACTAGGAAAGTAAAAGATTATTATACCCATACAGCTGGATTATCATTTAGTCATTTATATATGACTTTTAAAAAGTACATAATTTAATAAAAAGCCAAAGAAAATGGATTGAAAAGCATTTGTTGTATGTGTGTGCATGTATAAATTATTTTAATATTTTAGGAAAAAAGTATATAGAGAATAGACATGACAGGTATATTTAAAATGTTATCAGTGTTGAAGTTTGGGGAAATTTAAGAGGCTTTTTATCTCTCAACTGTGGGTTTCATAGAAGGGGCACACATTACCCTGAAGGCATACACATCCATAGACACACATGCATACATATGATATATTTAAAACCAAAACTACTACTACTGAAGAACAACTGAACATAGGAAAGTGCAATCAATTTTTCTACATGCTTCTGAAGGTGGCCCCACTTCCTACTCATCAGACTCTTGGTTAGCTAATCCCTTTACTAGGGATTTTCCTTTTCAGCTGTAAAGCCTTCAAGCCCATCACTAAAACTCTCTAAGCTTTTGACCTCTGCTATTCTTTTAGTTACTCACTGACTCTCATTCGAAAACCACTTTCATGTCTTTGGCTTTTAGTAAACTTCTTTTCAAGGATCCTATTCTATTGTGATATGATGTAGAGCTCTGTATTCTGTTTTATTTTGTTTCTTGGTGGGAATGGGGATATGGCACACACACATTCACTGTTTGCTTCCAATATACCAGGCATTGAGCCTATATGTCAGGTGGAGTTAACTATGAATACATTATGGTCTCTGCCTCAAAGAGACGACAGACCAGGAGGAGACAGAAACCAAAACAGATAGTTTCTTTGTTTTCTTTTTTAAAAACAGCTAATTTTAATACCAAAACACAGGGAGGCCTAGAGGCAAAACAGAGCAGGAAGGGAATGATCATACGTTGTTACTGAGTACCCACTGTTAATCAAAAGCAGACATTACCTATCAGCAATCCTGCAACCCATCTTCCCTTGCAATGAGTTCTGCCTCTTGATTATCCAGGGTCATTCATTTACCCCACATACTCAACCACCACCTCTCTTTACATCTCTTTGGAGACTAGCGTTCTCAGCAATGCAACCCTAACGTGGGAAGTGGTAAGCAGGCATGGGCATGTCAGACCTAGGAGGGATCATGCCATGAAACATTGCCCTTTGAATTTTGTAGCTTGTGCTGCAGTGCTTCTGGCAAAGAGAAACCTACATGTTATTGTGAAGTATTTAGAAATGAGTGTTTTTTAATGGTAAACTCTCTAGGCAATAGGAATAATAAAATATTTCATAATAGAAGAGAGAGTGCAATCAAACACCAAAACTTTGGAGTCAGTCAAATAAACTACCCACCTTAAAATGAGAAAGATATGAACAGAACCCAGATGTACTACTGTGAGATAGCCTATAAACAATATCCAAATTATTTTTATAATAAGTATTGACCTTACAAATACTTCTCTGTTCAAGATATGCTAAATTATAGGGGTGTGTTGTTCTCCACATACTATTATTATATTAACTTTAATAATGGAGTCATTGATTTGTGCTACAAAAATAGGTTTTTCATACTTGTATTTTTAGACAATTTCTCCTAAAGCATTAGCGTATTTTATTTATATGGCATCATTATGTTATTTATCCTATAAAGTTTAAAGATTACTAGTTTTTTTAATCATTAACTTATTTTCAATATAAAATGAGACTTTGCCCCAATTAATGTATTTTTTTTCAAATCTACTTTGTCTGCTAGTAATAATGCAATTTCTCATTTCTTTTTCTGTTTGTTGTCATTTTCTGAACATATGTTTAATTCTGCTGTGTTATTAGTCTTGTATTAATAATGTAAACTTGAGTAGTCTGTTACATTGGTGGACTCCAATGAATGATTTCTTCCTGTATTCATGTCCTTGTGTACTCCTCTCCTATTGATTCCGGGCTAAGCACGAGAACTGCTGTAACCAATAGAGTGAGGTGGAAATGAAAGTTCCATCCCTAAGGTTTAAGACTTAGAAGTTTCTGATTTTGCCTTTTGAGGGAAGCCAGCATTTTAAGTACCCTGAGACTATCATGTCTGAGAAGCCCAAATTAACCACATGAAGAGGCTACTGGACAAGATCCAAGAGATACAAACAATGTACATCCCAAGACCCAGACACATGATCACTGCAAATGCATCTGAACTAGCCCCAGCAATTCGAGCTACCCCAATTGCTGCCTTGTGAAACACAGACAAACCCATCCTCACTGTGCCTTCTCTCAATTTCTTACCCTCAAATTTGTGAGCAAGTAAATTGACTCCTGCTCTAAGAATCATCTACATTAATGTGGGTTATTATTACTCATTTCAATTTTTAAAAACCTAGGAAAAATAAAATATGTGAATACAGCTATCTGAGTATTAGTAATTAAGAAAAGTCTCACTAAAGCACTAGGAATAAAAAAGAAAGTATGTGTTTTTTTAATTTTAAAAAGTGAGGAATAGACTCTCAGTAAATTAGTAAATAAAAAGCAACAATTTTAAAAACAAAAATCTGAAGCATAGCAAGAAGAATGAATTTTTTTTAAATAAAAAACTTTCATAAGGAACAGAAATAGTAGTTTTCAAATGCAAGTGGGCATCTAAATAACCCAGAGGACTTAGTAAACTACAAAATGTGGGCGCCACTCTTGGAATTTCTAATTTGGCATGTCTGGGGTGGGACTTAAGATTTGGAATTTCTTACAAGTTGTTTGTTGTTGGTGGTGTTTTTTTTTAAGACACATAGTCTCCCTCTGTCCCAGGCTGGAATGCAGTGACACGATCGTAGCTCACTACAGCCTCGAACTCCTGGGTTGAAGCCATCATCCTCCTGCCTCAGCCTCCAGAGTAGCTGGGACTACAGATGTGTGCCACCATGCCCAGCTAATTTTTAATTTTTTTTGTAGAGATGGGGTCTTGCTATATTGCCCAGGCTGGTCTCAAACTCCTGGGCTCAAGCAGTTCTCCCACCTTCGCCTCCCAAGGTGCTAGGAACAGGTGTGAGCCACCGTGCTCGGCCCTCTTCACAAGTCTTAAGTGATACTGGTGTTGCCGGTCTTGTAATCATAGGCTGGAGCCACTGAATAAGAAAATAGAAAAATAATAAAGATAATACAACTGAGTATAATTCAAATATCTAGAAGAACATCAGAGAAAATGTAAATTTTCAAAACTTAGAAGTAACATCTAGCCCCAGATTTTAAGAATTGTAAAAATACCAGATGAAACAGATGCATCCTTAGATTTTAAAATATGAGGGGAATACATGAAACTTCAACTTTATTAAACAGAAATTATCCAGAACTTACCCTAAAAGTCATCAGGTAATGCTAAATATTCAAAGCTAGAGACCATTATTTTCAAAAAGGGAATTGACAGTGACAGCCAATTATCCAGTATCGTCCTGGACATTTTAGCCAGTGGAACATGTCAAAAAACAGAAGCATTAACACACGAATGTTAGAAATTACCACTAAGAAGGTACAATTAATACCAGATTGTATGGTTGTATTACACATACAGAGATTAAAAGTATAGATTAAAAAAATAGAAAAAATGTGATATTTCCTATCTCCAAGTTTGTTATTATTCCCCTTGGCCTGTCTGTCAGCATTTAGATATTTAGTTATTGTCAACAAAACTGCAACCTGGAGAGATCACTGTGATATACATCACAGAATTGAAACATATGCCTCAAAATTTCACATTTTAATATTTTCAAGGGTCCTGGAAAATTCTATCCCATCTTTTACATGTATTCAATCACCAGGTCTCACATTTCCACTGAAGCTTCTCATTTTATCCCTTATCCTCGCTTATGTGCACAGTTATACTTACCTCCTAACTGCTGTTTTGCCTTTAACCTCCCTTTCTTGAATCCATCCTGCTCACAAGGCAATTGTGTTCCTTCTCAAACACAGATCTGACCACAGCATTCCCAGCTTCTGACCAAACACCATAGCATTGCCTATAAATCTATCTTACTAACGTATTTTCTGTTTCAAAATGTGATAACATGGGGTCATACACAAATCAAAAGTCAGGTTCCCCTTCCCTTGTAATCTTGTGTTTATGTTATTAGAATGATAGATTAATAGACAGATGAATAGACAGATAGGCAGACATGTATAATATAAAATATACTTTTTAATTAAATGTCCCTTTTATGTTCCCTGATTTTCTAGATGCAAAACTGTGTGTTTAGCCAGAATTCCTGGAGGAGATAGTTAATAGCTATATGAACAATGTGTAAGAATATTTTAAAATAAATAGTTAGAAAACCTGATAAAATTGTTTTACATTGGAAAACACAGAAATCTTTGGATCTTTAAGAGACTTTATATATTTGTGTGTGTGGATATATATGTGTATGTGTATACACATACACACAAACAACCTGCTACACCTCCTACAATCCATATGTATTTATGAGCACCAATTCTGTACTTTTGAACATAGCACCCTTGTTTAGAACAGTAGTTCTTAACCTTGCATTTACATTTGATTATCCTAGGGAGTTCTAAAAAACATTGATGCCCGAATCCCATCTCTATAGATTTTGCTTTAATTGTTTTGGCCTGTGGCTTTGACATTAGGAATTTTAAGGACTGGGTGATAGGATTGTGTTGCTAAGGTTGAGAACCACTGCTTTAGGATCTTGCTTTTTAAAATCCTTGAAAATAGAGTGTATAAATTTCTTAGAGATATTTAAATTGGTGTGAACTGCCATATTTAAGAAATAAAAGTCATGACCAAGAAGTCTCTAGACATCAAAATGTCTTCAAGAGTATAAGGCAAATGTCAACTCTGGTGTGTCGCATAAAGCAGACTATTGCTACTCACGCACTCTCTCATTTGCCTCTTTTGTGGCATTCTCCGATTTCCAATGAAGCCACAGAGATTACAGGAAAGTGAGGGAGAAAGTTTGGTGTCCTGAGTCATCTGGGAGGACTAACTGAGCAAGCCTGTAAAACATACAACAGAATAAATGAACACCGAGTATCAGTTGACATCTCTCTAATCTTCTCTGTCGAAAACTGTAATAAATTTGGGACACATCAGCCGGGCACGATGGCTCACGCCTGTAATCTAGCACTTTGGGAGGCCAAGGCGGACGGATTGCCTGAGCTTAGGAGTTTGAGATCAGCCTGGGAAACGTGGTGAAACCACGTCTCTACTAAAAATACAAAATAAATAAATAAATAAATAAATAAATAAAATTAGCAGGGCGTGGTGTCGCATGCCTGTAATCTCAGCTACTTGGGAGGCTGAGGCATGAGAATCTCTTGAACTCGGGAGGTGGAGGTTGCAGTGAGCCCAGATCGCACCATTGCACTCAGGCCTGGGTGACAGAGAGACTCTGTCTCACAAAAAAAAAAAAAGAAAATATGTAACACATCTTTGTTGGAAAGTGTCCTTTTGGGATGTCCCTAGAGCAGGAGTCTGCAAACCATGACCCATGGGGCCAAATTCAGCCCACCTCTTGTTTCAGTACAGCCTTTGAGCTAAGAAGTTTTTAACAATATTATGAAACGGTTGAAAAAGATCAAAAGTTGGCTAATTACATGACATTCCAATACCATTGTTTATAAATAAAGTTTTATTTGAACAAAGGCAGACCCATTTCTCTCCCTATTGTGTATTGCTTCTCTAGTGCTACAATGACAGAGTACAGGCATTACGACAGAGACTATATGGCTCACAAAGCCTAAGTTACTTATTATGAATTCCTTTAGAGAGTAACTCTGGTGACCACTGATAGTTTAGGAAATAGCTGGTTTATTCTTTAGAAATCAATATCTAACACATTTATCCTATTCTGCCCTTATTGTACCAAGAAGAAATCAAGCGATTAAAGAGTAGTAAGTGCCACTCGCAATTTGAGCAAAATAAAGTTGATGAGCTAACAGCAAAATTTCAAAGAAGAAAAAAATCAGCGTAATTTGTCCTTCACAATAAAACAAACAAAGAAATATAAAATCTTTGATAAATTAACATACCTATTTAGATAAAAGCATCAGAATCTGGGCATTAAGAATCTCTTTCTGCTAGCAAATATATTGTTTGGCAATGAACCGAAAAACTATCTAAAAAACAAACTAGAAACTGAAACAGCCAAGATAGAAGATACAGATAATCTTACTAATAAAAAGAACATCTTTTAGAAAAAGAATTTTTATTTGGTATTGATGGCCACGTGTATAACATTTTATTGGAGAGAAATATAATGGATTATCTAAATTAAGTCTAGAAGTCAAAAGCTATTTCACTTTCTTCTCGCAGGTAAATCCATTAATAAGAAACATTATTGACACAGAGTTAAAAGTTCTGATTTTGTAGCAATGCCCCATCTCAGCTGATTCCAAATGGACATGGGCATTGCTGAGTCATATGTATTTTACTGATACCCTAGATTCATGTGCGCAACACATGTTGAAGAACTGTGGTAGATGGCACTTGGCAAATTAATTCTTGAAGACATAGGAGCAAATCTTAAATCTATCACTCTGTAGCTTTTTAGTTTTAGCAAGTTACCTAGCCTATTCGTTCAATCCATATATTTGCAAAATAGAGCTATTAAGTGTACCTGTGGTGAAAACTAAGTTACAAAGTAAAAATAAGAAATATGAGAAAATGTTCTATAAAGAGTAATAAATGCCATAATTTTAGTTTAAAAACAAGGCAAACATCTTTTTAAAAACACTTTAAATATTTACAAAAGAATTTCCCACCTGTGTATTTGTGGGCATCACTGGTGGCAGAGAGGAAGCAGTGGAGCATATACATATGCCAGAGAGCCTACCTTTTCCAGACGATGTCAGGAGATTTCCTTAACCTCTGCTTTATGAGTTGGGTTTGGTTAATATACCCAGCAATAGACTAAAGAGAGGAAGAAAAGAAAGGCCTTGGGTATTTGTAAAGATTAAGTTTCATGGGTCAGCTTGGCTATGCTATAATGCTGAATTGTTTGGTCCAACAATAGTCTAGATGTCGCTGCGAAGGTATTTTGTAGATATAATTAACATATACCGTCCACCTGACTTTAAGTAAAGGAGGTAACTATTGATAGTGTAGATAGGCTTCATTCAATTAGTTGAAGACCTTAAGAGCAAAAACTGAAGCTTCTTAAAAAAGAAGGAATTCTGCCTCAAGACTGAACTATAGAAATTGTTTGAACACTCCAGTCTACCAGCCTGCCCTATGCATTTCAGACTCAAGATTCTAACATCAACTCCTGTCTGAGTTTCCAGTCTGCTGTTCTGCCTCACACATTTAGGACTGCCTAGGCCCTGCAATCACATTAACCAATTCCTTAAAATAAATCTTGTGTGTATGTGTGTGTGTGTAACTGTCTTAAATAATTCTTATAATTATCTCCATATCTATCTATCTATCTATCTATCTATCTATCTATCTATCTAATCTATCTATCTATCTATCTATCTATCTATCTATCTATCTATCTATCTATCTATCTAATACAAAGAGATGTCTCCTATTGGTTTGTTTCTCTGGATAACCTGGCCAGTACAGTATTGGTTCCACTGCTCTGACTGTTTTGCAAGGTCAGTGCAGGCATTTGCATGCCTCCACCCTAGTCTCAGTTCCCATTATGTGGCCCTCTTTACCTCTCTTCTCCATATGTACTTCCATTTACTGTTTCCTCTCCTTTCCCTTTTAGCCCTGGTGGTGATGAGAGCCCACCTGTTTATAGTCCAGATATTCTGCATTATATCTTTTGATTTCCTTCCATCTTAGGCACACAGTTGCAAACAGTGTCTTAATTTAGCTGTCTTTTAAATATCCTAATTTGAGTATCTTAAGTTTTCCCACTTGAATCTGGACTGATACAGCACTTCACAGGTGATCAGAATAAAATAAGAAAGTCTCCATAAAATGTTGAAAACAATGCCTGCCCTATATTAATGTCATCAACAAAATGTTAGCCATCGTTAGCCTGATTGTGCAACTTTAATCTTCATTGCAGTGGTTTCTCAACATTCCATTTCTGCACCGATAAATCTTTTTAAACATGTTAAAAATCCTCCTCATCTTTTCTAGATCCTGTAGTCTTTCTCCAGGGGATGCCAGCAGCATCTTGGCAGTAATTCAAAGGCTGCAGCAGCCTCAGGGTCAAAGATTCCGCCTCTCTAGGGGCCAGGGTCACTTTGCCTGTTCAAGCAGGGCCAGTTCCCTCCAGGCAATGTGGGGGAAAAATGATCTTTTCAGAAGCAGAAGCAAGGAAAATAAAAAACTCTTTCAATTTTATTGAGATGGGAATGAAGGCGGTGTGCAATGATCCACTCTACTTTGTTCAACAAACAACACAAGATAAACCATTTTGGGGAAGGAGATAAAATAATATTTTCATTTTGAGCCCCAGAAAATTTAGTTTGTGCCAAAATATGGGACTTAGTAAAATAAATACATTTTTATATCTGTGAGGGAGTATCTGTGAATTCTTCTTCCTCATCCATGACTCTGTCGCAGCAACACATACATCCCCACCTGCCCTTCCAGGTTCTATTAACCATTTTCCAGGCTGAAGTTGAGACAGGCAGGCAGGCCGCTTTCCTGTTTCAACGTAGAGAAAAATAATAAAAGCTCCTTACTCAGGCTGTAGCGTATCTAACTTCCAGCCAATCAGCAGCAAAAGACCCAAGAAGCTATTAAGCATAAATCCCTGCCTTGGGGGCTAGGGGATTCCCTAAGACCCCACATGCAGTTAGATGTAAACTTCACCTGAAAGTGAACTTTTCCTCATTTTAATGCTAAAAATCATGCCCGGGGTGGTGGAGATTTAAAATGCCAATGTTGGCTGGGCCTGGTGGCTCATTCCTGTAATCCCAGCACTTTGGGAGGCCAAGGAGGGTGAATCACGAGGTCAGGAGTTCGAGACCAGCCTGGCCAAGATGGTGAAACCCAGTCTCTGCTAAAAAAATACAAAAATTAGCCAAGTACAGTAGCGGGTGCCTATAATCCCAGCTACTCAGGAGGCTGAAGCGGGAGAATCGCTTGAACCCGGGAGGCAGAGATTTCAGTGAGCCGAGATTGCGCCACTGCACTCTAGCCTGGGTGACAGAGCAAGACTCCATCTCAAAATAAAAGAATAAATAAATACATACATACATTAAATGCCAATGTTACATGCAAAGTATGCGGAAGCCTGTGGAGCTACCGTGCAAGCGCTAGAGAACCCCCTCCTATACAAGCGTTGATAAAACCCTTTCCTGTAGAAAGGCCGCTGAAAACTCAACCACCTACTACCCTCAGAGAGCAGCCCATCCTTTTCCTTTTGTGGTGCTGGCTCCCTTGTGTGCAAGCTCAATACAATTTAACTTTCACTTTGCTGCTGGATCTGGTGATCGTTCTGATTTCTAAGAGATTATAAGAACCCAGGGCACAATCCCGGTAACAAAGCTTGAGTCATGTTCCGAAACCAAGGATCTTCTCAGCTTAACATTTGTTTCCATTGTTGACAGGAAAAAATAAAGGTTACTCAGTATGACCTCAAAATACATTTGTAGCCTCATGTTCTATTCAACTCAACCACTTGGAGCTCTCTGGGCATCTGGGTGTATTTTATACTGTTATTATTTGGGATGTATGTTTGTTTAAATTTATTTCTCCATTATCTTTGTAGATCTCCTTGTGTCCACCCCTGGCTTATCTCTGCAGCTCATACTGTTCTTTCAAGTTTCAGTTAGGTCGAAAGGAAGCCTCATCTGTTCCCCAAATTTAATGTTTCTATGTTACCATAGCTCAGGATCCTCAGCCTACCTTCCTGTACTATGCCCCATCCCATCCCTGAGAATTGTAATTGCTTTGGCATAGAGTGAGCATTGGATAAAACCTTGGCCAATTAATGGACAAATAAATGAATGAAGAAACAGGGGAGCCAAGAAATGTAAACAAATATAGGCTCTTGTTATTATGTTATTATCATTATTATTATTGTTATTATTATTAAATTTAGTTTTTTTTCTCTACAAAGCTGTTCAGTGGTAAAATTTTGAAAGCATGGGGTGGGCCTCACAGCTTTCTCGTCTCAGTAAAAACCCCTCAACTCATACCTTTAGTCTCTGGCTAGTCCTCAGAATTCAACCAGCATTCCCTGAAAGCCCTCATTTGCATGTCTTTGTCCATGTTCTTCTTTAACCTGGTATTACTCGACATGTATCTTTCAAAGTCTATAGAAAAGCAATTCATCATTAGCCTTTACCATATTCTCTACTCACAATTAATCTCTATACACTTTCTTATCCTATTAAATGTAGCTAATACTTGAGAGAGACAATATAATCTAATGACAATTAGATATGAGTGATGACCTAGCCAACTTTGTAACTTCAACTTTGGAAAGTAGTTTGCTCTCTGAGCCTTTGTTTCTTCATCTGAAATGTGGTTACAATCTACTTATTTTGCCTCTAGATTATTAGGACTACATGCAAATAGGTGTGTGAAATAAATTAGCACAACCCTGGCACAAAGGGAGGTAGTGGACATTTATTATACATATACTCCTTGAAATCAAATGATCCTAGATATTTGTCAATCTGTTATTAAATTTTGAAATAAATCTGCTTTTCATTGAAAATAATTAGCTATATAAAGTGTTTTACATTTTAAAATAAGCTTTACATTAATGATTCTTTATAAATGTCTTTTCTTTAAAAACAATGATATAGTAATTGTGTTGGCAGTGCAGCATTTTGGAAGTACTAGTCTCATTGAAATGCAATTGCCATCTGCTTGCTATTCACACTTGATTCCCACTTGCTGCTTGACCTCTTTTAAATAGGCACATCCATTTTCATCTTTGAATTTATTTGTTTTATGAGGTCATTGACTGCATTAGCAATGTGTGTGACCAATGGGGAATGCTCATGACTGAGAAGGGCCAAATGAGGGAACAGTAGTTCACCATCTTTAGGGCCCATGGTGGGAAGAGGAAAAGAAGAGACGAGACAGGAGGATAAAAAAAGAAATTAGGTTCTCAGCCAAATCCACAAAGAAGAGATTGAATCAATTTGTCTGGAACCTGATCAAGATGCAACAACCTTTAGCCTTCAGCACATTTAGGGCAGAGTTTGCTGCAAAATTCCAAATGGCTTTGCAAGTAAAAGCAATAGGTTTTGTTGTTGTTGTTGTTGTTGTTGTTGTTGTTGATTTCAGTCATTTTTATTACTATAACAATTGAAATTTCAAATACTAAAGTCAAGTTTTTCTCTATTTGAGAAGCAGAGAAAAAGAACATCAGAAATGAGACTTTCCATCTTTCTACTTACTGTACTAGAATATTTCAATGTACTCAACAATAAAATCTTACTTTTCCAATTTTGGTAACAGGATAAAAAGTAAGGTGCTCTCTCTGGGAAAAAGAATCAAAGGAAATCTGTTTGATAACAAATATATTACTCTATAGTTTCTATCTAAAACAAGCTAATAATTTGGTGACTATTTGGTGAATATGATTTATTTAAAAAGCATATTGATGATACTCCAGTGGATTTTATTTTGGTCTAGAAAATTCTGAAAGATTGCCTGCCTTAATCAAATCGATTAGGTAATTTCTAAAACATAGTTTTATTTTTGAAACATATATACTTGAAATTATCAAAGTTGTTTTGTTTTTGCATTTCAATTCATCATTGGCAAATTATTGTCAACAGCAGAAACCTTCTTTGGAAGAAAAATGGAAAACTTATATAAAACCCAAGTGTGTGTGTGTGTGTGTGTGTGTATGTGTATTTGTAATTAGAATATATATATCTATATATATGCTTTTGTAATCAGAGCCATTTTAAATGAAATAAGGGAGAGTTCTTGAATTCGCATATGTGAAAACAATTAAAATTCTACTTCATGTCACTGTGAGTAAAGAATCCTAACCTAGAAATTCTACAAAGTTGTACAACAATAGAGCAAATTTAGAATGTTTAGACTGCTAGTCTAATGCCTTTTCTGAATATGTTCAAAGGGAAGTCCCTAGGTAGGATGCATCAGGCTCACCTTGTGCACATATCAAACATAAGCTAAAGTTTCCTGAGCCCCATCTTAGATTCACTGAATCAAAATCATCCACGGCCCAGGATTTTATTAGCTCCCCATGTTATTCTTAGTGTGCTTTGAAAATTAGGAAGCACTCTTCTTTTTGCTCCAACAGAGTCGCCTTTAATCCTTTGTCTTGTAGGCGTTGCATTAAACTTGCTTTCTTTCATCTATTTATTTATTTCACTATTTTTTAATACTTATGTGTTGGGTATTGATTGCACTATGTGCTGGTCATACAATATTAAGCAAAACATTCAAAGCCTCTTCTTTCATGAGGAATTAAGTGAACCGAACATTAATGAAGCTACTCAAACAGTTTGACAGATAACCAGTAGGCTGTTTGCAGTATTTGTCCTGATAAAGGAACAATTAGAAGCAGTATGTTGAATTGTAGCACTTACCTAATGGTGATCTCCCTTCCCTAGAATTTCCTGAGATAATTTGGAGTAGTTTACCTGGTGGTATGTTAATATGCCTTTTATTTCTAGTAATTCCCCATTGAGTTTTTTCCTTTATTTCTCCCTCTTTTTTTATAGCCACCAAGAACTTCTGTTTCTTGGTCGCAGTGGCACTACATGAGTTACCATGGTAACAATGCGTTTTGGAGGATAACAAAAGTAAATATGCATGTACCATGTCAGCACATCAGCTGCTAATTCCTGGAGGAGGGCTGAAATTGTGTTTAGCAGGCTTTTGCTTTGAAAATGGTCCAAGTTTTGTTTTTAAATATATTTTATGAATTGAGTATTTGTAGTTTATTAATTAGAGTCAAGAAAGACACTTTTTAACAGCCATGTAGAAAGGGTCAGAGAGAATAAAATGTCTCCTTTAAAGACAAACATGATTTAACGAATTAGGTAGAAGGGACTAAATTAGTCATGCTTAAAAAGATCAAAATGACATATAATATCGTGTACTCCAAAGAGACGCTTTCATTGATTTCTTAAATTCAAGGAACAGAGACATAAATACAGTCAGCATTTATGTAGTATACCATTCTACATCAGAAAAATAGAAGAAGATAATGTGAAAGCCCAAAGGATCCTGGGAAGCCGTCCAAGTCCAAGGTAACACAGTGAGTGAGTGATAAAGCTTGACCTTGAACTGATTCCTTCTCACTCAAAGTTCATTATTTCCCTCCATGAAACTTGGAGTGCTGCCTTTTAGCAAATAGGGTGTAATAACCAACAGTCCCATTCCCTGTTGTTTCCTTAGCCTGCTGCCATGGCCACCAGCTCATCACCTGTTACCTGTAATATTCCAACATGCTCCAAATTCTTTCCCCAGCCTTCTTTCTTGACCTCCCCAATCTATTGCCACACTTCTAGGGTAAAATGTCAAGTTCTCAAAGCACATAGCATCGTGCAAACTGTTTGGTTTTGTTTTTCAAGGCATTTCCTATCGGAGACCCAACTTGCGTTGTAAAATAATCTCCAACTGTTGCTCCAGTTAGCCTCTTGGTTCCACAGCTGTCAAACTACTTGCTGCCCCTTGAACACTCCAATTCTTTTTCATGTTTCTATACTGTTGCTCAGCCTGTCCAGTTTGCCTAAGATGATCTAGCATACTATGCTCTCATGCCACCCTTGGCATGCTAGAAACACTATACATTATTTAGCACTGTGCAGAGAACACCTTCTCTTTGGTGTTTCTCTCGAATTAATCCACAGCGCTAGCATAGCTAGCTGTTTTGGCTTTTCAGATTATATGGCATTTTTTACACCTCTCTCTAAATATTTCTCCATGTGGTAATTATGGACTTACAGCTCCATCTTTTCCTCCTGACTGTGCTCAGGAGCAAGTACCAAGTCTGACTCATCTTTGTGTGTCCAGGGACAAGCGCAGGACCTAGAACAAATGATGGTGAAGGATGGAGTGAATGGCCAATGCTTCTGAGATGCAGCATTATTGTTCTTGACACCTACCAAGCAGAAAATTGTACATAAAAACAAACAAAAATTCTTTTATTCTGTCTCTTGCAGCAGACCCCAGGAGGGTATGCTGAGGGGTAAAAAATGAAATATTGCTTCGCCTCCCCCCTCATCATCTACTTATTTGTAATGGATCTATTCTATACACAGAGAGGGTGGGGAAGAGAGAGAGAGAGAGAGAGAGAGAGAGAGAGAGAGAGAGAGAGAGAGAGAGAGAAGAGTTTAAAGCTCTTCTTTAAACTCAAGGTAGAAGTTACTGCAGACCTGTATGAAATACACAAGTGGATGACTGGTTTTGCTCTTTGTATAATTTGCATTACTACACAAGTGCATTGGTAAAACACTTCTCATACAAAAAAACAGTTTACTGACTATTTTTGTAGGTCCAAATTATGTCATTTGGAATCACACACTTTAAATTTTCTTCTCCTTCCACATAAAGACATTGTAGTTCTGCATTCATCTTAATCTTTTCTATTGTCCAGACTACACTCTTAGCCCCATCATCTCTTTATCATTGGGAATATTATCTAGCTCATTCACCACTGTGATTGCACTATCTGTAAGCAACCCATTTGGCAATGTTTCTAGTGACTAATTACAGGTTCAATTATATGTTCTGAACATTTTCTTATTTGGTTTAAGAAAGAGAAATAGGGTCGAGGGCGGTGGCTCACTCTTGTAATCCCAGCACTTTGGGAGGCCGAGGCGGGCAATCATGATGTCAGGAGTTCGAGACCAGCCTGACCAGCATGGTGAAATCCCATCTCTACTAAAACTACAAAAATCAGCTGGGCATGGTGGCGGGTGCCTGTAATCCCAGCTACTCAGGAGGCTGAGGTAGGAGAATCACTTGAACCCAGGAGTTGGAGGTTGCAGTGAGCAGAGATCGTGCCATTGAACGCCAGCCTGGGTGAAGAGCAAGACTCTGTCTCAAAAACAAAACAAAAAAATAAAAAACCACATTATTGTTTTGATGACAGCATTGTTAAATAATAATAAAAGCCAGGCTTTATTTTTTTTCTATCAGGGCCTGTGCTCATTGTGTTACATATATTGTGTCATTCAAACCTCCAAGATACAATCTGAAGGAGATATACTGACCTAAGTTAACAGATGAGAACACTGCGCCTCCTATACAAGCATCTTGCCCGAGACCATAACATCCTGAGGTTTCTAACTATATGTTGTTGAAACTATACGTTGTTTAACATACAGTTAAAGCTATAAACAATATGTTGTTTTCACAGAAAATTGAAAGCAACTCCTAGACCTTGTTCTATTTACTGTATATTTTTTTAAAATGTGTCAAAGCAAAGTCAAATATTGTGCTAACATCACTAAATTACTATGCTGTAGTTCCATTTCAGAGATTCAGGGGTCTCACTGAAATCCAGCAAGGGTGTGGATATACAGGATTACATGGGAAAGAAATGTTACAAATGACCAGAAGAATGAATTCTGTTTCCTGATACATTCTTGACTAATATAGGTTTGGCACAATACAGTTTGTATATGCTTTGTCTTCTGTGGCAAAAGCAGCTTCATGAAGCATATTGAAAAAATTATCATTTTGATTGTACTGCAAAATACATTTTTCATCTACAATATACAATGCTGCAATGAAGACTAACCTACGAAACCTATTCCTGGAAGTCTGATGATTGTTTCAGATGGAAGAGTTGAAAGATAATTTTGCAAACTGTAACTGCCCTGGAATTTTAGAAGTTTTGAGCCAACTTTGCCTTCCTGAAGCATTTCATACCCAGAGGCAAGGAAATGATACTCTTAAACATTTATCCTTTGCTCAGACACAACGATGGCCTTCATCTCATAAAAATAAAGCACAGCTAATATTTACTTTCTTCAACTGAAAAGTTGTCATTTTCTTTTGAAACTCCAATCATTCTATCTGCAAAAGATGTAACTGAAGGCAATATGTAAGTAAATAAATAAAGGTTAGAAACAAGGCTGAATATGCAGAGAGTCCCCTGGTAAGGTAAAGCAAGTCAGGAGGTTTAGAGTTGCTGCCTTCCAGTGGAAATCTTTGAATAAGTCATAGAAAGTGCGTGAATGAGAAAAAAAAAATAAAAATCAGTAATAATAAAGGAAAGAAAGGCAACAAAATAAACTGAAGGTTATCTGTTTTTCTCATTCAAACTAGGGCTAGCAAAAAAAAAATCATATATGATTGTACACTGATGCACATACAATTTTACATTCCACTTCAGCAGATTCCCAGATTTCCCAGAGCTTTCTGATATACTTTCGGGTGCGTGTTGTTTGTGTGTGTATGTGTCTGTGTGTGTGTGTGTGTGTGTGTGTGTGTTCTAAGCTATTCTTTGTAGTATAATATGAATACAGTCATCCCTTGGTATCCATGAGAGATTGGTTCCAGGGACCCCCCTAGAGACCAAAATCTGAACCTGCTCAAGTCCCTTATATGAAATGGTGTTGTATTTGCATGTAACCTACACACATCCTTCCATACACTTTAAGTAATCTCTAGATTACTTATTGAACCAATTAAAAATGTAAATGCTATATATTTTAGTTTGGTGCATAAGTAATTGCGGTTTTTGCTGTTACTTTAGTAGCAAAAACCA
This sequence comes from Macaca thibetana thibetana, assembly GCF_024542745.1. Taxonomy (NCBI): domain Eukaryota; kingdom Metazoa; phylum Chordata; class Mammalia; order Primates; family Cercopithecidae; genus Macaca; species Macaca thibetana. Next base: position 5,967,950 of record NC_065597.1, on the reverse strand, counting down.
CAATTACTTTTACACCAACCTAATAGTGTTTATACATATTTTCACTTGTATTAATTTTTATTTTAGTACTTTTTTTTTTTTACTTTTTGAATACTTTCAATCTGCAATTGGTTAAACCTGCAAATACTGAGGTTCAACTGTATAAGTTTTGTCATCCAGATTTTACATATAGAGAAATTAAAGGTCAGAAATGTTTTGTAACATATCCAAGATCATCGAATCAACAAAGTTGGAGATTTGGCTTTCATACCAGCTGATGTAACCGCATGCCTTCCCCATACACTTTTTAAATTTTCAATTTTGTAGATGTGTGCATGTTTGTGTGTGGTTTTGTGTGTATGTACGTGTGTGTTTGTGATGTGAGAATAAGAATTGCTATACAACAGGCAACATTTTGTATTTTGCTTTTTTCAAAACAAACATACATAGAAGATCATTTAACCACTAATATGTTGGAAAGGTATTAATTTCAAATAGAATGAATTTAAATTGAATAAGGTATGTATTCATGATCATGTTATAGTGAACGTACACCACTGTTCTACCTATTACTCACCACTTCCTATCTCCTTGACCCCATTTCTTATTCGGCCACTGCTGTGGCAGCCACTCTGCTGGAGAAGCCAGCAGCACCTCCCTGCAGTCTTTGCTTCCTATCTCCTATGTCCCACCTCAGGGTTTCTCTGATATCAAGGCACAGAAATTCAGCACAAACTCACTCAGCACCCATGGCCCTGCAACTCAGAATCTCATGGATTTGAGTAGGGCCTGGATCAAGAAAGAGCTTTCCAGCAGGTCCAGACTGTTACAAGCTGTGTCACCACATGAACCAGCTCATTCAGTAATGCTAGAATTATCCAGGTTGGATAAGATTGGTGTGTGGCATCTCTGGAAAGCTCCAACAGGAGGTTCTTAGATGAGATTTCTAGGACCTGGAAAAAATCCATGCTTTCAACAGAGAATACCTCAGAACCTGAAAAACAGCTCCCACCCTGATGCTGGGCCCTGGTAGAGGCAAAGAGAGATTGAAAATGATGGAAATTAAGTGTCTTCATGGACAAAGCTGCCCATCATGACTTGTCATGAGGCCGAACAGGTGCAGCAGGGGTCCACCATGGAAGGCAATGGACGTGTTATATACAGGCTGGGACCATACTGATTTGGAAGGTGAACATAAATTATACAAAGATGTGGCCCCATCTTCCACATCAACTACCTGTGTCTCACCAATGCCATATCTTCTCTTTGTTTTTATGACCAACTAATGGAGGAGGAAAAATCTTAAACCTGGTTCACAAATGGATAAGTGTGATTAGCTGGTGCAGGCCACAGAGGCACTGCTTCTTTACCAAGGAGCACCCAGGGGTGTTCCCAAAAGACAGTGATGAAAAACTTTCCAATAAGTGAAGCTTCGTGTAGCATAGCTAGTGATCAACTTTTTATAAATAGGTAAGCGGTCTGGGATGAGAATATACAGGGAGCTGTCGGTGAATGGTTGGCTGGTAAGTAAAAGACTGAGAAGGTGCAAGAGTGATTGGGATTGGGAATTTGGAAGAAAGGCATGCAAATGAACAAAGAGAAGGCAGCACAAAGTTTGAAAACGTTTGTGTCTCACATTAATGCTCACAGAGTATCCACTGAAGAGAAGGCATCCAGGTAAGACATGAATACAGCTCACCACACAAGTATTAGCGCAAGGGCCCATGAATGGAATGGCCTTAGCGGCAAGGATGAAGCCTAGAATGAACCATACACCCTGGGCTCCCTCCCAACAAGTATGACCAACTAACTGTTAGCCCTCAATGCCTAAAACAGGCAGCAGAGCCCAACACTGATCCCTCAAGATGATACCTTCTCTCTAATGAACCAATAGCCATGTCATGACAGGATAACTACTGGAAATCTGCACTGAAGAAGTTAGTGATTATTTGCATAAAGGTTTGCCTTCTCTGTTTGCAGTGCCTATGGAAGCACTACCAACCAAATACTTGTCAAATTCTTAATGTTTTCATGATAGTCTGCACAACATTTCTTCAGACTAGGAGACAAGTTTGTGGCGATAAATATGCAAAAATAAACCTGTGACTGTAACCCTGTGGTTAAATTACACATTCGTTACATAAAATTAGACAACCTTGGTAGGGCTTAATGACCTGCACCTGTAATCTGGGCACTTTGGGAGGCAAAGGTGGAAGAATCACTTGAGGCCAGAAGTTTGAGACCAGCCTTGGCAACAAAAGGGGAGATCCCATCTCTACAAAAAGAAAATTAATTAGTCAGATGTGGTGGCATATATTCGCAGTTCTGGCTACCAGGAGGCTGAGGCAGAAGGATTATTTGAGCCCAAGAGTTTGAGGCTGCAGTGAGCTGTGACTGTGCCACTGCACTCCAGCTTTGGCAACACAGTAATACACAGTCTCTAAATTGTTTTGAAGTAGACAACCTCAAAGAATAGTGCGATAATCCGTTAAAGGTTTAGCCAAAGCACCAGCTAAGAAACAAGTCCTTGAAGGATTCAGATGCCACACTCCTCTATGTGATATTTGCAGAATCAACAGCTCTAATGTATACTGTTATGTCGAGAGAGGCTAGAATACATAAGCTCAGGAAACAAATTGTGGAATCAGGAACAACTCTTTTTACCTTTATTCGGTTTGACTTAATTTTACTTATTTGACTCAATTAAGGAAAACATAAAAGTATGCTTTCCATCCTCATGACCTTAGGCAAAACTATATTAGTGTTCTTGATCTGGAATTGGTGGAGGGGATCACTTCCACCAGAAGAAACAATATGTTTTCCACTGAATTTGAAGCTAATGCTACCACCTAATCACCTTGACATTCTGTCAGTGGTCCAACAGGCCAAAAGTATTGCTATTCTGATAGAGGTAAATGCGTCTTGTTCGAATGAGCCCCAGTCATGCCACTGGGTTGTCTTTTGGTGCTTTTGTGCCTGGTAATATTAATGCATAGGAAATTACGGGAACCGTAGTGCAGCAAGAGCAAGCCAAACATGGATCAGACTTCTCCTTTAGGGTAAAGAGTCAGAGTGATCCAGCTCTAGGACTAACATCCTACAGCAGCAGAAATGCTGGGCAAAGGTGAGTGAAATATAAAATAAGTGCTGGAGTAGACAGATAATGAATTTTCTCTCTGTATCAGCCACAGCAGTGGAGTTAGCAACTTGTTCTACCAAACCTTCTCTAATGTTTTGCAGAACTTGGCTGTATTCGTTTTGCATTACTATAAAGGAATACCCAAGACTGGTTAATTTATAAAGAAAAAGGGTTTAACTGGTTCATGATTCTGCAGGCTGTACAGGAAGCATGGTGCCAGCATCTGCTCAGCTTCTGGTGAGGCCTCAGGGAGCTTTTACTCATGGTGGAAGGTGAAGCAGGAACAGGTGTGTCAAGTGGCAAGAGAGAGACTGGCCAAGTGAGAATGTGGGAGGAGAAAGACTCTTTTAAACAGTCAGCTCTTGTTGAATTCACAGAATAAGAACTCATTACCTGAGTATGGCACCAGGCCATTCATGAAGAAACTGCCTCCGTGATCTAAACATCTCCCATCAGGCCCCATTTCCAGTACTGGGGAATCACATTTCAACATGAGATTTGGAGGAGGCAAGCATCCAAACTACATCACTGGCCTTCCTGAAAGGTACTCTAGGAGATACTGAAGTCAATGAAGGATACAGGTCAATCTGAGTACTGCAAAGCACACTCTTCTTGACGGCTCTTACTGTGGCCATTATTGAAGCAACCAAATTCATGCACGTTCCATTAACTTCTCTGTAATGCAACTTTGTTTTAGACCAATGCCAAGGAATTCTTTCTTCCTGCCCAGAGACTTCTTTGATTTCACCACATGGGATGCCCAGGAGAAGTCTTATGATTTATGCTGGTGTGATACAGAAGTGTATGGGAGTGAAAGCCTTGGGGCTGTTTTGATCAATGCATGATGGGAGCTCATAACTAAACACTATTCATTTTTGTGCTGAACAGTCCGTTTTCTGAGAAACTGCACCAGGCTCCTCAGAAGTTGTGACTCAGCATGAGTGGCACAAATAAATGACCAATAATGCATATGTATTATGCAGCATGCATATGTAAAACCATATGTTATTGGTTTTCCTTCTTTCTTTGTTGAATTACTAGGTTGTTTTACTCCTGTGCTCTGGGATTATTTCCCACACAAACCACCAGCCTGCAAGCCTTTCATATGAGGCTCTGATTTTAGGAAACTTAGGTTAAAACACTTGTATTTAGATGTGTCTTTTAAAAATTATGCATATATATTCATGCATCACTTTCATTTTGCTGTTGGCAGTGGAAACTTTATTATAGACTCCACTGTTTGTACCCCTAAGCTCTATCAGGGTAGCTTCATTGAGAACTTGGCATTTGACATGGTCTTGGGTACATGTTGACTTTCAATAGAAGTTGGAATGGTGTTCTTTCATGGATCAATCACATCCATTTTCCAAATGATGAGTTTCTCTGTCTTGTCTTAAATGGTGTATAAAAACATGAGGCTCATAAATTTTAGGCTTTGGGTAAAAACTAATAGTGTGGATTCAAGGGGAGTAGTATGGGCCTAGCCACTGTAAGAATTTTATCAGATCCTATTTTATTAGCTAATAATTGTGTGTGATCCTATTATGTACTTGGTGGATGTGTATTCAGTCTCTCTTACCCTGTACAACACTTTGAGTTAGCCATTATGATGAACATATCCAGAGTAACACATTTAAATGCAGAGATGGGATTTGAACCCAGACCTCTGGACTCCAAAGACTACATTTGTTTAATTATAATGTATTCTATCTATCACCAGACCACATTCCTGTCTATCACCAGACCACATTCTTTTTGGGCAGGCTAGCTGCGACGCATATACAGGGATGTAGAGAAGGTCACGGTCATGCCTGAAGGGTATAAAAAAGGCTTGTGAATCAGAAAAATTACATCACATTTCATTTGAATACCTTGCAGGTCGATATTTTTATAGAGTATATAAAATGGCAATAAAAGATAATGGAGAAAATAAAGATAATTCATTTTCTCAGAGGCATTGATCATCAGGAAAGTTATATTTTCTTTTTCTCCTTTGTACCAAATGGGGAATTTGTTCAATATTCTTAATTTACATAAAATATACAATGCACTTAGACACTTTAAGTGCTCCTTGCATTTAGTTCATTACTATAAAATTGTTTCCAGAGAGGAGAAATTTCTCTGTGTATTTTATTTACATTTTTTCAAGTCCAACTTTGAAGCCATTACATGAATAATTCATCAGGCTTGATGTTTAACGACTTCGTACAGGGCTTTTTATTTCCAATTCTCACTTGGTGCACACATTTGCCACAGACTTGTCAACAATCACTTGAGGATTCACCTACTTTCCCCTATAAAGCAAGAGTTGAAGCTCAAAAGAGTCTTCCCTCATTACACATGGGCGTTAGCCATTTCATGTCATCTTGAATGGATAGCTAGTCACGTTTGCCATCTTCCTTTAATATTTACCGTGGAAGTCAATTAGGTTTCAGTCACAATGAAATAGCGCCTGTAATCCACACAGAAGCAGCTCAGTGGAGTGGAACAGTGCACAGAGAAAAGTAAGAATGCTGAAATAATGGATTTAATAAGGAAGTGACTGTAGAAGTACCGGAATGCTTTAGGAAGAGATGCCTGAGTGCTGGGCACAGGAAATTAAACAAGAGTGTGGCTCTAAGTTGCCTCATAATAGTCCAGCTGGACTGGACTTCAGATGATACTTGAGGACTTTTCTCCTGACACTTTAAAACCGCGTACTATACCAGCTATAGTTACACAAAGTATCTTATAAAATGTCTTTAGGATTAGCAGTAATCACATCAATTTATGACACCAAAGGGCAACACAGAACAGTGGTAAAAAGCCTGGCTCCACCTCCACTACACAGTAGTTACATAACCTTAGAAATTAAGTTGAGATATTTGATTCTTATTTTTCTCAGCTATAGCCCAGAGGTCATGAAAAGCAATGTATTGAGTTATCGTGTTTTTTTAAAAAAATGATATATCTATGCAAAGCACTTCCTATTTTCCTGACACAAAGAATGCTTAGAAATAAGAACTATAAATCTATAACTGCTAAGTATCATTTCATAAATCAAGTTTAAGGTAGGAAACAAATAATTTGGGAAAAAAATGGGAAAGATTGTGTGAGCCCTACTACTTAATTATTTGGAGCAAACACAGAAAATGTTTCCAGTTTTTGGCCACACTATTTAAGAGCGTCTGTATAATCAAGTTTTAAGAGAAGATCATTCTTACAACTTAAGACAAATATGTCTTAAACTAGGATACTTTAGCAGTATCCTAGTTTGACATAGAAATTGTGTATAGTACTTTTTGAAACAGAAATGTTCAGACTTCTACAAATATTGTGATCAAATTCTGTAGTGGCCCAGGCATCCAAATTTTTACAAAAGTCCTAAAGTAAGTCTTACAAATAATCAGTCTGTTTTTTTGTTTTGTTTTGTTTTGTTTTTTAATTTATGAGACGGAGTCTCACTATGTCACCCAGGCTGGAATGCGGTGGTGCTATCTTGGCTCACTGCAACCTCCAACTCCTGGGTTCAAGTGATTATCCAACCTCAGTCTCCCAAGTAGCTGGGATTACAGGTGCGTAGCACCATGCCTGCCTAATTTTTGTATTTTATTTTCAGTAGAGACAGGGTTTTGTCATATTTGCCAGGCTGCTCTCGAACTCCTGACCTCAAATGATCGGCCCACCTTGGCTTCCAAAAAAGCTGGGATCACAGGAGTGACCCACTGCGCCTGGCCTTTACTCAGTCTTGAGAACAGCAGAAATAGTCAATAGTAATAATTATAGTAATGATAGATGTTATTTATTGAATATAAATTGTTGGGGCCTATGCCAAGTAGTTTACATATATTATCTCATTGAATCTTTAGAGTATTTCTGGTCACTTTATTAGTGGGTAAATTGAGGCTCGGAGAGGTTAAGTAACTTGCTCATGACGTCAGAATCTGTGAGTGATTTAGATGATACTCACACCTGAATCTACCAAGTCCATAGATGGCAGCCATTCCTACTGTGTGTAACATGACCCTTGTTCCATGTTGGGAGTTTTTCAGTGATACAGAGTTTGTTTTCAAGCTCTCCAGACTTGAGCAGTGAGAACTAACACTAATCGCGTGCTTGAACTCTGTTGGCTTCAAGTACACTTTTTCATATTTAATATGTGCCCATCTCATTTGAATCCATGACAAAAAAAAAAAAAAACAAGCTGGAGGAAATCTACAGGAAATCATATACATCATGTCTTAGTCTTTGAATCTGGAGCTTGTGGAATCTGGAGCTTAAGTGAAACTGATTTTAAATTAATATCTTTCAAACATGTTGCTCTCTCTCGAAACATAAAATGCTTAACATTCTATTTACTTCTGCCTGATCATTTTTATATTTCCAAACTCAGTTCACTAATTACCTTGTCCTAGTAGTCTTTCCTGAACTCCCAAAAGAGTGAAAGTTTCCATTGTTCTCATTATATCCTGCACCAACCTCTAACTTGGCACTAATCACACCATAATTTTCTATTTCCCATGATGTTTTAAGCAAACTAGATACTTGCACATCAATGCTTTTAGAAAGAAGAAAGGAAGAGAAAATGGGTAAAAGGAAGGGAAACATGGATTCATGAATGGGATATGTGAAAGAAAGACCTGCAAGTACTAAAGATGGTGATTTCTAGGAAGCTTTGAGAATCAGGATTAGGAATATTAAATGTATCATAAGCGTGTACATTAACTTAAGTATAGACAATGCTATATATTTTTGTACTCTGCTAGATTTATTTTAAGTGATTCCTTTGAAAACATGAATATCCACCCATTTCATTTACTTGTGATGAAACATTACATGCTACTAGAATGAGCTATGAGGAATCAAAGCTACTCTGAAAGCCAACAGTCTTTACAGAGGAGACAGACACCTGTGCAACTAAACAGGACCTCTGATGGAGTTAAATGCCAATGTTTCATTAATCATAGAGTTCAGTTTAGCAGACTGACAGATGCTCAGGTATGGCAGGAAGCTGAAAGAGAGAACTGCAATTTTCTCTGGGGTCAACAATAAAGGAGAAGTTCTCTGATGTGAAAAGGGTAAAAGTTTTAGAGAAAGAAACATTCAGAGTTAAATCTCAATTCTGCTTTTTATCTGGTGTATGGTTTCTAGTAAGTTACCCAACTTCTTTTAACTACAATTTGGTCTGCAGTAAAATGCACAACAACACCTAAAAGCTTTTGTGAGGTGGGGAGATAATATTAGTAAAGTAACAGGAATATAGTAGACAATCAGTAAGTGAAATCATTCTTTGTTAGTTGTTACATTAAATAATACTTTCAGTCAACATCAGAATATATTTTTGAAAGTCCAGTCCTGCCTTATGTGTGTGCATGTGTGTGTGCGGGGGCGGGGGGGGAATAAAGAGAAACAGAGAAGGAAAGAGTGAGAGAGAAATAGCTGGTCCAGTGTGTTTCTAACCCACTCTGCATTCATATTTAATGATAATTCCATTTTGCTTTTTCTAACTGCTGCACATTTTGAGTATGTGTGTGTGTGCGTGTGTGTGTGAGTGTGCACGTGTATGTGAGAGATGTGTAAGCTAAATGAGACTGATGGAGAAGATGGATTCCTAAATTGTTGCTAATGGTCTAGACATTTCACTGTTTTGTCAACAAAGCCCTATTGTCGAAGGCAATGTTTTCTCACTATGTCAATATCTCTGCCATGTTGTGTTGATATTAATGGAACTGCCAGGAAAGGAATTTAATTAATCATTTCCCAGAATAACTACTGTCAGCATCATCTCCTAGCTGAAGGCATTCAGCCCGGTGAGGAGGGTCTCTCAGCACATGTTCAGGCCCCTTAGTTATGTGGTGAGAACATATTTGTGTAAGGCCGGTTGAGATCCTGAGAAAGAAGGAAGTTTGGTCTCTCAGATCTATAAGCAGAGTATGCTTTGTTCCACAAACAATTACTCCGATTACTATATTGTGCTGCTACTTTGAAGGATATTGTAGCAACAGTTCTGCTCTATGATAGACCATAGAATAATTACTTGAATCTAGTAAGGACACAGTGTTTAATAACACCCTGTTTCTGGTCGGGTATGATGGCTCACACCAATAATCCCAGCATTTTGGGAGGCAGAGGCGGGTAGGTCACTCGATGTCAGAAGTTTTGGACCAGCCTGGCCAACATGGTGAAACCCACCTCTATTAAAAATACAAAAATTAGTTGGGCATGGCGGCATGCACCTGAGGTCCCACCTACTTAGGAGGCTGAGGTGGAAGGATCCCTTGAGCCTGGGAGTCGGAGGTTGCAGTGAACCGAGATGGCATCACTGCACTCCAGCTTGGGTGACAGAGTGAGACTCCGTCTAAAAATAATAATAATAATAATAATAATATAATGTTTCCTGTAAAAAAAAAAAAGGGGGGGAGGTGCTTAAATCTTCCGTATATTTTACATTTTGAGAACTCAAAGAAGGCGGGTTAGTGAGAAGTGTGCGCTCTCTCTGCTTACTCTTTTATGCTTCAAGGGTAACTGACTGGGTTGCTTTGCAGAGTCCTGGGTGGGGCACATATATTAGTGGATCTTGCTCTTCTTCCGTCACCGTGGTTGAATGCTCACTAAAAACAAGGACATGCCCTCCATGGGACAGGGTCCTTTCTACTTTATACCTTGGAATGCTCCTGGGTTTTGCCTTCTGCTCCTGGTGTAAACCAGAAGCCGCTAACATACAAAGTTTCAACTTTAAGCTTAGGATGAACAAGCCTCAAATTGGGGTAGGGGGTTATATTCTTTTGGCAAATATTATTTTGTTAGATAATAAGGCATATCCTCCAGCTCAGTTTACCAGAGCTCTGGATGAAGGTGTGAGGCAGATGCTCAAATAATCGTAAATTAGTATCTTGATTTCATACTTTCTTTCCATGTATCTTTCCCAGGGACTGGATGAGGAGGAGAGAAGATGGGGTAATATAGAGTTAGATATTCCTGAATCCACTGAATCCAGTTGGATATCTTCCCCAAACCTACCCTATCAACCAAAAAGAGCTAAAATAACTAACTCTTGAAATGAAATAATCTCCCACACACATTTCCTCCAATTGCAGGATCTATTTCTTCCTTATTAAAATTATTTTGCCTTACTGTGAACTTCCTCATAAGTTAAAACCTTCACACAAACCCAAACATTTCCCAGAAGAAGATTGTTACATGTAACGAGATTTATTAATTTGTGAAGGAACACTGAGAGCTCAGCTTTCATTATTTTCTATTTAAATCATTAAATATGGGCATATTTTTGTCATCTAGTGACTAGCAGCAGGATAGAAGGAAAATTTTCTTATACCATCTGTGAAAATAAATGCAAACCCAGGTCCCACAATAAATATATGTATCTTTGAATAAAACTAAAATATACCCTATAAAAATAGATAAATGAAAGTAGCAATTGTTTCTGTGGTGACTGCTTCACCAAAGCTGTGTTTATTTTTCTGTCTGCTTTCAAATATTCTGAAATAATAAAAGAGTGATTCTCCGAAGCTTCAAGTTCCATATGTTTTCCTGCGATAACTAAACTCTGCGTGGAGATGAATGAATGCATGATGTTATACATTGGAATTTACTTGGCAAGAGCAGGAAAAGAAAGAAAGAGTCAGTTTAGTGTTTCTAATTGTCTGTGGAGCTGAAGGTTAAAATTTGTAGAAGAAAATAGTTACAAAGGACTAGAATTCAAAGGCACTGGGGGAGAGAAATTTGAAGTAAATAATGTATCAAAGCCAGTCTGGAGTCTTCTCTCTAGGAAGTGTCCTGTATGTGATCTAAGTTCAGAAGAATCATTTACTAAGTTCACCGAAGAAAATAACTTTCCTGAATAATTGTGACTGAACAAAGGCAAGAGCCCTTAGTTGGGGAATAAGGGACATCACTGGTGGGATAGTGAAGTCTTCTCCACCATTATATTAGATAGCCATACCTACAGTCACACCACAAAAAGAGGTAAAGTAAGGCAATAATTTGAGGAGGACAGTCAAATAAATAGTTGTTCCCTGTATGTCTGTAAGGGTAAACAATGTAATTTTGTACTTTTAGCATCTCTCCATGCAATACTTCTTCAAAATCAAAAATTACACTCAATATATTTTTATCTGCAGTTACGTACAAACTTGGGCAATGAAATTTTTGCAGCCTCTTTATAACTTTATTTTTGCTGAATCCAAATCCAGGAGTAAAAGTAGGCGACGTGCTACATGCTTAGTGTACATTGATGAATGAAACCATATTTTGATTGTTAATATTGAGCGTCAACTTGCTTGATTTGAAGGATGCAAAGTACTGTTCCTGTGTGTGTCAGGAGATTAATCTTTGTGTCAGTGGACTGGGAAAGGCAGACCCACCCTCAATCTGGGTGGGTTTAATCTAATCAGTTACCAGTGTGGCCAGAATAAAAGCAGGCAGAAGAACGTGGAAAGAGCAGACTGGCTAAGTCTTCTGGTCTCCATCTTTCTCCCATGCTGGATGCTTCCTGCCCTCGAACATCAGACTCCAGGTTCTTCAGCTTTCGGACTCTTGGACTTAGAACAGTGATTTGCCAGGGGCTCTCAGACCTTTGGCCACAGACTGAAGACTACACCATTGGCTTCCCTATTTTTGAGGTTTTGGGACACGGACTGGCTTCCTGGCTCCTCAGCTTGCAGATGGCCTATTGTAGGACTTCATCTTGTGATCATGTGAGTCAGTTCTCCTAATAAACCCCCCTTCATATACACATCTATTCTGTTAGTTCTTTCCCTCTAGGGAACCCTGACCAATACACATATCTCTGCCTTCAGAGTTGCCAATCGAATGAAAGAAGCAAACAATGAAGAAGTGGCGCGACAAATGTACATAGGATGCCAAATAAGGTGACATGCTGAAAGTGAAATGAATAAGGTGCAGTGAAAAAAAATAGTGGGTGACAAAGGGGAGGAGATATGGTTAAATGGATAGACACAGAATGATTACTGGAAGACCTAATGTTTAGACTGAAAATATTTTAGGAGGAAGTTGAGGAATTATTAGGTACCCAGTTTATCAAAGAACTATAAGGGGCTGGTCCATGTAGGGGAGAAAGACATGAACTTAAAATCCAGCTTCATCATGAGTCCACACCTTGTAGGGTGTATATCAGGAGATACCCTGATAAACAGTCTCTATTTTAGTATAAAAACATTAGGAAGGAAGACAGTGATAAGATCAAATAGATGTTTTAGGAACAAAGGAAGGAAGAAAGGGAGAAAAGGAGGAAGGAAGAAATAAATCATTTCAGTTGTTTTGATGGAAATTGTTGAAAGAAATTAGAATAGAAGCAGGACACAGAGAGAATGTTTTAAAGACTTCTGTATACGTAATAATGGTGAATTGGACCCAGGCAGCATTAGTGCTTGGAGAGAGGAATAGGTGCCTTTGAGATATATTTTAGAGATGAAAATGGTTGGAGTGATGATGGGCTTGGCCATGGATATAAATGAGTTTTGCAGAAAAAATAATTATTATCTCAAAAGCAAGTGATTGAGGCACTTGAGCATTTTTGTTTCAATTAACATCTATTAAGTCTCTTACCATGTCAAGCACTGGCAAAGCAAGTTCACTTACATGGTAAAATTAAAACTCATCTAGGATGGTAAATTGTCAATATGTCTGATTTACAGATTAGGAGGTAAGTGCACTCATCTAGAACCACACAGTTAGCAAATGGGAGAAATAGATTGGATTCTAGGTTTGCCCATTGGCAACTTCAGTGATTTTGCTAATGCTGAATTTGCTGTGGGACCAATCCTTATTCCTAAACTTCTCTCTGACCGCTCATTCATGCACTCTACCGTTTACTGTTCTTATCCCATGCGAGGGAGGATCATTCATGTTGTTTTCTCAGTCTGTGACAATGATGTTCTGGGCCCATGTGTTAGATCTCTGCCATGTCTCCTTCAATTACACCTGCGTCACTTGACTAAGCCATTAACGGGTATAAGAAAAACAAACAAATAAACAAAACATATTGGCTGACTACCTACTAAGGAGCAAGTATCAAACCTGGGCTGAAACATTGCTAATGATGACCACGTGCGTGCGCGTGCGCACACACACACACGTTTGTATTTCCCAAATGATTTGAGAAGCAAAATAAGTGCAAAAAGGGGCAAACTGTAGCTGAAGATAAAGATGACAAGACAATTCAAGAAGAAATCAGAATGATGTCAAGTGAGAGTTGTCTTCTGTAAAAACTCACACTTCTAGTACTTAAAATAATTCATTATGAACTCTATGACAGTGCAAATGACAGAATAACTAAAACAATTTTTAGAAATAAAAGGTTTAAAGATTTACGCTACCTAATTTATGAGAAGACAATGAAACAGAGGTGTGAATTCAGACATCAGCCTATAGAATATGATTCATTGAATTTCAATAAAAATTCCAGAGTAATTAAATGGAAAAATATAGCTTTTTCAATAAATGTACTGAGATTCCTGGATATTTATGCAGAATAAAATGAACATTAATTCCCTTCTTACAACATTTATTTAAGAAAAAGTGAAAAGAGAAGGTTTGTATTCTTGGGTTAAGGAAAAACTTCTTAGGTAGGACTCAAAAATCACGAACCATACAAAAATTGGTAAACTGGTTTTAACCAAAATTAAAATATTTTGGCCTTTGAAAAATACACTTAAGATACGAAAAGACAAGTTATAGATTAGAATAAATTATTTAGTAAATATATATGACAAAAGAATTTGATCCAGAAACTGTAAAGAACTCTTATAACTCGTAAGAAGACTAACAACACATTAAGATAAATGAAGAAATATTTGAATAGATAATTTACAGAAGAAAATATACAGAGTCCAATAAGCATACAAAAAGATGCTCAACAGTATTAGTCATTAGGAAAATACAAATTACTACCACTATGAGATATGGCTACACACCTAGTAAAACAGCAACTATTTATCTTATAGTGATGAGAATTTGGAAGAATTGAAATGTTCATACATTGTTGATGGGTATATGGGAGGAATTGTGTTTTTTCCAATATTCAAATGTTGAATTCCCAACCTTCAGTACCTCAAAATGTGTATTTGGAGCCTTTAAATTAGTAACTAAATAGGGTCAAATGGGTGGCTGCTAATCTTATCCAATATGACTTGTATCCTTGTAACAAAAGGAGATTAGATGAAGATACACACACACAAGACAATGACCATATGAAGCCACAGGAAGAAGACAGCTAACAAGTCAAGAAGACAGACATCAGAAAAAATCAGCCTTGCTGACATCTTCATCTTGCATTTGTAGCTATCAAACTATGAGAAAATAAATCTCTTTAGTTTATGACACTCTGTCAGTGGTACTTTGTTATGCCCAAACTAGCAAACTAATACAGAGGGAATGCTCAATGGCACAACCACTAAGGAAAATAATTTGTCTGTTACTTAAAATGTCAAGCACACATATAATAGTAAGTCCTAGCAGTGAAATTTCCAGGCATTTCTAAAAGAAATTAAAATGATTGTTCATACACAGGCTTTTGTGTGGATGTTATATCAGTAGCCATAAGAGCCAAAGCACTGGGGAACAGAAGTACAAATAATCATACAAATAACCATTAACTGGTGAAAAATAAACAAAATATGATACATCCATCCAATGGGATGCACTCAGCAAAACTACTGATACAGGCAACACCATAGATGAATCTCAAAATAATTATGCCAAATGAAAGTCAGGCACAAAGGAAATTCTAGAGAAAACCAAAATTGTAGCAACAGAAAACAGACTTGTGGTTCCCTGGGGCCAAGTTGGGACAGGAGGCAGGGAGTGACTAGAGAGGGGCATAAGTGAACTTTAGAGATGATTGACATGTCCCAAATTTTGATTGTGGTGATGGCTGCAGGAATGTATACATTCACCCAAATGCATTAAACTATACAAAAATAGGACAGAATTTTATGGTACATAAATTATTCATTAATAAGGCTATTTAATAAACTCCCAGTAGTTAAAATGTCTCCTAATAAAAGTGCAGTGTGGCAAGCTACAGATGGACAAGAAAGATATTGAAGTATATTGAAGTAGTCCAGTCCAGCTGCCCTTTAACCACCAAAACACTGAAAATATAATCTATGTTATTTCAGAATTATGCATAATCAAATTCAAACTGCAAGGGCTAAAGTGATGATGGTTGAATAAACCCAAGAATTTAAAAGCTGTAAGGTACACAAAGGATCAAATTATCTGGATTCCATTTTTGGAATAGCACTCATCTTTGGAATTCCGAGTCCTTTTGGTAAAATGGGCTTATTGAACTTAGATACATTTCTATGTAACTCTAAGCTTTAGGATAGTATATGAGTATATATCTGCTGGAAGTAACTGAAGAAGAATTTCTAGCATGTGAGAAATAGAGACTGGCCCTTGAATTATGGAAATGATTGCAATATATGAGAACTCTGCACCTTCCACTCATTTTTCTACGAATCTAAAACTTTTCTAAAAATAAAGCCTATTAAAAAGATAAAACAATATGAATTCAATTGAACCAAGGCAGTCATAAAAATAAATAATGACACAGAGAAAAAATATATAACTAGAAAACTTATTGAGCAAAATGGCAGAGTATGCAGTTCTAAGCAGACATCCTCTCACAGAAATATTGACAAACAACCATTATTAGAACCAACTTTGTCAGAATTCTGGAAAACAATCAAAAGTTTTAAAAAACCAAGTAAATGATGAATTAAGGTAAAGATAACTTGAAAATGGTAAGAAAGCTTTGTGCCATTTTTACTTGCTTTTGCCCACACCTTCTCATCTCAGCCACATTCTGGAAGACCACAATTTATATTTCCAGTGTGGGACCCTCACCCATGTTTCCATAAAGAATGAAACAGATTTATATGACAATTATTGTGTATGTTTGTACTAATCTGTCTGGAAGATACCTGAAGAACTGTTGTAAGGTGCTTGTATCTGTTTTTCTTTACTTGAAATTCAGGGCATAAAAAATATTAGGCATTGCTTGAAAACATTATAAGGCCAATAAAAATCCCTCAGTTTCCTGGAGTAAAATATTATGGTTGAGATGCACACACAAAAAAAAACTTCTTAAAGTCTAGATGAAAAGCTAGGAAAAGATTTTTTTTTGCTGTTGAGGAAAATCAGGGAATTAAAAAGTGCCCACATATAATGGAGAATTTAGAAAGCCACACACATGTCAAGGATAGGGCACATGCTCAGGAAAGAGCAGAGAAAACCCTAAGCTTTCACCATAGGTAGATCTCTTGGCTCAGTGCAAGCAGCAAATGAGGGTTGGAGCAGACTTGTAAATGACCTGGCTGAGTGTTAGAGACATATCTGAGTATAACGCCAATTCACAAAACCTGGAAGTGAAGTGGTATTTATTATTATTATTATTATTTGTACTGCTGTTGCTCTATTCTGTTTCTATAGCTCCAGGCATTTAAGCACATCTGTGTCAAAACACTAAACACAAACTAAAGAAGAGACTTCAGTAACTACACATGACAAGGAAACAAGTCATTAATAAATATTAGAAAAGTCACAAATCAAACGAACATTCACAACCTTCAAATATCAAGAACAGTAAAACCTAGCAAAGGTGGAAAATCTGGTGTTCAGGACAGTTACATTATCATTATTGCATTTCTTGCTTAAAATGGAAAAAATACTATAAAGAATACAAAGAAAGAGAAAGTGAGGCTCATTCAGAGGGAAAATAAGAAGAAATAAATGGAGAAAAACAATCTCTGAGGAAGCCCAGACACTGGTCTTAATGAATGAAGACAAAATTAACTGTCTTAAATATGCTCAAAGAGCTAAAATTATAGATACATAAAGAAAAGTATGAACACTATCTATAAATAAAATTATCAATAAAAAGTTGATACAACAGTGGGGAAAATCTCTTTTTTTTTTTTTTTTGAGACGGAGTCTCACTCTATCGCCCAGGCTGGAGTGCAGTGGCGCGATCTCGGCTCACTGCAAGCTCCGCCTCCCAGTTTCACGCCATTCTCCTGCCTCAGCCTCCCCAGTAGCTGGGACTACAGGTGCCCGCCACCACGCCTGGTTAATTTTTTTTGCATTTTTAGTAGAGACGGGGTTTCACCATGTTAGCCAGCATGGACTTGATCTCCTGACCTCATGATCTACCTGCCACGGTCTCCCAAAGTGCTGCACTTACAGGCATAAAAATCTCTTTAATAAATGCTTTTGGAACAAATAAATATCATATGCAGCATAAACAGACTAAGACAATGGTCAACTGATCTTTGACAAAGGTGTCAAGAACACACGCGAATATTAAGTATACATTTCAAATATTTTCTTATGATCTCTGTATTGTCTTCTAGTTACTATATAATTTTCCTCAATAAATAAGAAAAAAATAGTATGTGTGTATATGTATATGTTATTTCCATCCCTTTACAGACTGATGCACTAACTCATGAAGTGTAGATGCCATTTTATCTTTTGTTTTTGGCCTGATAACACTTTCTAAATTATATTTTCTTTTACTTGTAACGAACTAACCAAAAAAGAACTTCACAGAGGTTTTGATAATGGTAATATTTTTTCAGGGGCAATAGGATCCAGATATAAAAGTAGTAATTATGTTTCCTCCACCACTGGGGACAGTATGACTTCTCTGAGTGAATGCAAAAGCAGAAAGGCCCAGATGTCCTAGCTTTCCTCTCATCAAACCAAAAGATCTTCATATGGGAAGAAAATATATAGTGTGATATAACCAAGAAATATATTTCTCTCTTACATTAGAAAAAGAATGAAATAGATGATCAAACAGATATGAACTCAAATTATGAAAGGAAAAATATTATCAGGTGTGTCATTTAGATATCTATGTGAAAATGGTTGAATGAGAGGGATGATGTCCTCTTAAACAAACTTTGAGGCCGAGCTGGAAAGTACATTTTCTTTTCTGAGTATATTAAGAACAAACTTTAAATTATTTAATGTTGAGACCATACAATAGTGTTGCTCATATTTACCTTTAATTTCAGATTAAAGCACTTTTATTATATAGATAATATAATATATAATACATATGTGCATGGGTATGTGCATGTGTATAATTATCTTAAATTATATATGCATACATACATGTATACATAGTTATATTAATTACCATGTATATGGCTACATATTCTTTCTTCAAATATGGGCTATCTAAGTGTCCAGGAATATAGAAAATAATACAACTGATGTTTATCTACTCAAAGGACTTAACACATATCATTTTATATGTTTATTTCACTTCTTTGAAATAAATTATGTTACAAAGAGTTTAACATCTCCCCGAATATTCACCTCATTTTTCTTCCTCCCTAAATACAATTAATATCAATAAATTGTTGTGCATCCTTCCATTAATATCTTAAAGCTTTTATTATATTTTTATGATATTTACAAATGCATGTTCTCTCATACAGTATATATTTTAATGTATGATTTTTTCTACAATTTATATAAATCCTGTCATTCAGATCACACTTTATTGGTACTTTTTTGTTCTATTCAATGTTATGTTTGTTTTTTTTGCTGTTGTTTTAAGGACGGTCTCACTTTGTCACCCAGGCTGAAGTGCAGTGGTGCAATCATAGATCACCTTATCCTAAAACCCCTGATCATAAGGAATCTTTGTGACTTAGCCTCCTGAGAAGCTAAGACTACAGAAACATGCACCCATCTAGGATATTAAAAAAAAATAAATCGTTGTTGAAATAGAGTCTGGCTATGTTGCCCAGGTTGGTGTTGAACTCCTAGCCTGAAGTGATCCTCCTACCTCAGCCCCTCAAGTAGCTGGAATTTACAGGTGTGAGTCACTCTGCTCGAGTTGGTGTTGTTTTAAAGACTCAGCCATGATTATACATACTTAAAGCTAATTCAATGTCTTTGTTGCTGTACTATATTGTATTGGATGAATATCCTTGAATTTATTTATCACACATATTTGCAAATTGTATGTTCATTTTTGTGAGCTACAATAATGCTTTGGAAAGAGAGAATTTTACTCCAACAGCCAATTGATGACTTATTGATTCGGTATCTCAGGAATAGATTCTATTCCATTTTACAGAAACAAGAACATTATCTCACTGCTGTAGTTGAAATTCAGATTTATATTTTCTATCTTTTGAAAGTTACAAAAACCAATATTCTAAATAACTAGTTTTCAAGAAAATTGAGTATAATGCTGCTCTAAGATAGCAAATCAATCAGCATTTACTACATCTCATTAAGTAGCCAGCAGTGTGTTAGGAACTAGGGATATGGAGTGAAGAGAGAAAAAAAAATTTCTTTATTATCCAGAAACTCTGCTTGAGATGGCCAATACCAAGAACAATGAAAACAGGAAAGAATCACATGTAAATGCAAAAAAACATGGAACTGGTGGAAGTTAGGATGTGATAGAAGAATTCTGAGAAGGCTTTGTAGGAAAAGACTTTCATGTATTTTCTAGAAATCAGAAAACTCGTTGATGATATTCAGTCAGTGAGAGCTATACTAAAAATAAAGATTAAGGATAAGGGGATTAGAAGCAGAAAAGTCTCACAGAAAGAACAGACCATTATTCTGATTTTATTGTGCATAATCTGACTATCCATATTTTTTTTCCTATATGGTGTATGTAAAACTCTAAAAAGTCTTGAATATGATAGCTGGATCACTTTTTGCATGTCCAGGATTAAAGAACCTGAAAAGTTGAAGGTATTCTATAGGGAGTTATTAACTAAATAAATAAAATATAAAAACATCATCATCACAAAACAGAAATAAACTAAGGAGCAACCTAATAAAAACGTTTTGAGGACATTACTTTTTCAAAAGCCGTTTTTCAGCTTTTTCTATTCAATTCATACAACAGAGGGCACAGCCGTATTGGAAAAAGGTTGGTTGTTCCTTATTAAACAAGAACAATATTTCCCTTGGATGATATTTAAAGCAATCATAGATTCAGCAAGAAAAAAATGTAGACAGCAGAGAAGAAAACACAGTTGAAAAGTTAGTAAAGATACATGTAGAAAAAAAAACCCCACAAAGTATCAAAAACTAAGCTAAACAAAACCTAAAAGAATATCAGTATGTCAATGTCCTTCTAAATTTGGCCTTGGTGCCCCATGTCTAAACAAGATCAAAAAGAATTAGCAGGAAAAACGACCACACCCATTTATAAAAGTTGTAACATCAGTATAAAATCAATTAATATACACAATTGTCTCAGAAGAAAAAGCTACTGACAATTATTAGTATTTTGACTGATAACATTTTAAAAGCACAGAGAATATCTGTGACTTTCAGCAAAGAGAACCAGCATTTATGGTACACAATTGTCTCAGAAGAAAAAGCTACTGACAATTATTGTATTTTGACTGATATATTTTAAAAGCACAGAGAATATCTGTGACTTTCAGCAAAGAGAACTAGCATTTATGGATATGTGCTTATTACTATAACTGCAGAGATTATTTTATATCACATAAATGTTGGCCTTAAATAGCTGCCTTTACCTGTATTTCTCATTGCAATCCATTTTCTAG
Organism: Macaca thibetana thibetana; assembly: GCF_024542745.1. Lineage (NCBI taxonomy): Eukaryota > Metazoa > Chordata > Mammalia > Primates > Cercopithecidae > Macaca > Macaca thibetana. Next base: position 5,947,250 of record NC_065597.1, on the reverse strand, counting down.
GTACTTGAAGTCCTTCATGATTTGATTACAAGACCTTTTGCTTTATTTAATGTATGATTCTTCCATGCACTTACTTGTTCAGAAACAACTGTCTTCCTCTCTGTTTACTCCACCTTCAGCCTTGCTGTATAAATCAATGTTATTATCTTCAACTTCTTCTCTCACTGGTAAAAAGCCTAGCTGCTCTTCACAGTCCTGCTCAGTTAGCTTCCCCATGGGACTTTTCCTTGAGCTCATTCTCACATGCTCATTGGTATCCAGATTAACTCCCGTTTTCCCTCTGTGCTTCTGTGACATTTAACATGCATCACTAATGTCAAATTGTTTACATTGCTCTCATAACCAATAGATAAAAAATTTACTGACGATAGGGTAGCACAGAAGAATATAAGCCTGAGCCACTATGCATTTTTTAAAAATGTTTCATATTTTGAAAATTTTAAACTTAAAGTTGCAAAAAGAGTGGGGAGAAATCCTATATACCCATCTCCTAGCTTTCTCTACTGTTAAAACTTTACATAACCACACAATAATTGTCAAAATTATAAAAGAAACCTTGGCACAACACTATTAACTGAAAAAAATGTATTTGGATTTCAATATTTTTAAAATTAATGTTCTTTATTCTGTTCCAGTCTCTGATTTAGGACCCCAGACTGCATTTAAGTGCCATGTCTTTCTTCTTTTCTCCAATTTATGACATATCCTCTGTCTTTTCTTTTTTACCTTACATGATCTTGACACTTTTGAAGAACACTGCTCAGTTATGTTATACATGTCACTCCACTTGGGTTTGTCTAATATTTGCTTATGATGCAATTTAGTTCATTTGTCACAAAAAACACGAAAGGCTATGATGTATCATCACATAGGAGTACTTAATATCGATGTGCTATTGATGATGTTAAACTTGATCAACTGATTATGGTGGTAACTGCCAGCAATCACCACTGTAAAATCACTCTTTTCCCTTTGTAATTACTAAATATTCCAGAGAAGAGATTTTGAGATTATGAAAATATACTGATTTTGCTTATAATCCTTCATACTAATTTTATTATTGCCATGGGATCTTGCCTTTAGAATGTATTATTGTGATTTTATTAATTTCAATTTAATTAAAAATTTAGAATTAAATTTTATTAAACTATTGTGATCTTTTTATTCTCATTTCTGAAATTTGTCAATATGAAATTTTTAGTGAGAAGTTTTTTCTTCTCCATTTATTTAGGTATTTAGTTAATCACTATGTGTTTGTGAATATTTATTATTCCTTGGGTAATAATGCAAAACAGGAATTACATTTATCCCTGCTTGTGTTTCCTGCCCCTCCCACCACAGTGTGGCCGTTGGAAACTCTGACTAGCTTCTGTACTCTTTAGTCATACCACACCCATCCCATTAGTTTTTAACACATTCTTTCACCACAAAATGTTCCAGCCAGCACAGTGTTTTGAACAATGGCAAAAAGACAATTTGGAAACAAGCACATTGAAGTTTAAATCTGGCTCCTAACTTGTCATTTTTGCAAGTATTATCCTTTTCTCTGAGCATCAATTTCCTTATTTGTAACATGGGCCTCATTGTGTTATGCCCAGACCGTTTGTTCCCCAAAGAAGACCACCAGAGTCCAGAGTCAAAGCCAAGCGGCAAGGATCTTTACTACAAGTTCGAACTTGGTCCCTCCATTCCACAGCATACAAGAGGGTCTCGAACAATGCGAATGCTTGCTTTTTATAGCCTGATGTAAACAGGATATGTAAAGTTATAGGGAACAAGGTAATTCTCTCGGTTACAGCATTACAATTGGTTAACATTCTACATTTAGCATTCCTTATCGGAGATCTCCCAGGTGATGTTTTTCTGAAGTTTGAAAGAAATATGGAGGAATGTGTTTGTGCTGGGCTCAGGAAGTTGGGAGATATATGGGGGATGTGCCTCATTCCTTTCATTCCCCCCTTCTTTTCAGGTAACTCTAGAGCCAATCTTGGGTCTTGTAAGTCTGACTCTGTTTCAGCGTCTACAGGTTGGTATTGGGCTCTGAGGACCATGAGCTGAACAGTGTCAAACCTTTTTCTGACAAACTGCAAAATTCTGTTAACAACACAAGGTCCTACGGTTAGCAGAAATAGTAGACTTAGCAGGGGTCCAAGGAAGGGGGCTAACAGAGAAAACATAGAGGAATTCCACCATTGGTCTGCAGCTGAAGCAAACTGCCGTGTTTTTACTTCAGTGCTTAACTTGCGTAACTGTTGGACCCGGTCTTCTACAAGCCCTGATTCATTTATGTAGAAACAACAGTCTTCTTTTAGAAACATACATGTACCACCTTTTTCAGCAGTGAGTAGGTCTAGGGCCCTCCGGTTCTGCAAGGTTACTTGAGCTAGGGATGTGAGCTGCTGCTGAAGGGATGCAAGGGACTCAGCTGACTCCTCCATAGCAACGGCAAATTGTTGGTACAACTTGTTGCTTTCTATGAGGGTGTGACTTAGGGCTTCCCCCGCCATCCCGGCCGCAATGAGGGATGCAGTGAGGGAGATTCCTGCAATGAGGGGGAGAAATATGGCTCGTGCAGGTCTCGGTCTAGGGACTGGGTGAATAGCAGTACTAGTCCAGTTACCGGTGTACCCTAGGAACTTGCCAGCAGTTAGTAGAGTCAACCGGGGAACTAATGTGACAGGAAGACACAGTAGGTTGGTAACAGAGGGACTAGATAGGTCCTTAGATAATGTCCCATTACACCAGAAGAATATGCCCGGCGGAGCCCTGAGGGTGATATTAGGGGGCACTGCAGTGATGCTGCAGAGGCTGGAATTGGTTCCTGAGAAACAGTAGGGAAACTTTTCCTGACTGGGGTTTAGGTGCTGGTTTGGTGTTTTCCCCAGTGGCCACTAGGGTGGCTAACGTTAGGGCTAGACTACCTAACTGCATGTTTTCAGTGAGCTATAGTGCCGGCACAGGGTGAGTTTTAAGGGGTTGTTCTTAGCTCTGTCCACAGTCCACGTGGCCGGTGCTTTAGCCGCTGCCGTGATTGGTCCTAGAAGGTCGGAGGTTGGGTCCACTGGCTTGACGTGGGTGTAGTGGATCCACGACGTGATGCCTTTTACCTTCAGGGCAGTGGGTGTGGTCAGGAGTACCTGGAGTGGTCCCTTTCACCTGGGTTCTAGGGTCTCTTGTCGGTGTCGCTTAACCAGGACCTAGTCTCCCGGCTGGTACGGATGGGGTGTCGGTGGGGGACCGGTCTCATATAGTTCCTTCAGCTTGGGACAGATTTCTCGATGAATTTTCTGCAAGGCTTGTAGGGAAAATAAGAGTTCAGAGACATTTTCTGTTTCAGATTTGAGCAGATCATCTTTTAGACTGGGAACCAGGGGTGGGGGTCTGCCATACATGATTTTGTAAGGGGTAAGGCCCAGTCTGTAAGGGGTATTACGGGCCCAGAACAGAGCGTAGGGGAGAAGGACCACCCAATTAGCACCAGTCTCCATAGTCAATTTAGTTAAGGTCTCTTTTAAGGTCCGATTCATCCTCTCTACCTGTCCTGAACTCTGGGGCCTGTAAGCGCAATGTAGTTTCCAATTTGCCCCAAGGATGGAAGCCAAATCCTGACTTACCTTAGCGATGAAGGCCAGCCCATTATCTGACCCTATCTGGACGGGGAAGCCATACCTGGGGAGGATATCTTCCAGAATTTTCTTTGCTCCAACCTGAGCAGTTTCTCTTTTGGTTGGAAATGCTTCAGTCCACCCTGAAAAAGTATCTACAAAGACAAGTAAGTACCGATACCCGTACTTTCCTGGCTTCATTTCAGTAAAATCTACTTCCCAGTAGATACCGGGCCTGGTTCCTCTAAGCCTTGTTCCCGCTGCAGCCTGGGACTGAGGGTAGGCGTTGTTAAGCTGGCAGACTTTGCAACTTGCCACGATGCTGCTGGCCATCTCGGCTGTATGTCTGAATTTGAGCTTAGAGCGTCTGATCAGGTCTATTATCCGCCGAGCACCCAGGTGGGTGGTTCGGTGGATGTGTTCTAACACTTGTTGTCCTAATTTTTCTGGTAGGATGGTTTGGTCATTAGTATCAGTCCACCACCTATTCTGGATCTGTTTCAGGGGAAGCTTGTCAATCCACTGGAGATCTTGTTCTGAATAATCAGGGAAATGTGGCAAGTCCCGGGGGCCCGGGTCAGGGAGCTGGAGTGCAAGGAGTTGGCTGGGAGCCTTTGCCACATTTCTTGCAGTTTGGTCTGCCAGAAAGTTGCCTTGAGCAGTTGGAGTGGTTGATTTCTGATGCCCTGGGCAATGCACAATGGCTAACTTTTCTGGCTTCCATAGCGCTGTTAACAGGGCTAGGATCTTTTGCTTGTTTTTTTTTATCTCTTTTCCTTCAGCTGTTAGTAACCCTTGCTCCCTGTAGATGGCCCCGTGTATGTGCGCCGTAGCAAAAGCATATCGGCTGTCTGTATATACTGTCAGCTTCTTCCCTGCCCGTAAGGTAAGAGCTTGGGTGAGCGCTATCAGTTCGGCCTTCTGGGCCGATGTCCCCGGGGGCAGGGGTCCCGCCCAGATTACCTCGGTCTCTGAAGTCACTGTCACTCCAGCGTACCTCTGGCCTTGATGCATGAAGCTGCTCCCATCAATGAACCAGACGAGGTTAGCATCAGGGAGTGGGCGGTCCTGCAGGTCCTCTCCAACTCCATGCACCTGAGCTAGTATCTCAGTGCAATTATGGAGTGGCGTGTCCAGGTCCGGGTTGGGCAGCAGCGAGGCAGAGTTTAAGGTCGTTGGGGGCAGGAAGGTTATCCTGATAGGATTTAGTAGTAGTCCTTGGTAGTGGGTGAGCCGGGCATTACTTATCCATCGATTAGGTGGCTGTTTGAGTACACCTTCGATGGCATGTGGGGTAACGACCCGCAATTCTTGACCCATGACAAGTTTATCAGCATCTTGTACCATCAGAGCCGTGGCCGCAATCATTCGGAGACAAGGGGGCCACCTGGCAGCCACTGGGTCTAACTTCTTCGACAGGTAGGCAACTGGCCTCCGCCAGGGGCCTAAATTCTGAGTTATTACCGCCTTGGTGACACCTTTACTCTCGTCCACGTATAAGTGGAAGGGCTTGGTGACATCAGGTAGTCCCAGTGCAGGCGCAGAGAGTAGGGCGGTTTTGATCTGTTGGAAAGCCGACTCGGCTTCGTCTGTCCAATTAAATGGCTGCTGCCCCCGTGTTGCCTGATACAAGGGTTTAGCCAGTTCTGTGAACCCAGGTATCCATAGTCTATAAAATCCCGCCGACCCCAGGAATTCCCTCACTTGTCAGGTGGATTGTGGCCTGGGAATCTGCAGAACAGTCTGCTTCCAGGCATCTGTTAACCAGCACTGCCCTCTTTTTAGCAGGTACCCCAGATATGTTACTTCTGGCTTACAGATTTGAGCTTTCTTTGCCAAGGCTCAGTAGCCTAGATTTCCCAGAGCTTGTAAGAGACTCTTGGTCCCTTGAATACAAGCTTCTTGGGTCTCAGCAGCAATCAGGAGGTCATCAACATTTTGTAGTAAAGTTACCTCAGGGTGTTTACGTCGGTACTCACCCAGGTCTTCATGGAGGGCCTCATCGAACAGGGTAGGAGAGTTTTTGAATCCCTGCGGCAGCCTGGTCCATGTCAGTTGGCCACTTATGCCCCTTCCAGTGTCATTCCACTCGAAGGCGAAGAGCTTTTGGCTCTGAGGGGCTAAAGGCAAACTGAAGAAAGCATCTTTCAAATCTAAAACAGTGTACCATTGATGTTTAGGGTTTGGGGTACTCAGGAGGGTATACGGGTTTGGCACAGTTGGGTGTATGTCCACAATCCTTTAAGTCTTCTAATTTCTGGAGTTTCCTTTTAATGTCTGGGGCTGCCTGATTTCCGAAAGACATTACAACAGCTGCCTGACTTCCTGGAGCCTCTGGGTCTATGGGGATGTACTGTATTAAAGCTTCCATTAACCTTTCTAAGTAGGTAGCTGGGCTCTCTGTCTTTCCCTGCAGAACAGAGTATACTTTAGCCAAATTAGTGGGCTTGCGAGCAGCTGCCCAGAGACCCGCCATTAGAGTCTGGCGATAAAGGCGTAGCCATCCCCTACCTTCTGCCGTGTTGTAGTCCCACGCCGGCCTGTATTCTTTCTCGCTCTTCCGTTGTGAACAAGATTCGGAGGAGCTGCTAACAATCATCCCAAATGGGCTGGTGGGTGAACATGACACTATCCAGTAAAGCCATTAAATCTTTGGGGTTGTCTGAAAACCGAGCACTCTGGGTCTTCCAGTTATACAGATCACTGGTAAAGAATGGCCAGTACTGGAGCCTGGGGATTCCCGTGTCATCTGGGGGTCCTATTTCCCGAAGGGGTAGAGCCACTGTGGAGTCAGGCGGCTGGGGGGGGCTAGCCCACGAAGTGCGCCCTCGCGTCCGCCCCGCCGGCCCTTCAAAGTTACTTTTACTCTTAGCGGGTCCTTGTGTGCCGGCCGCCTCCCATCTGCCTGCTCTTTCCCCCGGCTCAGCCCGGGGGGCTGGGGCCTGGGGCCCGGAGGGGTACAGAGGGGGGTTCTGTGAACAGTGGGTCCCCGCTGTCAGGTAGAACAGGATGGGGTTTCCCCGCACAGGTAGAACAGGATGGGGAGGGGCAGTTGGTTGCTTGGATTTTAATGGTCGAGCAACCAGTGCCTTACAGGGTTCAGAGGCTAATTGGAAAGGGGACAGCCAAGGAGGCGGGTTCTCAACAAGGTCCTGCCATATGAGGATATATGGGATTTGATCTAAGTGGCCCACACGCCCAGGTAGGAAAATCTTGGACTTTACCCTAGTGATGACAGCAAGTCGGACGGTCCCTTTGGGTGGCCACTCCACATCAAAGGCAGGCCATTCGGAGCGGCATAGGGTAATGAGCTTTCCCCTCCTGATTTCCAAACTAAGATCATGGCCCCTTGCTCTTACATCTTTGAAATTACTTGTAAGGAGAGATAGGGGAGCGCTCTGGGTATTACCCATCCTGTACTAATTTGTAGTCTCTTCCTGTAAAGGAATATGGGTTAGAATCCCTTTAAAGGAAATCTGGCTTATTAATAATATTTAGTCGCAAGCGCGCCCTGGCAGCCCGGGTCAGAGACAGCTGCTGCCCGATTGCAAACGCGCTCCGGCAGCTCAGATCGCGAGTGCACCTCAGCAGTCCGGGTCAGAGACAGCTGCTGCCCGATGGCAAAAGTGCTCCGGCAGCTCAGATCGCGAGCGCGCCCCGGCAGTCCGGGTCAGAGACAGCTGCTGCCGGATCGCAAACGTGCTCCGGCAGCTCAGATCACGAGCGCGCCCCGGCAGTCCGGGGTCAGAGACAGCTGCTGCCCGATGGCAAACGCGCTCCGGCAGCTCAGATCGGAAGCACGCCCCGGCAGTCCAGGTCAGAGACAGCTGCTGCCCGATCGCAAACGCGCTCCGGCAGCTCAGATCGCGAGCGCGCCCCGGCAGTCCGGGTCAGAGACAGCTGCTGCCCGATCGCAAACATGCTCCGGCAGCTCAGATCGTGCTCCGGCAGCTCAGATTGCAAGCGCGCACCAGAAGCCCGGGTCAGAGTTAGCCGCTGGGATCGCGATCGCGCTCTGGCAGCTCGGATCGCAAGCGCGCACCGGAAGCCCGGGTCAGAGTTAGCCGCTCGGATCACGATCGCGCTCCGGCAGCTCAGATCGCAAGCGTGCACCGGAAGCCCGGGTCAGAGTTAGCCGCTCGGATCGCCATCGCGCTCCTGCAGCTTGGATCGCAATCTAGATCAGACGAGAGCCAGGGGACGTCTCCCACTGGTCTCCGCTGGCTGTCCTATAGCGTGTCCGCCAGGACTGAGCCAGCTCCAGTTTCAGACCTCGCGAGTCACAGATTCAGATTCAGAACAGACACAGACAGACAAATGGAGACAAGCCCGGCTCACCTATCAGTAGATCGATCTTAGTAGATCCGTTGACCAGGGGTCTGGTGGGCTTGGGGAATCCCGGACGAGCCCCCAGATGTTATGCCCAGACCGTTTGTTCCCCAAAGAAGACCACCAGAGTCCAGAGTCAAAGCCAAGTGGCAAGGATCTTTACTGCAAGTTTGAACTTGGTCCCTGCATTCCACAGCATACAAGAGGGCCTCGAACAATGCGAGTGCTTGCTTTTTATAGCCCGATGTAAACAGGATATGTAAAGTTATAGGGAACAAGGTAATTCTCTCGGTTACAGCATTACAATTGGTTAACATTCTATATTTAGCATTCCTTATCGGAGATCTCCCAGGTGATGTTTTTCTGAAGTTTGAAAGAAATATGGAGGAATGTGTTTGTGCTGGGCTCAGGAAGTTGGGAGATATATGGGGGATGTGCCTCATTCCTTTCAATTGCATTGAGAAAGTGACAGTTGTCCAAAAATTGTCCTTGGTATGTTTGGATAATGTGCATATTGTCTACAGCCATCCTGTAGCAGGACAACCCCAGACAAAACCCCTCAGACACCGCGTTAAAGAAGGAAGTGCTTTATTCGAGTGGGAGGTTCACAGGACTCACGTCTCCAACAACCAAGCTCCCCAAGTGAGCAATTCCTGTCCCTTTTAAGGGCTCACAACTCCAAGAGGGTCCGCGTGAGAGGGTCGTGATCGATTGCGCAAGCAGTGGGTACGTGACTGGGTGACTGGGCGCTGCATGCACCGGTAATTAGAACGGAATGGAACAGAACATGACAGGGATCTTCACAGTGCTTTTCTTATGCAAATAACCAATTAGGTCAGGAGTTGATCTTTTAACTACCAGGCCCAGGGTGTGGCACCGGACTGTCTGCTTGTGGATTTCATTTCTGCCTTTCAGTTTTTACTTCTTCTTTCTTTGGAGGCAGAAATTGGGCATAATACAATATGAGGGGTGGTCTCCTCCCTTAGTACCAGCTTCACTTTCTTATCTCTTCCACTTCTAAGTTGAAGAGGCTAAATTTTTGGTAAGTGCAGCAAAAGGGTCTGGAACTCCTTTCCTCCATCGGGTCCTTACGTGTAAGTTCATTACAGTAAGAATACTGGGGCTTCAGTCATCATTGTCCCATCTTGTTCTTAGAACGAAGTTTATACACTGGTAGAAACAAGGCAAAAACACCCAGAAGCTACCATCTCACTCAGAACCTAGAGTAATGGCTCAGAGAATTTGTCCCAGGGGAAAGGTAGTCCATTAAAAAAAATGCTCTGGTCTCTCCTAAAGAATACTGACTTGAAACAGATTGTGAGGAAAATTCAAGTGTAAGGGTGCTCTCAAAAATAAAAACATGGCTGGGCGCAGTGGCTCACGCCTATAGTTCCAGAACTTTGGGAAGCCGAGGTGGGCAGATCACGAGGTCTAGAGTTCGAGACCATCCTGGCCAACATGGTGAAACCCCATCTCTACTAAAAATACAAAAATTAGCTAGGCATGGTAGTGCACACCTGTACTCCCAGCTACTCAGGAGGCTGAGGCAGAATTGCTTGAACCTGGGAGGTGGAAGTTGCAGTAAGCCGAGATCATGCCACTGTACTCCAGCCTGGCAACAGAGTGAGGCTCCATCTCAATACATAAATAAATAAATAAATAAATAAATAAATAAATAAATACAGTTAAGACTAGCAAGTTAAGCCACAGACTAGCTAATTCATCAGAGAAAATTGGAAAGAGAAAGCATTACTGGCATTAGTACTAACCTCAAAGACTGCCATCAAAACCCATCTCTGCCTGAACTAAATTAGTTAAGACAGCTAAGCAATTTATGTCCCAGAGCACTGTCACAACAACAGAGCAATCAGCCCATAATTATTGGAGCCTAGAAGTCTGAATGTAATACCTAATGAAGTTGGCAGCTTAACAGAGAAATTAGGGAAAGGGACAGCCAAGGAAAGACTGACACCCCAGTGTGATTACACACATACCTAAGATGGCACCCTGTAAAAAGTGACACCAAAAGCTTCAGACTACAGAAGAAAAAATCATCACTAAAATAGTTAACCAAATTTACAAACACACATACACATGCACACGCACACACATTAAGTGAACACAAACAACAAAACCTGGGGGTGTGGTAGGGGTCAGTATCCAAAGTCACTAAAATGTTGCTCACAGTGTGCACTTTCCACAGCAACAAATGAGATATGCAAGAAACAGGAAGCTGCGACCAATACACGGGAACAAAAGTAGGAGAGAGAAACTGTCAATGAGAGGGGCAAGATGTCAGGTTTAACAGACAAAGACTTCAAATTAGCCATTATAAATATATTCACAGAACTAAAGGAAATGAAGCTTAAAGATATAAAGGAAGTAAGACAATGTCTCAAATAGAGAATATCAATGAAGATACATCAATTATAGAATGAAACAAATGTTAATTCTGTAGATGAAATGAGCAATAACCAAAATAAAGGGGTTCTACAGAAAATCTGAACAGGCAAAAGAACAAATCAGTGAACTAAAAGATAGGTTAATAGAGATTATGCAATCTGGAGAACAGAGATTTTAGCATAAAGAAAAATCATCAGAGTCTCAGAGGAATGTAGGGTACTTTAAGCACACCAATGTATTCATAATGGAAGCACCAGAAAAAGAAGAGAAGAAAAATAACAGAAAAAATAAATTGAAGAAACGACCAATGAAGACTTTCCAAAATTGCTGAAAAATATAAATCTACACATTCAAGACACTCAACTAATTCTAAGTAATATAAATGCAAAGAGATCCTGAGTAAAAATGCTGACATTTAAAGAAAAGGAGAAACTATTAAAAGCTGCAAAAAGCAAACAACAACAACAAAAATACTGACTCATCATATATAAAGGACACTCTCAATAAGACTACTACCTAGTTCTTACAATAGACTAGAAGTTAAAAGAAAAAAATGAAATTCAGAGTTGAAAACATGGCTTTTGAATTAACCAAATCAGACAAAAATAAAGACAAATGAATCAAAGCAAATAAAGTCTCCAAAAAATATGGGATTATGTATTTCATACAAATGGAAACTAAAGGCATGTAGGAGTAGCTATTCTTATATGAGACAAAACAGACTTCACAGCAACAAAATTAAAAATGACAAAGATAGTCACTATATAATGATAAAAGATTCAATTTAGCAAGAAGATATTACAATCCTAAATTTATATACACCCAACACTGGAGCTCCTAGATTCATAAAACAGTTCTTGCTATACCTAAGAAGTGAGATAGAGAGCAAAAAAAAAAAGAGAAGACTCAAATCAGGTCAATTAGAAATAAAACTGGAGACATTACAACCTACACTACAGAAATACAAAAGATCATTCAAGACTACTATGAATACCTTTATATGCATAAACTAGAAAACCTAGAGAAAATGAACAAATTCCTGGAAACATATAACCCTCCGAGACTAAGTAAGGAAGAACTAGAAACTTTGAACAGACCAATAACAAGCAGCAAGATTGAAATGGGAATTTAAAAATTGCCAACAAAAAAAGCCAAGACCAGATGGATTCACTGCTGCATTCTACCAAACATTCAAAGAAGAATTGGTACCAATACTACTGAAACTACTCCAAAAGATTGAGAAAAAAGAAATCCCCCTTGAATCATTCTATGAAGCTAGTATCACCCTGAAATCAAAAGCAGGAAAAGACACAAAAACAACCACAACAACAACCAAGAAACTACAGACCCATTTTCCTGATGAACATAGATGCGAAAATCCTCAATAAAATACTAGCTAAGTGAATCAAAAGCACATCAAAAAGATAATTCATCATGATTAAGTGAGTTTAATCCCAGGAATACAGGTATGACTTAACACACACAAGTCAATGTGATACACCGCATAAACAGAATTAAAACAAAAACCATAAGATTATCTCAATTGATGCAGAAAAAGCATTTAACAAAATCCAGCATCCCTTTATGATAAAAACTCTCACCAAACTAGGCATACAAGGGACCTATTTCAAAATGATTAAAGCTCTATATGACAAACCCACAGACGACGTCATACTGAATACAGTAAAGTTGAAAGCTTTCCCTCTGAGAACAGGAATAAGATAAGGATGCCCACTTTCACCATCCAATTCAACATAATTCTGTAAGTACTAGCCAGGGCAATTAGGCAAGAGAAAGAAATAAGGGCATCAAAAATTGGAAAAAAGAAGTCAAATTGTCACTGTTTGCACTGTTTGCAGATTATGATTCTATACCTAGAAAATCCTAGACTGCTTCAAAAGGTTCTTAGATTTGATAAACAAATTCAGTAAAGTCTCAGGTTACAAAATCAATGTAACACAAATCTGTAGCACTGCTAAACACCAACGACAACCAAGCTAAGAATCAAATCAATAACTCAATCACTTTTACAACAGCTTCAAAATAAGAATAAAACAAAATATATAAGAATATACTTGACCAAAAAGGTGAAAGATCTCACAAGGACTACAAAACAGTGCTGAAAGAAATCACAAATGACACAAACAAATGGAAATGTACCCCACACTCATGGGTAGTGAGAATCAATATTGTCAAATGACTGTACTGCCCAAAGCAATCTACTAATTCAATGCAATTCCCATCAAAATACCAACATTATTTTTCAGAGAATTAGAAAAAAAGAATCCTAAATTCTTATGGAATCAAAAGAGAGCCCAGATAGCCAAAGCAATACTAAGCAAAAACATCAAATCTGGAGGCATCACATTACTGGACTTCAAGTTATACTGCAAGGTTATAGTTACCCAAACAGAATAGACCAATAAAAGAAAATAGAGAACTCAGAAATAAAGCCAAATACGTATAACCAACTGATCTTCAACAAAGCTACAAAAACATAAATTGGGGAATAGATACCCTATTTAATATACGGAGCTGGTAAAACTAACAGGCCACATATAGAAGAATGAAGCTGGATTCTTATCTCTCATCTTACATAAAAATCAACTCAAAATAAATCAAAGACTTAAATATAAGACCTTAAACTATAAAAATTCTAGAAGACAACATCAAAAACACTTTTGTAGATGTCAGTCTAAGCAAAGAATTAATGACTAAGACCCCAAAAACAAACTCAACAAAAACAAAAATAAATAAATGGGAGCTAATTAAACTAAAACATGTCTGCACAGCAAAAGAAATAATCAACAGAGTAAACAAACCACAGAATGAGAGAAAATATTTGCAAACTATGTATCTGATAAAGAGCTGGTATGCAGAATCTATAAGAAACTCCACAAATTATCAAGAAAAAAAATAACATAATTCTAAAGAGGGCAAATAACATGAATAGACATTTCTCAAAAGATGACACACAAGTGGCCAAAAAAATATGAAAAAATGCTCAACATCACCAATCATCAGGGAAATGCAAATTAAAACCACAACGAGATACTACCTTACTCCTGCAAGATGGCCATTATTAAAAAGTCAAAAAACAATAGATTTTGGTGTGAATGTAGGGAAAAGGGAACACTTATACACTGTTGGTGGAAATGTAAATTAGTACAACCTCTATGGAAAACAGTATGGAGATTCCTTAAAAAGCTAAAAGTAGATTTACCATTTGATCCAGCAATCCCACCGCTGAATATCTACCCAAAGCAAAATAAGTCATGATATAAAAAAGACACTTGCACGTGTATGTTTATAGCAACAAAATTCACAATTACAAAGATGTCAAACCAACCTAAATTCCCATCAACTAATGAGTGGATACAGAAAATGTGGTATATATACAGATGAAATACTACGCAGCCATTGAAAGGAATGAAATAACGTCTTTTGCAGCAATTTGAGTGAAACTGGAGGCCATTATTCTAAGTGAAGTAACAGGAATGGAAAACTAAAAACCGTATGTTATTACTTCTGTGTATGAGCTAATCTATGAGTATGCAAAGGCACACAGAGTGACATAATAGACTTGAGAGACTCAGAAAAGGGAGAGTGGGAAGGTATCTCAGATTAAAAAATGAAGGGGTGGCCTGCCCCTCCACACCTGTGGGCGTTTCTCGTTAGGTGGAACGAGAGACTTGAGAAAAGAAATGAGACACAGAGACAAAGTAGAAAGAAAAAGTGGGCCCAAGGGACCGGCGCTTAGCATACAGAGGACCCACGCCGGCACCGGTCTCTGAGTTCCCTTAGTATTTATTGATAATTATCTCTACCATCTTAGAAAAAGGGAAGTGACAGGATAATAGGATCATCATAGGGAGAAAGTCAGCAGTAAGACATATGAATAAAGATCTCTGTGACATGAATAAGTTTAAGGAAAAGTGCTGTGCCTTGATATGCATATGCAAACATCTCCGTAAACCTTTTTAGTGCATAAAGAGCAGCATTGCGCTAGCAGGTCCCACCTTTTGCCCCAAGGCGGTTTTCTCCTTTCTCAGTAAACAGAACATACAATCAGGTTTTACACCGAGATGTTCCATTGCCCAGGGACGGGCAGGAGACAGATGCTTTTCTCTATCTCAACCGCCAACAACCACCAAGAGGCCTTCTTTCCTCTTGTACTGGTCCTCCTCAGCAGAGACCCTTCATGGGTGTCAGGCTGGGGGACGATCAGGTCTTTCCCATCCCATGAGGCTATATTTCAGACTATCACATGGGGAGAAACCTTGGATAATACCTAGCTTTCCTAGGCAGAGGTCCCTCCGAACTTTGGCAGTGTATGTGTCCCTGGGTACTTGAGATTAAGAGAATGGTGATGACTTTTAACCAGCAAGCTGCCTTCAGGCACTTGTTTAACAAAGCACACCCTGCACAGCCCAAAATCCTTTAAACCTTGAGTCACCACAGCACATGTCTCTTGCAAGGACAAGGTTGGGGGTAGGGTCACAGATTAACAGTATCTCAAATACAGAACAAAATGGAGTCTCTTATGTCTACTTCTTTCTATATAGACACAGTAACAGTCTGATCTTTCTTTCTTTCCCCCACACACAAAAAAACTACATGTTAGGTACAAATGTACTCTAATGGGTGATGAATGCACTAAAATCTCAGAATTCACCACTACATAATTTATCCATGTAATAGAAAACCACTTGTACCACAAAAGCTATTGAAATAAAAATAAAAAAAAAGAAAAGACTATGTCTAACTTTTCATTAGAAACAGTGGAATGCAGAATATGCTGGTATGGGACAGTCAAAGAACTAAAGAGGAAAAAGATGTAAACCAAAAATCCTATATCTAGCAAAGCAATCTTTCAAAAATGAAAGTGAAATAAATACATTCCCAGATTTGAACAAAACAAAAAGAAAGCAAAACAAACAAGCTCAAAGGAATGCATTGCTAGCCAACCTGACTTACAAAAAAAAAAAAAAAAAAAAAAAAACTAAAAGAAGTATTTTGTACTTAATGCAAGTAAATCCTGACGGAAATATAAATCTGCACCAAAAAAACGAAGAGCAAGAGTAAAGATCATTATAGACAATTATATAATTATTAAAAAGTATGAATTTATATTTTATTATGTCTTAGCTTAAATGGTTTAAAAAGCAATTTTATGAGCAATATGTATAAAATCATATAGTTATTGTTGGTGCTATAACATATAGAAATGTAATGCATTTGACAACAATAGCACAAAGAATGTGAGAGGAAGCAGAGTTGTACCGGAGTAAGAAAATGACACAGAGGGCAACCTAAACTCAAAGGCACAAATGAATAGACTAAATAAATGATAAATATGAATACAAATAAAACAAAGTTTGCATATATATTCCTGCTCTCTTTTCTTATCTCTTCTTATTTAATAGATATAAAATATATAAACAATACTTGTAACAATGCCATTGAGTTTGTAACATATGTACACGTAATATATGTAATCATAATAACACAAAGCTGGAGGAAAAATAGATCTACACAGGAGTAATAATTCTATATCACTAGAATTAAGTTAGCATAAACTTAAAATGGATTCTGATGTTTACATATATATATATAAAAACATATACACGCACACATATGCACACACATAAAATAAGCCCTAGAATAATTACTAAGAATACAATAATAAAAAATAGATTTAGAACATTAAAATAAATTTAGAACATTAAAATAATGTAAATTTTATTTGTTTGTTTGTTTGTTTTGAGACTGAGTCTCTCTCTGTTGCCCAGGCTGGAGTGTAGTGGCTCCATCTTAGCTCACTGCAAGCTCCGCCTCCCGGATTCACACCATTCTCCTGCCTCAGCTTCCAGAGTAGCTGGGACTACAGGCACCCGCCACCACGCTAGGCTAATTTTGTTTGTGTGTATTTTTAGTGGAGATGGGGTTTCACCGTATTAGCCAGGATGGTCTCGATTTACAGACCTCATGATCCGCCCACCTCAGCCTCCCAAAGTGCTGGGATTACAGGCGTGAGTCACCATGCCCGGTCGAATGTGAATGTTATACTAGAAAAATAATCACTTCATTCAAAGTAAATAATTTTAAAAATTGAGAAACAAAAATAATATTAGCTATATAAAGATAAAAATTGCAAAAGTAAATCCAGATATATTGATACAGATTTTAAAAGTGAATATATTAAATACTCAAAGGGAGAGAGTCTCAAACTGGATAAAAAATTAATGACTAATTCTATACTGTTACAGGGGACACTTTTTTTTTTGAGACACAGTCTTGCCCTGTCACCCAGGCTGGAGTGTAGTGGCCTGATGTCAGCTCACAGCAACCTCCGCCTCCTGGGTTCAAGCGATCTCGTGCCTCAGCCTCCCGAGTGCCTGGGATTATAGGTGCGTGCCACCACACCCGGCTAATTTTTGTATTTTTAGTAGAGACAGAGTTTCGCCCTGTTGGCCAGGCTGGTCTCAAACTCCTGGCCTCAAATGATCCATCCACCTCAGCCTCCCAAAGTGCTGGGATAACAGGCATGAGCCACTGCACCTGGCCCCTACAGGAGACATTTTGGATTCAAATATATTAATAGATTTAAGGGAAAATGGTGGGAAAATACATTATTGAAAAAAAAGCAACCATGAGAAAAATGGAGTGGCTATTCTAGCATCAAAAAATAACATTTAAAACTAAAATCCTGTCTTGCATAAAGAGGGACATTTTATGATAATAAAAGGATCAAAATTATAGTAGTTTTTAATATATGCACTGACCAATAGAACCCCCAAATACTTGAAACAGAGGCTGAAATAAATGAAAGAAGAAACAGACAATTTACCAATAATACTTGGGACACCAAATATTATTGGGACACTCTCAGTAATTAATAGAACAAAAACACCGAAGCTCAACAAGTAAATAAAGGACTTGAATAATACTATAAACACATTGGAGTTAACAGGCCTCTATAGAACACGGTACCTAACAACAGCAGATTTGCATTCTTCCCGAGTACATATGGAATATATTTCAGAATAGATCATATGCTAGTATATAAAACAGGATTTAATATTTAAAACAATTGATATTATGCTAATTTTGTTAACTGGCCATAATCAAATTCAATTCAAAATTAAGAAAAGAATTTTAAAAATTCATAAATATATGGAAATTGATCAAAACATCTTCAAATAACTAATGACTCAAAAAATAGTTAAAAAGAAAAGCAGACATACTTGCAAATGAATAACAATTTAGACACAATATCCTAAAACTTACGGGATGCAGCTAAAGCAGTGCTTAGAGGGAGCTTTACAGCCTTATTATAAAAGAAGAAATATTTCACATGAACAACTTAGCCTTCCACTTTAAGATACTAAGAAAAGAAAGATCAAAATAAGTGCAGAGCAAGAAAAAATAGGATTAAAAGAAAAACTAATGAAATAGAGAGTAGAAAAAAATAAATAATATTAACAAAAGCAGAATCTAGTTCTTAGAAAAGACTGACAAAATGTACACACTTTAGATAGATGATCTAACAAAAATAGAATGATTCTCAAATTATTAAAATCAGAAGTAAAAGGGAACATTACCACTGACCATACAATAATAAAAAGTATTATAAGGTGAAACTTCGAACAACTATATGTCAACAAATATTATGACTTTGATAAAATGAACAAACTCCTAGAAAGACAAAAACTATGAAATTGACTTAAGAAAAAAGACAATCTGAAAAAATGTAGCCCCTTCCACAAAGAAAACAAAAATTCCACAACCAGATGGATTTACTGGTTAATTTTGCCAAATATACACAGGTAAATTTATGTGATTATTCAGAAACCCTTTTTAAAAATTGAAGAGAAATAAACACTTCTCAGTTTATTCTGTAAAGCCAGTATTACTCTGATACCAAAACCAGAGATAACATAAGGGAAAGAAATATTACAGAGTAATATATCTCTTGTAAATAAAGATGCAAAAAGTTCTCAGCATAATCCTAACAAATTAATTCCATCAACATACAAAGTACACTAATTAAATATTAACATATTTATACATACTACTATATATATATATGTGTGTGTGTGTGTATATATATATATATACACACACACACACATAAACTATGTAACCAGTTGGAATTTATCTCAGGAATATGATGTTGATTTAGCATACCAAAATCAATTAATATAACAGGCAATAGCAATAAAATAGGGAACAAAAGTATATTATCTTCTCAAAGAATTTCCATTCTCAAATGGAAATAGCGTTTGATAAAATTCAACACTTTTTCATGATATAAACATTCAACAAACTAGGAATAATAGGGAATTTCTTTACCCTAAAAAAGGTGAAGCTGATCTATCAAAGCTAATATCAAACTTGATGATGAAAGTATAAAATCTTCCCTGCTAAGATTAAGAAGACAAGGATTTTCACTCTCTCTTCTTCCATTCAACACTACACCGGAGAGCTTAATCAGAGCAATTAGATAAGAAGGAAATGAAAGGCTTCCAGATGGGAAAAGAGAATTAAAATTATCTCTGCTTATATACTATATGATAGAAAACTCTTTAAAAAAAAAAAAAGAAAAGAAAAAATATTCAAGCTAATAAATGCGTCTAGCATAATTACAGGATACAGATCAATATACAAAATTCAATTGCATTTCTATACAGTAGCAATGAGGAAACTAAAAATAAAATTAAGAAAACAATTTAATTTATAATACCTTTAAAACCCTAAGAATAAATTAACAAAAATTTATAAAACTTACAATCTGAAAATGTAAAAATTATAGAAATAAATAAAAGTAAACCTATAAATGAAGTAATACGCTGTGCTATGGATCAGAACACTAGTATAGTTAAGATGACAATACACCCCAAATTGATTGACAGATTCAACACAATGTCTATCAAAAGTCCCTATCATTTGAAGAAATTGACAAGATGAACCTAAAATTTATATGAAAATTAAAAAGACCCAAATCCATAAATGAAACTTGAAATATAGGAGAAAATTTTTAAAAATCCGTACTTCCCATTTTTAAAACTTTAAAGAAAGCTACAGTAATCAAGAGTGTGGTACTGGCCCAAGGGTATATATAAAAATCAATGAAATAAAGTTGAGAGTCCAGAAATAAACCCTTACATTTACAGTAAATTAACATTTGCAACGGGTGCCTAACAATTCAATGAGAAGAAAATCATTTTTCCAGTAAGTACTTCTGGGAGAACTTGATATCTACATGCAAAAAATAAAGTTGGACATTTTCTATAAACCATATTTAAAAATTAATACAAAATAGATCAAATACTTAAATGTAAGATTAAAGCTATCATAGATTACAGATTGGCATATAAGACACTAAAGCATGAAAGGCAAAAGAAAATAAACAACATTATCAAAATTAATATCTTTATACATCAAAAGATATTAATTGGAAAAACAATTGTATCTCCTTAACTTATAAGGGGCATAACGATTACAACTAAATAATAAAAGGACAGAATTTAACACATGTTTTTCAGTGAGCAAAATACCTGAGTAAGCATCTCTCCAAAGAAGATATATGAGTGGCCAATAAGCACTTATTAAATGACATTGCATATCATTAGTCACGAGATAAATACAAGTTAAAACCACAAAGATCTATCACATTCTCCCATGAGGATGCCTAGAGTTTAAAAAGACAGATAGAAACAAGTGCTGACAAAAATACGAACAAATTGGGAGTTTCATACAATAATGATGTAAAATGGTGCAGCTGCTTTAGAAAACTATTTGTCCATTCCTTAAACAGTTAAACAGAAATACCGTATAATCCAGTAATGCCACTCTTAGAAATACAGCTAAGAAAAAAACATACATCCACACAAAAATTTGTTTGTGATGTTAAGAGCAAGAATACTCACAGTAATCAGAAATGAAAACAAAAATATCTACCAACCAATGAAAGGACAGAAAAAAATTTGTATGCCCATATAATGTAATATTATTCTGCAATAAAAACAAAATACTTATACATGCTATCACATGGATAAATCCTTAAAACATTATGCTATGTGGCAGACGTCAATAACAAAGAACCACATGTTGTATGATTCCATTACATGACATTTTCAGAGTAAGCAAATCTATAGAGACAGAAAGTGGATTAGTGGTTGCCTTGCACTGAGGGGAAGGGAGCTTGGGTAATGATTACTAAAGAGTGCAAGGTTTTCTACTGGAGTAATTAAAATTTACTACAATTGATTTCGGTGATAGATACAAACTTTGAATATCCTTATGTACATGTTTAATGGATAAATAGCATGGTAGGTGAGTTTTAACTCAATAAAATTTTAAAAATCAAATTTAATCTAAATATGTACATACAATTTTTAAGATATTAAAGGATTACAATCTACAAGAATAATTTGTTCTGACATCTCTACAGTGTCCAAATAAAGACTCTTGAATACAAGGCACCAAAAGATTCAAATAATAAACTATTAATAAGACTATCTGAAAAAAGGCCTCGCTGCTGAGATAACAAATGCTAATTCCCTGATAAAGTAAATAAGTAAATAAATAGCTACATACCACTGGGAAAGAATTTCAGGGGGAAAAAAAAGGATTCAGTGTTTTATTAAAGGGATTTGAAAGTTCCAGGGAAATTTAAAGTGTCCTTTTGTTCCCTTGTAAAATCATTTAATTATTTAAGTGATATTTTTTAGAAAAAGTAATGTTTATGCCATTTCTATAAAAGGTACTGTGCAAACTGAAGGAAAAAATACATTCTTTTAACACTAACATATATTGAAAGAAGAATGATGCCATATGGCATAGAAACTAGACAGAACAGAACTTAACACTGATGTTTAGCAGTGGGTCCCTGAACAAACTCTATAAAATGTAAAATGCCTTTCCATAACCTTGGTATTTATAAAATGCTTTAGGAACAAAATGTAGAAAGAAAAGTCTGAGTTGTTGCAACTTAAAACACATCTAAAAGTAATTACCAAAGTTTCTGAAAAGTTATATAAATGATTCAAATGTTGAGATGTATGATAGAGGATAAGAGCATGGTTTCTAAAATCATACTACTCAGGCTGGAACCTTGACTCTATAGCTCATGAAGGGCAATCTCCTTTCCAGGATAGTGGGAAAATAATGGAGGAAATAACTCATCACACTGGGATATTATGAGGTTAAATTTGGTAATACATATGAGGCATTTAATACTGTTAAATAGTAACTACCATTATTCTTATAATAGATATTACTTGAAGTGTGAACTAATTTTATAGACTCTTTAAAGTGTTTTGATCCAATTCATCCATGAGGAACATCTTGATTAGTCTTGTTGATTCCTTGAAACATGCCTATTGTCTAAGTGAAATAACCTTTAAAAATGTGTGCTTGTGTTTACATTTGTACGCAAACATCTAGCTCATTATGAGGGAACTGTGAAGTCACAGACCTCTCAAAATTACGGCACTGGTGTTGTCATGGTGCTGCTTTTCTCCCAGTCATGAAATCTGAATCACATTGATCTTTCAGGGAGAGCAAGAATAATGGAGAATTTTTCAATAAATTTTGGAAAGAATAACTACAGAAAACTGGCTAGCTCTTATGAAGAAGACATTCATATTCATTTAAAACCTGGGTGCTTGAATTCTTATGGTGCTACATTATGTGCTGAATTACATAAGAAAAAAATCACGTAGTTCATCCACACTAAATTTCCTCATATTTGATTTTATAACGATAATTTATGAAATGATTCATTATAAGAACTCAATGAGACAATATTATATAAGTATAATGTTTTACTTGGTATCTAGTGTAAATATTAAACAAAGGTCACATGTCTCATTCCCCATCCTTTCTTTTTTATGTTATGTTATTTTTTTTTTAGAGGATCTTGCTCTGCCTCCCAGGCTGGAGTGCAGTGGTGTGATCAGAGCTCACTGCAGCCTTGAACTCCTGGGCGCTAATGGTCCTACTGCCTCAGCCTCCCAATTATCTGGGCCTATAGGTGCATACCATCATGCCTGGCTAATTATTTTATTTTTTGTAGAGACAGGATTTTGTTTTGTTGCCCAGGCTGATCTTAAACTCCTAGTCTCAAGTTATTCTCCCACCCAACCTCCCAAAGTGCTAGGATTACCAGCATAAGCCACCACCCCTGGCCCACTCTCTTTTGATAACAAAAAGTTTCCTCACAAAGGAAACGTTAATCTTCCATAATTTATACATAGTTCAGCTAATGTTGTTTCTAGGAACCTCTATCTCTCACTATATTAAAAAATCGAATCAAAATTGATTAAAAACTTAAATATAAGACCTTAAGCTATAAAACTTTTAGCTTAAGGAGCTCAAACAACTTAATAGCAAAATAATCATCATCATCATCATCAATTTAAAATGGGCAATAAATCTAAATAGGCATTTCTCAAGAGAAGACATATAAATGGCCAACAAGTATATTTTATAATGTTTAATATCACCAATCATCAGATAAATGAAAATCAAAACCACAATGATATATTATCTCACTTTAGTTTAAATGGCTTTTTCAAAAAATCAAAAGTCAGAGAATAATGGATGCTGGTGAGGATGTGGGGAAAGGGCAACCCTCATACACTATTGGTGGGAATAAATTAGTACAGCCACTGTGGAAAACAGCATGGAGTTTCCTCCTTAAAAACTTGAAAATTGAGCCATTAATACTACATAATCCAGCAGTTCCACCACTGGGTATATAGCCAATAGAAAGAAAATAAATATATCAAAGATTGTAGAAATTTTATCCTTATTCTGTTAATGTGATATATCACATTTATTGATTTGCATATGTTGAACCATCTTTGCATTCCAAAGATAAATCTCACTTGAACACAGTGTTAATCCTTTTCATGTACTGTTGAATTTGGTTTGCTAGTATTTTGTTGAGGATTTTTACATTCAAGTTCATCAGGATTATTGACCTGCAATTTTCTTTTTTTCAGGTATTCTCGCCTGGCTTTGGTAGTAGGGCAATGCTGGCCTCATGAAGTGTCTTTAGAAGTTTTCCTTCTCTTCATTTTTTTGGGAGAGTTTTAGGATTGCTATTAATTCTTCTTTAATTTTTTGGTAGAATTTATAAGTGAAGGAGGATATTTGTTTACTAACTTAATCTGACTTGCTATTTGTATATTCTATTTTTTCATGATTCAGTCATGAAAGGTTGCATATTTCTAAAACTTTATCATATTTTTTCTAATTGCTTAATTTCTTTGCATATATTTTTATAGTAGTCTCTTAGGGACTTTTATATTTTTGTAGTATGAATTATAATGTCTTCTCTTTCACTTTTCATTTATTTGAGTCTTTTTCCTTTCTGCTTATTTAGACTAGTTAAAGTTTTATCAATTGTATTTATCTTTTCAAAAAACCAACTCAGTTTTATTTATCTTTTCTATTTTTTTCGAATTTCTATTTCATTTATTACTGCTGTGATGTTTATTTCCTTTTATGGTTTTCAAAGCTTTGGACTTTGTTCTTTTTTTCTGGTTATTTTAAGTTTAAAGTTATGTTGTCTATATAAAATTAGTCATCTTCTTAGTGTTGGCATTTATCACTATAAACTCCTTAGAAATGCTTTTGGTACATTTATACCTTTTAGTATATTGTGTTTTTATTTTCATTTGTCTCAAGAAATTTGTTTATTTCATTTCTGTTACCTTCTTGACACTATTGTCTTGTGTGTTGTTTATTGTTCATATAGTTGTACATTTTCCAGTTTTCTTCCTGTTATTGATTTCTAGTTTCATGCCATTGTAGTTGAAAGGGAACTGGATATAATTTCAATCTGCTTAAATTTATTGTCTTGTTTTGTGGCCTGACATATGATCTATTCTGGAGAATTTTCTGTAGGCAATTGAAAAAAATGTGCATTCTGCTGCTTTTAGATGGAATGTCCTGAATATGGCTGTGAGTTCTACTTGGTCTAAAGTGTAATTCAAATCTATGGTTACTTAATTGATTTTCTGCCTAGTTGATCTATTCATTGTCCTCACCAGACAGACAAACCTTCTGGTACCTTGTTCTTGGACTTCCCAGACTCCAGAACTGTGAGAAAATAAATTCTGTTTTTTTGTAAATTACCTTGTTTGTGATACTTTGTTTTAGCGGCACAGACTAAAATAGCTGGTATTCAAAAAGGGCAAACAAAGCAGATGGTTTCTTTAAATACGTCTTTTGTGTGTTTCAAAAGAAAATGAACTAGAATTTAGAAGCCATTTAGAGATATTTTAGAATGAAAACCTAGCTACTATTTGCATAATCCTTATATTTTAGGAACAGATAATAATGGTTCTAAGTTGTTGCTCTGTGTATGAGACGATACATGGTTATTCACTGCAATAGATGGGATTTCCAATGTTTTCTATAGAAACCTAATCTCCAGAGATGTACTAGGGGAATATATAAATAATTTTATGAATATATCATAATCTATTGCCCAATAGAGAGCAAGAAGATTTGGTAGCATCATACATGTTCTCAGAAGTCCTAAGATGAAGTACCTCTATATTTTTGTTCAAACCAGATTGTGTCTAACACACTAGTCCAGCTTTTTAAAAAAAAATAAAATAGACATTCAAAATAATGGTTTGAAGATCTTATTTCTAGAAATTATTCATTTTATTTTTGTTATTAAATTCTACTGATCACTTTATACCACAATTTAGTTACTAAATGATTATGTTCTCATTTTATTCTTCTCATGAACTAAAAATATGTTATAAAAGAACAGTAACTAAATTAGTAATGATGCAAGGATACACAAAAGCAAGGATCATTATAGGAAGCCCTGGCAATTGATTTTTAAATAAATTGATGATCTAGATTGGGCATGAAAAAGAAAAGAAAACAGAGAAAAGAACAGGAAAAATATTATCTATACCATAACAGGATAATTTATTAGTTACTTATTAAAATAATTAGTTTTATATTTCTTTTACCAATATGCCAAATGCACACTCAGGTAATTTAATAACTAAATTTGATTATACAAAATAGGAAATATGTATTTAATCATTTTTTTGGGGGGAAACTATTAGTCATTCTGAATTTGTTTATATATATTTCTTATCACCTTTAGGAATTTCCTAGTAGCAGATTTATTAGTTTAAAGATTGCAGATGTTTTCAAAGTTTCAAATATGTGTTATGTACATTAGAATGTTCATTTTATTATGCACATTGGTCAAAAGAAAATTTTATTTTTAAAGATATTACCTCAATAGTGCATTTTAAGTGCTTTTAAAGAGACACAAATGAGTTCACAACAAAAAAATCAAGTGATGAATTGATTTAGAGATTACTTCTGTTTGTCACTATGAAAATGCTCCAAATATTTGCTGTCCTGTGAGTTCATCCATTGTGCATTCATTCTTGCATTTAGTCACTCATGCATTCCTCCAATATCTGTTCCGATGCAGCTGCTGCATAATAGCTATGTGCGTGGACTTTGGAAACAAATTATATGGGCTGGAGTCCATTCTGCAACACACAAACTGTCTGTGCCTGTTACTTATGTCTCTAGGCCTCACATATAATGGGAGAAAGAAGGTAGTGCCTGCATGGAATTGTGGAAGATATAATTTGTTAATCCAGTAAAGGACAGAGGACAAAACCTACCACAGTGTAATCACTGAGTTAATTATATATTTAATAGTAATTATACCCATTGATATGCATTGATTACTTGCTATATGTCAGACTCTATGCTAAGAATAAGTTGTGTATGTCTTAACTCATTATACATATATATACACACACACAAAAACACACACATACACACTTATACTCACAGACATATATATACATACTTAACTTTGTTTTATGAATTTTTCAATAATTTTGCAGGTTATATAATAGAATAGCAGAGAATTTAAGTAAATTATGTCAGATCATGTATTCAAAAGACAGTCTGACCAAAATTAAAACCAGGCAATCTAATTCTGAAACTTGCGCTCCCTATGATTGCAGTCCACTTCGTGCTTTTTAATTTGCAAACCTAACTCATCTAAGTCAAAATATTTGCAGGTACAATATGTCATCTCCAATACACCTTTTGTAAAAAGAAATTTTGGGAGATAGAGATATTTCTATTCCTTTTACTTATTCTTTCCATAAATAGTTCAAAGCAAATTAAACCTTGAAGTAAACTGCAAGCATTTAATCAATCCTAACACCCATTTATTGCTGCTTAAACTACAAAGCAATAGAGATTATCTCTTTAATATTCAATGCATTCGTAAATCTGCTCCAGAAAAATCTGTCTCTTTCTGTGTCCGTATTTCTTCCCTGATGGTTTATTGCTTTTGAGAAGTTTGTAGTGTGAAAGTTCTACAACACTAAATCATTTTAAGCAAAAGAGAAAGAAACTATATTATAATTGCAAATAAACCAGATTATAACATGTTATTAACCTTCAGGAGTCACCCTGAATCATCATTAACACATATCTATTATGCGTCTATATTTCTGTGTTCATTGTGCTTGACACTGAAAAAGCAGAGGTGTCTCAAACAACCTTTATCTTTATTGAGTACACAAGTCATTGCAGAAGAAAACAAATGCTTTATTCTACACAAAATCCATATGATTACTAAATCAAATGAATAGTACTCTAATAGAAGGATGTATATTGACTGTAAACTCCATGAGGAGAAAACTTTTGTTATGGTTGTCTTCTGTAATGCATCTCAGAACTTAGAGTAGGTGCTTGGGCATATAAATTTTCAACAAATATTTGACTAATGAATGCATAAGTGAATGAATTAATCAACATGGAGAATATGTATTACAATTACCTGCACCAGCTTAAGATAGTCTTCATAAAGATGGTTTGATATAGGTTTGGCTCTTCTGGATGGAAAAGGGAAAAAATGATGATATTGGTCACTTTTTTTGGTGATTGTTATAACTTTTGGAATGGTTCATAAACTTTCCAAATTCTTTTACATTTGTAACACTGTTATCATTTTTCTTTTCTTTTTTTTCCAATTGTGAGCCATTCCATATTGCATCTTTATTGCAAAAGTCAACATGCTTCTTAGAAATTCAGATTGTAATTGATAAAGCAAACATTACATATATGAATCTAAATGTATAAACAGTTAGAAATTCAACAGTATCTCCTCTTGTATTATTACACAAGTTCACAATTTTGTAAAACCATAATACAGGCATACTATACATCAAGAGGAACCACTATTCCGTTTCATGTGACTTTTTTCCTTTTTGAAATAATGATCCATCACCATGGACCCTTTTCACCTTAACATTTAATGTTAGTGGAAGCAATATCATTTTGTGTTGAAATCGCTCTGTCTTATCCTGTTTTCTAACATTTTGTAGGAAGAGACTTGGTGTGAGCATCATTACAAAACTTTAGCAGTTACGATTCTACTATGTCCCTTCCAAAGAGGTAGCAAGGTGAAACTCAAACACAGGTATCAATCAATCAAAGATGAAACTTCAGACTTTTATTTGTTTTCTGGTTCTTTTAACCACATTTTTGTTTGGACTTCGCTTACTTGTCAAACTCAGATCAATTCTCTACTGAAAGAAACAAGTAGTGTGTGTGTGTGTGGGGTGTGTGTGTGTGTATGTGTGAGTGTTTAATATTATAAAATGCACTCTGTCTTCTCCTCTCTGTCATCAAAAATCCTTTCAATATTTCTGTTTGCTTACAAAATGAAATTTAAAGGGATTATCTCCTTTCCTTAGTTTACCTTTCCAATCTCATCTTGGTCCATCTCTTCTCTCCACACATCAACCACGTTCATTTTCTTGGTTCTTAGAACACTCTGTGTTCAGTCACTTTCCTGGAACAGAAGTTACAATGAGTATTCGTGATGGTGAAATGTGTTAGAGTGTACTTACAGGGGAAAAGATATGAGATATGTGTTAGGATGTGCTTATGGGGAAAGATACGAGAAAAGTAGGTAGATTAGGATGAAAGAACTAAGCAGTAATTTGGTCTCAGATGAAGACAACCTTCTGAATAGTACCACAACAATTCTGGGCACAAATTACACCACAGAGTTATTTCTACTTTGAGATAATGAGGCCAGCCCCTTGAATTCAATTAGTCATAGTCTATGTCTTTGCTCTTAGGTGAGGGAAGACTGATACTCCCCAGGTGAGGTTGATTCCATTTGTTGATTCCATTTGTTTGTTCCATTCCTTAAAGACATAAACAGTTATGAGTTGCTAGCAGTCAACACTTACAGTATATTGAGTGGGTGAGGCTGCACCAGCCAAGGAAAGTGGATTGGGGAAATACAAGTGTTCCACAGGACAATTTTTGTACTGCTCGTATCCACTTGTTTTCCTGTTAAGTTCATTCCCCACAATCACAGCTTCTCCAGCACTCTAGTTAGTCACAACTTGGATAATTTACAAACTGCAATCCCATGCTGCAATTTTCCCACAGCCCCTACTGAAACCTATCATCTTCCTCTGCCACATGTTCTATACCTCATTCCTCCTAGACTGGAACTTCTGCAGATTGAGACCCTCATCCCTGAGGAGTCTGAGGTGCTGGTTACCATGTTCTGATCAGATATGCTTGTTGGACTTTTTCATGTACCAAGTGATGCTCCAGTGGAGTCAACTAAGTACTCATTTGGGTCTCCTCTTTGGCCAAGGACAATTGCAGAGAAGGAAGCAACTGTGTATTGTCAGCAAACATCACAGGAGCTAGGGAATGAATGTTCCAGCATGTGAAGGAGACCTGGGCAGGGCACTTACAACATGCACTTTTCACTATGTAGGCTAAACTCTTTACTGCTTCAGGGCCTGTGCACTTCCCATCTTTTTACTTAAAACGCTTGTCCTTCTGCTGTTTCAATGGCCAGCTCTTCCCCACAGTTCATTGAGAATCATACCTACTTCCCTTTGAGAGACACCATTGCCAACCATCCCACCTAGATCTTATTGTCCTCTTTCACACCATGCCTGTGTTTTCCACGTGTTAATATTTAGCTAGATTTACAATAACATACATTGTTTCACACTTTATTTCAGTTTTTTCTCTTTTACTACTAAAAATGTATGCTTAGTGAGGATAAAAATAAATTTGATTTGTTCACTTCTGTATCACTAGCCCCTAGGATGGAGACAAAAATAGAGAAACAGAGAAGGTGTACTGGGTGCATATTTGAATGCAGCAGTTGTGCATAAAGGTTGTAATGGTATTCGGCGCTCATCTTTTATGTAGACATTGTGAATCTCTCCATCATATTAGGAACTTAGGATAACTTTGTGTTTATTTACCTTCATCATTTTCCCAAAATATCATGTGTGCTCATTACAATGCCTCCCATCTCATCACCAGGAGCATCTCATGCCCTTAACCACTTCCAAAGAGGTAGCAAGGTAAAACTCAAACACAGGTATCAATCAATCTAAGATGGAACTTCAGACTTTTATTTGTTTTCTGCTTCTTTTGCCTGTCTCTTCAATTTGCAGTCTCATAAAAGACACATTTGATTGCAGTAAATCTATTTTTCCCTCTCTTTTTTCTTGAAAGAATCTACCAACTTCTTATCTTGATATCAGGACACAATGCATTAGGTTTAACATAAAGCCAAAAGATGTGTCAACCATTCATTGTTAAACACATACATTTGGTTCCTTTTTCTTCTCACTAGTATTGTATTTTATTTAAATAGCTTCAGTATGTCTATGCAGCTTTGGAAACAGGTTCAAGATATCTTATTCTCTTTGTGATTAATTCTTCACTACTAATGACAGAATCCAAATTCAGAATGATGTAAATTCCTTACTTTCAGAGTAGTGATGTGTAAGAAAGGTTAGAAAAGTCCCAGAGATAGGACTCTAATTCAGTTTATTAATTCTATGTAACAGGAAAATGACATAGTTCCTATGAGGAGAAAAACTAAAGTTTATTTTTAAATACGCACATTTGTATGCATTTTTGTGTAAATATATGCAAATACACACATTTGTATATGTATATATAGACATATATATGTACAAGTATATGTGTGTGTGTGTATTTACGTATATAGAGAGAATCCTTATAACTAAGATGTAATCATTCTTAACTAATATATTAAGATGCTTGACTAAGAATGGTGGTATTGTTAATATCTAATATCCCATTCCCACCAGTGCTACCCTTTAATAAAGTTTTTGCCTCTCATCAAAACGCAAAAATCAGCTCAAACTGTTTATTTTCATATCCTTAACATTATTGATTTTGTGCACTCCATATGTTGTTTTGTGTACTTTTGAAGATAAGATGTAATTATTGAAAGAAATGGATCAACAAAATAAGAGATTTAGCTGCCTATGAGTTTATCT
Source organism: Macaca thibetana thibetana (assembly GCF_024542745.1). Taxonomy (NCBI): domain Eukaryota; kingdom Metazoa; phylum Chordata; class Mammalia; order Primates; family Cercopithecidae; genus Macaca; species Macaca thibetana. The sequence continues at coordinate 5,916,526 of NC_065597.1, read as the reverse complement.
CACTCTGCCTCAAGGTCGATTTCTCAAAGAAAACAAGCCATTTGTATGTATGTTTTTTGGGAAAGAAAATTAACTAGAGTCAGTATCCTGGGTAAATTTCTGATATTTACTTCAATTACTCTGTGAGGCATCCCTAACGTGACTATGAACTCTGAGATAACTTGTGAGAAGAGTTGCCATTCTATTACAGCTCAAACATGAGTGATTTCCAAGGATTCATTGTGGAATCTATTCTAGGCATACCACAAATAGGATATGTAACTGCACTTTGATATTGTCTAGACTGAATTGTGTTCATGCTTGTTCTTTAAGAATATAGTTATATAGTTAGGTTGTGAAACAACCTAATTAGCTCTTTATAATGACCAAGACACTGTCCCTCTTGTTAGGCAATATAGTCTCATCTTATCTGCTGAGCTCTTAAGGAAATAACAAAAGCAATGATTCCTCTCCAACCCAGGCTTAGAGGCTTAAGATGAATTTATTTCAAACATGCATATTCATGATTTTCCTTTCTTTTACCTTATCTGCCCCTGCCTTTACTTTCTTAAATCTCATTTTAGCTTGTGTATAATACTCCGATATTTTGAGTGTACCCTTGGAAAAGACTAATGCATAAATTAACATAAATAATCCCTTAAATGTAGTTGTATCCTAAGCCATCTGTCTATCTGAAGTCTAACGTCTTCTATTTGATTGGTTGGACAGATCTTATGATGTTGGATAATTCTAGAACTTACCCAAGTAGAAATAAATAATAACTTTTGAGGTAAAAAGATAAAGAGAAATATATTTCCTAGAATTTTCTCAAAAACTTACTATCATAGATTCATGGAACCTTGGGAATAGATAGAACAAAAGCTCACCTGAGGGTTTTATGAATATTGATATAGTTCTCATTTGTTCCTTCAACATTTTGCACCTTCCCTTATATTTTTATTGTATAGTCTCTTCTTCCCTTTCTCTGTCCTTCAGTGATTTGCAACTCTGCAGAAGGGAAGTTAGATGGTTTACCTATCAGAAGCATTAATGGGACTGGGGATACTGATTTGGCCCCATCAAGCGCCTGACATTTGAATTCTCTTGTAAATATTTCCAAAAAATACTTAGCCTCTATTATTATTGTATCACTACTGAGAGCAAAAATAATTAGGAGTAAAAACAATAAAAATGATTAAAAGCATATTGTTATTTATATTACTATTGAGTACTTTGATGTCTCAGGAACTTTTATATACATTACTTATCATCCTTGTCTCATTTAGCAAAGTTACTCTTGCCATGTTTTGGAGAAAGTAACTGAGATGTCAAGAAACAAAGTGACTTGCGCAAAGTCATAAAGGTTGGCTGTCAGACTAGATGTGTTAGTATATTCACTAATGCACATTCTTGGAACAACTCTAGTGATGTAGAACTCAGTAAATATGGAAGCCAACATTGTTTTCCCACTCAGGGGAAAAAGGTTTTAATTCAAAACCTATATGTGAAGGCAAATTCAAACTATATTCTGTTAAACAATTGATTACTCAGAGTAATTAGAATCTATTATAGTTACTCTCATATTTCAAGTGTTCACACTTATATATATATTTCTATATTACATATATAGCAGAGATTATTATTTATTAGCATAATATTTCTGAAAAATATTTCTTATACAGACCTAGAGTGATACCATCGAGTTTAGACTTTACAAAATACATCAAAATTTATACCAATATTTCTCAGTTACTTCATTTGGTAAGAATTTAGATTGGCATACAAATGAATACTTGCTCCAACAGCATTTTTCAAACTTGAGTGTATAAAATGCAATTCAACTTGCTCAGCAGAATGATGCACCCCCCAAACTAGAGTAGTTAGAGTTTGCTGTGAAGACACAAACTACTGCATTTACTGCCAGAAAGTTTTTGGTAACATATAAAACAAAGGAAGGTAGTCATAATATCTGAACCCATATAAGCTCGCTATACAGAAATTACTACAATATGGAAAATTAGAAGTCACATCCAAAATAAATGGAATAAAAGTACACTTATTATATTTAATTTCTTTTAATTTATTTATTCAAGTACATATTATTGACACCTACTCTAAAACACATATAGTGCCAGAAGCTGGAGGTACCTATAAAAATAATGTCTGGGTCTGGCGCGGTGGCTCATGCCTGTAATCCCAGCACTTTAGGAGGCTGAGGCGGGCAGATCACTTGAGGCCAAGAGTTCAAGACCAGCTTGGCCATCATGGCAAAACTCTGTCTCTATTAAAAAGACAAAAATTAGCCAGGCATGGTGGCTTATGCCTGTAATCCCAACTGCTTGGGAGGCTAAGACAAGAGAACTGCTTGATCCTGGGAAGCGGAGGTTACAGTGAGCAGAGATTGCATCACTGCACTCCAGCCTCTTTGAGACAGAGCAAGACTCTGTCTCAAAGTAATAAATAAATAAATTAAATTAAATTAAAATAATATCTGGGCCTTAGTCAAAAGGAGTGTATAGTCTCATAGCTGGGATTACAGGCATGCACCACCATGCCTGGCTAATTTTTGTCTTTTTAATAGAGACAGAGTTTTACCATGATGGCCAAGCTGTTCTCAAACTCCTGGCCTCAAGTGATCCGCAAGATTTTATCATAATGTAGCCTATGTTACTGGTATGCAGAAAATAATGGAAGAATGTGGGTCTGGTTTTGAAGAGAAAATGACATTTGCACTGTGTTTTGAAACAAGATTAGGATATTCTGGGAAAAGAAGCAAAAAGAGGCAGGCAAAAATAGCATTATAAGTTCACTGTGTGCCTTGCAAATACATAAATTTTATTTTCTAAAGAAAATAAGGATTTACTTAAGAATTATCAGAAAAATGACAATAACAATAATAATAACAATAATGACATTAGTAGGTTTTAATTATTCTGGAAAACACATGGTAAATAGATGGTGACTGGGTAAAAGAAAAGACAGATTAAAATATTCTATACTCCCATTTGACTGCAGATCAAGAGGTCCCTGGTTCATATCCAGGTGCCCCCTGGAAAGAGTCTCTTGCCATCCCATTACTGGGGATATACCCAAAGGATTATAAGTCATGCTGCTATGGGACACATGCACACGTATGTTTATTGTGGCACTATTCACAATAGCAAAGACTTGGAATCAACCCAAATGTCTATCAGTGACAGACTGCATTAAGAAAATGTGGCACATATACACCATGGAGTACTATGCAGCCATAAGAAAGGATGAGTTCGTGTCCTTTGTAGGGACATGGATGCAGCTGGAAACCATCATTCTCAGCCAACTATCACAAGGACAGAAAACAAACACTGCATGTTCTCACTCATAGGTAGGAATTGAACAATGAGAACACTTGGACACAGGAAGGGGAACATCACACACCGGGTCCTATTGTGGGGAGGGGGTAGGGGGGAGGGATAGCATTAGGAGATACCTAATGTAAATGACGAGTTAATGGGTGCAGCACACCAACATGGCACATGTATACACATGTAACAAACCTGCACGTTGTGCACATGTACCTTAGAACTTAAAGTACAATTTAAAAAAAAACAAAAAAACAACATTCTAGGCAGGAAGTGATGAGGTCTAACTATAGTAGAAGAAGAGAGAGAGAACTCAATGACTATTCAAGGGTCAAGGTTAATAGGTGTTATTCTATACATAGAACTTATTAACCAATTGATTTGGACCCTCCCTGTGTACCATTTCAAGATTATTGTGGCCATGTTCTCTAACAGCATTGCACAGATGTAATCAGACAGTGGCTTATCTTGGCCTGTGCTGCATACCTCTCCCTTCCTAATCTGGGTCTTTTCTGATCCTATGGCAAGGATCCTGTGTACCATTTCAAGATTATTGTGGTCATGTTCTCTAACAGCATTCCACAGATGCAATCAGACAGTGGCTCATCTTGGCCTGTGCTGCATACCTTTCCCTTCCTAATCTGAATCTTCTGATCCTATGGCAAGGGATGCCTGCAGAACCTACTCTTTACTCACACATATGTACTCCACAGTGTAGGAGGCTAGTGCCCACAGGGCTATCCATGACCAAGTGGAGACACTGAATAAATCCACCCCTTTGTCTCTGGAGCATTTCACTCTAAGATATATTTCAAAAAGCAACTCAGAAGATCGCAGCTGATAGAGCCTTCAGTCACCCATAGCAATGTCCAATACCTTAATAAAAATGTATGTAGCATTTCTTTCTTCTCTGTGTTATTCACCCTGTCCTTTCATCCCACTCCCTGTATGTCATTCCCCAAATAAAAAAGTGCATATGCAAGCCTGTATTTCAGGTTCTGCTTTTAAGGGAAACTAAATCAAGGTATTGGTTGACAAGAAATATCTTACCAGGTGTGTCATGTTATAGTTTTGTGTCCATAGTCCCTAAATCAGAGAAAACTCTATAAAGACTTTATAATGATATACCTACAATCTCAGCAGATGTATTATTTGATGTTTCGAAAGACAGGATCAGAAGAGCCATGAAATAAACTGAGCAACACCACAGGAGGAGTTCTAGCATGACAGAATTAACCAGGCCCGTCTGATTATCAGTGAACTCTTACATGAGAAAAATGAGGGGGGAAAAGCAAGATCATTGGACACCTAAACAGAAATTAAGGAGTGGGTAGAGAAAAGGCATTAGATTAAATTGTGGGAATGTGAGTCTGTAAGCTACACTCCCGAGGAAGCAGAAACCATTAAGTGAACAGATATGAAGTAGAAAAAGATACCCAAAATATAAAGGAAATGCCAGACCATGGTGAGAGAAGAGAGCAGATGACAGAATGAGATGCCATAAGAGAGACAAACAAAGGTTACTCAGTTTCTAGCTGATTTCCATTTCCTGTCTTAGATTTTTAGCCACAAGTATCTTACAATAAATTTCATTTTTAAAAAAGTTCTATGTCATCCTCTGACTCTTGTAAGTAGAGGAGCAACACTAATTTTTTTCTCATTCTGTTTCCTTTGGTAACATTTGGCAAAATCTTTCCACAGTCCAGAAAAAAAGGAAGTTCCGGCCGGGCGTGGTGGCTCACGCCTGTAATCCCAGCACTTTGGGAGGCCGAGGTGGGCGGATCACAAGGTCAGGAGATCGAGACCATGGTGAAACCCCGTCTCTACTAAAAATAGAAAAAATTAGCCGGGCGCAGGGGCGGGCGCCTGTAGTCCCAGCTACTCGGGAGGCTGAGGCAGGAGAATGGCGTGAACCCGGGAGGCGGAGCTTGCAGTGAGCCGAGATTGCGCCACTGCACTCCAGCCTGGGCAACAGAGCGAGACTCCGTCTCAAAAAAAAAAAAAAAAAAAAAAGGAAGTTCCTCCCAGACCTCCCACATACTTCTTCCAAACTCTTCCCCTTTAACTGCAGTACATTTTCATTGATTTCGCTATCAGGAGCACAGCCAGACAAAATCATCGAAGACGCATGACATTATGCAGTAACTTGAAAATACCAAGCACTTTAGTGGAATTATCTTGTCTAAAACAGTTTAGCAAACAGAAAGTCAAGCTTCTGATGGTTTATGCTAATATGCCTCAGAAGCAATCACACTGGTGATTTTATTATTTCTTTTTCCCATATATCTGTAAGTACACCTCACTTGAAAAAGGATTGAGACAGACAAGACAGACAGCACTTTTCTTTATTTCATAAAAGTTGATGTTAAATCAATACTAGTGATTTACTATATTATTTCTATAATACTATTGATACTATCGATGTTAATACTGTTATGTAAAAACAATTAGTTTCAGAAGTAATTTCATTTGTTATGCACTTGAAAAAAAAGGAAGTGAATGATGTATTATTTTAACTGTAAAACAGAAATTAAAAAACACAAAAAATATTCACAGTATTATAGAACAAAATAAAATGAAAAGAGATGTTGAACTTCTACCTTCCATCCAGGGTAATATTGAAAGACTATGGAAAGGGTGTTATCTGAATCAGGGATTGCCAAATTTTCCCTGTAAGTAACCCAATAGTAAGGATGTTTTGGCTTTGTGAGCCACGAAATCTCTGTCATACCTAATGCAATCGCAGAGTAGAAGCATTTACAAGAAGGGAAGATTCAGACATTCAAATTCAAAGTTGGTAGAGTTCAAAGACACCAAGTCTTAAAAATATGACCTGTGTGGGCTAGGCACGGTGACTCATGCCTGTAATTCCAGCACTTTTGGAGGCCGAGGCAGGTGGATCACAAGGTCAAGAGATCGAGACCATCCTGGTCAACATGGTGAAACCCCGTCTCTACTAAAAATACAAAAAAATTTAGCTGAGTGTAGTGGCACGTGCCTGTAGTTCCAGCTACTCTGGGGACTGAGGCAGGAGAATCGCTTGAACCTGGGAGGTGGAGGTTCCAGTGAGCCGAGATTGCGCCACTGCACTCCAGCCTAGGTGACAGAGCAAGACTCCATCTCAAAAAAAGAAACATGGCCTGTGTGGAGGGATGAGGATGGGTAATGTTTATGATGGAAAGGGAATGTTGTAGATTGAGTTTCCCAGGAACTGGAGGTTCATAAGAGAGTGCTCTTGGGGGTGACCATGTGTAGAAGAGAATAGAAGAAAGCAGAACTGGGCAGTGGAAGAAGTTATGCAATCTCGACAAAGGCCTCAGACAATCATATGAGGAGCTTTCAAGCTGAGATGACGCCCTCAGAATTGTCCCAAGTTAGCTCAAGAGGGCAAGTTACTAATGCTTTTACATTGATTAATCCTCAGGTAAGTAATGACCAAATAGAAGTATATCCATGAGGTAGGGGACTCTCTTCAATTGAGTTCTAGAAGCAGATGCCCCAGGATTTCTAGGAAAATCTATGAGGGAGGCTAGAAGAATGAATTCTAATCCCTCCTCAACAGCTGCTTTCAGAGTTGCAACAAATATTCTCTCACCTCTGATGCCATTCTACACTCCTTGCACACTCACTAGTACCCCGGGCCTGGCATAGCGGGTGACCCCAGTGACATAACCCAGATCTGTATGCTTGAGAGATTGAAGCTCACGTTTACCATATCCACTGTAAGCAGAGGTTATCGAACTTGTTCAATTACTATCAAAATCGGGCAAGGGAGTACAAAGAGGCACCCAAGTAAATCAATTGTGTGTGCCAAATCCATTCATTCTGCCCTCATTTTGACAGTTCCACCAACAACAGCAAACTTGACTTCTTTTTATTAATAGAACTAATTGCCCCTGTAAAGATGGTAGTTCTGCTTCTTGAGTGTTAGTCTCTTCCATGAAATCTGAAGTACCAAAGCAGAAGCTGTAGTTTGTATTTCCAAAGGACTCTGTGTTCCTGGTGGAAGCATTCCCACCTTAAAGACTAGGACCCTTAATTTTAGAGTCCAACTTTTCAAGAATAAGAATAAATTAGATACTGTATTTCTGATAAGTGGAAGTGATGGTTAGCTGAACCATGCCTGGGTTCCTGGACCTGTGCTCCAAAGTGTACACCATATCCTGGAGGATGACTCTCCATATTCTCAAGGTGTTATCCCCAAATTAGTGCCTCATCTGTGCATTAAACTGGCTATTCCATCATTCTATCAGTCTGGCAATTGGCAGCTTCTGAGCAGTGTGGAACATCGTGTGACCTGTGGAACTCATACATGGTAAAGTCCTCATATTACTTTTTCTATCAAGTGGAGTCCTTGAATTGAAGTGATGTTACGGATTTTCCATTGGTGGATTAAACACTCTCTAAGAGCACGGTGATAGCAGAGGCCCTATTGTCAATGTAAACTTGCACCCAAAAGTATAGAAAGATTCCACCAAGTTGCTTTGTGATTTTTCTATGATAGATCATTTTTGTGGGTGTTAAATGTGATTTGAAGATCTTCACACTTTATATCTACTCTTTTTCATTGGTCCACATGCTTCTATCCCAAGAGTCCTTGTCCTTGACTTTCTGAACATTATTCATATTCATGGACATTCTAACCTAATGCTATTATTGTTCCAAACAGCCTCTAATCACTGCTTAATCATTCTCCCAAAATTGTTTTTGTTTCCTTTTCCAAAGCAATCAAGATTAGCAATCAAAATGAACAATTCTACTGTTTTTATAGTTACTAGTTTTCCCATAGTTCAAACCTTTGTAAACATTTCAAGAGCTAATACATTTGCTTAAACCAGTATAATATTCCAATTCAATGTGGGTGAAAGTTTTGACAATTGCATGGATCCCTTCTACCAGAAACAATCTGCTCCACCAATGGCCAGTGATGGGTCCTTTATTGCCAGCTGGCAGGCAAGTGACCCAGCTGGAAAGTTCCATGCTCGATCCTACTTCCTCCAAATACCCTGGCACCAACAAATGTAGTTTGAGTTCTCCAGAAAGAAAACTCTAATATGAAAATGATTTTCTCAGATTTTTTTAGAAAACATTCTTGGAGTCACCTCCCTGTAAAATGGGGGAAAATAACACAGGATTGGCCAGAGAAAAGACAGACTAGGATTCAGGTACAACAGAAGTCACCGTCTCCAGGAGAAGGTCTGACGCCGGGATAACAATTCAGTGTTGCCCAAGAATGGACAAAAAGGCCAGTTTCTTGTGGCCATATGGACCGGTCAGTGTAGGAGAACTGACCTGGGAAGAACTGGAACCTTTGTAGAGATGAGGCTTACCTGAGGCAATCCTTAATGATGGTGGAAAGCTGAAGGCTGTCTGTTGGCAGCAACACACACTTCAACTGGGTGAATAAATCCTTAATTTTTGAAGAGGTGGGTAGGCAGTATATCGTGGTATCCACTGTAGTGGGGTAGAATAGGATCTATATTTCAACCAGATTGCAAGTACCTCATGCCTAAAGATCATGTTTCTGATGTTCACCCACTTCAACAATATATTTAGTGACCACTTGTTGTATGAATATTAATGTAAAACAGTTTGAAAGGGTAACCGATATATCATTGTGTAGTTTGTGATTTATTATTTTTAAACATAATCCTGTATCTCTGCAATACATGATGTTAAGTATATTAAAAATCCATTGCTTTATCACTTATTTAAGAAACATATTTAACTGCTAGATACTGTGCCAGGTACCACATTAGATGCTGGAAAAGTAATGCACAGAATTTATGGGCACTACCCTCACTGAATTGATTTAGAAAGATTAGACAATTAAACATGTAATAGTTTCACTTTTCTCCAAAATCTCCCTTAGGTCTCACTCAAAACATTCAATGCAGACATGCTTTCTCTATGTTTTTAGGACTTATATTAGTGGTTGTGGTGGGAACATGGCAAATAAACACAAATTAAAATTATGCATAAAGGAATAATAAAAAAATTAAATGAGCTAACATTTGTAATTACAAAAATGTCCAGCACAAAGTAAGAGCTACAAATAAAACATGTAAGTTATGATAAATAGTAAGAAGGAATTAACTAGAAAAGTGATACTTAGACTGAGTTGAAAGCAGCTTCTGTTCACTAGTACTTAGTGGAAGAAATGATTTGGGTAGAAAGTGCTTAGCATGTTGGAGAAACAATGAGAAGGCTACTAATTTTACTGCATTTAAGAAGTGACCAAATCAGAAATCCAGTTTTCTCTTATGCACGTTGTATATTTCTGGAGAATATTTGGTGTATTTTCCCTGTTGCTGTTCTCTGAAATCAGGCCCACACACCACTCTTTATAGCCCCCTATGGTACTTCACAGGGGGTTAGTCGCATCATTGGAATTCAATAGGCCTTTGATTAAATAACTATAAAAGTTATTAATTTCAAATACAAGAAAGCAGTTCTTTTTTGAGACTTGGAGACTATTCTATAATCAAACTGGTATTATTCTCTGATTTAAATTTAAAATAAAGCAGAATGGGTACTTTTTATGTTGTTGTTTTTAAACAGCATGAATCCTGGCCAAAAGCACTCCAAGGAACTAATCTGAGTGAATCACTGCATTTCCTAGTGAAACTGTAAATTTCAGCATGGATTAAAAAAACATAAAACCTCAACACTTCAAGATATTAATTAACCTGCTTATAGATCTATGTAGATAAATGGCAGAACTTGGAATTCCCTTACATTTTCTGACTTTCCCTACTTAGTTGTAAAGCATCAAAATGAGAGTAATAGTAATTTTCTGGGTCTTTTTTTTGTGTGTCTTGAATATTATGTTATTGTTAGCAGATGTTAAGTTTTTATTGATAAAAATAAGGTCATTCAGGGAAAGCATTGGCTATTATTTTTAAGTTTCTTTTTAAAACTTTTTTATTTGTGTTCTCTTTTTAAAAGAGTTTATTATCACCTTTATTAGAACAGACTGTCAATAAATTCTGAATTCTCCAGGTAATCTCTTAACTCATTAGATCATTATTTTTGTGAGGGATAAAAATGAAACTTACAAGTAGACTTTTTTTGTTATTTACCATAAGTTATTTTTACCCAAAGCTATAAGGTAGAAACAAATCAGAGTCCGAAACATGAAGTTTTAAGTTTGATTCTTCTAATTGTGCTTAATTTTTTTCCCCATCAGGAAACTGGATTTCCCAACCTTAGGAGAAGTAAATATATAATCTATGGGTCCTCTCCTTCTTTATCTTTCTGTATGTAACATAAATCAGTTGCATCTTTTTCAGTCTCCTATCTCTCTCAAGCTATTGTTTAAAGTCAAATAGGCCATACAATATCAGTTCAAGACAAAGGTGGCCAAGCTTTTTGAGGACTATTGGAGCACTCAAACGACTCTGTCAGAAAATACTCCCAACATCAGATGCTGAGTACTGAATACCACTCTTTACTGAGTACAGAATAGTGCTGGAGGAATTGTAGATGACAGAAATAATAATTTCATACTCATTTTGTTATTTTCTTTGAACAGAAGATGACAGTGTGTAACACTGAGTATGTGAGAATGTGAATTTATGAATGAGCCAATCAGGCATGTTTGGACCAGAGCATCAGTAAGCCCCCTGCCATTATGGCGAACAAGGAGTCGGACAAAAACAGTAGCCTTTGTTTTCTTTCCTCGTGGGTTCTCACATTAGGATTTTGACAAAGGGCTAATATCCAGAATCTACAGAGAACTTAAACAAATTTACAAGAAAAAAATCAAACAACCCCATCAAAAAGTGGGCAAAGAATGTGAACAGACACTTCTCAAGAGAATTCTTTTTCTTAGTTCTCTCTCCAAACCAAAGTAGTTTCCGTGGAGAGAGAACAATGGCCCCCAAAGACATCCGCATCCTAATTCCTGGAACCTGTATGTATGGTACCTTACATTGCAAAAGGGACTTTACAGATATGATTAAGTTAGAGATTTTGAGATAGGAAGACTATTTTAGATTATTCATGTGGGCCTGATGTGATCAAAGGAGTCTGGATTAGTCCGTGTTCACACTGATAAAGATACTACTGGAGACTGGGTAATTCATAAAGAAAAGAGGTTTAATTGACTCACAGTTCCATGTGGCTGGGGAAACCTCAGGAAACTTAGCGTCATGGTGGAAGGGGAAGCAGGCAGCTTCTTCACAAAGCAGCAAAAAAGAGAAGTGAGAGCGCAGGGGGAAAAAAAAACTGCTGCTTTTAAAACCATCAGATCTCATGAGAATTCACTCACTTTCATGACAACAGAATGGGGATCCAATCACCTCCCTCCCTCCACACATGGGGATTAAGAGATGAGATTTGGGTGGGGACACAGAGCCAACCATATCAGAGTCCTTATAAGCAGAGGCTCAGAGTAGGAAATGTGATGATAGAAACAGAGACTTGAGAGATAGAAATTTTAACATGCTATTGGGCTGGCTTTGAAGATTTAGAAAGGGATGAAGGGCCAGGGAAAGCAAGTGGCCTCTAGAAGCTGAAAAAGTCAAGGGTAACAATTTCTCAGAGGAGCCTCTAGAAGGAAGGTAACCCTGTTGACTCTTTTTAGAATTCTGACCTTCTCAACAGCAAGATAATACATTTTTGTTTTTTAAAGCCACTAAGTTTGTGGTAATTTATTACAGCAGCAATAGAAAACTGATCTAAGTCCCAATCTCCATCTCTAAAGAAATAATATTTCTTCTTAAATTAGTCTTAGAGTGAATAAAAGACAAAGACTCAAGCTATCAACTCTCTGTGGGTTCTAAAGATTAAATGTATTTAAAATAATACATGGCGAGGCTATACAAAGGAAGATTTACATTTTGGTTGCTATGGTGATTATTAAACCTACATCTATGTAATGCATTATTTTGAGCAACACAAGCCATTTTGAACAAAACAAAGTAATGCAACACATTCCTATGGTTCAATACAAATATATAACCTTCTGAAATAAGCATTTCAGGTTCAGCTTAAATAATTTTTTTTAATATCTACTATGTCTTGGGTATCTTATGCGTGAGTGTGTGACAGAGAGAAAGAGAGAGAGAATTTCCAGTACTTTATGAACCTTATCACCACATGTCTTTCTTTTAGCAGTACACTCTAGTCAGTCATTTATTAATTCATATTATTATTTTAAAATATTTATGGCATAATTTAAATGGATTCATTGTTAGGACATGTTTGGAAATGTTACCCATCTTTAATTTGTGAGACATGTCATAGTTTTCACAAACTTTTTGAATCTTTATTTGCTCTTCATCCTTATTTGGTAAGCTAAGACTTCAAATTCTTTCTCTCCCTTTTCCCTTCATATGAACTCTTGCCTTAATGTTGAGATGCCAGGAATTCATGGAATTAAAATGGTAGCACTTTCTGTAAGAAATTTGCATTGTCAAAGGTTTCAGATTATTCCATTCTAAACATGAAGCCCTGTTGGTAGAAGTCTTAATGTCTATAATCTTTGGCATTTTGAATTCCCATTTATAATAAATTGTACAGTTTACAAAGCACTTTTCTTTTGGAAGAACACAAGGTTTAGGGTTATCATTTAGGGTTCTGACACAAACTCTGCCACTTCACAAGCTAAGTGAACACTGGTAACCTGCTTAATATTTCCGAGCCTCAATTTTCTTACCTAAAAAAAGAAATAAGTGGAAACGATAATACTTATTGTATATCTTTGTTTTGAAGATGTAGTAATATATTTTTAAAGGAATGTTAAACCATAAGAAACAATGTAAACAATGGTAATAATTTTTGTTAATACTATCATCGTAATGGTTATCTATTAATGGATAACAAATATCTTGGAACTTAGTGGTTTATCACAATGAACATACAATCTCGTGGCTTCTGTGGATTAGGAATCTAGGTGTGGTTTATTAGCTGAGTCCTCCATTGGAGATGTGTTAGATGGGCTATAGTCAGAATGTCTGGCTGGGCTACAGTTATCTCAGGGTTTTATTGGGGCACATACACTTCCAAGCTTTTGTATATTATTGTTGACAGGATTCAGTTCCTCAAGGGCAACTACAGTGAGGCCTCGGTTCCTAGTTAGCTGTAAACCCGGGGTATACCCTCAGTTCCTCATCATGTGGAGCTCTCCATATGGAAGCTTATGACATGGCAGCTGGCTCCCCTCAGAGCAAGCAAGCAAGAGTGGATGCCCAGGAAAAAAAGGCAACAGTCTCTTGGTAACTTAATTTCAGAACTGACATTCCATCATTTTTTTTTTATTCTATTTATTGGAAGCAATTCATTAGGTCCAATCCATATTCAAGTGAACAGCGTGCACCAGGTTGTGAATTCTGAGAACTGGAAGTCACTGGGGCCATATTAGAAGCTGCCTATCATAATCATTGTTATCTAGTTCTTAAAATTGCCCCTAACCAAAATTCTAGCCACGGGGTCAAGGCATTTTCCTTTAAAAGGAGTCTTGGATAGTTAGCTGAAGGCAAAATAGACACTCAGGTCCAGTTTTAAGGGTCCATTTCCATGTACATTTGAATTTATATTTCATGATTAAAGTACAAGGAACACATCATGAATTTTCTTACAGAAAACTCTTATCTAGGGGTCTGGGTAATGGAATACGCCAAGCTATGAAGTTTTGCAAAACACTTGGTTGCAGGGGAAAAACAGATTAGTGCTCTCTTACCTATGACTAAACCAGTGGGTACAGCATGCAATCACCATTTCCAAAACAATTATTTTGAATTTAATAGCTCTTCAACTCTTTCTGGTGCTGCAACAAGACTACTGATTTAATGGTGCACCAAGCTGCTACAAACCAGAGGTTAAAACCCGTGGTTCAATGACTCTGGTGAGTGGTGTTGAAAGCTGTCATCACGTGGACAGTTCTCAGACTCCAGGAAGGGGGAAAGAGGAGGGTGGTATGAGGAAGGGGGTAAAGAGGAAAATAGAACAAAACAGGAAAACCCGACAGGCAGCTGAGGCTTTCAAAAACACTCAGATACTGCCAATTTATTTTTCTTTTCTTTTCTTTTTCTTTTTTTTTTGTCATTCCAAATGTTAAATTGAGGTGATTATAAACCTCTTGTTTGTTTTGTTTTGCTTTCAGTTAAAAAGGGAAAATTAAAAGACAGTGGGGATAAAGTGCAGAGAGAGCTTTTGACAGCTGAAGGATGGAAAGCCCATTACCCATAATCATAATAATACAAACCCTCTGGACAATGCTAGGGGAGGGAACCTCTCACAGGAGAGGTGCTGGAAATGACCCAGGCCTGGCAGGCCCTGAGGCCATCACAGGAATGAGATTGCAAACCCCAGGGAGAAGCATTGAAGGCTGCCAACATGGCGGGCTCTGAAAGCTGCACTCTGTGATGACAATGGAAAGCAGGAGAATTGACGGTGAACTGATTGGCAGTGGGTGGGAAAATGGAGAAATAGGCTGCCTGCCTGGAAGGCCAGAGACCTGGTAGGAGAGAGGTCTGAACAGCCAACAGAGAGGCAAAAAAAAAAAAAAAAAAAAAGAAAAGAAAAAGAAAAAAGAACAAAAAACCTGAATGCCAGAGGAAAATATATATAATCAGAAATCAGTTAAAAGAGTGAATTGTAACTTTAAATCCAGGGCATGAAATATAGAAAAGGAAAATAAATAGATTAACGAATACTTCTTCATGTAGTACAAATAGATTTAATGTTGTCCAAATAAGCGTAGAGAATAAGCATAGCTGCATTGTTATGTTTTTGTTAGAAATTTTATTAACCACACAATCCATAGTTATTATTGTTGCTTTAAACAGTCACTTAGCTTTTAACTAAATTAAAGATAAAGTGTGAAGACATTTAAAAAATATTTAACCATAAAAATAAAATAAAATGGTGCAGAAGTCATAATGTAATCGCTCAATGAATTTTCAAAGGAAATGCACCTTTTAATCAGCACTCCAATTTAAATAAAAAGACAATTACCTGCCTTCAGAGGGTTCCCCATGTCTCCTCCATTTATTATCCACTCTACTGTCACCAGCGATAATCACCATACTGATTTCTAACATCATAGATAAATGTGTATGTCTGAACTTTACATGAGTGAAACCTATGGTGTGCTCTTTTGTGTGGTCTATTTTGCTCAACATTTTTTCAAAATTGATACATATTGTGTGTCATAGACTTTTGATTATCATTGCTGTATAGGAATTCAGTGTGTGAATGTATCACAAACTAATGATACATTTCATTTTTGAAGGTATGTGATTAGTATTTAGGTTAGGCCTGTTATTGGTATTTCTGTTGTGAATGTGTTAGTACTTTTTTTTTTGTGCCATTTATTTTGGATTTAACTTTATGGCTGCATTTGAATGTCCCATAGGATGCAAATGTTTAGCTTTGGTAGATATTGCCAAATGTCTTTCTAAAGTAGTTATATACAGCTACCCACTCCGCCTCCTGAAAGCAGTGCATAAGAGTTTCTTTTGCTCCATATACTTTCCAGCATGTGGTATGTTTTCTCTTTAGCATGATAGCTATTGTATTATAGTAGGCATGCAGGGATACTACTGTATTAACAGCTGTGTGTTTTTCTTCTCCTGCTTCTTGAACCCCCAGCCTCATACCTCTACTGAGCTATTAAGCCATCTCATGACATCCTCATGACAATCTGATAAGATAAAATGATGGAGGCGGGGTGGAACAGAGAGGTTTACCTGTACAAAGAAGGACCACATGAAACAAGCGGGAGCTCTTGAACTGATCTGGGACAATGCCAAGAATGTCCTGCTACACTAAAATGTTGACACCAATGATAGCAACTCCTTAATTCCCCTCTAGATCCATGTAGATGTTGAGTTTTTATGTAAATATTAACTATTAACAAATATTAATTCAATCATAGGATGGAGACAAATAAAAATCCCATTGACACATAGTAGAAAACAGAACTGAAACTCAGCTGTGGTTTAAAAGGTAGAGTAATATTTGGCAAATCACTGGACTTCCCTGAGCCCCGAATTTCTAAACTATGAAAGTAACAGATGGTTCTATATTATGTGCAGTATGTTCTTCAGTACTGTAAATTCTTCCCTTTATGAAATACATCAAGGAGTATTTACCATCTAGAGGACATAAATTCAGCTCATTTTTTTATTCCCTAGGTTTTAACTTCAATTGACCATTGGAATTAGAGTAACTATATTGTCAATAACATCACAATTCAGGAAGAGCTAGAATTTCAGATTTACATTTCTCGAATTAAAGGCAAATTTTTAAAAGTCTAAATGTTTTGCATTACTACAAAGAAAATGTCAAGCCTTATATTCAAAATATAAAGGGAATGATTCTAAAGAGAAAAAATACTGTAACACTTCTTGATAATTATTAAAGTATCCTGCAAAATCTCGATATGACATAGCAATTGTGGTCAAATATTCGTCAAATATGTGTTCATTAATCCTCAGTATAAACAGAAAAATCTGATTAAGATTCTCTTTCGGCCGGGCGCGGTGGCTCAAGCCTGTAATCCCAGCACTTTGGGAGGCCGAGATGGGCGGATCACGAGGTCAGGAGATCGAGACCATCCTGGCTAACACGGTGAAACCCCGTCTCTACTAAAAAATACAAAAAATTAGCCGGGCGAGGTGGCGGGCGCCTGTAGTCCCAGCTACTCGGGAGGTTGAGGCAGGAGAATGGCGTGAACCCAGGAGGCGGAGCTTGCAGTGAGCTGAGATCCGGCCACTGCACTCCAGCCTGGGCGACAGAGCGAAACTCCGTCCCAAAAAAAAAAAAAAAAAAAAAAAAAGATTCTCTTTCAGCATTGCTCTGTTTTCTTCGCAGATCCATTTCAGATACACATGTAGGTGTATTTGAAACTTGCGTATCTAGTGTGGATATTGGATATTCATATTTCCTCAATTGTGAAAAACAAATGAATAGATTTGTGCTCAAAAAACAACACAGTTTGGTTTCTAATCTATGGGTCTTACTGGATGCATCAGAAAAAGCAGAGGTAACAAAGTAGAATCTCCAAGAGGAGGAAAAAGCATTATCCTTAAGCCAAAGTCAGAGAAGGGATGGATAAGGTAGAGATAGTAAGTACTGCTAGCAAGAAAACAACATCTCCATAGATAGTTCACATATGTGGCCTTTCATCTTCAATAAATCAGAAAGCCATGAGATTTTTTATCTTTATGGCTTGAAATTGAACATTAATTTGAATGGGAAGGTGATAAACATATAAGTAAAAATCAAGATCTAGCAGTAACGGAATTAGTAATTCTGTTACAAGGTCCTGAATAACTCATAAATTAATTAAAGGAATGAGTGTGATTCTTGAGAGAGTCAACATCAGAGAGACTAATGCCTCTCTGTCAAACACTTAAAAGCAGGAATAAACACAAAGGGATAGAAGATGCTTATGGAGTGGTCCTGGCCAAGGCATATTATGAGTTCTTCTTTGATCTCTCTAGGCTGAAAATAAAACGGTAGAAAGCTGACAACGATTTTTTTTCAACATAGTGCTCCACATTGTTTCCTATCAAAATTGCTATATTTATTTATGTTATCTATTAAAAATTAAGCATCTATTATAGAAGAATATATAATGATCAGAAAGATGTCCATAATATATTGATAAGTTTATGTGTGTGTATGTGTTTGTGTGTGTGTGTGTGTGTGTGTATGTTTACAGTTGATCCCTGGGCAACACAGGTTTGAACGGTGTGGGTCCACTTACCTGCAGACTTCCTCCTCCCTCTGCCACCCCTGAGACAGCAAAAGAAAAACCTATCCCTTCTTTCTCCTCCTTGGCCTACTCAGTGTGAAGACAGTGAGGATGAAGACTTATGATTATCCATTTCTACTAAAGGAACAGTAAATATATTTTCTCTTACTTTTGATTTCCTTAATAACATTTATATCTCCAGCTTATTTTATTATAAAAATACAGTATATAATACAAAAACAAAATATGTGTTAATTGACTGTTACTGGGAAGGGTTCTGGTCAATGGTAGGCTATTAGTAGTTAAGTTTTGGTGGAGTCAAAAATTATACATAGATTTTCAACTGCGTGGGGAATTGGTGCCCCTAACTTCTGTGTTGTTCAAGAGTCAAATGTATAATGATGGGGAAGATGTCCATAATATATTGTTAAGCTTAAGTGTGTGTGTCTGTGTGTGTGTCTGTGTGTGTGTGTGTGTGTGTGTGTGTGTGTGTGTGTGTGTAGAGAGAGAGAGAGACAGAGAGAGAATAGGATCTATCCCAACCCAAACTGGTAAAAAACAGAATAGGTTTTATCTATCTTTTCTAAAGTGCTAACTGGACACGTACATCTTTTTTTTTTTTTTTTTTTTTTTTTTTTTTTTTAACCCGAGACAGAGTCTCACTCCTTCGCCCAGGCTGGAGTGCGGTGGCGCCTTCTCTCGGCTCACTGCAAGCTCCGCCTCCCGGGTTCACGCCATTCTCCTGCCTCAGCCTCCGGAGTAGCTGGGACTACAGGCGCCCGCCAACACGCCCGGCTAATTTTTTTGTATTTTAACAGAGATGGGGTTTCACCGTGTTAGCCAGGATCTCCTGACCTCTTGATCCGCCCGTCTCGGCCTCCAAAAGTGCTGGGATTACAGGAGTGAGCCACAGCGCCCGGCCGTACATCTTTTTTAATAAGAAAAAAGAAAATACTAAATGAATAGCCCAAGTTACATAATGTTAATAAATACTTAATTTCATTTTAAAATTATTAACTTACTCTTCTGCATTAGCCAAAGGTCACTCAACAAAATAGTCAGTCCACTGGTTTATGCTTTGGGTGCCCCCAAATCATCCATCCATCATTAGTGGAGAACTTGGGAACCGGTGACAAAGCGTAGAATTCACAGGTGTATTAATAATAATGCAGTAGTAACAAGGAGTATATATCAACAACAACAACATACACTGAGTGTTGACTGCATCTAAAACATTATACCACATGGTTTACAAATGATGATACCTTTTATTGTCACAGCAGCCCTATTAGGTTTGCACAATTATTTCCTCCTGTTTTTGAGATGAGGAAACTAAGACCAAAGGGCTTGTGAATCTTGCGCAAGGACTTACAATAAGTGATGGAAACCAAAACAGTCTGATACAAATATGTTCTTTAAAACGATGCCATGCTTCCTCAGAAAAGAAAGATTCTGCTTCCGTAACCCACATAACAAGGTAATGAGGACCTTACCCAGCTGTGTCTAATATACACCTGGGAGAGCAGTGTCACCAGAATCCATTTCACATCACACAAATGGAAACAAAGTTTTGCCAATTATCTGGTTAATCCTGTTAGTTTCAGTGAAGCAATGAGGCTACAAGATAAATTTTATTTGGCCTGAAACTTTGATTTGGCTGTCTGCATCGATTGAAAAAACTGGATAATCAAGAAATCTTCACGAGCTCTGCTTAGCCACATCCAACTATGTATCTGTAAATTTCCTCTCAATCTGGTGTAAAATTTCAACATTTCATCTTAAATATTGTATATGCTTGTTATATGTTATTTTGGATCATACATAGATTGCTACTGAACAATTTTCAAAGATTGTGAGGTGTTTATTTGAGCATATGGTAAAATTAGAACTTCGGGTATTTGAGAAACAGGTTAGAAGGTGAGGGAGGAAGGAGGAGGAAGGTCAGAGGCTTGGAAAGTGAGTTGTTTCTCTTGTAAGTTAGTACCTCTTTTCTCAAACCAGAGAGACCTTAAATGATGTGTGTCTGTTTATTTTAAAGACCACCTGGGGAGAGGCTGTTAACTGTCACCAAATAAATTTTACACGATCATTCTTACACCCATTTATTTCCCATGCCTTCTGAAATAGAAAAGAAAGCTTCACGTTGTCATTCTCTATACTAGATATTAATTCCTAGATGAGTTTGATTTTTTTTGCAGTTGAATGATGATAAAATGAAACTATTTTGAAGCACATTAAATCTGCAAATTTTAACACTTTGATGCCAATGTTCATTTTATTGCAAGGTATCCTATTTTCACCTTAATAAAACTGAATGCTTGTATGTACCATATAATTAAATTTAGCCATACCAAAAACTCAAGTCTATGAATTTATTAACTCTTGACTGCATCACTGCTTAGAAACTTTGATAAAGTTTACTGCAATTTCCTTAATCTCTGATGTAGCTCAATTCTGAAGTTTAGGGAATTACAAAGCTTTGCTTTCTTATTTCTGTGGCCCCTATCACAATTGCACAGTGCTATTCTGGCAAAGACAACCACGATTAGCAAGGAATTCTTTTCTTCTGAGATACCGGGCTCCCCTCAATGTTGGCGCTAGTATCTGCCCTCAGGAACAGAACTGTTCTTCTAAGGGAAGTAGAAATTAGTTGCTGTTCATCAAGATGGAGACTTATAAAATACATTCTGGCTGGTCACCAGAAAACAGAAATTTTGCAAATCTTAGAAAGTTTGGTGCTGCTAAAGGTGGCATTTGCAATCTGTTCTTTCAGGAGGATTTTATTCAGATCAGTTATACAGGAAACCTAGAGTATATAATAAGAAAAAGGACAGAGAAGAACAGATTCCCTGGAATAGAAAGTCACAAAGAACCAAACATGAACATTTTAAAGGAGAGATGTGCTTTTCAAGGGAGAGGGCCACAGGCCCATCTAATCTGTTACACTAATTGCTCATATATATATGTAAATATCAGCAATTAGTGTAACAGATCCTTATGTGTGACATATATATCAACAATTAGTATATATATAATTAGTATATATGACATATATCAGCAATTAACATAACAGATATTTATGTATACACACACAAACACACACACACACACACACATATATATATATTGCTTTCTATAGTGTTGCCAAGTATGAACTTACAGTCTTTTCTGCCTTATTTCCATTCACTACCAACCACATGTCTATTCTGTGATCAAAATAGACGGCAAATATTTTCCAAAAAAACACATTTTTTACCCCTCTGGTTTCTTATCCATTCTGTTTTATATGTTCAGACCACCAATCATCTGCTCACTGGTTAAGTACAAACCAGAAGTTAAATCTGTGACGTCATTTCAGCCATGAATCTTCTCTGCTCTCTGTCCTAGCCCATTTTCTCAAAGTATTGTCGACACAAGCTATCTTCATCTGCTTACATCCTTCTCACTCTTCAGCCCGTACTGATTCAGTTTTGGTTATGCTATTCCACTGAAGCTGTACTCGTCAAAGTCATTCATGCCTTCCATACTGGCAAAAGAATGGCTTTCTCTGTTCTCATCATAATGGACTTTTCATTAGCTCTAAAAAAAATAAGGTACTTATTTCCATTTGAAATATTCTATTTGGGAGTGAAACTTACCACTCTGCTGATGTATTTTTTTTTTTAATTCCATGGTTTTCCCCCCATTATTTTCCTGTGATGTCTCCCCCTCAATCCCAAATCTGTAAATTCTGGTTGCTGCAAACTGGGTTTCCTTAGGGTTTGGTCATAGTCACTTTACAATACTCCCGCCACCACCCATTCCCAATAAAGTTTTTATTAGGTTGGTGCAAAAGTAATTGCCAATTGAAAGTAATGGCAAAAACAGCAATTACTTTTACACCAACCTAAGAGTTCCCAAGGAATTAATCACTATTCTTATACCAATCACTCTAGATTTATACATTTTGGCAAGAATTCTCGGTGATTGTGATATTTTTATATCTAAACTTTCTATCGCCCTGGAATAACCCCATATGTATCTCAAACACAACTCTCCAGAATTTATCTTTTGATTTGCACCACCATGACCTGTCTTCTATCATCTACTCAGTTTTTCATGCAGAATATCAATGGAGACATTAAAGTTCCTCCCTTTCTTTCAAACACGCCATATGATACATGAAAAAGTTTCGGAAACTTTCATACAAGTGATCTCAAATCTGTACAGTTCTCTGTTGACTACCATGTTAATTTAGTGTGCCACGTGTGTCGATGTGTGTACACAATTATACATCTGCAGAGTTGTTGTTTTCTGAATGGTATACCCTAAATTTTATTTAGTAAAGTTGCACGTTTCTGTACACAAGTGTGATATTTTTAACTTGTAAAAATTAGATTACACTCATATTGTATGATTCTATTTGATTGAAATCCAAATGCAAACAAAACTAGTGATAATAAGAAAAATCAGAATTGTGGTTGCTATGAGGGAGATAGAAGTTAGTGGATAAGGGGGAAATTGACTGGAAAAAAAGTACAAGGGAATGTTCCAGAAGGGTTGTAACTTTCTAATCATACAATATGAGTGTAATCTACATTTTGTTTTGGATAGTGGTACCAAGAGTTTACAACCTCCAAAACTCATCTAGATGGATGCAGAAGATCTGACCACTTTATATTAATTTTATATCAAAACAAAGTAAGGCATACATTAAAGGTTTTAGTAACTTCCCATGAAATAGCGAAACAGAATCTTTTCTCATCAAAAGACTCTGAAAGAGCCTGCCTAGGCCTCTAAACTCATCCTGCCTCACTATTCTTTGCTCATATTGCTCACACCATACCCATCTTGTTCCAGTTTCTTTAATATGTGAAGCTCTTTTCTCCACCTGGATGAACTCCATCACTACCATCAACCATGCCCCCCTTCATCTGGCTACTTGTGTCTCAGTATTAATGGTTATCACTGTGCTTCCAAAAATTCATTAACTTTTTTGTGATCGATATTAATCTTTTAAACTTTTTAAAAAATACCACAATTTGCAATTGTTTGATTCATTTTTCTGTGCTTGCTTCTTGATCTGTCTCCTTCATCATAGCATAAGGCCTTAAGAGCAAAGCCTGAATGTCTTCTGATCAGTACTGTGTCCTTGGTCAGCATAACACATTTGACCCCTGAGCAACAGAGGTTGCTAGCCTGTGTTGCTCAGGGGAACATAGAAGCCATATATACTTGTTTATAGATATTACATATATTTATAAATTTATTCATACGTTTTGAGGTTCAGTGAAAAAACGGGATATTAGAGAAAGTTCTAAAAGGCAGATAGACTCCGTTTGGTTGGCAAGATGAGAAGGACATTCTAGGCAATGGGAGTGAGTGAGGCAAAAACATAGAAGCATGAAATAATTGCATGCATAGTATAATTGGCTGTTGATGAAAATGATCCTGTATGAAGTAAGAGTGGAAAATAAAATAAGGGAAGTAAAAGAGAAACCCTTGTAAAGATAGTTTTTTATTAAAATTGATTTTAATTGGTGTTGACGTCTACATTTTCTTTTGTTGTTATTGATGTTGATGTCTCTCTCTCTAGTGTGTCAGTTAAACAAATTCTCCAAGTTTTATTTTCTCTGCACATAAAAACAGTAGGTCTTTATTTTAATCTTTAAGCACAGAACTTTGTGGGACAGTCTCTCTGAAAATGGATACTGATGAGCCAGGATTTTTTTCTGTAATCATCATACGAAAGAAAATTATTCAGCCAACATTTACCTGGCCCTATTAACATGTTATGAGACAACATGCTCAAATCATATGCTAAAGTTTTGGTAGATGAATCAGAAGCATTATACAGCCATAAAAAGATAAAAAACATTTGTAGCCTAAGAGTTAAATAGAAAATAAAAATAATTGACCACATAGAAACTCTGAAGCTAACTCAAGAAATAACCTTTAACAACAGCATGGAGAAGCAAATTACCAGATGGTTTTGACCCAACAGGCCAGGAAAGGAAAATGCAATGTTTCAAAATTATCATCATTCTAAAGTCTGAATACATTCACCTTGTGAAATTTTGTAATCTGAGTCTTCAAAGAATGAAGGGTCATCTTTATGCTGAAGACAAAAAGCTGTTTTAGGGCTCTGAAGTCACACAGGGCACTAACTCATCTACGTTGTCAAACAGCTGTTATCCATATCTGTGGAAAGGCAACAACTGATGTTTTCTGACATGTTGTTATGTTTATATAACATGGAGTAATGAGTGTTCCATGTTGAGAATGAAGCCATGTCAAGGGGGCACTAAAGTGACACTACTGGTCTTATGGAATCACAGAATCTTGGAATTGGAAAGGTTGTTGGACTATTAAGCAAAAGAACTCATCAGATCCTGGAATAAAACTTAAATGTGCAGTTGCAATTTTATTGGTTTCAGGGCATCTCACTTTAAGGGGTAAACTAAAACATCACAGTGATGTCCTTAACAGGAATATTTGCATCATGGGATGAAATTTTGGGGAAAAAAACAACAATAGAACAGTCAAAGTCAATGAGCAGTAGAGGAGTGGAAATCTGAGAGTACAGACTACATGGTAAGTAGGCTCAGCTCTTATGGTTAAAAAAAAACTACCATTATTGTTATTGGAGATAGACATATAACAATATACTATAATTTATATATCAATATTTATATATTATTCAGGATCTTTTTTTTCAATATTTTATTGGAATACTGACTTTGATTCAATAGAAAGAAGAATGACAGCTGGGCACGGTGGCTCACACCTGTAATCCTAGCACTTTGGGAGGCCGATGAGGGTGGATCACCTGAGATCAGAAGTTCGAGACCAGCCTAGTCAACATGGTGAAATCGTGTCTCTAATAAAAATACAAAAATTAGCCAAACCTGGTGGCGGGCACATGCAATCCCAGCTACTCGGTAGGCTGAGGCAGGAGAATCGCTCAAACCCTGGAGGTGGAGGTTGCAGTGAGCCGAGATCGTACCACTGCACTCCAGCCTGGGCGACAGAGAAAGACTTCAAAAAAAAAGAAGAAAGGAAGGGAAGGAGGAAGGGAGGGAGGGAGGGAGGGAGGGAGGGAGGGAGGGAGGAAGGAAGGAAGGAAGGAAGGAAGGAAGGAAGGAAGGAAGGAAGGAAGGAAGGAAGGAAGGAAGGAAGGAAGGAAGGAAGCCATAAGGCAGAACTGTCCGGAAAAGGAGTGTGTTTCATGGGGATGTAGTTACTTGCATGTCCCTGGTCAAACATGCAACAAAAGTAGTATTTCAAATGGGGCTTACCATCAGATTGGATGTGTATCAATGAGCTTAGGGTCTGATATTCATAACTCGGGGGGGATAGGAAGAGTTGATTTAGATAACTATGGTTGGAAAGCTCATTATTTATCTTTAATTATAAAATTGTGGTTTATAAAAAGAAATATACAAAGTTTAAAATGGGTATACTAAAGGCAAATGTAAGCTTTTAATTTGAAACTGACTTTTCTTTTTTTTTTTTTTTTTTTTTTTTCTTTTTTTTGAGACAGAGTCTCGCTCTGTAGCCCAGGCTGGGGTGCAGTGGCGCGATCTTGGCTCACTGCAAGCTCACCTCCAGGGTTCACACCTTTCTCCTGCCTCAGCCTCCTGAGTAGCTGGGACTACAGGTGCCCACCACCACACCCAGCTTATTTTTTTGCATTTTTAGTACAGACGGGGTTTCACCGTGTTAGCCAGGATGGTCTGGATCTCCTGACCTCGTGATCCGCCCGCCGCAGCCTCCCAAAGTGCTGGGATTACAGGCATGAGCCACCGCGCCCGGCCTGAAACTGACTTTTCTGTTAACTCTATTATTCCAGAAAAATAAACCGGTTCAAATTCAAGGGGAAATAATCAAAGTTTATAACCAGAAATATGAATAGTTGATCCAGCTATTCAAATATCAGCCTAATTATTCATATTTTTTAATCTAAACTTTCAGATTGAAAGACCAAAATTTTACTTTCATCTTGTAGGCATTTAGGAGACTTGGAGGGACTCCAGGAGAAAGGTTAAGGTGCTATTATTAGCCAATTCAGACCAATGAGTGTTGGGCATTTGCACAACTCTAAACTAGGAGACTGAAAATGTTCTCTTTAATGATTTTCTTTCCATTCCCTACTGTTTTGCATGCTTTCAATTTCTCAGTTCTAGCCCCATCACTCTGTTTCCAAGCTCCTGAGCATGCTATATTTTGCTTAAATTTGTTCAGATATTCTCTTTCACTTGCCATCTGAGAGTAGGGGGATGTTCGGAAACCAAGATCTTTAGTGATTTTATTTTTGCTTCCATTTTCAACCACATTTACTGTCATCCTCTCACTTATACTTCTGAATATCTTCTCAAATTGTCTTCATAGAATCTGCTAAATAAGTAGGAGGCTATAGTTTTACATCTGAGCCTCTGCACTCTCTTGAACTAGAATAAGCCCTTGACCCACATTAAACAAATCTGATTCTCTTTCAGAAATTTGAAATTGAAACTGAGGAATGCTATTTTTTTCTGGGGATATGTCTATCTTGAGGGACCTCGTAAGACTTATGGGCTATTTTTCTGTAAAGAGAACCAGAGAAAGCACTCAGAAAAAAGAGAAAAATGAAACAGATCAACACAGACCAGAAAATAGAAAAAAATTGTAGTGAGATAAAAAGATGAAGTGGGCAAGAGAAGAGCACAAGGACACAATCAGAGATAAAGAGAGGGATAGTCCTAATCCCTGACCAATCTGAAAATCTGTTTCCGGACTATAGGAGGTTTGCCTTTGTGCTCTGGCAAAATTTCCATAGAACGATTCCTCTCTATTTCCAATTATTATCACTTGTTGTCATAGTTTATTTGAATGAATTTGAGTTGCTTTAGAGTCGAAAAAAATCTCTGAATAAAACAATTCTTTCCAAGCCATTCCAAGTGCTAGAATGCCCGTTGCCCTACAATTCATTTGCCTTAGTCTTTCAGCCTTCAAATCTCCTTCTCCATGGAGCCCTTCACAGCCTTTTTTGGCCATATTTGTCTCTCCTCCATGCTTCCATAGCATGTTCTTTTGCTGTGTTTTCCTGCTCTTTAGAACTTATTTATTGTTAATGGAATATACTTGATAGATATTTCAGGTAACATTTTATGTGTATCGAAAAGTACATTGTATTTTTTGGTTTAGAAACTAATAATTCATGATTCCATATGGTTCACAATTTGTCTACATGTACAAATATATAGCTATATTTATACACATTTACGCATAAATATTTGTGTGTGTCTATGAGTAAATTCTGTTGAGTCATTTACATTTTCTACATCTTCTTTTCTTATTTTTGTTCTGCCTAACCTATTGAGTTTTTTTTGTTGTTGTTTTTTGCTTTTTTTGAGGTGGAGTCTCGCTCTGTTGCCCAGGCTGGAGTGCAGTGGTGCGATCTCGGCTCACCGCAAGCTCTGCCTCCGGGGTTCACGCCATTCTCCTGCCTCAGCCTCCTGAGTAGCTGAGACTACAGGCGCCCGCCACCACGCCCAGCCAATTTTTTGTGTGTGTGTTTTTAGTAGAGACGGGGTTTCACCGTGTTAGTCAGGATGGTCTCGATCTTCTGACCTTGTGATCCGCCCATCTCAGCCTCTCAAAGTGCTGGGATTACAGGCGTGAGCCACCGTGCCCGGCCTTGAATTTTTAAGGTGGTATTTTAGAAAGCATTATGCTTTTTTTTTCTTAGAATTGTTTCTGATTTATTGAAGTTGTTGAAGTCTGTAATATTATGTCTTCATTGTGGGTTGAATTTTTATCAAATTAAAATACCCTGTCTTCTCATTTAATATCCTTTAAATTACATTTTTATATCTGGTGCTACTATTGCTCTTAATGTTTTGTTTTGGCAGATGCTGTTGAAATTCCTGTTTTAATCTCTCCCGTTTTTTTTTAACGTTCATAGCGTATTCACTGTATTCCAATACGTTGTAATAACATGATTGTGGATTTATTATGGGTGGGGGTAGTTCTACCAGCTATTTTTCCTTTTATGTGAAAAGGTTCACCATACCTTGGAATCATTTGCCCTCAGGGACACTATCTTGCTGCTCTAGTTCCAGGGCTCACATTCACTATATTAGTCATAGGAAAACTCAATGGCTTTTGCATATTTGCTACTCTATATGTAACTCCTCTTTTAATAACAGAATATGTGTTATTGGCTCTAACTTTTCAATCTCTTAACTATAAGTTTAGCGTTCTCCCACACAAATCCTCATATTGTACCAAGCTTCTCTAAAATCTATTTGAGACTACAATTTCTTTGCTCCCATCTGTTTCCATCTGCTTCTTATCTTTTCAGGATTCCCACCAAATTTCCAGTCAACTGATGATCTCTCTTACCTGCCTATACTGTGAAATTTCCATCTACATGGTGCTATTTTAGTCTCACCAAGTTGTAATGATGTCTTTACATGTCTCTTTCCAAATTTCTTGTGACTATCTTGAAAGAAGGAATGATTTCACAGTCTCTAATTTTAACACCTACTGCTGCGCCTGCCTCTGGAGCACTTAATAAATATCCTTTGAATTAATAAATGAATTAATATTTCCTTCAAAAAACCCTGCAAGATATATTGTTTATTTCTCATTTGGAACTCAACATTCCCCCAAAGATGTTGTTTTCAACTCTCCTAAAGAATGATAGGCTCATTTTTGAGACGCTTCCCATTAAAATTTCGCCTTAGAAGATTTCACTTGATGAAGAACATACAACCTAAAAGATGTAGTTTTTATAACAGAACACCTTTCATGACCTTAACAATCACTTTGTAATTGGGTCATTATAATGGATGTAAACAAGTAGAAAATTATCTCTGTGCCAATAATAAAAGTAACTTTCACTTTTTGAAAGTCCTAAGCAGCTGATCCACCATCCCAAAGCTTGCTACAGATATTTCCTACCGTAGTGTAAGGACCACAGAAGACTCAGTAGAACATTAAATATATGTTTTGAAATCAAATGTGATGAAAGTACATTTCAGTTAGAGGAGAATGAGCAGAGAAACTGACAAGGAAGAAAATGTGTGCAGAGCATCAGCCTCTCTAATCTCGACAAACAGGATCCCTCTTTGGGGCTGAGCTCATATTGACTAATCATAGAAATCACAGAGCAAGGGTGAGAGAGACTCCAGAGGAAGCAGGGATCTGACAAACTTCCCTGATAACCTTTATTGCCTGGACACAAGAATTTGGCGGGGCTTTGAAAGTGAAAGGGAACCTGCCTGGCAAACAAGTTGAAACTGCAGAAAAGTTTAATTGGAGCCATTGAGGGGATATTAAAAGTAGGAATAATTAGGGCAGCAAGAAACAAAAGAATGAAACCAGATGATTAAAGGAAGGCTCCAGAGGCATGGAGCTACCTGTATAGCATTCTGACAACTATTAAAAACAAATTTGATGTTTTGCCTAATTCCAGTTTAAATTTTTGGTTTGCAGTGTGTGTGTGTGTGTGTGTGTGTGTGTGTGTGTGTGTGTGTGTGTTCCTCTATTATCTGGTTTTTCTTTAATTTTTTTTCCCCCTTGGCTACAGCAGGGTAGGAATGAAAGAGTGCCATGATCCAAACTGGATTTTAATGAGGACAGCTCAGTGCCTGCCAAGTCCTTGGGCGTGAAGTTGGGGAGCTGGGCCTACTGGTCTTAAGGGTCCCTGCTCTGGAACTGAAAGTCCCTCTGTTGAAAACTTGGCAGCCCTTCCAAAGTCTCTTTCCCCTCTGCCAAGCAGATGAAAGCAGCGTCTGGCTCTGTACATGCAATGCTGAAAGTTGCCACAACTGTCAAAGGCCTGAAGAAGGAGCACTTCTTTTCCCTGACATAGATAGCTTCAAATCCAACCCAGGGACCCTCAGCTGTTGTCACCTTTCCTGAAAGATAGCAACTTTTTTATTCTTCATAAATTGCAAAGATGCTGCTTTCTACATTTAGCTTGGTAAAGACCCAAGAAGAAAACTTTGCTTTAAAAAGTCATCCTTATGAAGGGCACTGTTGCTTGCTGATGTGTCTAGAGACAAAAGCTTATATGGGAGAGTATTAGGCAGTGAGGCTAAAGTTTTAAAAATGAGTCAGACTCTAAACTTTCTGTCTATGAATAAAAGAAATGGTTTCAATTTTCTATGGAAATGTTATGGGGCAGCAACAAAGCTGTCTAAGCAGAACAGTAACATAAATTAATTTTTTAAAAAATGCATGAGAAAAACGATAATTGCAGGCTATGAGAGAGAGAGATTTGAGATGTATATATCAGAGATAGAAGACAATAGAGATACTATTTCAACTGCAGGTAGAATGAGAAAAACCTTGGCAGTGGGAAAAAATGGATATATATTCTAGATTTACAAAGAAGATATAATCAACAAGACTTAATGATTGACTTTATGGGAAAGAATGGAAAAAAAGAGCATGAAGATGGCACACAGTTTTCAGGCTTATCCGAATGAATGGTGTTGTCAACCATAAGGGCTGAAAATTAAGAATAAGAAAATTAGTTTGCTCCTTAACAATAATGGGAAAGAAATCACAAGTTTTGGAGTTATTTATAAAGATGGAATTTTAAAAATATATTACAATTGCTGTGCAACTATTGAAACTAAATATGTATGTACCCCTGCAGTATTTATGGGTCTATATACTTATTTTTCTATTTGTACGTGTAAAACTCTCTTGAACATCTCCATCAGTGTGCATGCCAGTCATGATTTCTATAGTGGCATTAAGAACAAAATCAAACTCCATCCCACTTGACTACTACTCCTAAAGTACAAATCTCCCAGATTGCGGAGGATTCCCCAACTGGAGAAGAAAACTCTATCTGTAGAAAATTGAAGCAGATGGTTCCAGTGGGCTAGTAGTTCTCAATGATGAGTGCTTTAAACATCCGTATGTCCAGTTTATGCCCCAGACCAATGAAATGAAATTTGCAGGCGTAGGACCTAAGTGACAGCATTAAATCTAATCAGCTAACGAAAATGGAGTCTAGTTTTAGAATTACTACATAAGGTTATATCTGACACAAATTGGAAAGAGACAGCTGGGAGACAAAAATACCAAGGCCAGTCCAAAAGAGAGGAGTAGAATCATACTCAACCAAAAAATAATGGACAATCAGGAAAGAAGCAGAGCTTGCCTTTGAAGAGCAGTACTGCAGGAAAAAGAATTAAGAACACCCCTCAAATTGGTATGACCTGAATTGACACAGCCAAGGCTTGTTTCTTAGGTGAGGAATACTAGGTGGTGTCTCAGGTAAATTAAGAAGCAAAGCATGAGAAGACATCAGAGGTCAGATATCTTGCAGGAAACCTTCCTCATGTCTTATTGGCTTAGTTTGTTAACCAGCATATTCTTAAGCTAACTCCCATTGTAAGGGAAATGTCAAAAGCTGATTGAATTAAGCACGAGTACTAGAGGTGATAGTAGGTGGGTACCTGCTTATTTTAGTTCTACAAATCTGCATCTGCTCATGAGCATGGAATAGTTAAAAGTAAACCACTGCATTAAAAGTAAACTAAAATTTTTCTCGATGTTCCACATATAGATATTTGCCACTTTTCAGTCTTATTTTAATAAAGTGGCATAAAAATAACTAGTTAATGTTTATTCCCACACTCATATTTCCATGGTATCATCTTCATCTTACAGGTTCAAGTCACTCCTGGTGACTAAATGGCTGCAGTTCTATGCCTCTACGTGAACTTTATTTGATCTTCAAACAGAGTTTCTGGTTGTTCTCCCAAAACATAAGCAACATTCTTCCCCACAAATGTCTCAAACTTTTTCAAGATTTAATGTTATAACTTTATATCAGAATAGTAATGGAATTAAAGAGAACTTAAAAATACCTCTGACTGGAGTTCTCTTTAATTCCATTACTATTCTGATATAAAGTTCTCAACCATTGTGGAAAACAGTGTGGCGATTCCTCAAGGATCTAGAACTAGAAATACCATTTGACCCAGCCATTCCATTACTGGGTATATACCTAAAGGATTATAAGTCATGCTGCTATAAAGACACATGCACACGTATGTTTATTGTGGCACTATTCACAATAGCAAAAACTTGGAATCAACCCAAATGTCCATCAGTGATAGACTGGATTAAAAAAATGTGGCACATATACACCATGGAATACTATGCAGCCATAAAAAAGGATGAGTTCATGTCCTTTGTAGGGACATGGATGCAGCTGGAAACCATCATTCTCAGCAAACTATTGCAAGAACAGAAAACCAAATACCGCATGTTCTCACTCATAGGTAGGAATTGAACAATGAGATCACTTGGACACAGGAAGGGGAACATCACACACCGGGTCCTATTGTGGGGGGTAGGGGAAGGATAGCATTAGGAGATATACCTACTGTAAATGACAAATTAATGGGTGCAGCACACCAACATGGCACACGTATACATATGTAACAAAACTGCACATTGTGCACATGTACCCTAGAAGTTAAAGTATTTAAAAAAAAAAAACCTCTAACTCCAAACACACACTACTCAAGCATTTTCAATTTTGTGAACTGCCTTCTAGTTTTTTTCTATATAAAAATTACCTTTTTCACTTCATGATTATGTTCTAAAATGCATTAATTAGTATCTTAGCATTTTCATTTAGTTTGATTTTGTATGCACATACACACATAACATATATATTTAACACCATCTTAATATTCACAATTATAACTTTTTCATGTCCTTTTGAGCCTTTTTCTGGTAATAAATTCCCAAAAGGAAGATAAGTATGTAAAGTTCCATTGGTACATTTATTGTTTATGGATAAGTATACAGATGCCTCTCCACTTAGGATGGAATTATGTCCAGATCAACAATAATGGTATTTTCAATTTACAATAGGTTGATCAAAAAATAGCCCCATTATAAGTCAAAGAGTGTGCTGAATGCCTATCACTTTTTCACCATAGTAAAATGAGGAAGTCCTAAGTTAGGGACCATCTGTATATAGACAGATCAACTGATGGATTAATTAATACATTGATCGATAGAACTGATAGATGATAAGTGGGGAATACAAGAGGTTTCCTCTTTTATTAGTTTCATTCCAGTAGTATTTTACATCAATTTTATTGCAATACCTTTAGAAAACATAACTATGTGTATGTTTCATACTTGTTTTGTTATTTCGCTAGCCAAGAGATAATTCAATAAAGTTTTAAATAGTGTTTTATTAATAGTAATGGTTGGCATCATAAGGGCTCAGTAAATATTTGTTGAGACTAGATTTTCTGTTTGTTCATACACTATTTATATTTTATCTTAAGTCATTTTCTTTGCCCTTAACCAAGTCTTTTAATTCAAAAACCTATGCTTTATGAGATGTCTGACTTCTTGACATCTGAATATTTCATGGCAATTTATTTTTTTAAATTCAATCCATCTTCATTCAAATGAAGTTGCTCTTCACTTTTTAGTTGTTATAGTTCTTTATGCTTACTAATACTAAATTATTTTGTAATCTTTATTTACAAAGTGGTTGAAAAATACTTTGTATCATGCAAGCATTCTAATAAGTAGATCAGATAAGAAGCGACTTACCTTAATAGAAGGAGCGCTGGTGCTAATTAAAATGTGGATTTTAATCTTTGTGCTATATAATATGTACTATGTAACCAGGATCCAGTCTTTTTGCTTCTCTGCAACTCACCTTACTCTTATGAAAAATGAGTGAGTTGATCTAGAACAGTGGTAGAAAAATGGGTAGTAATTAATGAAAAAAGTCATGTATAGAGGTAATGTTATTTTTTCATATAACATTAAAATTGATTTATGTAGGGTAGTATGAAAAAATGTATATTACTTTCTAATGTATTACCTGCCTTTTTATATTAGAATGCTACCATACAATGTGCTGTTGCATTAGTTAATGTTTTATTTTCCAAAGATAGATGAAACAACATTTCCCATCTCACTTGTCTTACCATGCTGCCTTTATACTCTTCCAATTGAATGATTGGGAATATATCACTTTTTCTTAGATCTGGTTGGGTTTGTAACAGCTGTGGCCAGCAGAGTACAATAGAAATGACATTATGTAACTTCAATGACTATGTTATACAAGTCAATGGAATTCTAAAACAAAAAAAATACCTTGCTTTTAAAACCAACTGAGGAGTCCAACTTTCCTGAGGTCTCCATGCTACATGGAGAGACCGTTTGTACATTGTCTTATTAAAAACTCAGCTGAGATCCTAGTCAATATCCAAACATGTGAATCAAGATGCCTTGAACATTTCTAGCCCTCAACCATTAAGTCTTACCAGGTAGGGCCCCTGACATCATGACCTAGTCGATTTTTCAGATTCACAGAATCCATGAGCATAGTAAAGTGGTTCCTTCATGCCACTCAATTTTAAGGTCATGACAATCTACACACCCCAAAGACTAGTTCAACTCTCTCCATGTCTTAATTCCAAAGTCCAAAACATGATGGGTCAGTGTCCAGTACAATCCAGGGTGTTGTGGTCAGAGGTCAGGCACAGACCCAATACAAATCTTCCATGTCAGGACACTACTCAACCAAACAAGTTAAAGTGAGCAGATCCTAGAGAAAAAAAAAATAGCCCTAGATTTTGGATTGGTCAGACACTACTAAAAGTATGCTCACAAAGCCATCCAGAAATACACAAGGACAACTGAGAAAATGATGCATTTTGCACCAAATTCTGCTTGTGCCATTAAGGAAAAAAAGGTTTTCTGTATTTTGTAGTGTATAATCCTACTTCTGATTGTCACTCAGAATCTCTACCAAAACAGCTCTGCTTAACATGTATGTAATAAGTATGTATGTATGTATGTAACATGCATGTAATGGCTTGCCTTATCAGGCAGTGTTCCATCTAAAATAAAAATAACATTAACAATCTTACAGATATATCTTCCTATTTTGAATGGCCACACTGAGGTCACTTTAGTAGATCTCAGTATTGAGATCACTGGAAAATAAATGAGTTTGTTTCCATAAACACAATAGTGCTTTTTATTCAATTATATCAAGGAGAGATGATTACACAGTTTACTAATGTAACCACAAGTCTGTAGAAATTAATAAAGTACAATTCAGAGAAGATGCTCCATAAAGATGGAAGATACATAACCTGACTTTGGTTGTCCCAAAGGATAGAGTACAGAACCTTGTGGTGTTTGAATGTGGAGCCAGGTGTTTGCATGCTATCTATTTATAGAAAAATAACATTTGTTATTTCCTCGGGAAAGCTTCCACTGAAATAATGGATTTCAAAGAGAGAGACAGAGAGAGAGAGTGCCTTTCACTTTCAAATTTGAATGTGAAATTATAAGTGTCTATACATTTTATACCACTGCCAGAGAACTACAATGATTTCTGCTGCAATTTCCTAAGGAAATCCAGTCTCTGTTTGCCAAACATAGAAGCATTGTACAACTGTCAGACAGGAAGCTCTCCCCTGAGAAAACAGACATCTCCAGTAGGACCCAACAGATGTTGGAGGAATCTCCCAGCAGTGATATTTACAGTGCTCCATTTTAGGTATTGTCAGTGCTAGTCATGCTGCAGAATCAGTGCCGTTACTATTATTGAAGCTAATAGTTAACTGAATATGAATTAAATGGCTGTTTTTGTCATAAGTGAATCAGGCAGCATACCATGTTCACTCACTCAGTGAGAGGGAAGCCGCCTCCTCAGAGCGACAGTACTAGAAGCATTTTGTCCCTTAGGAAGGTGTATTTTTCATGTTTCTGGGCACACTTAGGAATGTCACTTTCCCGTGAGATTGGGGACAGCATCACACACTCTGAGAAACGAGGAATGTCACCCTTGGTATGAAAAGTCCAAATGTTCCAGCTGTTCAGCCTTTAAAATGCAGGCACATTTCTACTTGCATTATCTGTGATTAAAGTGAACAAGTTTGCAAATTTCACCTATACAAGTAAGAGTAAAAGCTTAAGAAAATAAAACCCAAATCCCTTAACCCATTGGGCTATACTTCTATTCCAGATAAAATATATCTGTTTGGAGGTGACAATGAACAAAACACAAATTGATTGACACTCTCTGTACCACTTTAAAATCACAGAGCTAGCTCTTGCAAAATTAATGCTGGAATTCTGGCCTTTTGAGTCTTCATGTTATGATACATCCAATATTTAACACTCTACTTTCTTGCAACATTCGACATTCTCAACATTCGCCCATCTTTGTGTTTTTCCTGTAGATGCATTCTTCTCCCTCTGTCTTCCCGTCTCCTTATCTCTGATCCAATCTTTTCTTTATGTTGTTTCATTACATTTCCTCCATTGATCATTAGTTTATACAACTTAAAATTTTAAAGGAGTGCTTGATTCAGAGCAGATATTTCAGACATACTTGCTGAATCAAACATAAAGGAATACATGTCACCGGTTTATTTTCTTGTTCTCTGCATTCATTGTCTCTTCAACATTCTAAACATCGCCATTGCTTTGAAAGCTCACTCTCAAAACTAATTTCACCATGATTTCTGTCTTTCTACAGGAGCCATGACCTCCTCTCATGCATTCTCTCAATAAACAATTTATAAGTCTTACAAGGAGAGAGAGAATTTGAGATTCCAAACAATAACTTATAACATCATGAGAAAAAAAAAGAAGAGGAGGTCAAGATATGGAAGCAATCTAAGTATCTCTTGAAAGACAAATGGATTTCCTTTTAAAGTACTGTACATTAACGTACAAATATACAATTTGGAAATTCAGCCCGGTTTCCTCTCTTTTGGCAATTTAATGCCCCCTCAAGCCACATTCAAAAGATACTTTCTGTAGGTCTGTGAAGCTTTGACTAACCCCTCTACCAAGAATAAAGAAAGAAAGTATGGTGAAATACGAAAAGCATGGATTCTGTGGCTAAATGAATTTTGGCTTACTTTTGAGCTGTGGACTTCAGAAAAGTTACTTTTATCTCTTAGAGCTTCAGTTTGCTCACCTGCACAAAAAGAATAGCAATACCAACGTTATAAGGGGTTGTGCAGTGCCTAGCACATGTGAGGGCTTCTGTAAATAGATGTTCTTTGCCTGTTCTTCTCTCTACACTCAGCAAAGTGTATATAACCTGCCTCTCACCCATCTCATTGTGACTTTTTATAGATCTTTTGTCTTCCTGGAACCCAAGTTCTCTGCCTAGCTCACAGTGCCTAGAATATGACTTTAGCAGTAACAATTACATCTACTGAATGACTTATGTATATGTATGAATGTGTGTGTATATGTGCCAGACATCAGAACAGACCCATTTTTGTAGTGTGTTAATCTTTTGTCAGCCCTCAAAGTTTAGATACTTTTAAAATTCCCAGATGAGAAAATTGTGGGCTCATAATGTTCATGCCGCACATTAGTGAGGGTACTCACCAAAATATGGGCCTTTAAAGTACAATTCCAGCACCCATCTCTTAATCACATCACGACCCTGCCTTTTAAACTGGGTGGGTGTAACTAATCTTCGACGATCGAAGTTCCAGAAAGTCCTAATAAAACTAGCAGTCACACATGGCCCTGGGCAAAAAAAAAAAAAAAGAAAGCCGTATATATGAGTACTCCTACTAACTTCTTTTAGAAATAATTTTGGTAGAGTTGGCATGCATAGAGTTACTTTTTGTATCTTGCTGAACCCCAAATGCCAATAGATTAAGATTACCTTAAAGTGCAGTGAAGACACAGCTTTCTGTGCAGTGGGAGAGAATATGGAAGCTTGTGGCATCTCATTAACTCTCTCATTTCCTACGTTGAGCAGCATAAAATGAGGCTGAAAAGGCAATTTACCTTTCAATACAAGGAAAGCTGCTTGATTTCATTTCCAGAGAAATTAGCTCTTCTTCCTCCCTTTTAGTCTTTGGAAAATTGAAGGGAAAGCAAAACACTGTGTCGATAATCTCTATAAAAAGTTTATGACATAAGAGGAAACAAAAACTGAGTTTAAATACTATATAATGTAAAAATGCTTATGCTAGTTTTAAAAGAAACAACTCATATTCAACAAGTATTTGTGCCGTGGATGGCCTGGGGTCAACACTTAACCTGTGCTGTCTCACTTAGTCCTCAACACCGTCTGTTGACCTGTGATTATCTTTACATCCATATGAGGGAAGGGAGACACACATGATTTAATATAAGCGCCCAAAGTCACACTGTTAGTGTCCAAGCTGAAAAGTCTACCCAGAAAGTTTAACTCCAGTGTCTGTGCTGTTTAACCCTACATTACACCAACAGAAAAGTGTGACCCAAATGAGGGTGAAATCAGAGAAGGACGGCATTGGTATGGTGAAAACTTTGGAAACTGGGGTTGGACTTAGAGAGTGTCATCCAAAACCTCTGTGGAGATGAGGGGCCCTCAACAGAGTTTGGCTACATATAAGGAAGCCTTTCATAACACAAAGCGCTCATTAAATAAAATTGTATTCATATACTTATTTTAACAATTCAAAATGGTTTTCTTGTAAAGCACTGGACCTTTTTTTCCCCCCCATATGCGTTCTCAATAGTAGATGACCCTGGATGGTCTGCTCCAAATATCATTTTATACAGAGGCAATTTGGTTGTTCACTGTTCCTTAACATTCCCTCCTTAATCAAGCTTTTCTCTCAATTGCTACATAAATAAACACTGCTAATTCCTGTCTCTGTTCTCTCTGTTCAAGAGATGAACCTTTCCCAGTAAAACTTACAGTAAGTGCTATTGAGTGATAAATTCTGAGTTCCTGGAACAAGAGAGACTCTCCCTCATCATCTGTAATCCCTTCTCTCTCCCCTCCTATCACCAACCATTGCCCATGTTTCAGGACCTGAGTCAAGTCTCACTTCCTTCCATCTTTCTTTATCAAGCACCCTCACCAACATCTTCCAGCTACACGAGGATCTTATTTCACTCATACTGAAATATTTATTGCCATTTTTTAGTGTTTTTGAATAGTGGGTTTTGCCATACTGATGAGACTACAAACTCATAGAAAACAGGCTGTTTGGACAAATTAGTGCAATTGTTTCCAAATTCCTCTACAAATATAAAAGTATGCAGAATTCTCATGCATAAAATAGATGCCAGTGGGAGGCTCTCGTGGAAGTGAGAGTACTGGCCACCAAGTGTGTTCATCCAGCTTCCCTGCCCTTTCCCATTTCTTCTTCAAGAAACTATAAAATAAGAAATGGACAAGGGGATCATAATCAGAGGGACTGAATTCAAACTCAAGCTTACTGAGTGACATCGGGAGAGTTTCCATTTATTGAGGTCTCTGTTTTTATTTTTGCAACGACCATCATACACCAACCTCAGGAATGATATTTAGGCTTCGAAGAAGTAACCAACCAGTAACGTTTTACTTTCTTCTTTTGTTTCTTGCTTTCCCTTTCCCAGACTCTTTGTTTTCTTTTCTCTCATTCTTCACACAACCCTTTTCCATGACATCTTTTATATTGCTATGTCTGTGGTAGGTCCCTGCATACATTTCTTTATTTATCATTTCATGTCCTAAATAGCAAAGATATATTTTGAATGCATTATAATTACAGGTATATGCAGTATGAGGTATGCCAAGAAAATAATATGACAGCCACCATGTTTGTGTTATTGGACATATATTTATATAACTATTTTTATGTATGGAGATAGAGTTTGCATATTCATGGCTTATGTTTTCCATTCCACAATACCACATTAAGCAATATATTACATCTCCTGGCCTGCTTGATATTCATTGCTAATAAAGTCTCATAGATATAAAGCTATGTGGTAATAGAATGGCAGCTTTTTATTATAGAGATGTTTCTATTATGCTAATTTATGATTTAGATGATTTACGCTAATAAGTATAATTTCTTAATATAAACAAAACTATAGTCAAATTTTAAAATGTCTCTAACTCTGGCTGGCAAATTTACATACCTCACAGTTTTATTAAATATATTCTGTGGAGATAAAACACATTTTTTACATAACAATCACCTCCGGCTTTTCCAGGGAGAATTTGATGGCACAAAACAGCTGCACATCTGTAATTGTTTTACCACCTGTTCTATGGAAGTGAAAGTTCTGTACCCTACAGTGGTGATTGGATACTGTTTTGCTCATATTTCAAGGTCATGAATTCTTCTACTTTTCTCTTTCAATACCTCTGGCATGGGAGGGGGAAGGAATGTTTGATAGAGTTGATTTTCCAAGGTTTGATTAGAAATTTTCCAGAAGAAAGGAATTAAATAGGGATTTACTTGAAATGAACAAGATGACTGGATAACACGAGACAGCCACCATCTGTGATGAGCTTTAATTTCTTTTCTGAAGGGCAGTTATTTTACTTTTATTTTGATACAGAGAAAGTAAAATGGTTGAGTTCAAAAGAAATGGAGGCCTTTCATTCAGGAAAAATAACATGAAAATGTGACAATATTGTTTAAATAATGAACTCTGTCTCTCTCATACACACAGAACCTTTCATACTCACTCACAGAAATCACCTATGCTGATTCATGAATTTTAATTAGATCAAATTTAAGCTGATTGACCAATCTATCTCAATCACAAAGGTGCTATATATATATAGATGTCATTCCGAGCCACTGTCACCATCTTTGTCAAATCACCAAAGTACCCAAATCTGTATGTCATCAAGTTAATGCAGCTGACCCAGGTGTTTGTATCAATGACACTACTTTTGGATGTCTTCAAGCGATACTAGTGCAATGACTCAGTATGATGAGGTATGGTATTGAATTCTAGCGATAGAGAGATTGCAGCTGAGACAAGGAGAAGGAATCTTTGTTTGGTTTAATCTTATTAACTTAATTACACATTTTAAATATCTAAATTTTATTCTTAGTTCTTCATTTTAAGTGTTGTCTTAAGACACAATTTTCTTTATTTAATGGGTAGTTATGCATAAGACCAAGTAAATATACATTAAATATAACCTTCCTTCTCTAAATATTTGTTGAAAAAAGAAGGAACGGGATAGGTAGGAAGTAGGAGACTGATTTGAGAGTTCTTGTTGTCTTTAGCATAAACAATAAGAAAGTAGTAAAAATTTAGTCATGGATGTATCTGAAGTTTCTGCCTAGATTGATAGATAGATAATTGTCCTACTACTAGTAGGAATCAGAAATGAAAGGATAAGAGCATTTTTAGGGAGTAAAGAAGAGGATGAAGCCAATTGGAGCTGCACAAAGTTTGGAGTTCTTACAGAGCATCCAAGAGGGCCTTCCCCAACTCGGAGCTGGTGTGTTTTGCACTATGAGCAGCAGTGTACTAGATCCCTGCTTTTCACCTGGAAGCAATTTTGACCCCAGGGGACATTCTACAAAGTCTGGAGACATTTTTGGTTGTTAAACTGGGGAAGTAAAAGGGGCTGCTACTAGCATTTAGATAGAGTCTGGGATACTACTAAGCATTCTGCAGTGTACAGGACAGAGCACCATTCCACAACAAAGAACTATCCAGCCCAAAATATCAAAAGTGTTGAGGTTGAAAAACCATGTGATAAAAACCCTCTTGTGGACTAAACTCTAACCAGATTTCTCTGAGCCTTTTCTCAACTAAGCTTCAACTTTGACCTATAAAGACTTGAAAAACACACTAATACAGTTCCTAACAGCTCAATGAGGCCACCTCCTTAAGATGACCTTAATTTCTTTCAAAGTGCCTGCCTGGGAAAACTCAAGTCTGCCAAAATAATTTACTGTTTGCACAACCCGGCACCTGACAATGGAGTCTCTGATTCCCGGTCTCTGTAGGCAGGGGGGAGGGCCTACCATCAGTAAGAGCCAATTAGTAAACCCAGATGAATTTCGCGTAGACTACCTCCCCTTCCTGCTTTTTGTAGTTTTTCACTTCCCTGATTCTACTGAGCCCCTGCTCAATTCCTCCCTATTTCCTCATTGTTTCTTTATTTATATTTTTATTTTTATTTTTAAGACATGGTCTCACTCTGTTACCCAGGCTGAACTGCAGTGGTGCAATCACAGCTGACTGCAGCCTCTATCTCCTGGACTCAAGCAACCCTCCTACCTCAGCCTCCTGAGTAGCCAGGACTATAGGCACGAGCCACCACACCTGGCCCATTTTTTATTTTTGTTTCTGTAGAAACTAGGCCTCACCATGTTGCCCAAACTGGTCGTGAACTCCTGGGCTCAAGCAATCCACCTGTCCTGGGCTCTCAAAGTGCTGGGATTACAGCATGAGCAATCATGCCTGGCCCATTCTCTCTTTAAAACACAGTCACCTCTGTACAATTTGAAGCTGAGTTCAGTTCACACTGGACTCATCCCTATTGCAGTAGTATATTACTGATTAAAATCTGTCCTTTAGTGTCTGGCTTTGTTTATATTTGATGCCTTTACCAGATAACAGATGAAGGTGGTTGCATAAGTGTGTGTGCTTATGTAAAAAAAATCTATAATCCAGTAAAAGGAAAACAAGATTGTACATAATGGAAAACCCATGTGGATAATAAACATCAAAGAAGTTCACAGAGGTTCAGAGACGGTATAAGA
This sequence comes from Macaca thibetana thibetana, assembly GCF_024542745.1. NCBI lineage: Eukaryota > Metazoa > Chordata > Mammalia > Primates > Cercopithecidae > Macaca > Macaca thibetana. Next base: position 5,873,978 of record NC_065597.1, on the reverse strand, counting down.
ATGGTAGAAAAATAAAATACAGCAATACATTTGCAGGAACCCAGTGAAAATAAGGGTTACCTATAAAGTAACAAAGACTTAAGAAGTAACTTTTTCAAGTTTACTTTGCTAGTTAGTGAGCTACTACAGAGGAGAGTTTCAAACTTAGTTCTTTTTGATTCTACAGCCAATTCATTGTCCTGCCTACAATACTAAGAACTAAAAGCTATTACAATTGAGTGATAAATGATCTTTCCAACTATGATTGAGGGCTTCCTGCAGTCTTTGCATGTTTAATGTTGAAACTTTTGCTGGACTCATGGGCAGCCCATGTTTATGTAGTCAGCAGAGGGCTGCTGTAAACATTATAATTGTAGCAATGTTTCTAGCCTCCCACATATCCACTACTTAACACTGTGAGCAGCCTCCTAAAATGGGTGAAATCATGCACAGTCAACAGAATAGCATATGGAGTCCCCCCTCCACCACCACCAGAAAAAGTGAAATTTCTTTCAGAAATGTTAATCTGAAAGTCTGTTTCTTGCACTGATGGTCGTCACAAACTCCTGGAAAATTATTTTGAGAATAACCTTTATTACGCTGAAGGCATAGTATGTATTGGATCGGAAAATGAGGAGGTAGCTGCTATGGTTTGAATGTTCATCCCTTCTAACACTCAAGTTGAAATTTACTTCCCATTGCAATAATATTAAGAGGTAGGAACCTTAAAAGGCAACTAGGTCATGAGGGCTTCACCCTCATGGGTGGGATTGGTGCTGTCCTAAAAGGGTGAGTCAAACTCCCTTTTACCTTCTCTTTCTGGCCCTTCCATCTTCCACTATGAGATGATGCAGCAAGAAGGCTCTTGCCAGATACAGGTGCCTCAGTCTTGGACTTCCCAGCCACCAGAACTGCAAGCAAATAAATTACTGCTCAGTATAAATTACACAGCCTGTGGTACTGTGTTGTGGCAGTATAAAATGGACTAAGACAGTTGCTATACTGCAGTGTATAATTATAAGGTACAATGAGATATCCAAACACTGAAAGGCAAGAGATACATTTAGGTCCTTGCACAGCAAATATATTAGCTGTTTGACCTTAGTCCAGTCATGTATCCTTTTTAGGACTTGGTTATCAACTGAAAATGATTTAATTAAATTTTAGTAAAAACCATTTGTAGCCTCAACTGGAACTGATTCTGTGATCCTTATAACTTAAAACATATCATCCAAAACTGATACCATAGCAATACTTGATACTGTTTGTCCACACATTTAACAAATGTTTGTTGAAAACTTGCTATTTGTAATTCATAATGCACTTTTTAAGGTGGAGTTCAATAAATCCAAAGCACAAATCCTTGGTTACTGCTCAGGAAAGAAAATATTACTCAGAATTTACGGTGGAAAAAATACTTTCATTGCTAGAAGATACGTATAGGCACAGCAAGGTGGAGTCAAGAGGATGAAGCTACTTTGACTTTGGGGATCGAGACAGGAGTGATTGATTAATGAGCTAGCATTTGAATGAGAAGCTTGAAAGCTGGGTACCACCTTCAAAGTTATAAAGCTGTGCTGCTTAGAATACATATTTTTCCAGGTTGGAGAAACAGAAGTCCACCTCCCTAGAATGAGTTAGACATTTTGTATATACATTCCCAAAAGACTTAAATTATGCCCTTGTAAAAACAGAGGGAAAGAGAGATAGTCGGCTTACTTATCTGTCACTGTTGGACATCCAGTTTCTAACTGATTATTTGACTTCATGAATTATACAAAAAATAATTATGAAGTGCTACATCCAGTACTTCAGTGGAGCTAGGTTCTGGGTATATGTCAAACAGATAAAAAATTAATCTTGATTAACTAATATGGCTGTTTATTATTGTATTGATCTGGTTAAGGGAAGGTTTAGTAGTGAGGATTTACCATGCTCATATACACAGGTGTTTAACAAAATTTAGGAGGAGAAAAAAACTACAATTTAGGTTCTGCGTATTTGTATCAGTCATATTGGGATTCCTTCAGGGTTACATGATTTACTAGACTGACTCCTGTGCAGCACCAGGGTTTATTCTAAGGCTCAAATTACTTTATAATATGAATTGATGCAAACTAGAAAACTCTCATGAGAGTGCATCTTTTCCATTTTATCTCTGAATTATTTTGTTCAATCCAATAGTCACATAGATTGATCTGTATCTCAAGGTTCAGAGCATTGCTGCAAAAATACATGAAAATGGAAAGACCTTTTAAAAATAGGCCCATAGCTCTTTGGAGAAAAAGCTGAATCTATGACTAGGGCAGGAAATAGACAAGATGAGCCAGGAACATCTTATGGGACCAGAAATAAGGAAATGCTAAACACACACACACACACACACACACACACAATTAAAGATATGTCAAAAGGACACACTAAACAACTGAAAGAGCTCCCAGTGGTCAAAGCTGGAAGAATTTGAGCAATAAAATAAATTTAGGAATCTATACTGATGTGCATAAATAATTAAATAAATAAATAATAGGCCGGGCGCGGTGGCTCAAGCCTGTAATCCCAGCACTTTGGGAGGCCGAGACGGGCGAATCACGAGGTCAGGAGATCGAGACCATCCTGGCTAACACGGTGAAACCCCGTCTCTACTAAAAAATACAAAAAAAACTAGCCGGGCGAGGTGGCGGGCGCCTGTAGTCCCAGCTACTCGGGAGGCTGAGGCAGGAGAATGGCGTAAACCCGGGAGGCGGAGCTTGCAGTGAGCTGAGATCCGGCCACTGCACTCCAGCCTGGGCGACAGACCGAGACTCTGTCTCAAAAAAAAAAAAAAAAATAATAATAATAATAATAATAATACAGTAAAGATAGGCAACTGCCCCATGCAGAAAAATTAAAATAATTTACACAGATACTCCACTCTCAAATGAAGTGAAACTTAACCCCTCAATTTTTAAGCATGGACCATGCATAGTGACTTCCCGTGGCAAACTACAGTACAGAAAGAGAGTGAGTGTGTGACTTTGCACTGGAGAAACGTGGCAAATGTTACTTCAATCAAATGATAAAGATTCACATCAACAGTGGCAAGTCATGTTGATGGTATATACCCTTGATGTGATCTGATGAAAGTGGACACTTTGCCTCCAAAACACAGGCCTCCCAGTCTGATTCTGAAACAAAGATCAGACAAATATCAATAGAAGGGCATTCTCCAAAATGTCTACGGTACTTCTTAACACTTTTAAGATCATCAATAACAAGAAAACCTAAGGAACTCTCCACAGCCAAGAGGAGCCTAAAGAGATACAATGCTTAGAGAAAATTCAAGAACAGAAAAGGGACATTAGGCAAAGACTAGAGAAATCTGAATCAAGTAGAAAATTTAATTAATAATAAGGTATCAATATTGGTTCATTATTTGTAACAAATATAGATACTAATATGTAGTCTTAGGTTCCTGCGAAAGTAATTGGCATTGAAAGTAATGGCCAAAGAAATTACTTTTGCACCAACCTAATATCAATAATAGAGAAACTGGTGCAAGGGTATGTGAGATCTTCGTGCTATCTTCACAACATTCTATAAATCTCAGACTGTTCTTAAATTTTAAAGATTTTTTAAAAGGAAGTTCATAAACAGCTTAAAAATTGAATTTCATGCCCCTGTCTTCTCCCGACTCATGGTTCCATTTTCATTTTGAAGTAATCCACTGGTTCTCCACGTTCTTGAAGTGGGCTCATATCCATTTGTGAGTCTCCTGCAGTTCTCCTCTTTGACTCTAGGTCTCTGGCCATTGATCACACTTTGCCTTCCACAGTGGGTCTGATATTTGACTGTGGACCCAGTGCTCCTCTTTCCTGACATCTCTTTCACGCATTCTGGGCTCAGCCTACCCACTGTTCTTCTAAATCTGACATGTTCTCGACTGGACGTGGTGTCTCACACCTGTAATCCCAGCACTTTGGGAGGCCGAGGCGTGTGGATCACGAGGTCAGGAGATCGAGACCATCCTGGCTAACACGATGAAATCCCGTCTCAACTCCAAATACAAAAAATTAGCCGGGCGTGGTGACGGGCACCTGTAGTCCCAGCTACTAGTTTGTGTGCGCCTGTAGTCCCACTTACTTGGGAGGCTGAGGCAGGAGAATAACATGAACCCGGAAGGCGGAGCTTGCAGTGAGCCGAGATCACGCCACTGCACTCCAGCCTGGGTGACTCCGTCAAAAACAAAAACAAAAACAAAAAAGACACGTTCTTTACTCTTTTTTTTTTTTTTTTTTTAATTTATTTATTATTATTATACTTTAAGTTGTAGGGTACATGTGCATAACGTGCAGGTTTGTTACATATGTATACTTGTGCCATGTTGCTGTGCTGCACCCATCAACTCGTCATTTACATCAGGTATAACTCCCAATGCAATCCCTCCCCCCCCCCCTCCCCCTCCCCATGATAGGCCCCGGTGTGTGATGTTCCCCTTCCTGAGTCCGAGTGATCTCATTGTTCAGTTCCCACCTATGAGTGAGAACATGCGGTGTTTGGTTTTCTGTTCTTGTGATAGTTTGCTAAGAATGATGGATTCCAGCTGCATCCAAGTCCCTACAAAGGACTCAAACTCATCCTTTTTTATGGCTGCATAGTATTCCATGGTGTATATGTGCCACATTTTCTTAATCCAATCTGTCACTGATGGACATTTGGGTTGATTCCAAGTCTTTGCTATTGTGAATAGTGCTGCAATAAACATACGTGTGCATGTGTCTTTATAGCAGCATAATTTATAATCCTTTGGGTATATACCCAGTAATGGGATGGCTGGGTCATACGGTACATCTAGTTCTAGATCCTTGAGGAATCGCCATACTGTTTTCCATAATGGTTGAACTAGTTTACAATCCCACCAACAGTGTAAAAGTGTTCCTATTTCTCCACATCCTCTCCAGCACCTGTTGTTTCCTGACTTTTTAATGATTGCCATTCTAACTGGTGTGAGATGGTATCTCATTGTGGTTTTGATTTGCATTTCTCTGATGGCCAGTGATGATGAGCATTTTTTCATGTGTCTGTTGGCTGTATGAATGTCTTCTTTTGAGAAATGTCTGTTCATGTCCTTTGCCCACTTTTTGATGGGGTTGTTTGTTTTTTTCTTGTAAATTTGTTTGAGTTCTTTGTAGGTTCTGGATATTAGCCCTTTGTCAGATGAGTAGATTGCATAAATTTTCTCCCATTCTGTAGGTTGCCTGTTCACTCTGATGGTAGTGTCTTTTGCTGTGCAGAAGCTCTTTAGTTTAATGAGATCCCATTTGTCAATTTTGGCTTTTGCTGCCGTTGCTTTTGGTGTTTTAGACATGAAATCTTTGCCCATGCCTATGTCCTGAATGGTACTACCTAGGTTTTCCTCTAGGATTTTTATGGTATTAGGTCTAACATTTAAGTCTCTAATCCATCTTGAATTAATTTTCGTATAAGGAGTAAGGAAAGGATCCAGTTTCAGCTTTCTACTTATGGCTAGCCAATTTTCCCAGCACCATTTATTAAATAGGGAATCCTTTCCCCATTTCTTGTTTCTCTCAGGTTTGTCAAAGATCAAATGGCTGTAGATGTGTGGTATTATTTCTGAGGACTCTGTTCTGTTCCATTGGTCTATATCTCTGTTTTGGTACCAGTACCATGCTGTTTTGGTTACTGTAGCCTTGTAGTATAGTTTGAAGTCAGGTAGCGTGATGCCTCCAGCTTTGTTCTTTTGACTTAGGATTGTCTTGGAGATGCGGGCTCTTTTTTGGTTCCATATGAACTTTAAAGCAGTTTTTCCAATTCTGTGAAGAAACTCATTGGTAGCTTGATGGGGATGGCATTGAATCTATAAATTACCTTGGGCAGTATGGCCATTTTCACAATATTGATTCTTCCTATCCATGAGCATGGTATGTTCTTCCATTTGTTTGTGTCCTCTTTGATTTCACTGAGCAGTGGTTTGTAGTTCTCCTTGAACAGGTCCTTTACATCCCTTGTAAGTTGGATTCCTAGGTATTTGATTCTCTTTGAAGCAATTGTGAATGGAAGTTCATTCCTGATTTGGCTCTCTGTTTGTCTGTTACTGGTGTATAAGAATGCTTGTGATTTTTGCACATTAATTTTGTATCCTGAGACTTTGCTGAAGTTGCTTATCAGCTTAAGGAGATTTTGGGCTGAGACAATGGGGTTTTCTAAATATACAATCATGTCATCTGCAAACAGGGACAATTTGACTTCTTCTTTTCCTAACTGAATACCCTTGATTTCTTTCTCTTGCCTGATTGCCCTAGCCAGAACTTCCAACACTATGTTGAATAGGAGTGGTGAGAGAGGGCATCCCTGTCTTGTGCCAGTTTTCAAAGGGAATTTTTCCAGTTTTTGCCCATTCAGTATGATATTGGCTGTGGGTTTGTCATAAATAGCTCTTATTATTTTGAGGTACGTTCCATCAATACCGAATTTATTGAGCGTTTTTAGCATGAAGGGCTGTGGAATTTTGTCAAAAGCCTTTTCTGCATCTATTGAGATAATCATGTGGTTCTTGTCTTTGGTTCTGTTTATATGCTGGATTATGTTTATTGATTTGCGAATGTTGAACCAGCCTTGCATCCCAGGGATGAAGCCCACTTGATCATGGTGGATAAGCTTTTTGATGTGTTGCTGAATCCGGTTTGCCAGTATTTTATTGAGGATTTTTGCATCGATGTTCATCAGGGATATTGGTCTAAAATTCTCTTTTTTTTGTTGTGTCTCTGCCAGGCTTTGGTATCAGGATGATGTTGGCCTCATAAAATGAGTTAGGGAGGATTCCCTCTTTTTCTATTGATTGGAATAGTTTCAGAAGGAATGGTACCAACTCCTCTTTGTACCTCTGGTAGAATTCAGCTGTGAATCCATCTGGTCCTGGACTTTTTTTGGTTGGTAGGCTATTAATTGTTGCCTCAATTTCAGAGCCTGCTATTGGTCTATTCAGGGATTCAACTTCTTCCTGGTTTAGTCTTGGAAGAGTGTAAGTGTCCAGGAAATTATCCATTTCTTCTAGATTTTCCAGTTTATTTGCGTAGAGGTGTTTATAGTATTCTCTGATGGTAGTTTGTATTTCTGTGGGGTCGGTGGTGATATCCCCTTGATCATTTTTAATTGCGTCGATTTGATTCTTCTCTCTTTTCTTCTTTATTAGTCTGGCTAGTGGTCTGTCAATTTTGTTGATCTTTTCAAAAAACCAACTCCTGGATTCATTGATTTTTTGGAGGGTTTTTTGTGTCTCTATCTCCTTCAGTTCTGCTCTGATCTTAGTTATTTCTTGCCTTCTGCTAGCTTTCGAATGTGTTTGCTCTTGCTTCTCTAGTTCTTTTAATTGCGATGTTAGAGTGTCAATTTTAGATCTTTCCTGCTTTCTCTTGTGGGCATTTAGTGCTATAAATTTCCCTCTACACACTGCTTTAAATGTGTCCCAGAGATTCTGGTATGTTGTATCTTTGTTCTCATTGGTTTCAAAGAACATCTTTATTTCTGCCTTCATTTCGTTATGTACCCAGTAGTCATTCAGGAGCAGGTTGTTCAGTTTCCATGTAGTTGAGCGGTTTTGAGTGAGTTTCTTAGTCCTGAGTTCTAGTTTGATTGCACTGTGGTCTGAGAGACAGTTTGTTATAATTTCTGTTCTTGTACATTTGCTGAGGAGTGCTTTACTTCCAATTACGTGGTCAATTTTGGAGTAAGTATGATGTGGTGCTGAGAAGAATGTATATTCTGTTGATTTGGGGTGGAGAGTTCTATAGATGTCTATTAGGTCTGCTTGTTGCAGAGATGAGTTCAATTCCTGGATATCCTTGTTAACTTTCTGTCTCGTTGATCTGTCTAATGTTGACAGTGGAGTGTTGAAGTCTCCCATTATTATTGTATGGGAGTCTAAGTCTCTTTGTAAGTCTCTAAGGACTTGCTTTATGAATCTGGGTGCTCCTGTATTGGGTGCATATATATTTAGGATAGTTAGCTCTTCCTGTTGAATTGATCCCTTTACCATTATGTAATGGCCTTCTTTGTCTCTTTTGATCTTTGATGGTTTAAAGTCTGTTTTATCAGAGACTAGTATTGCAACCCCTGCTTTTTTTTGTTCTCCATTTGCTTGGTAAATCTTCCTCCATCCCTTTATTTTGAGCCTATGTATGTCTCTGCGTGTGAGATGGGTCTCCTGAATACAGCAGACTGATGGGTCTTGACTCTTTATCCAGTTTGCCAGTCTGTGTCTTTTAATTGGAGCATTTAGTCCATTTACATTTAAGGTTAATATTGTTATGTGTGAACTTGATCCTGCCATTATGATATTAACTGGTTATTTTGCTCATTAGTTGATGCAGTTTCTTCCTAGCCTCAATGGTCTTTACATTTTGGCATGTTTTTGCAATGGCTGGTACCGGTTGTTCCTTTCCATGTTTAGTGCTTCCTTCAGGATCTCTTGTAAGGCAGGCCTAGTGGTGACAAAATCTCTAAGCATTTGCTTATCTGTAAAGGATTTTATTTCTCCTTCACTTATGAAACTTAGTTTGGCTGGATATGAAATTCTGGGTTTAAAATTCTTTTCTTTAAGAATGTTGAATATTGGCCCCCACTCTCTTCTGGCTTGTAGAGTTTCTGCGGAGAGATCTGCTGTTAGTCTGATGGGCTTCCCTTTGTGGGTAACCCGACCTTTCTCTCTGGCTGCCCTTAAGATTTTTTCCTTCATTTCAACTTTGGTGAATCTGGCAATTATGTGTCTTGGAGTTGCTCTTCTCGAGGAGTATCTTTGTGGCGTTCTCTGTATTTCCTGGATTTGAATGTTGGCCTGCTCTACTAGGTTGGGGAAGTTCTCCTGGATGATATCCTGAAGAGTGTTTTCCAATTTGGTTCCATTTTCCCCCTCACTTTCAGGCACCCCAATCAGACGTAGATTTGGTCTTTTTACATAATCCCATACTTCTTGCAGGCTTTGTTCGTTTCTTTTTCTTCTTTTTTCTTTTGGTTTCTCTTCTCGCTTCATTTCATTCATTTGATCCTCAATCGCTGATACTCTTTCTTCCAGTTGATCGAGTCGGTTACTGAAGCTTGTGCATTTGTCACGTATTTCTCGTGTCATGGTTTTCATCTCTTTCATTTCGTTTAGGACCTTCTCTGCATTAATTACTCTAGCCATCAATTCTTCCACTTTTTTTTCAAGATTTTTAGTTTCTTTGCGCTGGGTACGTAATTCCTCCTTTAGCTCTGAGAAATTTGATGGACTGAAGCCTTCTTCTCTCATCTCGTCAAAGTCATTCTCCGTCCAGCTTTGATCCGTTGCTGGCGACGAGCTGCGCTCCTTTGCCGGGGGAGATGCGCTCTTATTTTTGGAATTTCCAGCTTTTCTGCCCTGCTTTTTCCCCATCTTTGTGGTTTTATCTGCCTCTGGTCTTTGATGATGGTGATGTACTGATGGGGTTTTGGTGTAGGTGTCCTTCCTGTTTGATAGTTTTCCTTCTAACAGTCAGGACCCTCAGCTGTAGGTCTGTTGGAGATTGCTTGAGGTCCACTCCAGACCCTGTTTGCCTGGGTATCAGCAGCAGAGGCTGCAGAAGATAGAATATTTCTGAACAGCGAGTGTACCTGTCTGATTCTTGCTTTGGAAGCTTCCTCTCAGGGGTATACTCCTCCCTGTGAGGTGTGGGGTGTCAGACTGCCCCTAGTGGGGGATGTCTCCCAGTTAGGCTACTCAGGGGTCAGGGACTTGCTTGAGCAGGGAGTCTGTCCCTTCTCAGATCTCAGCCTCCGTGTTGGGAGATCCACTGCTCTCTTCAAAGCTGTCAGACAGAGTCGTTTGCGTCTGTGCAGAGGTGTCTGTGTGTCTTAGTTTACTGTGCCCTGTCCCCAGAGGTGGAGTCTACAGAGACAGGCAGGTTTCCTTGAGCTGCTGTGAGCTCCACCTAGTTCGAGCTTCCCAGCAGCTTTGTTTACCTACTTAAGCCTCAGCAATGGCGGGCGCCCCTCCCCCAGCCTCGCTGCTGCCTTGCCGGTAGATCACAGACTGCTGCGCTAGCAACGAGGGAGGCTCCGTGGGTGTGGGACCCTCCCGGCCAGGTGTGGGATATGATCTCCTGGTGTGCCTGTTTCCTAAAGCGCAGTATTGGGGTGGGAGTTACCTGATTTTCCAGGTGTTGTGTGTCTCAGTTCCCCTGGCTAGGAAAAGGGACTCCCTTCCCCCTTGCGCTTCCCAGGTGAGGCAATGCCTCACCCTGCTTCAGCTCTCGCTGGTCGGGCTGCAGCAGCTGACCAGCTCCGATCGTCCGGCACTCCCCAGTGAGATGAACCCAGTACCTCAGTTGAAAATGCAGAAATCACCGGTCTTCTGTGTCGCTCGCGCTGGGAGTTGGAGACTGGAGCTGCTCCTATTCGGCCATCTTGCTCCGCCCCCCACGTTCTTTACTCTTATGAGACTTATTCTACCTTACAAAATTATTGAAGTTTCGCTTTTTTTTTTTTTTTTTTTGTAGAGACAAAGTATCTCTCTCTATCACCCAGGCCGGAGTGCAGTGAGGCAGTCTCGGTTTACTGCAACCTCCGCCTCCCAGGTTCAAGGAATTCTCTTGCCTCAGCCTCCCAAGTAACTGGGATTACAGGGGCACACCGCCACGCCCAGCTAATTTCTTTTGTATATTAGTAGAGACGGGGTTTCACCGTGCTGCCCAAGCTGGCCTTGAACTCCTGAGCTCAGGCAATCCGCCTGCCTCAGCCTCCCAAAGTGCTAGGATTACAGGCGTGAACCGCCACAGCCAGCCAGTTTCACTACATTTTTAATTAAGGACACAGATGAAAATACTAGTGTATCCCATTTGCTACTTCCTTTACATTCATCTTGAGAACTGATAAAACAGACAGCAATGTTCAAGGCACCAACTTGTACTCATCCCCCAGAGCTGTTTCTAAAAGCTATCTTCCTCAAAGATAAGGCCCTTAGCTTAGTTATTTCATTATATTGAAGTGAAGAAAAAACAACCTTAAAATGCTATACTTAAAACATTGTCAGCTTTGCAATAGTTAAAACAGACCCACTTTTTAAATATGTCTAAATTTCTACACATATCCTTTCTTCCTACACATCATATCAATATCTCTCTATATTTATTTTTCTCTTAACAATCTGTCTTCCCACTTAAGTTTTCCTATATTAATTTGCATGAAATAGAGAGATAAAGTTATTGGGCAAAATGGTATATACGTGTGCACAATTATTGTCAGGAAAAATAGAAACTCAGCTCAAACAGTATAAATAAAGAAAAATAATTATTGTCTAATAAACCAAGCATAAAAATTGCACACTTGCCTTCATCCAAAAACACAAATAATATCATCTGGCCACTATCATTCTATTAGACACATCCTCCTCTCTTCCTACCCCCTCCAGCGGTCCACAGTGTCTATTGTTCTCATGTTTATGTCCGTTGTACTTAATCTTTAGTTCCCACCTGTGAGAAGATGCATTATTTGGTTTTCTATTCCTAATTTGCTTAGGATTATGGTCTTCAACTGCATCCATATTGCTGCAAAGGACATGATTTCATTCTTTTTTATGACTGTGTAGTATTCCATGGTATTCCACATTTTCTTTATCCATTCTACCACTGATTGACACCTGGGTTGATTCCATGTCTTTGCTATTGTGAATAGCACAGCAATGAACATAGGATTCCATGTGTCTTTTTGGTACAACGATTTAATAATGGCTATTACTAAAAAGTTAACAAACAGCAGATGCATGTGAGCTGCTGAGAAAAGGGAACACTTGTACACTGTTGGTGGAAATGTAAATTAGTCCAGCCACTGCAGAAAGCAGTCAGAGATTTCTCAAAGAACTTAAAACAGAGCTACCATTAGATCCAGCAATCCCGTTACTGGCTATATACCCAAAGGAAAATAAATCGTTCTACCCAACAAAGATACAGTCTTTTAAAAGCACAAATGATATCATGTTTCTCAGCTTGTTAAAGTTCTCCCAGAGATTTCTACTGCATACAGAATTGTATCTACTCCCCAAAACAGTTTACTAGCACCTGCATGGTTTGGCCCACACAGATGCTAGTAAAACTACCCCTGCATGGGCCAAGCTTCTGCCTTCTGCTCTATCTCCTTTTTCTCTGTAGCATAAGACTTCTCTATCTTCTTTTTCTCTCTAGCATAGACATCCTTTCTTTCTCAGGGCTTTTGCACTTGTGTTCTCTCTGAGACACTTATGGCTAGTTTCTTCCTGTCTTTCAGGTGACAAGTACCTTATTTTTTTTTTTTTTTTTTTTCTGCGATGGAGTCTCATCTGTTCCCCAGGCTGGAGTGCAGTGGCACGATCTCGGCTCACTGAAACCTCTGCCTCCCGGGTTGAAACAATTCTCCTGCCTCAGCCTCCTGAGTAGCTGGGACTACAGGCGCACACCACCATGCCTGGCTAATTTTTTTCTTTTTTTCTTTTTTTTTTGTATTTTAGTAGAGACAGGGTTTCACCGTGTTGCCCAGGTTGGTCTTGAACTCCTGAGCTCAGGCAATTCGCCTGCCTCAGCCTTCCAAAGTGCTGGGATTATAGGCATGAGCCACCGCACGATGGCACAACAAATACCTTCTTACTAAGACATTCCTTAGCCACTCATATTAAGCTCCTGCCATCCTCACCCCATCCCAATCATTCTCTGTGGACCAATTCCCCCTATCATTATTACCCTCACAACACAAAATTATTTTCTTCATTTCTCCCTTCAATTATTGTCTCCCCAACTCTTAAAAACAATATTTATTAGACTAGGAGTCACACATATGCCTACCACATAAATTTGCTTCATAAACTAGTGTTGGTTAAATGAATTAATTAATTTTTTGTGTTTTTAATGTGAGGCAATGACTTGCCGATCACAGAAGTGGATGCCCAGAATGGGAAAAATGGAAAACAATGTGTCCTTTAGAATGATGACTTAGGTAGTCTTGTATCTCCAGACTGTGCTACCTGTCATACACATGCCCAGTGATAGTAAAAACAATATCTGTGATGAAAAGAATGAGATTTTGTAAAAAGGTTAAGAAGGAGAAGGAAGATATAATATTATTTCCAACTTCCTCAGTTGATAAAACAAAGGCCCTGGAAGGTCTTTTAATGTTATTTATTTGACTTGTATTGCTTTACTGTTGTATTTGCCCAGAGTGCTAAAAACAAAATAGATAACAACACACATCGCAAGTGCTCTTGGCTGTAAGAATGTGATAAATTCACTTATATCTGGAAAGTCTATCTGACTTCCAAAGTTTCCTAAGCAAAATTCAGGAAGCTTTCCAAATTTGCCATCATGTGGACTTTCTCATTTGCTGTATGCATTTAAAACTATTTCAATGAAAATTTAAAAATTACTCCTGAATAATTTGTTTCTATACAAACAAGCACTAGGACAAACGAATATAAAACAAATAGGCAAAAATGCATGCATATGTGAGAGAACAGGGCAGCATTTTCAATATATGTCAATGAGAAAGAAAGGCATGCAGGCAAGTAGGATTGAATTAAGGAAGGAAAGGAGGAAGAAAGAATGGAAGAAAGGAAGAAAGCAAAAGAAAAGAGAAAAGAAAAGATGGAAGGAAAAAGAAGAAAATGGTGAAAGGAGAAAATAAGAAAAAGAAAAAGAAAATTTTAAAAAGACCAACATAATTATAAGTGGTAGAAACCAGACAGAGAAGCAACTTCCTCTCAGAGTATGGACAATCCCTGTTCCGTTTCCAAGGGTCCTTATAAAGAGACACAAGTCTAAAATTGAAGTCTTCTTCTCTTTGAGGGGTATGAGGTTCCTTTTTTCTCTAACATGTATCCCTCCAAAATCTTTAGTGCCCCTCCCTCCAACTCAAGAACATTTTATCTATTATGAATGAATCTATAATGAAACAATTTATCTATATTTATTTACAGTGAAGTAAAGAAAGCTATTTTTTTACAGTAAATGGAATATGAAAAGACAATTTCTATATTATTTAATTGTTGTGTTATTGCTGAACCAGCAGAGTTGAAGATCATATTTTGCCCTCTGTTTCACCTTTGATGATGTTCTATGTTCTGTCCCCATTCTGTGTCTCACTCTAACTTCAAACCTTTCCTCTTCCATATTAATTGTATTTATTTTCTTAGTCTCCTGAATTTGGCATTCATATCATGTCCCAATATGACAGTTTTCTCTTTGCTCCTCACCACAGCTGTTAAAGTCTTCAACTGATTGATTCTTTGCAATGTAACATTTGTGTCCAAGGTTTCATATTCTTTATATGAGAAACACAAGCCCTTTGCTTCCAATTCTTTCCATGCCACTTAGTTCTTTTCATTTTCCCACAAATTAATCCTTTAACAGCTACAGGGCTCAGTTTTATTATCTGTAAAAGTGGTTTGGATATAATCAGGCTATATCTAGATATATTCCAGAAAACACAGGTCCCGTGAAATATTTCATGAAAGTAAATATGCATATAAAAACGGAGAAACAGAGAGTGGAGATGAATTTACATGTCACTGAAGACCATGTATTCACTCAAATCTTCACAAAGCCCTTAACCATTGTGTAAGAACTGAGAAATTCTACAGCAAAGAAACAAATTTAACCTTACTAGCTATCGCAAATTTATTTGGCCACATACTCTTCCTTTGTTCCTGTATGGTAACACCCATTAAAAGCCAAAGAAAATAACATTCATGACCAACACTTAGGAATAATCCTGCCTGGGTATGTTTAATGCTCTGTTCCAATCCTGACAATATTCCAGAGTTAGGGCATTTCAATCAGTTGAGTTCTGTTTACAATTTCGCCTGTGTAATTTAGCATCTACCAATGACATTCCAATAAGGCCCACATACCAATAAAGATTCTGCTACTCAAAGGGTTACAGATGACAGCATCTCCAATCACCAGGAAAAATTAAAGGTCTCCAGGTCACAAAAGGCGGCATTCACTTAACAAACAAACCAAAGAATTACTTAGTTTTTAAATTAACATCTTACATATCACATTAATAGATTGTCATCACTGACATTAATCTTTATAATATAAACCATGCAATTTTTCATTTTATTTCAATTAGGTTGCATTAATTTGGCAGCAAAGAGTACTGACTTAAGTTTGTATTTACAGAGCATCAATTTTGCTACCCATTTTTTCAGAGGATTGACATTAAAATAACCTAGTTGAGACTAAAGCCATAAATTATATTTGAACATGTTGCATGACATAGAATTGAATTAATAAAGTTGAAGCCTAAGCAGTTCCTTTCAATAGTAAACTCTTAAGTACCATGTCTAAAAGTGACAATTGCTAGCACAGTATTTGCTAGATATTAGAAGTTTGATTGATTGAGTGTAGTGGCACATGACTGTAATCCAGGCACTTTGGGAAGCCCAGGTAGGAGGATGACTTGAGCCCAAGAGTTGGAGACCAGCCTAGAGAAAATGGTGAAAACCTATCTCTACAAAGAGAAAAAATACAAATAATTAGCCCAAGGTTGTGGTGCACGCCTGTAGTCCCAGCTACTCAGGAGGCTGAGGGGGGAGGATAGCTTGAGCTCAGGAGGCAGAGGTTTCAGTGAGCTGAGATTGGACCACTGCATTCCAGTCCAGGCTAGGCAACAGAGCAGTGCCCTGTCTCAAAAAAGAAGGAAGGAGAAGAAGGAGAAAAAGGAGAAGAAGGGGGAGGAGGAGGAGGGGGGGGAGGAGGAGGAGAAGTAGGAGGAGAAGGAGAAGGAGAAGCAGGAGGAAGAGGAGCAATAGGAGGAAGGAGAAGGGGAAGGGAAAGCAGACGAAGGAGAAGAAGAGGAAGAAGAAAATAAAAAGAAAAGAAGAAGAGGAGGAGGAGGAGGAAGGGAAGAAGAAGTTGTTTGATTAATGCTTGTTGAAGGAATAGATGATTTTTTGGTGGAAGTATCCAAGCCATGTGTCCAGGCTCTCAGTGTGTCTCATCACATTTTGCCTTTTTTTCCAGCTTTATTGAAGTACAGTTGATATACTAAAAGAAAAAAAAAACTGCCCATGTATAATATATACAATTTTATGAGTTTGGAAACATGCATACATCCATATGCATATTTAATATCACAACCATAGTCAAGGTAATACACATATTTATCACTTCCAAAAGTTTCCTTGTGTCCCTCTGTGTGTGTGTTTTTTGATCTGTGTGCTTGTGTATGGTAAGAACAGACATGAGGCTCACCCTCTTAACAAACGTTTAAGTGTACAATGCCGCATTGTTAACTGTAGACACTGTGTTGCACAGCAAGTCTCTAGAATGTATTCACCATGCATAATCAAAACTCTACTCCCATTAAGCAACAAACTTCCTCTCCTTTCTTCCCCCATCCCCTGGCAACAGTCATTTTATTCTCCACTTCTATGATTTTTGACTCTTCCAGGTACCTAATTTAAAGTGCAAACTAGTATCTTTCTAGGACTGGTTTATTTCACTAACCATAATCTATTCCAGGTTCATCCATGTTATCACAAACAGTAGAATTTTATTTTTAGCAATTTTATTTTTTCTAGCAAAGTCTTCTTCCCTAAAGATTTGGCAAATAGGAAAAGTCCCAGAACGAGAGAAGCAGCATGAATATCATGCTACAGCTAATGCCAAGCAAGCCTGGACAGATTTATTAGAAAAGAGATTTTCTAAAGCCTAGACAGAAACATACTGTTGATTTCTTAGAGAGGAAAGTGTAGGGCAAGCTGGACAGGAAATGTGAAAAATATATGGGCCTGGCTGCATTGAAGAACACAGAGTAAAGGAAATGCATGCAATTGAGAATTACATGTTAGCTAGTTCCTGTTGGGACCTTAGATTGTGCATTGGCTTTGAAACGGACCTGGCTTCTATGCCCTACCAATGAATGAGATATATTTTGAATATGTTACTTATGCAGTCTTGGTTACTTTTTCCCCAACTGGAAATAAGTCAGGTGATAGATTTGGTGATGATAGGCAGGTGGTGATTAATATTAACAGGTAGTACTTATTGAGATCTTGCTATGTGCTAAGAAAAACTCAAAATTATGTATGTGTTAATAATTCAATCCCCACAACAACCCATCATGATTGATATTATTCTTATCCTCAATTTATGATTTAAAAACTGCCACATGTTAGTTGGGCAACCTATGTCACAAACCCCATGAAGACAAACCACAGAAAGGGGAGTGAGGTGTTTCTCTTAATGGATATGTTGCTGCCCATTTGGTTTACTTTTTTTTTTTATTTCAATCTTGTTCCTTATTTATACCCATTGAATTTAGTTTGTCTTAGCTTCTAGGAATTTCTGAGATTGACCGTAATGTTCAAGCATAATAACTGTATTAGAATGACTGATCTGTTTCATTGTTTTATTTCTCTTTTTATGTGATTTTTTACTTAGACTATAACAATGTTATACCATTGCTGTGTTTTAGTTTAAACCACTTCAATATTCTCAAGCAGCACTAGTATAAATTTTAAATAAAACACAAGTACTGAACAACTACTGTGCATGTAGGGGTTGGATTTGGGAAAGAAAGTAGCCACATGGCAGGGTCTTGTTACCTTAATGATTATACTAGAATTTCATCCCTGTTTCATGGAATAGGATACATCTATTTTGCACAAATAGTTAGCAGTGGCTCCTACAGAAAACTATTGGAAATTTTACTTCAGGGTTTTAATTTTCTAAGGAAATGTACTGGATTCTTCATTAGCTGTTTTGGATTTTGTGGCTAAGGACTTGTGGTATTACATTTTTGACTCATGATTCCACAACTATGACAAACTCTGAGAAAACTATTGCCATATGAGAGTGACTTTTATCAGAAAATTAACTAAGAAGCATAGTCATTTAATTTCCTTTCATTTCAAGAAGCAGATACCCAAAACAGGCATTATGTGAACTCATAATCTGATTATTGAAATATTCTTAGTGGCTAGTAGATTTCATTGTTACTATTAAAAATGTTGAGTTCTTAATGAGGTCTAGTGTGAAGTGTATACTTTTTAGACACTCATTTCATTTCTATATTAATAATGTTTTTAAAAGAAAACATTATTTATATTTTAAGAAAAAAAGTCATAATTTTGCAAGCAGTACATTATCGGAGCTATAAATCTAGTTGAAGATGTTGAACAAAAACATTCAATTATTTAGATACATAAAAAGATACTTTATAAATAAAATAAATATTTTCCACATAGTAAATATTATTTTAAATGACCATTTAAAAATACAATGGTTCCCACATGCTGAGGGCCATAAACATGCCTGAAACTGGTATTCCATACGAAAAAGAAACATACATGCAGAAACATCTAATTTAGTAATATAATTGTAAAAGATTTATACCAAACCAAAGTGACTAGTACCTTATGATTTGATTATATCAGCTATTTTAAAACTGACTACCAGCCCTAAAACTTACTTGACTGTGAATCGGGGAAAAGTTCCCTTATCCCCATCTCACGGCGTGCAATGGGGATGTGGCTCGATTCTTCAGTGTCCTACAGCTCAGATCCCTAGGGGGAGCATGCAGAGGAGCAGGTCATGGGGAACATAGGCTCCAACCCCATGGCAGCGTCTAGGGTTGAGTGTTTACAGCTCCTGAAGCCCCAGTGGACTTGTGTTGCAGTGGGCTCTTTCAGTTTAGCTGTCCTCATGCGGCTTGGGTTAATCAGCTCAATTAGACCCTGCGCCTTACTGCAAGGACAGAGGGCTTTCTGTATCCCGAGGTTCTCGCCCTAGTACACCGGTAAAATCGGATCACAGGTGGGCTTGGAGAGTAAGTGCCAGGTTGTATTGAGTGGTGGAAGTAGCTCTCAGCAAATGGATGGGGAGCCAGAAGGCCGATAGAGTGGGAAGGTGGTCTTCCCCTGGAGTCGGGCTGCCAGACTCTTCTCCATCTGCCCCTGGCCAAATCCGTGTTGTTGTGTCGACAGTGGCCTGCTAGAGTCTCTCGGTGTGTTCTTCTGTTAATGTGTTCCTCTCGGCGTCCAGCTGCTTGTGTGTGTGCCCACTAGGCTCTCGAGGTTTTATAGGCACAGGATGGGGGGTGTGGCAGGCCAGAGTGGTCTGGAAACTGCAATATTTTGGGTGCAAAAACAAGAGTGCCTGTCCTCACTTAGGTCCGTGGGCACAAGACCGAGGGATGGACCGTCACCAGGGACCCTGCCCTTCTCTACCTAGCACTTCCCTGCCCCGCTCCCTTATCAACTGGACAATATCTAATATGTAAGCTCTTCTTAACCAACCTTATATTTAATCCGTTACTTAAAACACTGTAGCAATCATACTTGCCCTAAATCTGTTTAATTTAGGCTCTCTCATTTAACCCATTGGTTTGTAATTCAGATTGCCACTAGTCAAATGTCTGGTAATGATCAATGGAGAATACCAGACTCCTAGGTTTATAGTGCATTTACATCTTTTAATTTATAAAAGTCATATTATTTTTAAACACTTCCTCTGTGAAATGGGAGATCTGACCATGTCAACCTTTTATTTATAAACCCTACTTTTGACCCTCTTCAATCGAGAACAGAATTAAAAAATAATATTTGATGGATAAGGGAAATCTCAGGTTCATACACAGCTGTCAATGTTCCTTAGAGCATCATTTCACAAAACCATCTTTCTGATAAGATATCTTCTTAGGAAGGACTGCCTGCCAGGAGAGTAACTGTTGTAAAGCAATCAAGTACTTTTAATTAAAAAAAAATCCCCAATACCTCAAAATGTTTTCCCTTATGACCTTAAATCCTGGGAGGCTTTCATTTTCATCCATTTCTGTATTGCTTTGACATAATTAGAGCAAAGTATCACAGATGCTGAGGATAATTTTTTTAAAACCTGGGCTGAGGTTTACCAGATGTCTAAATCACCCATTGTGAATTATTAGCAATTTTTAAAATTGTTCTGGGAATGTAGATTTACCTCAAGAACCTCAGAAACTAATCTAATCTCTACTCTTTGAATGTATATGAGCTCAAATATGATTGAATTTTGATTTATAAATAATTACCCTGAGTAAGCTCCATATTATTTCATGAAATCTTAAAAGTATATACAGCATAAACATTAAAGTTTGTCCTAAGATTCAAAATGTGTAACTTATTGGGAATAATAAATGTCAAAAGTGATTTCAACATACAAGAGTGTAAACTTTCATAAAACTGGCATTCATTTCTTATGATACCTTGTTGGCTAATTAGTTACATTTGAGAAATTAATGGTTTTTATGAGGAAAAGCAAAAATACTTTACTTTTAGATATCCAGATTTGGAAATGGATTAAACAGACTGTTTTGCATAAAACAATGTAGATTAAAAGCTCAATTAATTTAATCAGTTATCTGAGTGTCAAATAATTTGCCAATGAAATTTTATGTAGGTGTAAACTTGCCCTGAATATGCCATTTTCCAATAGGAGATAAAAAGCTGTTTATACCATCTGGAATTCTGGACAGGGACAGCATTTTAGTGATTGCATCAGCAATGCAGTGACAGTTTCGGAGATAAGTGTTTTGCGGGGGAAAAGAAGAAAAGCAAATCTGTAAGATTTATGCATACCACCTCATGCTCATGGTAGTAAGAGCTGAAAATTTGTTTAACACTATGGCATAACATGGGTGAGCCCAAGGTGGAGATAAATTAGCATCAGTGTCCCCAGCAAGCACTTAAAGAGGAGATGGTTTAAGAATGGGAGTGGTAGAAGGAGGAGGGATGAAAAACCAAGAGAAACGAGTTGAGTCTGACAGAGAAACACATTGCTGTGAGCATCTCCTAAGATTACCGAATGAGTTCACCAAAAAATCAACTTTGCGATGCTCATCAGATAGACTATGTACTCAAGTCCTCTTCATTCCTGGTCTGGTCTCTTTCAACAGCCTCTTACCTATTCTTTGCACCTGCAACTTTCTCTCTCATTGATTTATCCTTCAAGATGTTTTAGGAACTGTTATTATAAAATGGAAATCTGACTATATCACCTCAGGTTTTCTGCTTTCCATGGCCATAAAGTCTGAACTCTTCCAATCCTCCAGAAATGCTCTTGAATACTCCATGCCTTATAGTACTTGTTTTGCCAAAGCCTCATTCCGTAAACAGGCAATTCATCAACTTCTTACCCTATTTTCAGTCTCTCTAGCCCCAAACCATCCTGCCCTTGCAAATGTTGCTGACTGACTAAACTGTTTCCAGACTCAGCCAAGTAGAGATTGTTACTCCTTTTCTGTTTTCCACTGGCACTTTTGAGTTTTCTTAAAAAGTACTTATTAGTCTTGCACTTAGGCATGATTGATTGAATACCACGTTTATACTGACATCCTCATCCCCCAAACAGATGTGAACCCACAAAGACAAGGAATAGGAGAAGAAAACATGAGAGACAAAAGATGACATTGTTTGGGAAAATGGAAATCAGATGGGAGAATAGTAGCTTAGTGAAGCAGAGAAAACTATGTCCAAATTGCTTGGAGAAAGAGACAGATGCGAAGAAGAAATTTCAACTTTGCCTATATACCAGTCCTCTCTAGAAACTCCAAGTTTCAAATATTCACATTTCTGATCTCTACAAAAAATACATACTTAAACTTCATATATCTTAAACAATGTATTACCTAATATAGGCATAAATAATACTTTTTGAATAAAGGAATATTTTAATAATTACTTTTATTTATTAACTTTGTAATATCTATTATTCTGTAAATCACTTTTTACAAATTTCATTTAATGCTTATAAAAACTTCCTGAATTAGGTATTACTTATTCTCCCTTAATAGGAGAACTGGGGCTCAGACAGGATAAATAGCTTCGGTAAGGTTATAGCCTGGCTGTGGGCAGAGATACAATTTGAACTCAAATTAGTCTGAACCCAAAGTCAGTGCTTTTGTACTGCCTAAATTGCTTCTACTTAGGGTTTTGTTTCTCCCTGCAAAATATTTGCTTAAACAAAACGTCTGAGAAGGTGGGGAAAGAGAGAGGAGTTTCTAAAATATTTTTGAGGGAACAATTCAAATGTCAAAAGTAAATAAAAATGTAGTGTTCCCACATTACATTTCTAGCCCAGGGCCTACACTAGTGGAAAGAACACTAGTCCTTTTATCTTGATCCTGCCTCTGACAACAGAGAAAGAATACATATGCTTCCTTTTTGGTCACTAATATTCGATTTTGACATTATCTAACCTATAAATCTTATCAAGCTTTCGTATTTGATCATCGAATTTCAACAAATTGGAGGAAAGATGAAGGGACTTACAGAAGTGAGAAGTGTCAGTTAACAGTAAAAAAGAAAAGCAAATGTAGTAAAAACTAATAAATAACTTTCTGTTTATATTAAAACAAAATAAAAATGATGCTTATGTTCTAGCAATGGTTGTGCTATTCTCAAGATTACAGTCTTCTTAAGTGAAATTTTACATGATACTATTCAATCCGGTTAGCTGCCAGGCAGGGTGATTCATGCCTATAATCCCAGCACTTTGGGAGGCCAAGGCAGGATGGTCACTTGTGTCCAGGAGTTCCAGACCAGCCTGGGCAATATAGCGAGACTTCATCTTTACCAAAAAATAAAAAGTTAACCAGGTGTGGTGGCGTGTGCCTGTAGTCCCAGCTTCTCAGGAGGCTGAGGTGAGGGGATTCCTTGAGCCTGGGAGGTCGAGGCTGCAGAGAGCCGTGATCGCACCACTGCACTCAGGCCAGGTGACAGAGTGAGACCTTGTCTCAGAAACAAAAAACATCCCTGTAGTTCATCTAGACAGTAATGTCTCTGAAGATATTTTTGGCAGAGAGGTAATTTTTTTACATTTTCAAATTTTGATCTTTCTATCTGAGAAGTGTCAAGCACACATAAGACAAGGTAAGACCAAGGCTTAACTAACTTAACCAGTGAAGTGATGAGTCACTTCAAATTCAGTATTTTTTGCATAAACAGTAGAAGAAAGTAGAGGCGGAAGTGGCAGATCCCTGTGGTCCATGTTCCATATACCCAAAAAAAGCATTGAATCAGAAATGGCTAGGTGACTGCAACAGGATTGGAAAGACACCCAGCTGTTGAGAAGCTGTTTCTACTCTGCATCTAAGCTGTTTTATATTTGGCAGCTCTGTTGTGAGGGGAACAAGACAGAAAGCCCCATAGCTCATCCGAGTCCAAGTTGCAGTGGAAAATTGCCTGTGACAGCCATCCAGAGGAAAGCAGGGAATGTGGGATGGGGAATAAATGAGGGCCTCAGAACAGCTTCTCACGGTTTCCCAGCCTCCAGTGTTTCCAGAGAATCACAAAGCTTTCTACCAAGACTTCCATTAGTTGTGGTTGAAACTTTTCTGTGTATGGCCCTTGTGGATACATGCAAGGTTACCAGAGTGCCATAGAAGAATCATTTCCTTGCATAAACAACTGAGAAGTGAGAGAGAATTTTGAGTTGAATCATTTTCTGATAGTATTTTATGGGTACCTCTGTTGAGAATAAAATTTTGTTTGCTAATAAATAAATAGCTACAGTCTTCACTTGCCTTTAATATATGGTCACGATTATATTATATTATAATCTATGCTGATATTATGGAATATATATTTGATTTTTTATTTCCATTTCTTAGCATACGACTCCTAAAATCTTTGGAATCTCCAGAGTGATAGGAGTGATACATGTCTTCTGTTTATGAAAAAGATGACTGGTGGCTGGGGGTCTCAGATAGCAACAGGATAGGGGCTGGTCACCAGAAAGATCAAGGCATGATTACAGATTTGTAGTTTCAGTCCCATTCCCCAACCTCCAGGGAAGGAAAATGGCCTGAAGGTTGAATTGATCACCAATGTCCAATGATGCAATCAGTCATGCCTACATAATGAAGCCTCCATAAAACCCCAAGCATGGAGTTCAAATATGCTTCCAGGTAGTTGAACATATGAGGTTCCTGGAAGATGGCATACTTGGAGTGGGCACGGGAACTCCATCCCACTTTCCCCATACCTCATCCTGTTTATTACTTCTTCTAGCTGCTCATCTGTATCCTCTGTATTATCCTTAAAATATGTTAGCCAAAGTATGTGAGTAAAGTGTTGTCCTGAACTCTTTGAGATGCCCTAGAAAACTGATAGAATCTGAGGAGGGGATTGTGGAGACCCCAGCATATAGCTGATCAGTCAGAAGCACAGGCCGTATTCGATATATCTGATAACTCATATCTCAAGTGGGGAGCAGCCTTGTGAGGCTGAGGTCCTCAACTTTTGAGATCTGGCATTATCCTCAGTTAGGTAATGTGAAAATTGGATTGAATTAGAAGTCACACAGCCAGTCTGTCTGCTGGAGAATCTCTCAGAGAATTGACTGGCTGCTGGTAGAGAGAACACCTCACCTTCCGCCCCCACCAACACACACACATTTTGATGACAGGAGATGCTGTATTGTATTGACTATGTAAAATAAAAAGAAAAAAACACATATATATGTGATATATGTATGTGATGTGATATATGTGAGATATATATCTCAAATGGCTTGTTTAGCCAAATAAAAGAAAATGATCTGTAATGTGCTCTGTTTAAGAACCAAAAAATTAACCTACATTGAGAGTCTATTATGCGGCAAACCCTCTTGCTACATACTTTAAATAGGGTATTATGTATGGATGATAGATCTTAGGCTCAGAATAGTTTGAATTTTTTTATCAAGGCTACATGGTTAGCCAGCATTAGGGAAGGCAATGTTATACCCATGTCTTTCTTACTGACTTGGCTGTTGCTTAAGAAGACATAAACATCCCTAATTTATTCTAGACATACTTCAGTGTGTCACGGTTAAAATAACATTACTGTATTTAGAGGAAATCAATCTCAATTATTGGGGTAAAAGTTTTATTGTATCTCTAAACCCTCCAAAGAACCAGACTATTAAAGAAAGATAAAAGTTGAGATGTTTAGATTCCATATTGTTCTGTCAAGCTATCAATGGCTCTACATTTTAGTTACCTGGAAATGCCTATAGTTAGCCTAAAGAAACTAATTTTCTTTCTTAATATTTTCCAACATAACTTGATTCTACAGTAATAACAGGGAATATTTTAAATTAGAGAATATCCAGGTAAGAATGACAAGATAGTGGGATGACCAGGCGCACTGGCTTACACTTATAATCTCAACACTTTGAGAGGCTGATGCGGGAGGATTGCTTGAGCCCAGGATTTCAAGACTAGCCTGGGCAACATAGTGAGACCCCATCTCTAAAAAAAAAAAAAAAAATTAATTAGCCAAGTGTGGTGGCATGCTCCTGTAGTATCCCAGCCACTAGAGAGGCTAAGGTAGGAGGATTGCTTCAGTTCAAGAGTTCAAGGCTGCAGTAAGCTGTCATCCCACCAGGGCACTTCAACCTGGGTGACACAGCAAGACTCTTTCTCTGAAAAAAAAGATGGTGGAATGTCCACAAAAATGTTATGTTAATTAAGTATTGATGGATAGAACGGAGGCATTGAATTTGAGAGGAAGACACAAAAAAGCCTGAAAGATATTTTGAAGGATTCAAATGACAATTTTTTTAAAGTTGGATAATATGTATATTCAGATGTTCTAATTAGTTAGAGAAAAACCAGGGGCTGGATATTAGAGAGGACATATTTTAGTTCAAACTAACGAAGAAGGTAATAGTTATATGAGCTGATACACAATAAAATCAGCTGCTTTTCTGAGGTATTGAGTGTCCTTTCACTAAAAATGTTTAAACAGACATTCCTCATTGATGTTACAGGTGTAATTTAAACATAGAATAAAAAATGCAGAGAAATCAAATTGAAATATGTCCAAATATTCCCAACGGATGCTCATTTGATTCTTACCCCTTAAAACATCCTTCCCATCTAACTTCATCTGGTGAAACCCTGGTATATCAAAATCTATCTAAAAGCCACTTAATTATTTAATAAAGAACTTCCTGATAATCCAAAACAGAAATGACTTTTTTATTTCAGTACTTCTGCTTCTCTGGGAGGAATTCTTATACCTACCTTGCATTAGAGGTGTTGTTTGATCACAGATCTGCTATGAAACTCTATATTCTGATTGCCAGTATTGTTTTTACACCTGTGAGGTCTTTAAACCTAACAGATGCTCAGCAAACATTTACTAAATCAACAAATAAATTAACTCTACAAACCAAAAGGCATTCTTTTCACCTATATAAAACAACACTTAAAATGGAGTAAGATTCTTATTTTGACTCATTTTTAGAAATTTCAAAACATTTTTCTTCAAGGAATAATACAATCTCATAAATTCTTAGAGTTTTTAAGTACTGTATCTATTTTCTATTGTTGCTTTAACAAATTACCACAAATTTAGTGCCTTAAATAACATCAATATAGTATCTTAATATTGTGTAGAATCTGGTATGTCTAGCATGAATCTCTCTGGACTAACATCAGGGTATCAGCAAGCCTGCATTCTTTTCTGGAAGCTCCAAGGAAGAATACATTTTTCTATTTATTCATGTCATTGGCAGAACTCAGTTTCTTCTGGTTGCAGAGCTGAGGTCTCCACTTTCTTACTGGGTGTGACTTCAGGGCTGCTCCCAACTGCTAGAGGCGGCCACATTTTTATAGCTAGTGGTCCTTCACCTTTACTCTCAAAGCCAGCAATGGTAGTCCTGGTAGGTCAAGGCCTTCTCAAGTTGCATCTTTCTGATCCAATCTTCTACCTCTTTCTTCCTCTTTTAAGAGTTTATGTGATTAAATTGGGTCCATTCAGATATTCCAGAGTAATCTCCCTCTCTTAAAGTGAGCTTATTGGCAACCTTAATTCCAATTGCAACCTGAATTCCCTTTGCCTCATAAAATAATATATTCACAGGTTCTAAGAAATAGGACATGAAACTCTTTGGAACATTATTATTCTCCCTTCTATTTTTTTAAAAAAAAGGCTGTCTTACCTTATTTTCAAAACTTTCAGAGTGATACAACTTTATAAATCTCTAGAGTTTGTCACTTATGTATCAATCATACTATTTACTAAAATAAAATATTATTGCATAACTTCGTTATCTCCTGAAATTGAATGCATTTGTAATTATTATAATTTCCTAAACAACCAAGTATCATAATGGAAAATCATATGTT
This sequence comes from Macaca thibetana thibetana, assembly GCF_024542745.1. Taxonomy (NCBI): domain Eukaryota; kingdom Metazoa; phylum Chordata; class Mammalia; order Primates; family Cercopithecidae; genus Macaca; species Macaca thibetana. The sequence continues at coordinate 5,846,864 of NC_065597.1, read as the reverse complement.
AACTATTTCTTCTAACACTCCTCAGTTTTCCTTTTAAAAAACAGATAATCATTGCAAAATTCACATTTATTTTCAGTTACTGTTATTAATAAGCTTTAACTGTGGTCTTGAAACTGATTCTAATTTTTGCTGTAAAATAATATACATGAGCTTTGTATCAACTAATTAGCTTGAAGGTTAAATGTCTTGAGTATTTACTTGAATTCTATGTTATTAACTACATTATTGAGTTTTCTGTTTCACTTGTATTCATCATATACTGTAGTTACCTGAAGATCCTATAAACAAAGTGAAATAAATCTAGAGATAATATAGATTTTTAGAGTAGTCATAAACTAATCAATTTAGTCAAAGGAAGCTTCAGTAAAGAAACATAGAAATTATGTAAACAAATACCTCAACTCAATGTATAGTCTTAAATTAGGTAGTTTCTTGGTAAGCTTTTAGGTTAGATGATATCCTAATGTGAAGATATGATTTTAAAATGTTTTCAGAATAATTTGTCTTCATTCATTTCTGTATTTATTATGCAAATCTTATTGCAAAACGCTTTTCTAATTTCTGTGGCCACAAAGTTGAGAAAGACACGGTTGGTATTGTCAAGGGAGAAGAGTGAATAAACTTCTATTCACCAGACATTTATATTTCACTAAAATCTTGACATTTTTAAATTAGTTTTTACTGAACTCTTATGTTCCAAACATATTTTTAAGCATCCTATATTTTTTAATTACTGAATGCTCACAACAACTCGATGAAATGGATTCTATTATAACTTCAATTTCCATATAGGAAATAAACCAACGTTGGTTTCAGAAACTCATCAAGTCACACCACCTTTAAATGGCAGGCTGACGATTTCAGCAATACAGTATAAATCCAGCATTCTCTTAACCCTTATGCACCAAGTTCTTTTATATTTTAACCTCTAGGTTTCAATTGTTTTCTAGATTTTACAAGTGATGAAATAATGGCCCAGTGATGGTAAGAAAAAGTTGATAAAGATTTCATGAGTGGTAGATGTCAGAGCTTGAAATAAAACTCTCTTTCTTTGGTGCTTTGTCTTCAATGAACATGTTCTTTTCATTAAGTCATCATAAATCCTGTTAGTAGAAATAGGTGAATACAGCTGGGTGCGGTGGCTCACACCTGTAATCCCAGCACTTTGGGAGGCCGAGGTGGGTGGATCACCTGAGGTCAGGAGTTCAAGACCAGCCTGACCAACATGGCGAAATCCTGTCTCTACTAAAATACAAAAATCAGCCAGGCGTGGTGGGAGGTGCCTGTAATCTCAGGTACTTGGGAGGCTGAGGCAGGAGAATTGCTTGAACCCGAGAGGCAGAGGTTGCACTGAGCCAAGATCGCACCATTGCACTCCAGCCTGGGCAACACAGCAAGACTCCTTCTCAAAAAAAAAAAAATAAAGAAAGGAAAGAAAAGAAAAAAGAAATAGGTGAATACTTTAGTAACAATAAAGCAAGGAAAGAGGAGTATACAAGTCATGAAAGAGGTTCAAATCTCTAAACCACAGTAAATTATAATAGAATCATTACAAAATGTCTTCAACCAATCACGTGGGTCATATTGAGCATCAGGGTGTGTACACGATTCCCTGTGTCATATTGGATTGCATCCACAAACCGTTTAGACAGATGGTGTGGGTATGTTCGACTGAGCCTGAGCTGATGGATTCTGAAATGTTTGTTGAATGTTTCACCATCACAGCTAGAGTCACAGCCCATCTCTTGAGGTTTAGTTTCTAAAGATATTGTTCCTCTTCTGATTACATATTTAAAATTAGAAGAGATAATGTTTCCAATACAAATTTGAACTATATGTCTGTTTTCTTTTTCTGCTTCAAAGATCAAATTTGATTGATTTAGCAAAGAAGAATTGGATCCCAAAAGCAATTTTCTATCATAGGAAGATGAAACAGGGACATAGTTTGCCTTTCTCTGAAAAAGTATAATTAGAATTAAAATAAAATATTCCATGGTTTTATATGCTTAAAAAAAGACAAAGAAATAACTAAGAGTGTCCAGAATCTAAAAATCTACATAATAGAAGAATCATTCAAAATGAAGTTTGAGGGAGCAAAGGCAACATTAAAACACACTCCCACAAGTGGCATTCCATATTTACTAATGTTATTAGCATCTCTGTGTGAAACCCCCTCACGTTCAAAATACTAAGGCATGATTTAGAAGCCTGGACATTAAAGAGATGAAAGTATAATTGTTCTCTTTGTATACTTAGGTTAACCACATGGATTTTATTTTAATTAATTAAAATACTATGAAAACCAAACATTTTAAATCTATCTAACTCAATGCCCTAATCTGCATCATAAAAGAATTAGTATGAATACGACTTCTAAAGTCATTTGTGAAGTCATTTATAACCTTTATGTATTTCCTATTCTCTTGATTAAATTACATGTCTGAGTGATTCTTAATTATATTTTGCCAAATGATTTGAAAGCTTTCTATCTTAAGGTCTGTTAGTAAACAAATGAAAGTGAAAAAATAGAGTATGCCAATATAATTCATATAATGTAAAAGCTTTATCATTGTCACAGGCATCTTAGTGCAATGGTTACTACTAATAAAGTCAACTCCAGCAAGAGCTATCTTGGCAAATGGAAGGCTCACAAAAGATTTATTGTAGACATCTCCTTGAAATTTATGCTCCATACAGATTATCTTCTATTAACTGGTGAGCTTGAACCTTGAAAGAAGCTTCAAGTTTCAGATAAGTAACACACATCACTGAACATTACGTCTGCCACCTGGTAATGGATAATATAAATACAGCACATTTATTCAGCGGGGAAGGAAAACTGCTTCTATAGCCAATTCTCAATTATTCGGGGTAATGGGGGAAAACCTCTGAGCGGTTATACATAAATACAGATAATTGGCAGAATATGTAAATTAGGTCCCATCTCACAATGTTTATGAACATTTTGCCTGAAGAGTGATAAAAGCAAAAATGAAGAAATATTAAAACACTGTAATTATTATGAAGTATTTGACAGATTCACTCTTGCCTGGTTTTCCTCCCATCTTTCAAAATTTTCTTCCTCCATCTCTCTCCCTTGTTCACTCTCAAAAGGCATATAATCCTCTGGGTTCTCTACTCAGCTTTCTCCTTTTTAATGTATTTACAAATTCTTTCTGGTTCATCTCACCCACTACCATGGCTACAGATAGCAAGATGCTTAATAGATGCTGGTTGAGTAAACACACTGCTAAGATACCCTGTCCCAAGTTGTTTCAAGTGGATGAGGTTAACAATGCTATATATCTGACAGTTATCTGCAGAGTTTTATTTGAATGCAGATACCTAAGCCATTCCTACACCTCAGAAATCAGAATCTGGATGACAATTGGGACAAAAAACAGGAAATCCTCACTAAAAAGAAACAACTAACTAACTGAACACACACACAAACACACACACACACACACACACACACAAAGGTAAACCATGAGAAAAGTTCAAGACACAACATGCGATGTATAATTTCTATACAACTGGATAATTCTGTGAATTTTCCAAGTTGCATATGTGAGTACATTCTATCTGTGTAACTGGAATTCCTTACTCAAAATGGCAGCTCCAGCTGTGATAGAACAAAGCTCCAGCCTTGTTCTTTCACTTGATGAGCTCTTTAATGAATCACATAGTCATGGCATGTATCTCAAGAGGGGTAAGTTCTTGGAACCATAGGAGTTGACAGGGTCAGTTTGTGCATCATAAGATCTGCATCAGTCAATGTTAACCAAACAAATATTTTTTTCATCAGAACTCCCTCTGAGGCAGGCACCATAATATCAGATTGGCTTTTGTCCTAACTGCTTGGCTGACAACATTTTCCAAAAGGACTTTTGACATATGAAAATGACTAAGACGGTTTTTCACGGAATGGAATGGAATTAATTTTCCTCATCTACGCATGGAATTAATTTTGGCTTTTAATCTTTATCCCTTCTCCCAGTGATCTTTTAACAATCATTCTTGAAAACTTCTTGTAATACTGCTTAGAATAAAGGTCTGAATCTTTAACGTATTTTCATTAGACCCTCCAAAGTCTGGCTGAGACATCATCTTCCACAACACTCTCTGCACTCAATTCTCCAGCAATAATGGATTATATTCGCGTTTCTCAAAATGATCACACTCTCCTGTCTAGGCTGAGTACCTCTGTTACGATGGCATCCACTGCTCTTCTACCAACTTCCTCATTCTTCTTTCAAGCCTCTATGCAAATGTTACTTTCATCAACCTCCATATGGACAATTGCCAGAGCTTAACGATAGGTGTTCTCCTGATGATGTGGACTCTTGATGATAGCCAGAAGCAGATGCTATTATGTACCTGGGGTCTCAAAACTTCCAGCAATCTCCTGTTAGTCTCAGAATAAAACTACAAGCTGAGCTTGCTAGTCACAGTCCCTGTGGTCTGCCTTCTGCCAGTCTTCTTCAGGTCATACTCGTGACTTTTCATGTTACTGTGACATAAGATTTCATTCGGCATTTCCAACCAGCCCTACTTCTTCCTCCCACGTGATGATTGTGCACAGTCTTCCCGCTGCCTGAACCACTCTTCTCCCTGATGTTACCTGCTGAAGTTCTCTTCCCCTTTGGCTCTCAGCTCCATTGTGATTTCTGTAGTGATGCTTCTTTTTCTAGACTAGCCTTCTCATAGTGTCATTTATCATGGCTGAAATTTAATTATTTCATTTTCTCACCAATATATTCCATTGTTGAGCTCAGTGTCTGGTACATATTAGGTTCTGAACTTAGGGAAAATTTACGAGGATGGTAGTCTATTCTAGGTTTGACTGAATGTCTTTATTCTATGCCTCTCAACACTTTGTGCTGCCATTCTTCTTTTCTTCATTTTGTTTTTAGATAGGCAGTCTTGCTATGTTGCCCAGGTTAGTCTCAAACTCCTGAGCTTAGGTGATCCTCCTGCCTCAGCTTCCCAAATACCTGGGAGTACAAGAGCACACTACTATTCCTTCCACTTTCATTCTTTTAATCACTGGCTCATTGTCTGTCTTGAACCACTAGACTGTAGCTTTATCTGAGGGCAGAGGACTTGCCTGCTCTATTCCCAGTGCCCTATATAATGCCTAGTACATGAGATATAATTAAAAAATTAAATGAGTTTCAAAAACTAGATATAAAGTTATTATTAATATAAATATCATTATGTAAATAATTGAGTTAATACAGCTTTAGACAATCCATTTACTTTCTCCAGTTATTAACTCACCCATCCTGGACTTTTAAAGAATTTCCCCACCCAACCCTCCCACTAATTGTCCCAAATATCAGTGGAGGTCTGCAGACTACATGAGTTCTTTCCTGCAAAATATTCCTCCAAATGATCTAGTGTGAGGGTGGCTATCCAGACGACCCCAGAGCTCAGTGTTCATAATTCACCATGGATCTGCCAGGACATATTTAATTATAATAATTCTAATAATAGCTAACATTACTGAGTATCAATGAAGGATCAGGTACTGAACTACTTACTTTCTATTACATATTTTATTTAATTCTCTGCATAATCTATCTGGGAAGTGAGAATTGGCCCAATGTTACAGAAAATAACTTTTAAAGCTGGGATTCAACCCAGGCAGGTCAATGCCTTAGCCTGAGTGTCTAACCATTTTCTAAATTCTCTGCCCATCATCAAGTTTCCAGTTGCTGCTCTTCTACAACCATTCTTTGTACATACCTTTAATTGAATTACTTGAATTACACCATCACCTTCCAAAACATTGAAGAGAAAGCCCCATTCATGATAGAATCATTTGCAGAATAACAATGTTTCAGTCAATGACAGACCACGTATGTAATGATGGGCCCATAAGATTATAATACCATATTTTTACTGTACCCTTCTATGTTTAGGTATGTTTAGATATACAAATACCACTGTATTACAATTGCCTACAGTGTTCAGTACGGTAACATGCACTTCAGGAACAACAGGCTATACTACATAGCCTACATGTGTAGTAGGCTATGTCACTAGGTTTCTCTAAGTACACTCTATGCTGTGCACACAATGACAAAATCACCTAAGGATATGTTTCTTAGAATCTATCTCCATCTTTAAGCTACATATGACTATGCCTCTTCATTGTTTCCTTCATGCCTCTTATGTACATAAGGTTATTTCTTGATCCCATCTACCTTTTGGAAAAAATGCACGTTTTGCTATTTTCAATTGCTCCATTGTAAAAGAAGCTGTTGGTTCGCTCCACATTTCCCATCACTCACCATTTCGGTACATGTCTGCAGTATCCAACTGTAAGCCTCTGTAATTCTACACCACTGGGTTTCTTCTTATAACAGGCCAGCAGTGTATTCCTTCACAACGGCCCAACCAATGGCTGGGATTTTGAGGACAAACAGTTAAACTTCCTTATCTCTCAGTTGGATCAACTTCGAGGCATTTTCTGTCTAGACTGTCCCCTAGAGTTCTCCATTAAGAGTGTATCTCAATTCTCCCCTTCACTAACTGATCCATACCCTCTATTGACCTCCTTTCTCTCCCTGTCTCACTTTCCTATCCCCTTACTGAGATCACCTTTCAAATCATCTATTTGCATTTAAATCCTTGTTTCTGAGTGCTTTTTGAGCAGCCCTCCCTAAGGTCTGCTTGCATGCCTAGAGCTTCATTCTTCTGTTTTCCTCCAGCTTCAGGAGCCTAACTTGAACACAGCCTGGATGGAATTTATGATTTCTGTTCAGTTAAGTTCCCATAGAGGGTCCTAGCTTTACCTGTACTTTTCTAACTCAGTATTTCTAACCTTGCATAACCTTGCATAATTTCTTCTCCTCTAGATTCTATTTTTCATTGGCACCCAGTACGCCATGCCATCAAAATGGCCAGGAGGCCTGTACCAGCTCCCTCCCATAGAAGTGGCTTTGTTGCTACTCTGACTTTTAAGTTAAATATCCTATTATCCAGCATCAGTGACCAGGTAACTGTGAGTCATGCTTTGAGTCCTTTGTGATTTCCAGAAAATTGGCCCAAGGGATATAATCTCTGTAAGTAAAGATTATATCCATGTTTTCCCAGCAGCTCATCAGAGGATGAGATTTAATGCTATTTCAGACTCCCATTTCAAATTCATGTGTCCAGCCTGTCATAAAAGGCACTTTAAAAAATGTGGCTCTTAGGAGCTGATCTCAACTAAAAAAAAAAGTTTTGGCTGGGCGCAGTGGCTCATGCTTGTAATCCCAGCACTTTGGGAGGCCGAGGCAGGCTGATCACCTGAGGTCAGGAGTTCAGAACCAGCCTGGCCAACATGGCGAAACTCTGTCTGTAACTAAAAATACAAAAATTAGCCAGGTGACGTGGCAGGCACTGTAATCCCAGCTACTCGGGAGGCTGAGGAAGGAGAATTGCTTGAACCCAGGAGGCGGAGGTTGCAGTGAGCCGAGATCCTGCCATTGCACTCCAGCCTGGGCAGCAGAGTGAGACTCTGTCTCAAAAAAAAAAAAGAAAGTTTTTGATATAGTTTCCAAATTTATTATACACACACACACACACACACACACACACACACACACCCCCACATATAGGCTCTTCAATCTTTCATACTGAATCTTTGTTCTTTTACAAATTAGATTTCCCACGTTCTTTTCCTGGAATTCCTGTTGGGCAAATATAATCTTTTCAATAAAAGATAAACATTTCACAATTTCTTGTAATAATTCTTTGTAATAATACCACTCTCATTTTCATACTCTCCAAGCCACTTAAAAAGTACTAGTTTATTAACCAAGCAATTTATCAATATTTATTCATAATGCCAATGGCAGACTTCTTGTCATAAATAATTATTGAGGTAATAAATAGTTTTATTATTAAAAACTGATGACAAGTGCAGAGTGATTGCCCCGATAAAGACTGATGACAGATCTTCGTATCTGATGCGACACTCAGAACACTGTGCAGATTGAATCTAAGGCCTCCTACATGGATAATAAATTGTTATTTCAGAGAATAAATGATTGATACATTTGCTTGCTGTGGAAAAAGCATTGGGGAGAAGATTCTACTCCCTAACTTATTTAAACAGGCTATGGTGAAATTTTCTTTCCTTGTGACAAATTTAACTTTCCAATAAAGTGACAGCTGTTTGGCAGAGCTGGGAGCAAAGAAGCCTTCTTTTTTTTTTTTTTTTTTTTAATTTATTTATTATTATTATACTTTAAGTTGTAGGGTACATGTGCATAACGTGCAGGTTTGTTACATATGTATACTTGTGCCATGTTGGTGTGCTGCACCCATCAACTCGTCATTTACATCAGGTATAACTCCCAATGCAATCCCTCCCCCCCCTCCCCCCCCTCCCCATGACAGGCCCCTGTGTGTGATGTTCCCCTTCCTGAGTCCAAGTGATCTCATTGTTCAGTTCCCACCTATGAGTGAGAACATGCGGTGTTTGGTTTTCTGTTCTTGCGATAGTTTGCTAAGAATGATGGTTTCCAGCTGCATCCATGTCCCTACAAAGGACACAAACTCATCCTTTTTGATGGCTGCATAGTATTCCATGGTGTATATGTGCCACATTTTCTTAAAAGTCAAGTTCATTTTGGAATACATCTGGATGTTATCTAGCCTCCTTGGCTCCCTCAGCAGGTGGGGCCTGGGCCAGAAGTAGGAACATGGTGGGAAGTCATGCCTTGTGATAGCATGGCCAGCTCAACAAGGAGATAAATGAGGTCTGTCAGATTACATTGGAGAAACTGCCACTGACTTTTACATCACCTGGCTCGGTGCACAAGCTTATTGTATTTTTTTCTATTGGTTTGATCTTACCTTTTATGACAAACTAACCCTGGAAAACAGCCATCTTTTGACAACCTGGGAAATGACTGTATTGGGATGAGGCAGGGAGGAGGAAGAGTGAGAGATTGAGACAGAATTGAAATTGTATGTCCTATGTATTTTTAAATGTTTTATTCATAACTGCTATTACTAAAAATTAAAATGAAATGACAAATATGGAAATCTCCTCAAAGAAGATACCTAAGATTTAAAATGTATTCTCTTTACGTAGCTTAATCTATTTATGCAATGAAAGGCAAGGAAAAGAATGACAAATATATAATTTAAAATGTCACCCAATAATGGTAGGTGTGAACTAAAGTCAAAGAATTATTATATTTTCCAATGTGTATTTTAAGTGAGCAATTGAAACATCAAATATGACATATATTCGATGGTTTTGGATCAATTCTAAATGAACTGCTTATTTATGAAACACAAGTATCCACCTTTGAGGTCTGAATGTATTAGATGCCTTCATTCTTCTCTGTATATGTCTAACAGTGTGAAACGAAAGTAATCTTTGAAAATCATTCTTGTGAAAATAATAATTTCTTTTCAGCTTTTTATTGTTAAAATTTTCTTAGGATATAGAAAAACATAAGTTATAGTTTCTCTATATTATTGAAAAATGATTTTTATATTTAATAACTTTGTTTTCTAGAATATGGACTTGATAAGAAAAATAGCAAAACTTCCTTACTCAATTATTTAGTCTGTGGTTAAAATTATGTTGAGTATATTCGTGAAATGCTATAGATTTCCATTCCTCATTTTTATCTCAAAGTTTGGTGTTTTCTTACAAATATTCATTTTAAAAGTACTTTTCAGCATTTCAATAATGATAACGACGTTTGTATTCATTTGGAAAAAAAAGACAATGCTGCTGCAATATGATGCTTTGTAATTGGCAGATCTTACATTTATAGCATAAAGCAGGAATTATGGGCTTGCAAGGAGAGATTTTTGTTTCTTCTGTGGTATATGTTTAATTCTCTAGGATAGAAAATACATGATGTTTGAATTCTGACACTTATTAAATTAGATTCAATTACTATGTATAGCAACCCCACAGGATGTATTATGCTTTTCAGGGTGGACCCAGGACTTAAAATGTATTCACTATATCCAATAAATTTATGATTACTTAAAGACACAAAGGATAAACAAACAGTCATTTCAGTCAACTAGTTAAAGGAATGGATTGCAAACATCTATGCCTGTTTCACAGAAAGGCGAGGATGACTGTTAGCTCAACTAAGCAGAGCTTTCTCCCTTTAATTCAGGGAACAGTCCTTGACACCACCTAAGTACCAAGCACTATGCTAGGCACGGGTGACATATAAATTCATAACTTCCCATTGGTTCAGTAAGCATTTATGCACAGCCTGTTTGCCAGAGCCTAAGCTAGCTGTTGAGGATATAAAAATGGGTCAGAGTTTTGCCCTTAAGGAATTCAGACATGAAAATAAATAGAATGCAAAGAAGTGGTGAAGTTATTGTGACAGAGGTTTGAATAAGATATAAAGCTAACAAATGTAAGATCTCAGTAACTATATCTGAAAGAGAAGGAGTTTCATGGAAAAGATATGATGAAGTCATCTTCAAAGATGATTTAATTTTCAACAATAAATGAAAGGGAGGGGACACATCTGCCCTGAGTAGCTTGATTGCAATGAAAAACAACAAAAACAGTGACATTAGAAATGACAGAAAAACCAGTTTTATTTAAGTGGGAAAAAAAGGTATAAAGATATTACATAAACCACAAAACTGACAATAAAACTTGAGAGCCACAATAATGCCTGGCTTATTCAATTAAAAAGCTTCAGGTATTGTACTGTTCCTCTTCACACAGTGAATAGTTTAAAACAGTAAAGTAAGTGTTAGTGTCACCACTGAAACTGATGATGAGCCAACTGTGATTCAGTGAGATGGAGAGACTTCCTCAAATTTCTGTGCTGTCTTAATCAATGTGCATGTTCTTTACCCTATATTATATTGCCTACAAATGAAGACCTCCCCACCTTTGAAGTTTGCTGTCTTGGCCCAAGAAACAGACCCATGAAGTGTCACTCTAGGGACCATGTGATCCTATTGGAGAGAGTGCAGGGTAGGGAGGTAGCTTAGAGCAGGAAACTGGGCCAACTAGGGAAGCTTCTTGGAAATTCAGTCTCTTCACTACAGTGGGCATTTATCCTTGCCAACTCATCTTTTGGTACGTGGTATTTAAACATTTCTTAAATTTATTTTCTTTATTTGTTTTCCCTCCCTCCCTCCCTTCTTTCCTTCCTTCCTTCCTGGCAAACACAACTAACTTCTAGTATAGAAGCCAAAAATGTCCAAACATTCACTTTTTACTGTGATTCTTGGTAGCCAGAACATAAGCATGAAACCTACATGTAAGAGATTAAGCATTGCTGCCCAAGACTTTGAATCTGAAAGAGGTGACCCAAAAGGGCAGGGAACTGTTCATGAATCATTCTGGAAAGGACAGAAGCAACCTCACTGTCTAGGGCAGCAGGGTCTGTGCTACCATGTGGCACTAGAGCGGGTGGCAACTAGTCCTTTCCCAGAGTATGGCTTTGGCTGTTATCTGATCATCAAGCCTTCTCTGACTTTTATCCACTTCCCAAGCCTGACTCTCTGGCCATCTAGATTGTGTGATCTATCCCATATCTGCCTAATACACTTTCCTTACTCTTGAATTAATCAGAGTCAACTATTTCCAATAAAAACCCTGACAAGAAAAGTAAATTTTTACAATACAAAACTGTCTCCCTAATTTTTCTACTTCATAAACAGCTCATTTGTCTTCTGTGGTGAAAATACTGTTCAAGAAACTTGTGCTTGCAACAAATACCGACTGCATGGTGTCTTCAAAATTATAACAAAGGTTGTTATTATAGCAAAGGTGAAAAAAAGTCTTATTGTTTTGTTTGTTCTCTGCTGGTTCATTCCATTTCTTTGGGCTGTTTTCCCCGTTGTTGGTACTATGAAAACACATAAGGAATATGATACACATATTCGATGTTTATGAGGCTGTTGGCAGAAGATACAAAATCCAATTTCTAGCCGAGGCTTATTCCAAGGCCATAATCACTCATTTGTTATCATCCTCCTTTTAAAAGCTTTAAGCTTACCTGTACAGAGTTGTGTGGTACAGAATAACAGACTACATTCAAATACTCTAAGATTTTTGATGACTTGCTTTTAGAAATAATTATTGGTCAATTTTTTATAGTTCTTACAGCACTATGATCTCGGCAAGAGGAAAAAAAGTTAAGCACTTAAATTTTCTTGACCTTTTCAGTAAAATTAATGAACCTTCTTCTGAAGACATCACTAGTATGTGGTACTTTTCTTTTCTATGCAGATTCGTCCCATGAGTTTCTTTCAATATTCAAGTCTGGGGAAATTATTTTCTTCTTAATGAATTTGTCACTTTTACTTATTATTTTTCCTTAACAAACAAGACTAAAATAATACAGTTTCTCTCCTTTCACTGATTTCCAGGAAGATGATAATAAAGTGAGCTCTAACCTTTGCTCTTTAGTTAGTCAGAGTTATTTACAATGACAAAAAAAAAGAAGTAATGTAAATGTCTAATGTCAAAACCTTATTAATGGTATATATTTAAAGAAAATAACATCAATTTGTCAAGGAGATATCTTCACTCCCGTGTTTATTTCAGCTCTATTTATCATAGTCAAGATATGGAATCAACAGAAGTCTCCATCACCCAATAGGTGACTCAAAAAATGTGGCATATATTCACAATCAATACTATTCAGTCATTAAAAAAGATGAAATCTTGTCAGAACAATGTGGATGATTCTGGAGAACATTATGTTATGTAAAATAAGTCAGACACAAAAAGACAAATACTATATGACCTCACTCATATGTGGAATCTAAAATAGTAGACTTCATAGAAGTAGAGAGTTGAATGGTAATTACCAGAGGTTGGGAAATGTAGAAGGTAGGAATGATGGAAAAAGGTTGGTCAACAGACATAAATTTATCGTTATTCTGTTGCATAACTGAGTAACTATAATTAACAATTATCTGGGGAACCAGCCCCCAATATTTCAACGTAGGTTCTTTTCTATTTTCCCTAAGTGTCAGCCAGTCTGAGAAATAAAGAGAAAGAGTACAAAAGAGAAAACTTTTACAGCTGGGCCTTCAGGGGTGACATCACCTATTGGTAGTTTCCATGATGCCCACCTGAGTCGCAAAATCAGCAAGTTTTTATTAGGGATTTTAAAAGGGGAGGGAGGTATGAATAGAGAGTGGGTCCCAGAGATCAGATGCTTCCTAGGGCAATAAAAGATCACAAGGCAAATGGTAGAACAAGATCTCAAGGCCAGGGCAAAATTAGAATTACTGATGAGGTTCCATGTCCCGCTGGGCATGCATTGTCATTGATAAACATCTTAACAGAAAACTAGGTTTGAGAGCAGACAACCGGTCTGACTAGAATTTGCCAGGCTGGAATTTCCTAATCCTAGAAGCCTGAGAGCACTGCAGGAGACCAGGGCCTATTTCATTCTTTATCTTCAATCACATAAGACACACACTCCAAGAGCAGCCATTTTAGAGACCTCCCCGTGGGAATGCATTCCTTTCCCAGGGCTATTCCTTACTGAGAAAAGAATTCAGCTATATTTCTCCTATTTGCTTTCTACAAGAAGAGAAATATGACTCTGTTCTGCCCGGTCCCTCAGGCAGTCAGACCTTATGGCTATCTCCCTTGTTCCTTGAAAATCGCTGTTATTCTGTTCTTTTTCAAGGTGCCCAGATTTCATATTGTTCAAACACACATGCTTTACAAAAAATTTGTGCAGATAACACAATCATCACAGGGTGCTGAGGTGACATAATCCTCAGCTTACAAAGATGATGGGATTAAGAGATTAAAGTAAAAACAGGTATAGGAAATTATAAGAGTATTGTTGGGGAAGTGATAAATGTCCATGAAATCTTCACAATTTATGTTCTTCTGCCATGGCTTCAGCAGGTTCCTCTGTTTGGGGTCCCTGACTTCCTGCAACAAACAGTAAACATGTATACCTCAAAATACCTAGAAGAAAGGATTTTGAATGTTCTCATCACAAATAAATGATATATATTTGAGTTGATGAATTTGCTACTTATCCTTATTTGATCATTATATAGTGTACACATGTATCAAAACATCACATTGCACCCCCATAAATATGCACAATTATGTATCATTACAATAAAACTTAAAAATATATTAATATATACATAAGTAAATAAAGTCTAGTTGCTAACAACATATTTATGTATGGAAAGTTTGTTTCCCTTAAAATATGTTGTCAGTATAACCTTAAGCAGTTTAAACCCATTCAGAATGTGTTTTTACTGTTATTTCAAATGCTTCAAAAACAATATCCACATGCAGGTATTTTATGGTGGTGTAGCTCTCTATTTTCTGCCTAAGAGAATCTAAACTCTATAGTCAGAAAAAGTGTTTCATTTATTCAATCTCTATTCTCACCACCAAGGTCATGGACTCAATAAATACTTATTGACTGAATGAGAAAAGCAGACACAGTGTACATGGCAGAAACGAGAACAATTATTGCAATGATGGCACCATACCATAAGAAACTATGTAGCCATAAAAGAAATATATGATTTAGCCCTTCAGTGGCTTTTAAAGTAATTCACAATATATTCTTAAACTATTTTTTAAGCAAGATACAGAACAGTGTGCATATTGCAATGTTATCATTGTTATTCACATAGATTATGTAATACAGATTCCTTCTGTCTATCTAAAAGGAAGAAGCTGAGGCCAAATTAATATAAGCAGAGAGTTTATTTGAGTAAAGTTTGAGTACTGCAACCTGAGATCATAGATTCAAGTTGTTCTGAATGTACACTCAGATTAGCAGCAGCTACAAGTGGATTTTTAAAGGAAAAAAAAGGGGGGCGTGGGAAAGAGAGTGTGCTGATACAAAATTTCTTGCCAGGAAATCTCACTGCTTTACAGAAATAACTCTGGTTAGCAATTGGCCATACATTGTTAAGCTATTGGGCGTGGTGTATAGTGTCCAGTGTGGCATTATCATGTTAATTTATAGCTACTTGGGGCAATAGCAAGTAGTTTCAAGAGATGAATACATAGCTCCAAGTGGGCAGTAGGGTGTGATTGCAGTCTCATTTTAATGTCTCTCTATGCCTGATAATTAAAAGGACTTTCATTCTTCAGGAATAATTTTTTCTTTGACCACTTCATTAGTATTTGGAAAATGTGGGATATAAATTATATTTCTTAGCTAACCTAGAATATAGATCGCAGCATCAACTTTCTTATTGTGATAAAAATCTAATAGAGCCCTAGCCAAGTCTCCAAAGTACTCCTTTTTTCCATTTTTTTTTTTGTTTGTTTGTTTGAGATGGAGTCTTGCTCTGTTGCCCAGGCTGGAGTGCAGTGGCATGATCTCAGCTCACTGCAACATCTGCCTCCTGGGTTCAAGTGATTCTCCTGCCTCAGCCTCCCTAGTTATCTCAAACTACAGGTGTACACCACCATGCCTGGCTAACTTTTGTATTTTTAGTAGAGATAGGGTTTCACCATGTTGGCCAGGCTGGTCTCAAACTACTGACCTCAGATGATCTACCTACCTCGGCCTCCCAAAGTTTTGAGATTACAGGCATGAGCCACTGCACCCAGCCTATCTCCAAATGACTCTTGTGATTTCTAAGAATACCTGTGAAATTCTTGCGCTCTTGTCTGTGCAGTGGAAAACAACCCATTGTTGTCAACATTTATCTCCATGTGCAGGCAATGATACAAGCATCCTGAATGCTAGCATGTGTTCTTATGAGTCAAAGAGTGTTTGTCTTTTTTACTTTCCATTTCCATGGGACTCAAGGCCACTGTTATGATCACAATAGGCTTTAAACTTTGAAACCTTATGAACAACCAGGAAAGGAGAGAGAGGCCCTACACTTAGGAGCAGCATTTATGGGTTGAAATCACAGAAAAAAGCAGAGAAAAACCTGGAAAGAAGCAGAAACCGTCTACCACTAGTGTGGAGTAGAATGACTGGCCCAGGCATCCCAGGTCCCAAAACAAAGACAGAGCCTCTTCCATCAATTTATAGTTATTCAGGAAAAGAGAATAACTCAGTATGTTACTCTCTGTCAAAGTAGTCCCATGTTTTGGCAGGTGCTCCTTTTATATATAAGTATGCCTTTTATCAGAGACCAATCTTTTCATCATGAACGCACATACCACCATGACTTCCCACCACCCCCTCTACCAAAAAAAAAACAAACAAAAACACAGGAGCATATAGACTCACACAACCACCACTAAGGGGATACGTTTTCAGCAGAAAGCATGCTTTCCCTGTCTCCTACTTCTGCACTCAGACTAACACAGCCCCTTCATGGCTCTCTTTTACGTTGCTAACACCAGCTCACTAATCTCATCTTTATCTCCCAGAACCAGTTACATAACTTGCAAGACCCAGTGCAAAACAAGATGGCAGAACCTCTTGTTTAGAAATTAAGAATTTCGGCCGGGCGCGGTGGCTCAAGCCTGTAATCCCAGCACTTTGGGAGGCCGAGACGGGTGGATCACAAGGTCAGGAGATCGAGACCATCCTGCTAACACGGTGAAAACCCGCCTCTACTAAAAAATACAAAAAACTAGCCGGGCGAGGTGGCGGGCACCTGTAGTCCCAGCTACTCGGGAGGCTGAGGCAGGAGAATGGCGAGAACCTGGGAGGTGGAGCTTGCAGTGAGCTGAGATCCGGCCACTGCACTCCAGCCTGGGTGACAGAGCAAGACTTCGTCTCAAAAAAAAAAACAAACAAAAAAAAAAAAGAATTTCAAGAGGAGCACATGAAAGCAAATACGAGACCAGAACCCTGGGTGACTGCACAAGTCACATGCCCACAAAGTCATACCTGTTCTCTGCACTTATAGTGACCATTTCAGGAGCCTTTGGTCTTTACCTGCTATCTTGTTTGAGACTGTACTGGTCTTCCTTGACCTATGTTCTTACTTGGGAGAGGGATAAAAGTTTGCTATCTACAATCCCTCTCAGCTCCCACTCCAAAAAAGTAAAGAAAAAAAAAATCAGAAAACAAAAACCTACACTTCTTACGCAAATTGTTCTCTCTTCTCAGATTTCAACAGAGGAGGAGTGCTGGACTTTAATAAGCCAAATGAAGATTTTCTTTATATATTTTCTCTAAGGGGGCATCTGCCTGGCATAAATCAGCATGAGTAAGTGGAACCCTCAAGACTTGCTCCAGGATGAATTTTTAAGCCTAACTCTTCAGGGTAGGACTGGGGATCTTTTTTGTTAGAAGGTCAAAGAAATAGTGTCTATAAATCTATCTTTTTAACTCTTATAGAAGAACCTGCTATCATTTAGATTAAGTTTTATCTCTATATGTATTTATTTGCATGGGAAATGTCTGAAAGGAAACGAAATAACTACAACTATTTCTTGGTGGGTGAGATTTGGGAACTATTATTATTATTATTATTACTATCATTAGTTTGTCATCATTTTAATTTTTCTAAAGTACTCTTGCTTCTCATAGGTAAATAGAAAAACTAACTTCTAACATTATAAATAAGAAAGATAAATGTTACAACTTCAAAAAGAAATTTTAGGAATGAACATAAGAAATTTCTATGTAATCTTAGAATATGTTAAAGACCTAATTTTATAATGATGACAATTTTGCTCAAAATTGAAATGGAAACTATTCAGTTGTAAAAAATATGGTTTCTTGGTTTATAACTGCCCATGTGACTTAATACATGTGAAACAGTAGTTATTAGCTGGGTGGAAATTGTTCTAGGTTTCTCAAGCAATGGGGACTGTTATTTTGTGGTTTATGGGTGGTCTAACTTCTGTTTTTCATCACCCCAAAGTTATATCAAGTTGTCTTTCCAAAACTGTATCTTTCCAAGACTTCTCTAGGCTAACCATTACTGTTGGTCAAAAGTTATATAATAACAAATCTAGAAAAAGATGATAAGCAGACACATCAACATAGTGAGACCTTGCCTTTACAAAAAGTAAAGAAAATTCGTCAGGCAGGGTGGCTCACGCCTATAGTCCTAACTACTCAAGAGGCTGAGGCAGGAGGATGGCTTGAGCTCAGGAGTTCTAGGCTGTGGTGAGCTATGATTGCACCACTGCATTCCAGCTTGGGCAACAGAGTGAGAACCTCTCTCAAAAAATAAAAATAAATGATTAATGGTTGTCAGTATCACAAAAAATGGAAACAAGCAAACATTTTGTTCCTTCTAATGGAAGTACACAGCAGTATTATATTTATAATGTAGTTTTGTCTGTTTACCTACCTACCTACCTATCTATATCCGTCATCATTCTTCTGACTTTAATTCCCACGTTTGTTAACAACACAGAAAGAAACTTGGCAAAAATTTCAAAGCTAAAACCAAGTTTGCTTGTGTGGTGGTGGGGGTTGGGGGAGCTTAGATAAAATGATACTTAACAGACTTAAGAAACCACAGGTTAAAAAAGTAAATCATGCCCTTTATTTGGTCCTTAATTCAAACAATAGAGAAAGAGAAAACACACACACACCTCTTTGCAAGATAAGCAGAAAAACATTTGACGCTGACTAGTTGTTTGATGACATTAAGAAAACACTTTTTGCTTTACGTATGATAATGGTACTACAGTTATGCTTTTAAAAGGACTCATTGTGGTGGGGTCCTTTGGCTGTCCCTTTTTCAGTTAGAAACCTATGTGGCCAGTGGTGTTTTTGCCCAAGTTTTTCCTCTGTCCTGCTTGGCTCATTCTGCCCACTCAGCTTGTTCCATCCACTCAGCCTAGCAGACTGCACTTGGCTCGCACTACTGGCCTACATCCCACGCCTGCCAAGGGCAAGCCAGGGGTGGAACACAGTGAGCATGGGGTCCAGTCACTGCACATAGCCAGGTATGCCAGCTGCTGTCACAGGGCAGACAGCTTCAGGAGCCAGCACATGTGCCGGCTCCATGAAAGTCTGTGGCTGGATCAGATGTACCACAAGCAGCTTCTGCTGCAGGCACCCACGTCTGGACGAGGGGAACGCATGGCACCTGGAAGCTGGGAGAAGCCCAGAAGTGCAGAGACCCAAAGAAGGTGTCACGGCCCTGTCTCGGGGAGCCCCTAGGACTGTGCTTCCCAAAAGGCTGCCACTTTTCTCTCCTTCTCATCTCTCACAATATGGTAAGCGGTGTGGGCAGCGGGGAAAGACAACAGCAATTCAGCCTGTGTGTTGCTGCTCTTTCAGTCCTGCCATTCGGTGTGTCCCAAGTTCTTGTTCTTGTCCCACGTCGAGGAAGAATGAGGCATATGAACCACTGAAGGATGAACAAGCTGGAGAGCTTTATTGAGTGACAGAACAGTTCTCAGGAGACCTAAAGTGGGGAGCTCTTTCCACAGGCAGGTCGTCCTAATGAGTGTCCAGCTCTCAGCAGAGAAGAGACTCACAGTGGATAGCTCCCTTCTGCAGGCCGGTAGTCCTGACATCTGTGTTTGTCTGACTTGATCCAGGGTTTTTATGGGCTCAGAATGGGGAAAGTGCATGCTGATTGGTCCATGGGCAGCCATGGGTGGGCCTGGAAAAAGCACCATAAGTTCTCACTCAGGGTGGTGGATTCCATCAGGAACTGACAGTCCAGTCCCCAGGCTTCATGCCCTCTTTGGCTTGAAGATAGGGCTTCATCTGTGAGACCCACCCCTTTCCACCCAGGAGCCTGTCTGCCTCTTGCTGCCATCAACATGCTGTCCATGGCTGTTGGACAGCATGGACATGTTCCCAGCCTGTTCATGAGGAGGGGTGTCTGCAGGCCTGTGCTGAGCCACCCTCAGACCCTCCTTGGTCTCCCTCCAGTGCTTGTTGGCACCCAACATCCAGAGGGGCAGAGGCAGCAGGGTGCTGGCATGTCAGTGCTATCCAGAGCACACACACACCCGGCCAGGTTGCAACAGCACCCAGGCTCACTACAACTCTGCTCAACCAGAGCAGGTGCTGGGAGCAGAGAGAAGCCAGAGAACAGGAGCAGGCACTTCAGAGCTTACAGGGGTGGAAGGGTTTCCTGGGCCTCTGAAAGTGCAGGGATACCCAGGCCTGGAGCTGTGGCTGGGTGACTGCAGCTGCGCCTGGGAGCATGGGGCTCCTGCCCACCTACTTGGTAGGGGGTGGGACTCCTGCCTATTCCCAGACCCTGCTGACTCCACAGAGCACTCAGCCCTGGCCTCACCTCCCCTACTTCAGCTGGCATCTTTGCAACAGCTGCTCAAGACTGGCATCGCCACCATCATCATTGTTGGCCAGGTACGGTGGCTGATACCTGCGATCCCAGCACTTTGGGAGGCGAAGGCAAGTAGATCACTTGAGGTCAGGAGTTTGAGACCAGCCTGGGCCACATGGTGAGACCACGTCTCTACAAAAAATACAAAAATTAGCCTGGCGTGGTGGTGCGCGCCTGTAGTCCCAGCTACTCGGGAGATTGAGATGGGAGAATCACCTCAACTCAGAAGGCCAAGGCTGCAGAGAGCTGTGATTGTGCCACTCTACCCCAACCTGGGCTACAGAGGGAGACTCCGTCTCAAAAACAGAAAAAAAAAGAAGAAAAGAAAAGACTCGATTTTCAGAAATACTAAAATACTTAAGATGGAAAGTGTATGATATCTGGAATTGACTTCAAAGATAGCATTAGGAGATATACCTAATGTAAATGACGAGTTAATGGGGGCAGCACACCAACATGGCACATATATACATATGTAACAAACCTGCACATTGTGCGCATGTACCCTAGAATTTAAAGCATAATAAAAAAAATAATAATTCAGTGGTGAGAGGAGTTGGTAGTGTAAATAAACATCATTGACATAGAGTTGAGAAGCTCTTGAAGTTGGATAGTAGTGAATGGGAGTTCAGTATACCATTCTTTTCATTCTTGAATGTGGTTGAGATTCTTCAAAATAAAACATGTAAATTAATACACACACACATATATATGTGTGTAAACATGTATACACCTGTGTCTGTGTGTATATCTATATCTGCATATACATCTACCTATCTATATCATCTTTCATCACTTTTGGCGTCATAAACAATGACTTATTGAGCGTTTTCTCTGTGCTGCATCCTAAAGGAAGGGTTTTACTATGATTATTTTATTTAATCTAACCAACACTCCTACAAGGTTAATGTTAGCTTATATCTATTTGGTAGATAAGATTTACACAGATAAAGTAACTTCCAGTTGCACAGCTAGTATAAGAAAGACTCACCTCCACCAGATAATTTATTAGTAATAATCTTGACTTTTCAGAAGGTCTTATAAAGCCTAAGTAAAGAGCTCCTGCCTTTTTGCTTGAGACTGAATATTAGCTCTGTCACTTATATTATTGGCCTTGGGCAACTCTGCAAACTCTGTGACTGCTTCATTTATCATGGGCACAAAACTGCCTGCCTCATATGCTCCATGACAATGTTTAAAATAAAATGAAGTAGTGCATGTAAATTGTTTTCTACATATTAAACTCCAGAAAGGGTGGGGATATTGCTTTCCTGTTTGTTTTTTTTTCTTTTTACTTGAGGTGTGTGCATGTGTGTATGTGTTTCTTTTTGTTCTTGTTGAAATATCAAGGCCTTTCTGGGACTGCTTTTCCTATGTTCTTCTAAAGGCAAGAAGTTGAAACTACCGTCTAGACAATGAGGTAAAATCTTGTTGACAGAATTTCTGCTGACCTGTTGTTGCCCTGACACCCAAGGGTGAGAGAGCACTTGAGAACAGCAATCAGTGCCCCATTTCCTCACTCTTCAGTGGACTGGAGATACTAATTGCCTGATAGTCCCTCCCACTCTGCCTGGATTCCCTCTCCAAAGGCTCTTTTCATTATACTGTTGTTTATGGCCAAATCCATGAGTCACATTTAGAAATCAAACATGAGGAACTCGACCCCCTCTGATATTCTGAAGCTTTGTTGAGCTGTTAAACAATGAGTGAAAGAAATTATTATTGTTAAAAATAAAAAATTCAGTGGCATGAAATTTCAAGACAGCCTTTTCCTTTGAAGCCATGAATAATGTAGTTATGGTAATATAGCCGCTATTCATAATTACGAACACTTCATTCCTCCACATGTTCTCATGTCACACAGAGCAGGCTGGTGAGAGCTGGTCTGCTTCTGATTGTTTTTGCTGTGTTTTGCATTATAAATTATATTCTACTCAATCCTGACGACCCCAACTCTATCGCAGCCATTGGCACCATAAAAGTCAATAGCAGCATGTCTCCAAACCTCCCCTGCAGGACTAAATGTTTATCTTACGTTAGAGCTTGGAATTTAATCCCAATCAAGAGTTAGATTTAGTTCACAATGCATCACTCTATTTACCATTTTAGCAACAAAATGAGGTTAACCACGAAATTATGCCTTAGAATTCTTCCTTAGCATGAGCCCTTCCAAGGCCCTGAGAGAGATCCTAGCTATTTAGTAGTCACCTTTTGTGATGATTTCTTTTTAACATTATAGTAAAAATCATTGATCTTGACGTTAGTCACATTTTGCTACAAATCCCAGATCTGCCACTTAGTAAAACTTGATATAGTATTATTTATACTTTATATTTTTGTGAGAATTAAATGTCATAACTCTTTAATATCTTAGTACATGCCCAGCACTAAATATTCAATAAGTAATAGTGTTTATAAAAGACCTAGTAAGATTTATGATTAAAAGTAATAGCTATTTCACAACAACTCTTGGTTCAATTTTAACCTTTTCAAATCTTGAAGTGAAAAGCTTTTACACTTAAATATCTTTACACTTACAATTTATTATAAAGTTAGTGTGTCCATTTGATATAATTGTATTTTTTGTCCTTGAAAATTGTCTAAATTGATAGGATATCTTTAAAAATAATTCTGTATTTGAATCTCCAGTCTCTCATGAGAGTACAGTCTCTACTCACTGTTTACAGATTTCTTTAATTTAATTTCAAGTAGTTAACTGACATACATAAAGTCACGCAATCAGTAGGTCACTGGACAGGTTATTCAAATAAATCAGTTGGTCTGGCACTGGTGCCAATAATTTTTGCATTTTTTGGTCAAATACAAATTTGAAACATAAATAGGTAAAAGAGAAACTTACATGGTTGGCGTTTTTCAGAAAGAAAGAAAAAACAACTTTAAAAAAGGAAGATAAAGAAATAAAAGAAAGGAAGACTGAAAGGCAGGAGGGAAGGAAAAAAAAAAGATAAGAATAAATAGCATTATAAATGCCACTATGTAACCCATGATAACAAACTAGTGTCAAACTGTAGAAAGTACATTATTTGTAAAAATATAATTTACAAATACATTTTGTTTTGTAACAACTCAGTATGTTACTCATTTGTCTCTCTCTCTCTCTCTTTTTTTTTTTTTTTTTTTTTTTGGCCTGCTATTGTCACAGTGCAAGTATTCAAATAAATACAAACATCACTGCATCATCACAAACCCTGCTCCAATTCTATTTGATCATTTCAGCAAAATAGTAGAATAATTTTGAATTTGATTTTAAATTCTATAATTATCTGCCTAGGCCTAGGAAACATTAGGCTAAACTTTTCTGATTTTCAACCTTTCTTTTTTCCCTCTTTCTTTCCCTCCCATCTTTCCAACTTACCTCCCTCTTCCTGCTCCACACACAGTCTTTTGTGCTCAAGTATATAAATTGTTAAAAACGGAAGTACTGAATCTTTCTAAGGTTCAAGATGAATGACGAAGTAGGATTCTATTCAACCACATTCAGAAACATTACTATAACTCATGGTTATTGATTGCCTACTGAGTAAAAGACATTATGTTTGGTTTTCTAGGTGAATTAATATTTAAAGAGTTTGAGATACAATGTAGTAAGCCAAGGCTAGAGAATATGTAAACAATACCAGTCCCAATGGAAAATTATACATTTACCAAGATGCAGTCAAATCTTAACTTTCTACATGCTCACCAGCTGTGTCACTTGGAGCAAGTTTCTTAACCTCTTGGAGTTCAGTTTGCTTAAATTTAAAATGGATGTTAATGATGCTTATCAGCTTTGCTTTGCTGTGAAAATTAAATGAGAAAAAAAAGGGCTTAGCGCTAAATAAGTGTTAATTTTCTAACTCTTGCTAACCATCCACCCTCAGCCTTTTCTTTCTCGGATTTCTTTCCTGAGTCTTAAATTTAAACTTTTTCTCACTTTTTCTAAACTCACTATCAGATTCATCCCTATACTCTATAGGTGAGTAAGGAGGACTTTAAGTGTTACCTCAAGAGGTAAGACTACATTTCAAACACTCTTAATCTTATTTATGAATAAATAATAGTGTATTTTCTCCTAAATGTTTATTGCTATATTTCTCAAAAAATGTCTCCAAACAAACCATAAGAGTATTATGTGGGAACTTGCTTCTTTTGGGGCTCAGAAACTGATACCCCAAAGCTTGGCATTTTGCTGTGCAGAGTACCTGGAATTAAAGGAGATTAAAAGGCCTCAGAAGTAGCTTCAGAGGCAAAGCTACTTTGACCTTCTCCTACTTCAGTCTTCATCCACTCTTTCTCCCCTGAAGTGGGTCACAGTTACTAGTAATAAAGAAATTCTCTGACCTGCCTTGTCTGCAAGCCATAGAAACTAGAATTCTTCTTTCTCAAGGTAAATCTTAGAAATTAGAACTCCTGTTCCCCAGCATCAACCATAAAACCTAGAAAGGTCACTCTCTCCCTTCTCCCTTGAAGACCTTTGTCAGGTACAAAAGAAGTTCCTCTTCAAAGGTTTAGCTTGTTCAGTGTCCTTGTTCTTTGTTCCCTACTTCCAAGGCCAGACTAACTTCCTTATTCTTTGTGCCTCCCTGTTTTAGTTTCAGTAAACAACTTTCCTGCCAGTCCTTATCTATAGAGTCCACATCTGCTACCCATTCTGTAAATTACCACTCTCATCACAATGGCTCTTCCCACCAAAACTGCCCTTCCTGTCAGTGTAACCACATTCCTGCACCATTCAAGTTAGCCAGTCGGGTTCAGCTTAGATTGTACGGTCCAACTCCAGCCAGTCAAGGCAGGACACAGTAACAGGGACAAGTTGCGTTAGGGATTAAAAACCCCTTTCCTCCTTTGTTCAGTGTGCTCTCATGGTGACCAGACCTGTGAGAGGCACCCTTCTGCAGAAGTAAATTTGCCTTGCCGAGAAATCCTTTGTTTAAGTGCTTGTTTTCCTTGCAACACCAAGCATTTGTTTCTAACACCTTCATTCTAGAGGTGTCCTGCCCCATACATTAGAGGAGGGCAGGTTACACAGAGAAGCCAAGAAGAATCTGAACAGACAGGCCTTGTTGGATTTCCCCCTCAGCCTATTACCATTATATCATACCCTATTGGCCCAATCATATTTCTTCGTGGGTGTCCACCATTCATTGAATCTAAGCATAAACATGGATAGTTTCCCTGGGCCTTTGAGTTTTCATTTCAGAAGGCTCCTGAGTCATTGAAAACTCTATGGTTTTTTGTTGGTTATTTATTTATTTATTTATTTATTTATTTATTTATTTATATAGAGACAGGGTCTCACTTTCTTGCCCAGCCTGATGCAGAACTCCTGAGCTCAAGTCAACCTCCCATCTCAGCTTCCCAAAGTGTTGAGATTACACACACAAACCACCATGCCCTGCTGTAAAACTTTGATTAAATAGATTTGATATGCTCATCTCTTGGTAACCTGTCTTTTGTTATAGAGTATCAGCCATGATGCTTCTGAAATGAGGAAAAGTATCACATCTTTCTGGCCCTACACTTAAAAAAAAAGAAAGAAAAGTGGCTCATGACTAATCCCAGCACTTTGGGAGGCTGAGGCAGGTGAATCATGAGGTCAGGAGTTTGAGACCAGCCTGACTCACATGGTGCAACCCCATCTTTACTAAAAATACAAAAATTAGCTAGGCATGGTGGCACGTGCCTGTAATCTCAGCTACTCAGGAGGCTGAGGCAGAAGAATTGCTTGAATCCAGGAGGCGGAGGTTACAGTGAGCCGAGATAGCGCCATGGCACTCCGGCTGGGTGACAGAGCAAGACTCTGTCTCCGAAAAAAAAAAGGAAGTAAAAAGAAAGAAAAGAAGCAAACAATACTGTAGCCACCTGATGGGTTATTCCATCCCACTGCACAGACAAAACAAATTTACTAAGACCATGACATTGCAATAAAGAAATGGTTTAATTGACATGAGACCAACCATGTCACGTGGAAGATGGTGAAGTTATTACTCAAATCAATCCCCCCAAAACTTTGGAGGCTAGAGTTGTTTAGGGATAGTTTGGTGAGCCACAGAGTCCACTTCTCTCTTAGGCCATAGAACAAGTTGGTCTTGGTGGAGCCGTTTGTCATCAGAAATTCAAAAACCTGAAAAGACATCTCAAAAGACCAATTTTAGGTTCTACAATAGTGATGATATCTGCAGGAGTATTTAGGGATTTGCAAATTTTGTGAACTCCAGAATAAAGGGTAATAACAATTCATGTCTACACCTTAGCAGAATCCAGGCTCCTTATCCTCCTAACCTGGTGGTCTTTCATTAGATTTACAAAGGCAGCTTAGTTTTGGGGAAGGGCTATTATCATTTAAACTATAAACTAAATGTCTCCCAAAGTTAGTTTGGCCTAAGCCTGTAACCACCCAATGGGTTCACCTTGCCCACTGCCTAGACAGAGCCTATTTATCAAGACAGGGAATTGTATAGAGAAAGCATAACTCATGCAGAGCCAGCTATGCAGGAGACTGAAGTTTTATTATTACTCAAATCTGTCTCCCCAAAAACTCAGGTATCAGAACTTTTAAGGATAATTTGGTGGGTAGGGGGCCAGTTAGTCGGGAGTGCTAATTGGTTGGCTCAGGGATGAAATCATAGGGAGTGGAAGCTATCCTCTTATGCTGAGTCAGTTCTTGGGTGTGGGGCCACAGAACTGGTTGGCAGGTCCACGTGGGGCCATACAATTGTCAGACATGCAAAACCTGGAAAGACAGCTCAATGTTAGGTTCTCAATAGTTACGCTTGATGCTATCCTCAAAAGTATTTGGGGAAGTTGCAAATATTATATCTGGAGTCATGGCTGGTAATATTTAGAATTCTAGCCCCTTTCTTACTAACTTGGTGGCTGGTGGCCTTTCATTCATTGTACAAGAACAGTTTAGCTTTGAGAAGGACTTTTATTTAAACTATAAACTAAATGCCTTCCCAAAGGCTGGTTCAGCCTATGCCCAGGAATGGACAAGGACAGTTTGGAGGTTAGAAGCAAGATGGATTTGGTTAAGTCTGATATCTTTCAATGTCATAATGTCCTCAGTTATAATTTTGCAAAGGCAGTTTCAAGCCTAGGAATGACTAAGGGCACTTTGGAGGTTAAATGCAAGATGGGGGTTGGTTAGATAAGATCTCTTTCACTGGCATAATTTTCTCACTGTTATAATTTTTGCAAAGGTGGTTTTAATATCTGAGAACTACTGAATCAAACTAGGCCTAAAGAACAGAGATTTGTTCATACAAATTTGTCTATGTCTAGATATCACTACTAAGGATCTCAATACTGCCAAATTAAAAGGAATTCCCAACCTGTCAAGAGAGAATTCATCTTATTTTCCTGTGGAAATGAAGTGGCGATGTTGTCTGGGGTATAGACCCTGTGGTTCATTGTCGCAAACCAGGAAAATTTAGGACACAGACACACACATGAGGAGTTTAGGAGTGGGGGTTTAATAGACAGAAGAGAAGAGAAAGAGAAACAGCCCGCTTTATAGAGAGAGGGCTCTCCAAGCTGAAAGGGATGACTGGCAGCAAATGTGCCAGATTTTATAGTCCAGTATGAGGAGGCCGTGTCTGATTTACATAGGGCTCACAGATTGTATGGCATTTACATAGCGTGCAGGGAAGGGTGGTCACCTCACTCTAATCTTATTATGCAAATGGTCTTTCCAGTTGATCTGCTCCATCTTATCTCTTCCTTATGGTACACTTGGCTGACAGAGAATGGAAGATGGAGCCGCCATCTTGAACATGTCTAGTCCCTAGTTCCTGCTGGTATTCACCTATGCAAGTTCCCAGCCTACTTGTCTGTGTCTGCAGCTCGACTTTACAGTCTGCTCTTTGTTGGAAAATGATTTAGGGCTGCTTTTCATTAAAAAGAACAGCCTTACTCCCATACTCTTACTAACTACCTAAGTGATTTCTTCTTGACTCCTATATCAGAAACAATGCTGAAAATCAGAATTTATGTGGTTGAAAGAAGTTCCTTGTTTCCTATTGTTGGTATATTTAGATTCAATGGAATATTTAGTGTTCAATAAGCTTTGCTTCTAAAGGGACACTGATTTGGGACAGCTCTCATCTAAACTCTTGATATGCTGTGGCTTCTACTCTCTGTCTGTGGTCAGCTTCCTTACTGAATGAAATCTACGTGACAGAAAGCTATCAGTGGCTCAATCATGTGTAAGTCCCAAGATTTTCCTATTTCAGATCTGATAAGTGTGTGCTTCACTAATTTACCATTTGCCGGTCTTACAGAGCAAGCCAAAAAAAGTAGGCTGTGGGTGAGATTCAGAAAAAGAACAGGCATTTGTGAATTGCTAGCCAGATTTTGAGCTAGGAACATTTTTTTTAATTCAATTTAATTCTTATGACTTTACTGCAATACTGCAAGTTAGAGGTTTTAATCCTATTTTGCGAATGAAGAATTTATTTGGACAACTTAAGCAACTTGTCTGAGGTCATGCGGCTGGGGAGTGATGAAGTCTTTGAAATCCAGATTATAATTCAAAATAGATTGGAACCTGATTACAGCCTGCTATGTTGACTCTCACCTATAATCTCAACAACTTAGGAGGCTAAAGCAAAAGTATCCCTTGAGTATTGTTTGAGGACAGAAGTTCAAGACCAGCCTGGGCAATATAGCGAGACCTCACATATAAAAATAAATTGTTTTTAAATTAGCCAGGTGTAGTTGCACACATCTGTAATTCTAGCTACTTGGGATGCTGAGGTAGAAGGATTGCTGGAGCCCAGGAGTTCACACTCCACATTCCAGCCTAGGTGATAGAGTGAGATCCTGTCTCTAAAAAATAAAAATAAATAAATAATAACCTGATTAGAAACACAGACCTGAGTATACCACCTAGTTTTATCCTTGGTTAAGTGACTCCTTGTCTCAAGATTCACACTGTAAAATCAAGATAAAAATAATACCAATCTGGCATAAAAACAAAGACATAAAAGAATGGAAAAGAATAGACAGCCCATAAAAATAGCCCAAGCATATATGGTCAGTTAATTTTCCCCAAGGACACCAAGAAGACTCTCGACGGGGGAAAGAGAGTCACTTCAATCAATGGTGTTGGAAAAGTGACTATCCAAAGGCAAAATAATGAAATTGTACCCTTATCTTACAACATACACAAAAATTAACTCAAAAGGGATTAAATATGTAAACATAAAAACTGAAATCATAAAACTCCTAGAAGAGAACACAGGAAAAAATCTCCTTGACATTGACCTTGG
Source organism: Macaca thibetana thibetana (assembly GCF_024542745.1). Classification (NCBI taxonomy): domain Eukaryota; kingdom Metazoa; phylum Chordata; class Mammalia; order Primates; family Cercopithecidae; genus Macaca; species Macaca thibetana. The sequence goes on along the minus strand of NC_065597.1, from coordinate 5,817,402 downwards.
CTATTTTTTTTGTATATCATGCAAAAAAGCTCAGGCAACAAGAGCAAAAATAAACAAGAGAGACCACATGAAACTAAGAAGTTTCTGCACAGCAAAGGAAATCATAGCAAAATGAAAGGGCAGCCTACAGATTAGGGAGAAAATACTTGCCAACTGTATCTTTGATAAGGAGTTGGTATCTAAAATATTTAAGAAACTCATACAACTAAATAATTAAAAACAATCAAGTAACCCAATTCAAATATTGAAGAACCTGAAAAGACATTTTTTCCAAAAAATAAAACCATAAAAATGACCAATAGACATATTAAAAGGTGTTCAACATCACTAATCATCAGGAAAATACAAATCAAAACTCCAATAAGATATCGCTTCACATCTGTTAGTATGACTATTATCAAAAAAATAAGAGATGGTAACTATTGGTAAGGGTGTATAGAAGAGAGAATGCTTGTACAGTGTTGGTAAGAATGTAAGCTGGTACAACCATTTTGGAACACAATAGGAAGGTTGCTCAAAAAACTAAAATTAGAACTGCCATATGACCCATCTCTCTCTCTTCTGGGTATATATCCAAATGAAATGAAATCAGCCCCATATAGAGATATATGCACTCACATGTTCATTGTAGTAGTATTCACAATAGTTGATGTATAAAAACAATCTAAGTGTTTGTTGACAAATAAGTGGATAAATAAATTATGAAATATATTGTTCCTAAGGATATTATGCTAAATGGAATAAGCCAAATACTGAAAGAATACTGTATTATTTTACTTATAATTTGTAGGTTTTTTTTAGAAAAAGTCAAATACATGGGAACAATCAGTAGAAGAGAGATTACCAGGAGTTCAGAGAGAGATGAAAATAGGGAAATACAGGCCAACAGATGCAAAGTTGCAGTTGCATAGGAGCAATAAGTTTAGGGATCTAATGTATGGCATGAGGACTATAGTTAATAATCTTGTATTGTATACTGGAAATTTGCTAATAGAGTCGAGTTTAGATGTTCTTACCTCTGTCACCCAGCCTACCATACATGCACATATACACACACAAAGGTAACTATGTGAGGTGATGGATAGGTTAATTTGCCTGACAGTAGTAACCATTTAACTAGGTATATGTATATCAAAATATAATGTATGAATTATATATGTAGAATAAAATTTTGAAAAAGAAGAATATCTCCCTTCAGGATGTTATGAGTCTACAGTGAGTCAAAACATTTAGCACATGCACCCAATAGTGTTTACATTTATTATAATTATTATTATTGCCATGATTATTTCTGATTTAAGTATACAATTCATGGGGAGAGAAAACCTACTTTCCTATTCACTACATTATATCCAGTGTCTAGTATAGTGGGATGTAACAGGCAATAAATAAATATTTGTTAAATAACAGATATCTTTTTCTCTCTGGTGCATATTCCCCCTGTAGTAACTTTCTGATACAATATGCAAAAATGAGAAAGCCAATGAAGCCAACAATTAATACTATTAAATATTGAAACTTCACCTTCTGCCAGTAACAAGAGCAGAATCAACAGATTGCCCTAGGCGGTTAACCAAATAGAGCCCTAACAGGGTGCCCATGGTCAATGTCAGGCCCAATAGGGCTAGTGCCATTCCCTGCCAGCTGGGCTATCAGTCCACTGCCTAGGAACTCTCCCTGCCAAATTCTGTAACAATATAATTTTCTTGTACTCAAAATGCACTTCTTGGTAAAGCACCATGGAAAGAAACTTGAATTTGAGAGATTGGAACATTAAATTTCTGGTGTAGAACAAGAAACATACCTGGAAAAAAAAAAAAAAGAATGCTGAGTATTGTGTAGTATACATCGCCAGGAGATCCACAACTTCTTCCTTACTGTCAGATAATCCTTACAGTTCTGTTTAGTTGACTATCAGGTTATTGCTGCCATACACATAATTGGGCCCTGGAATGATCTTATAACCACTATAAAAGACATTAGGATTCATAAAAAGGCAATCATTTTGATAGGTAAAGAATCCTGAATCTGGGAGCAATCTCATATAATTTAGTCTGAAAGACCAGCCCTATCAGAATCTCCTGGAGAGACTGTAAAATAAATGAATACTTACCTACCTCCAAACCTACGTACATAATAAGACATTACGCTAAATGGAATAAGCCAAATACTGAAAAAAGAATACTGCATTATTTAACTTATATGTAGATTTTTTCATGCATGCATACATACCTAAGATACATCATTATCTCAGTTATTCTGAAAAGTTTTATCAGGAGACAATTTTTAACAAACCTCCCTGGTTCTAATGACCTGAGAGTTTTAATAAATACTTCAATTTAATTAAAGTTACTAGTTTTACAGATGAGTGAATCACAGAAGAGAACACCCAGTTGTCAGTAGAACCTGCCTTCTCCATATTATTATAGTAATATTTATATGATGCAATATAAATCTATATAATTATGCCAGCCTTCTTTCACTTTTGATGGCATGGTTAAGTTTCAAGGACCCTGGATTCCTTGTCTTCTTTTCAAACTCTGGTTTCCAACAAATTGTGGTATTTAAATTTCTATATAATCACAAAATTATAATTTTAAAGATATGCATGCTTTGTCTGGAATAACATATTTCAAACAAGAAAAGATCAGAGGATTGTGTAGAAATAGGATTTAGAGGAAATCAGGGAGATGGAATGAATATAAATGGTTCTTAGTAGTATGAACCGTGACAATGTAATTTTTCCTTGAGTTGATGCTCTTAATAAAAGATGAATTACTATGTGGTACTCTTATGGCTCACACAATATTAAAATGAACATAAAAGTCCCATTGAACACGTGGGTCATTATGAAAGTATTATGAAGTCATATGTGGATTCAAGCAGAAGAATGGGGAGTTTATATAAAACTTTCATTGGCATGTTTAGAGCGCATTTTAGCAAGAAGCAGATACCAACAAGGGCATTGATGACTGTTGATTCCTCTAGTGTATTTATTCTTTGAATCAGGACAAAACCTTGAAAGAGATGCCCAATAGAGTTGAACAGGCATAGCAGTCCCAGAGGGATTTTTAGATATAATATTTACAGTGCAGACATTCTTTGCATTTATAATCTTAGATTCCCATTTACTAGCTCAATGGCTACAAGAAGTGTACTGAACACCTGTAACTCTATGTTTATGTTATGTACAACTTCATATTGGTTTTATGAAGTTGAAGTTGAAATGAGGGAGTATATGCAAAATGCTTTACATTGGCATTGACCACCTGGTGAATGTTTACTAATGTCATTGTTATTGGGATTATTATTAGTGTGGGTTGAATTGACTTGACAGATGCAATATGCTTAGTTGGAGAAACTTGAGCTTCTGGTCTTTAAATGGTCGGTATATAAACCTGGCAAACTCTCCTTCCTATTCATTTTGTTTTTCATTTTTTTGAGATATGGTCTTCCCAGGCTGGAATGCAGTGGCATGATCTCAGCTCACTGAAACCTCCACCTCCCAGGCTCAGGTGATTCTCCTACCTCAGCCTCCCCAGTACCTAAGACTACAGGTACACACCATCATGGCAGGCTAATGATTTTTATTTTTTGTAGAGACAGAGTTTCACTGCATTGCCCGGGCTGGTATCAAACTCCTAGACTCATGCCATCCCGCCACTTCGGTCTCTCAAAGTGCTGGGATTATAGGCATGAACCACTGTGCCCAGCTTCTCCTTCTCTTCTTACCATTTAATTTTTAATGTCATTACAAATTCTTAGTTTGAAAATATACGGATAAGAGTCTGTTTGGTGGAAAATCCTTCTCGATGCTCTACAATAGAGTCCTATGTCTATATGTATATACCAGCGTACCCAGAGATTTTGTAGGTTCAGTTTCAGGCCAATGCAATAAAGTGAGTATTACAATAAAGCAATTCACACTTTTTTGTTGTTGTTGTTTCTCAGCACATATAAAAGTTATGTCTATACCATACTATAGTCTATTGAGGTTCTTGCCTCAATGTTGATGACTGTTGACTGATCAGAATAATGATTGTGGAGGGTTGGGGTGGCTGTAGCAAAGACAATAGTGAAGTATGCCACATCAACCGATCCTTCCTTTCACAAAAGATTTCTCTGTAGCATGTGATGCCGTTTGATAGCATTTTACAAACTACAATAGAAATTCTTTCAAAATTGGAGACAATACTCTCAAACTCTGCCACTACTTTATTAAGTAAGTCAGTGTAATATTCTCTGTATTGTTCCTCTGTTGGCATCTCAACAGTGTTCACAGCATCTTCACTAGGAGTAGATTCAACCTCAAGAAACAAGTTTAACTGTTCATCCATAAGAAATAATCCTCATCCATGAAAATGTGATCATAAGATTGCAGCAAGCCAGTCACATCTTTGGGCTCCACTTCTCTTGCTATTTTCACCACATCTGCAGTTACTTCCTCCACTGAAATCTCAAACCCCTACAAGTCATCTATGATTTAACTCCTATAAATTTTAGTATTTTTATCTCCTCCCATGAATCACAAATGTTCTTACTGGCATCTGGAATGGTGAATTCTTTATGAAAAATTGCCAGTGTACTTTCCCCAGATGCCTCAGAAGAATCTGTGGCAGCTATGGCTTTAACAATGTGTCTTAAATAACATGTGAAAGTTGAAACTACTCCCTAACCTGCAGAATGGATGCTATGTGATCAAGCATAAAAGCAAGATAAATATTTTTGTATATCTCCATCAGAGATCTTGTGTGACTAGGTACATTGTTAATGAATAGTAATATTTTGAAAAGTTTCTTCTAAGCAATAGGGCTCAACAGTGGACCTAAAGTATTCAGTAAACTATGTGTAAACAGATGAGCTGTCATTCGGGCTTTGTTTTTTCCATTACAGAGCACAAGCAGAGTAGACTGAGCATGGTTCTCAAGGACCCTAGGGTTTTTGACATGTTAAATGAGCTTTGGCTTCAACTTACAGTCATCAGCTTCAATGGCCCCTAACACAATTGTCAGCCTGTTGTTTGAAGCTTTGAAGCCAGACATTTATCAGGGGAACCCGCCCCCAATATTTCAATGTAGGTTCTTTCTATTTTCCGTAAGTGTCGGCTGGTCTGAGAAATAAAGAGAAAGAGCACAAGGAGAGGAATTTTACAGCTGGGCCACCGGCGGTGACATCACATATTGGTAGGACCATGATGCCCACCTGAGCCTTAAAGCCAGCAAGTTTTATTAAGGATTTCAAAAGGGGAGGGCATGCAAGAACAGGGAGTAGGTCACAAAGATCACATGCTTCAAAGCGCAAAAAGGAGAACAAAGATCACATGCTTCTGAGGAAACAGGATAAAAGGCAAAACAGAACTACTGATAAGGGTCTATGTTCAGCTGTGCACGTATTGTCTTGATAAACATCTTAAACAACAGAAAACAGGGTTTGAGAGCAGAGAACTGGTCTGACCTCAAATTTACTAGGGCGGGTTTTTTTTCCCCACCCTAGTAAGCCTGAGGGTACTGCGGGAGACCAGGGTGTATTTCAGTCCTTATCTCAACTGCATAAGACAGACATTCCCAGAGCAGCCATTTACAGACCTCCCCACAGGAATGCAATTCCTTCCCCAATGTATTAATTATTAATATTCCTTGCTAGGAAAAGAATTTAGTGACATCTTCCCTACTTGCATGTCCATTTATAGGCTCTCTGCAAGAAGAAAAATATGGCTCTATTTTGCCTGACCCCACAGGCAGTCAGACCTTATGGGTATCTTCCCTTGTTTCCTAAAAATCGCTGCTATTCTGTTCTTTTTCAAGGTGTACTGATTTCATATTGTTCAAACACACATGTTTTACAATCAATTTGTACAGTTAACACAATTATCATAGTGGCCCTGAGGTGATGTATATCCTCAGTTTAGAAGATAACAGGATTAAGAGATTAAAGTAAGACAGGCATAAGAAATTATGAAAGTATTATTTGGGAACTGGTAAATGTCCATGAAATCTTCACAATTTATGTTCCTCTGCCTCGGGGTCCCTGACTTCCTGCAACAGACATTAACCTGTGCTCTCTAGCTATGAAGTAATAGATGGCATCATCTTCTGATAGAACTTTGTTTATCTCCATTGAAAAACTGTTGTTTGGTGTAGCCACTTTCTTTTTCTTTTTTTGAGACGGAATCTCGCTCTGTCGCCCAGGCTGGAGTGCAGTGGCCAAATCTCAGCTCACTGCAAGCTCCACCTCCTAGGTTCACGCCATTCTCCTGCCTCAGCCTCCCGAGTAGCTGGGACTACAGGCGCTGCCACCACGCCTGGCTAATTTTTTGTATTTTTTAGTAGAGACGGGGTTTCACCGGGTTAGCCAGGATGGTCTCGATCTCCTGACCTCGTGATCCACCCGTCTCGGCCTCCCAAAGTGCAGGGATTACAGGCTTGAGCCACCGCGCCCGGCCTGGTGTAGCCACTTTCATCAAGGATCTTAGCTAGAGCTCCTGGATAACTTGCTGCAGCTTCTGTATCAACCCTTGCTGCTTCACATTGCACTTTTATGTTACGAAGACAACCTCTTTCCTTAAACCTCATCAACCAACCTCTGATGGCTCCAAACTTTTCTTCTGCAGCTTCCTCACCTCTCTTGGCCTTCATAGTATTGAAGAAGATGTGAGCTTGCTCTTGAATTAGGCTTTGGCTTAAGGAAATGGTGTGGCTGGTATAATCCTCTATCCAGACTACTAAAGCTTCCTCAAAATCAGCAGTAAGGCTGTTTTGTTTTCTTATAATTTGTGTGTTCACAGAGTTGCACTTTTAGTTTCCTTTAAGAACTGCTGTTCTACTCACAACTTGGCTGTTTGGTACAAGAGGACTTGCCTTTGGTCTATCTGGGCTGTTGGCATGACTTCCTCACTAAGCTTAATCATCTCTAGCTTTTAATTTAAAGTGACAAACATGCAACTCTTGCTTTCACTTGAACTCTTAGAGGCCATTGTAGGGTTCTTAGCTGGCAGAATTCCAATACAGTCATGTCTCAGGAAACAGGGAGGTCTGAGAAGAGAAAGAGACTTGGGGAAAAGGCAGGTCAGTGGAGCAGTCAGAACACACATGATGTCCATCAATTAAGTTCACCATCTTATATGGGTGTGGTTTGTGGTACCCCAAAATAGTGAAAAATTGAAGTATTGCAATAATTGCCAAAATGTGATACAGAGAAATGAAGTGAGGACATGCTTTTGGAAAACTGGCACTGATATACCTGCTTTAAAAAGGGTTTACACAAACCTTTCCTTTGTAAAAGGAAAAGTGTAATAAAATAATGTAATGTTTTATTATTGTTTTTATTGGAACCCAAGGTCTTTATGTTATGCTGGCAGCTTTATATTATTATGAGTTAGCCCCAAGTCACCATTTTGAACCCTTGGTAAAGCTAAATTCTCTGTTGCTGTCACTGTCTTTATTTCTTAAGATACAAGCAGCATGTCTCGTCCCTTTTTCTTGCTTTCTTAATTATCTTTTTGTTAGAAGCAAATAATTCCAGGCTTTGGAATGACAACAAATATCCAAACTTGAATACCCTAGAAAGTTTTTAGAAAAGATGCCATAGTTCTTTTGGGATAAAAAAAAAAAAAAAATACTCAGAAGAAGTATAATGTCTTCTTTAAATATCAGAAGAGCTCAAAATTAGACATGCTGAAATGATGAAAGCTACAAAATGCCAAAGTAGGCCTTACAAGAAATAATCAAAACCCAAAATATAAAGCAAGCTGTTTAGAAATCAAGTTTCCTATTGCTACGAGGCTTCAGGAAGGGTTAAAGCTAATACGACTACTTCAAGGTGATGAAAAATAAGAGCAGGCAATTTCTTTCTTTCATTGTTTTCTTCCGTCCTTTCCTCATTTCTTCCCTCCCTACTTTCTGTTTTTCCTTTTATTTTTTGTTTTGACTTTTTGCATATTATTTAAAAATTTCTCAACGTGACTTTAAAAAATCAAAGATGTAGATGACTTATTGATGGAAATGATGCTGAAGACATACCCCACACAATGAGCTGTTGGAGGAGATGCCATCAATGACCCTGCCAATCCCAGGGTTTTAAAGACCTTCTGACTTCCAGTCCTGACATTATCCTCCGTATTTTTCTGCTTATTTAAATGATATAGACAAGTTAAAAGATATTCTGGCCTTATTTGGGTCTATCATTAAAACAAGTGGGAGTAGACAACAGAAAACTGTGCAGCTATTCAAAAGTGTGATGTCAGACTCCCCAAATAGGAACAAAACAGGCAGAGTATCCAGGTAGAAATAATCAAATATAACCAAAAACCTCTTTTCATTGTCAAATCTTGTGGCTGAAAGTCAAGCTGTGTCTATGAAGTGAAATGACTTCAAAGGTAGCATATAACACCATTAAACCTAACCTCCTAAAATGAAAACCAGGTTTCTCTGATCAAGGACATTATTCTTTTATCCAGAAAGTCACCATGGGAACAATCAGTAAGCAAAATAAAATGCTATCAGAAGTTTAGAACTGTGATTTGAGAAGCAATAAAGTCCTGGCATTGCTATGCTGATAAGGGAGATAAGACAGAAATTCTTCTAAACTAACTCAAATTATGACAGATAAGACAAGAGACATACATCTTGCATATAGAAGTAACAAATATACTGGTCAGTGGCATTTGAGGATAACAATTGATAATAACTTTGCTTCCCTAATAGTGAAACATAATTCATGTGTGCTCAATTTATTCAAATCCTCTTGGATAAGAAAGATAAGGTTTACGATATACTAGACTTAGCGTGAAATCGGACTTTTGTAGATTGTTTTACAATATTTTAAAATGGACTTACACTTCTTTCTTTCATCTACTGAGCCTAATTCCAAAAGATGAAAGATGAGGTAAAGGCCAGTATATCACCATGGAAGACAAGCTTCCAAGAGTCCACGATAGACAGGCTGACTTTGGAGATCAAAGGAATGGCCTTCAATCTCATAGCTACAGTTGAGGGGATCTGGGGAGGTCATTTCACCCCAACAAATGTCACCAGAGACTAACCTGCTTGAACTGAAATGCAAAAGTATATATTCAATGTTTGTTCAAGTAATATGTGTTGCGCACCACACTTATCCCGTATAATAAAGCACAAGATACTCTCTTATTATGTGGTATATCTGACAGTCATCTAATCTTTCTCCACAGGAAAAATATATGAGAAGGAAAATTATTAACATTGTTTGATCTTTATTAAATGTGTATGTGAAAAGCAATTACATAATTGTGACATTTGATGAGAACAGGTCATGATAACCGAAGTTTCCATTCTCCAAAACAGTTACAGCTTCACTGGGCAAACCAGCCACTGAGTTCCTTCTATCTTGCTCTATCGCCATCTTCCCTAGGCAATTCCTTGTGTATCTTTCAACGTAATCATGGTTTGAGTCAAAGAAACATGAATAATCCCTTCAAGTAGACAATTTAGCCATAACATCCAATGATTAGGTTGTTCTATGTGCTTTTACTCATTTTTTTTTCCCCCAGATAAAAGATGAACAGAAAAATGATGATAGTCTTGAGCAATGCATTTCCTCTTCCATTCTGACAGCCTGTGTGTCTGGGCACTTGGCTGGGTTTCTGCCGCCTGCATGGAGAATAGAAGCATTTGCATAACAATGTGGGCCTTTGAAATGCCTATTCCAGCTGCATTTCAGAGAAAGCTTACCCCAGCTGTAGAATGAATGCCTCAATCAAGGCTACAGCTGGGGTCCTCTCAGGAGAATGGAGTCTTCCTAGAAAAAGAAAGGCCAGAAGGAAGATGTCCTACTGGACCAAAAATACATCCTTCATTTTGTCAAAGGCCCGACACAATGGGCAAGAATCTACTAAAAGATACTGAGGTCAACATGCATTGAGGGATAGCTCATTTGCACGTAAATTATAGAGGAAACCCAAGGAAATAACAGAAATGACTGTTGGCAATTTGCAGCAGTCATTTCTGTTATGAAACAACAAAGGCCTTCGGTTTTCATAATTTTGTTAATGGAAAACCAAACTCCATAAAATATTTTTAAAAGGTTTACTCTAAGCCAATATGAGTGACTGTGGCCCAGAGAAAAATACAAAACCGAGAAGTCTTGAGTAAGCAGTCCTGAGGCAGTTGAGTTACAGTTTGGTTTCATACATTTAAGGGAGATAGGAGTTCCTGTCAAAGACATAAACCAATACATGTAAGGTATATATTTGTTGGGTCTGAAAAGGCAGGACATTTCAGTGGGGGCTTACAAGTCATAGGTGGGTTTTAGGGATTTCTTAGTCAACAGTTGACTAAGAGAGTTTAGCTATTGCCTAAAGACCTGAAGTCAGTAGAAAGGAATGCTTGAATAAACAAAATTAGATTGGCCAGGTGCAATGGTTCGCTTCTATAATCCCAGCACTTTCAGAGGCCAAAGTGGGCAGATCGCTTGAGCCCAGGAATTAGAGGTCAGCCTGGGCAACATGAGACCCCCATTTCTACAAAAAAAAAAAAGTTAGCTGGGCATAGTGACATGTGCTTGTAGTCTCAGCTACTCAGGAGGCTGACAAGGAAGTATATCTTGAGCCTAAGAGGTTGAGGCTGCAGTAAGCCATCATCATGTCACTGAACTCCAGACTGGCCAACAGAGCAAGATCTTGCTCAGAAAAAACATTTTAAAAGTAAAAAAATAAAATAAAAATAAAAACAAGAGGGTTGGGAGGACCAAGGCTCTTGTTATGTGGATAAAGCCTCAAAGGTCTCAGTCCTCAGAGAAAAGAGATGGTAAGTGTCTCCTTTCAGAGCTAAAGGTGTCAAGACTCTCAGTTAATCTATTCTTGATCCCAGAAAGGCCTAAAAAGGGAATGCCTGACTGCATTAATGGTGATTCTCTATAGACATAAATTTCCCCCACAAAAGATGGCTTTGCAGGGCCATTTCAAACTGGGGTAGAGTATTTTGATTTCTTTCATGATCTGCTATCTTTCCTATGATATTTTACCAAGTCAGGTTAAAAAGTAAGTCATGTTTTCCTGGGTTAATTTAAAAGGTCCATTTAACAATATTCTATGGTTTGTAGGGTATGACTAAACTCTTGCCTTGCACGGTTTTAGGTCTTGGTAATTATTTATATTTATAATTTTGTATTTTATTGACACAAGGAGTTTGTTTGGTCAGTTTTATTATCTCTATTTTAACCAAAATGCTGGGCAGTTGTGCCTAAACTCCAAAAGGGTGGGGGTATAAGGAACTGTGTCTGACTGCCTTTCTTATCATGGCTAGGGGCCAGGAATTCAGTTTTTAAGGATTTTGAGGGTCCCCCTGGCCATGAGGGGTTCCACTCAGTCAGTTGCAGGGTTTAAGACTTTTACATTGGTTTACAACTTTTTGCATTTACATACAAAACCAGTGGGTTCATTTATTTTGATAAAATGGTAGCTCTTCAGTGGGTTTAATTTCATGTGGTATATATGTACTGATGTTTTTGAGATAGAAGAAGCCAGACTCAACACAGGCACAAAACAGGAATAAATTTAGTCACATAGGAAAAAGAAAAGTAAATAATGGAGAAAGTATATGCCAAGATACAAATTCAGAAATATATAACGAGTTTTTATTTTTATTAAATGAGAAACTGATGGATCCTTGACATCTGAAAACCTGAATTTAAATGCCAGGTAATAAATAAAAATGAAATTTAATTCCAACTGATATAAGCACTTAGAGTAAATTTTCATTTACATATAAATGTTTAGGCATTAATTTTTGAACTACTATTTTCCGGTGAAAAGAGACAAATACATTCTATTGAAGATAAAGTAGCAAAAACCCTGAGTTGAATGAACTCAATTGTCATTCTACTTTAATCAATAAGAAAAGTGTTTCTCAAATTTTGGTGTACATAAGATGACATAGGAATCTTGTTAAAATAGATTCTGAGTCATTAGGTCTGGGGTCAGAAGAACCCAAGTTTCTGCTGTTCCATCAAGTGCCTAAGCGAGGTTGATAGTGCTAATCCACAAACCACACTTTAAATAGCAAAGAACTAGATTACTTTCTTCATTAAATTATAATAGAAACATAAAATAGTTCAAGTTTTCAGAAAAATATCTATAAAACATTAGAACAAGAGATATATAAAACTGTCAGCTTCTAAATCGTATACTTATTAGAAGAAAGGTTATCTATGAGGACTGTCAGGCCTCCGAGCCCAAGCCTGCACGTATACATCCAAATTGCCTGAAGCAACTGAAGAATCACAAAAGAAGTGAAAATGGTCAGTTCCTGCCTTAACCGATGACATTACCTTGTGAAATTCCTTCTCTTGGCTCAGAAGCTCCTCCACTGAGCACCTTGTGACCCCCACCCCTGCCCACAAGAGAACAACCCCCTTTGACTGTAATTTTCCACTACCCACCCAAATCCTGTAAAACTGCCCCACCCCTAACTCCCTTTGCTGACTCCTTTTTCGGACTCAGCCTACCTGCACCCAGGTGATTAAAAAGCTTTATTGCTCACACGAAGCCTGTTTGGTGGTCTCTTCACACAGATGTGTGTGATGAGGACCTAAATTAAGATATAATGACACAGAATAAGGATATTTATCCCATTTTCCCAGAAGCAGAAGTCTGAGATAAACAAAAAGTAAAATAAAATAATGAGTAAGGCAGCACTATTTTCAAGAGCAAACACATGGAGTCAATCTAGGTGCCTATCAACAGTGGTTTGGATAAAGAAAATGTGGTTTATATATACCATGAAATACTACACAGCCATGAAAATTAATAAAATCATGTCCTCTGCAGCAACATGAATGCAGATCAGATGGAGGCCATTATCCTAAGCAAATTAATGCAGGAACAGAAAATCAAGTACTACATGTTTTCTCTTATAAGTGGGAGCTAAATATTAGGTACGCAAGGACATAAAGATAGGAATGATAGATATTGGGGACTACTAGAGGGCGGATAGATGGAGAGGCCAAGGGAGCTGGAAAACTACCTATTGGGTACTACAGTAATTACGTGGGTGATGGGATCATTCATATCCCAAACCTCAGTGTTACATAATAAATCCATGTAACAAACTGTACATCTACCTCCTGAGTCTAAAATAAATGTTAAAATTTTAAAACTGAATAATTGAATGATTAACAAGAGGAAATATTTAGATTTAATTATTCATATTATTATTATAGCAACTTCATTAAATATGCAAATTAAATGATTTCAATACGAGATAGAACTTAAAAGTAATGCAGAATCATTGGGTAGACTTTTGTAAATTAGAAAAGAGATTTATATATCATTTCATTTTGTGTGGCCAAAATTGATGTCATTTGCTGAGTGTATAGAAGAAAGAAAAATATCAGAAAATTCTGTGACGAAATGCTTCTATTATATTCCAACATATTTATGGGAATAATGCTTCATTCTCCTAAAAATAATGTGAATTTGATTTCATCTGCCCTGAGTTTTTCCCTTGGCTACTGAATCCCTGTGTAGCAACTCCCTCCTCCTCCAAAACATCCCTCATGTAAATGTATTCCTTTTGCCTCCTCTCACTTATCTTTTCAAAAAGCAGAACAATTGACGTATAATTTACATACTATAACACTTACATACACAATTATTTTAAAAAATATTTAGAAAGTTGTACAACCATTATGCTAAAGCAATTTTAGAATGTTTCCAATACTCAAAAAAGATCTCTGGATTTTTTTATTGAAACAATTCTAGAGGATACAATTCAGTCAAACAAATCCAGAACCTCACACATTAAGTGAGAAAGATAAAACAAAGCAAAAATAAAAAGCCAAAATAGTCTTTGAGATCAAGGCCCATAAATTTCTCAAATTAGGTGCAACCATGGTAAAGTAGTACTGGACTATTAGACTAAGCCATCTGGTATAATTCCTGATCTTCTTTCAAGTGTTTACAGGGGCTTCTCAGCTCTTAAGAGAAGTGGAAACAAAGGTGGAAACAGAGTGGAAAAAAAGGTGAATAGCATTACCTATACACACTCAGTAAAATGAAGAAAGAAGTGGGTGGGGAGTGTATAAGCCAGAATCTGTAATTACAAGTGACAGAAACTCATTATGAACATACTTTGCTAGAAGGGAATATATTGGTTCAGGTAGCTGGGAAATAGAGGAGTGTCTAGTTCCAGGAATGGCTGCATCCAGGATCTTAAACAATGTAACCAGGGCTTTACCTCTATCTAATGGCTTTACTTTCTTTTCAGTATTGGCCTTATTTTTTGGCTGTATGTGTTCCAACTGTTAGGAAGAACAGCTTCCTATGGTGTTAAGACTACATTTTAGAAATGATGATCCAGCAATAATAGAGGATTTGGAACACTTAATTCCATGTATTTATGTCACATATCAGGAAATGAGAAAATTTTAACCTTATATTAGTCATATGCACAACAGCTTTATGGGATAACTGACAGTTCCTCACACATCATGAAATGTGGTTGTAGTAGTTCTCCAATAGAAAGGATTCTTGGGATAAAAACACACAGTGGGCTGGGTGCGGTAGCTCATGCCTGGAATCACAGTACTTTGGGTGGTCAACGTGGGCAGATCATGAGATCAGGAGTTCGAGACCAGCCTGGTCAACATGGTGAAACCCTCCCCCCCCGTCTCTACTAAAAAAAAATACAAAAAATTAGCCGGGCGTGATGGTGCACACCCATAATCCCGGCTAATAGGGAGACTGAGGCAGGAGAATCGCTTGAACCCCGGAGGCAGAGGTTGCAATGAGCCGAGATTGCACCATTGCACTCCAGCTGGGCAACAGAGCAAGACTCTGTCTCGAGAGAAACAAAACAAAACAAAATAAAAAAACAAAAAACACACTGTGAATTCTATAAATGCATCAAACTCTAAACATTCCTAATACTCCCAGATAACAGGACTTTGCATGTGTATGGGTACATGGTATGACTACTCCTTTTTTGTGGCCTCATCATTCCTTTAATACCCTGTGGAAATTTCCCTAGTTTATATTTTTCTAAAGGAAGAAGATTCTTCCCTTTTGAATCCATGATTATCATACTGGCATTTATCACCATATTTGTGCAAACACTTGGGGGAAATGTCAAAAGAGGAGTGCGTATGTAGGTACATGTATGAATGAATGCACACCCACATGCACTCACATACATGTGCAGAATAGGAATGGTTAAGAGAAGTGAAATAATCTAACATCTGCTGGGCAATTACTCTACGTCAAACATATTTCAAGTGGTATGCCTACTTTTCTATGTATCTGTTGCTATACATAGTTTAGAACTGAGCACTGGCTTCTAATGTTTTAAACAAACCTAGCCCCATTTCCTAAAATAGCTCATAAAGCCATCTCTCCAAATCCCAACCCCTTTTGGATATAGATAAGCATACAATTACCCCAGTTAAAATCGATTAATAAACTAGACACATTTTCTCATCCCACCGACCTAAAAGTTTAATTGCATGTGTCTTTTAGTTATTTGATAATAGCTAATTTTTAACATAATTGAGCTTCATAAGCAGAGTCTTCTCCATCATCAAATATTAAAGGCCAATTCATATTTAACTCACATCAAAAAGATGCCCTTCATGTGCAACACACCACACTCATTCTCATGTCTCATAGAACCCTTCAGGCTATGTATTACTATCCTCTCCTTTATTTTTTTAATTCATCCCTTTTTTCTATCCCATTTATAAAATTTTTTTTAATTTACTTGGAAAACTTATTTATATGATAATTTTTTCTTTTCTGCACTATAGCCAATGGCATAGTTCACTTAAGTATATACAAGATCTTAAAAATCTTACCCTTTGGAAAAACTTCACCTTTCAGTTACTTTGTGGAAAATTACAAAAGACTGTCATTGCCTTGATCTCATCAAGGGAAAAAAAAAAAAAAAAAAAAAAAACACCCTAAACTAAAAGCCATACCTGTTCTACAAAAGTATCTAAGAAGAGCAGTTTCAAATAACTCTTAATGAAATACATTCCAGAAATGGATAAGCCATTCATAGATCTCTACAACAAGAAATGCTACAAGTGTTTTATACTTGGGATTTATACCACATAGAAGCTCAATTTCTGTAGAAAGGAATGCTGGACATTTTTAAATGTACTTTAATACAGAAGATTATTTCTTTTTTCTTTTCTTATTTTGTTTTAAATACAATTGTTCAATCTAAAAATAAATGTAATGTATTTTGAAATTTAATTTGTATTAGAGAAAATACATACATATTTTCTACATATAGCTATTACATGTATACATATATATGTGAGCAATGACAGCATAAAGAATGGGAGAAGGTAAATAGATGAATTCTGACTTAAGTTTCTTACTTAGGACTTGAAATAGTATATTATAACTCACATTTTACTGTGATAGCTGAAGGGTGCATTTTGTAATCCCTAGAGCAAACATTAAAAACAGTGAATAAAAACAAACACATTTTGTGAGAATTGGAATATCTAAAAAGTCAAGATAGATGAAAAACATGGAAAGGCAAAAAATGCCAAATGTTGACAATTTTGTCAGGAGCAGCAGCCTCAATCAAAACTAGAAATAGTCCAAATTCTCTTTAATAAGTTGGTAGAAAAAATTGTATTTTTATTTAATGAGATACTATTCATCAATAAAAATAAATACAGTATATAAATGAATCCCAGAAACATCACTTTAATAGTAAGAAACCAAACACAAAGGTATACATATTATTTGATTCCTGTGTATTTAAAAAGGAAAAAATTAATCTATGCTAATTTATGTCTGTAGAAACCAGAAGAGTGGTTGCCCCTTGATGCAACTAGTAGTAGCAAAGTATTTGTTAATTGATAAGAATTGAATGTGATGGAATGTTCTGGAATTACAGAAATGTTCTATACCTTTAATCCTAATTTGAGGTTTGCTTATATGGGTATATACATTTGTCAAAACTTAACTGCATGCTTGAGATCTTTGTATTTTTTACTATATATAAATTATTGCTCAATATGTGTATTTATTTGCATTTATCTTTTATTATTTTTTAGACAAGGTCTGGCTCTTTTTCCCAGACTGGAGTGAAGTGGTATAATCAGGGCTTACTGTGGCCTCGACCTCCTGGGCTCAGGTGATCCTCTCAACTCAGCCTCCCAAGTAGCTGGGACTACAGGTGTACACCACTAACCCTGGCTAATTTTAGTATATTTAGTGGAGACAATGTTTCACCATCTTGCCCAGGCTGGTCTCAAACTCCTGGGCTCAAGCAATCCACCCATCTCAGCCTGAGGCCAGAGCCACGGCACCCAGCCATATATATATATATATATATATATATATATATATATGTATATATATATATATATTTATATTTTAAAGATAGAAAATGAAAGAAAGAAACCTTGCCCTGACTCAGCCTCATCTCATCCATTTTCCCCTTTATTTACTGTACTCCAACCTCTAAGTCCTGAGAGCAGGACTTTCATATATGCTATGTTCTTTTTGATGCTTATACAGCTACTTTTCACATTGCTGGCTCTTTCTTATTTTTCAAACTTCAGATTAATTTTTCCCACTTCAGAGACTTCTTTCCTGGTTACTCACACAAAAGTAGAATTATAGAATTCTGTATAAACCCCTCAGTGCATTTATCACATTTTGAAGTTAGATACACACACACACACACACACAGATAAACATACATATTTTGCTTATTTTTTATTTTTCCATTTATTTATTTATTTATTTATTTATTTATTTATTTATTTATTTTTTGAGACGGAGTCTCGCTCTGTCGCCCAGGCTGGAGTGTAGTGGCGCGATCTTGGTTCACTGCAAGCTCCGCCTCCCAGGTTCATGCCATTTTCCTGCCTCAGTCTCCCAAGTAGCTGGGACTACAGGCGCCCACCACCACGTCCGGCTAATTTTTTGTATTTTTAATAGAGAGGGGTTTTCACTGTGTTAGCCAGGATGGTCTCAATCTCCTGACCTCGTGATCTGCCCGCCTCAGCCTCTCAAAGTGCTGGGATTACAGGCGTGAGCCACCATGCCCGGCTGCTTAATTTTTAATTTAATTTCCCAGGGACTGTGTTTGTGTTGTTCACCCTCACAGTGCTTCTTCCTTCTGTAGTATCTGTTACTTTAGAAAAAGCCAAATGAGCCCTAAGACCGAGGTTCATGGATGACTAACTCAAAGTCATAGGCAAGGGAACCATTCTCCAAGGTATTTTAAGTCCCTTGATGAGGCCTAGACACTTGCTAAATTGGCAAATATTTAACTGAACTTTGAGTAACCTGGGTTTTCATCTTTGAATCCTCTTACATTGAGGTAGTCTCAAGAAAAATGAAAGCATATGTCCACATAAAGATCTAGACAGAAATGTTCATATCAGCTCTATCCACAATAGCCGAAAAGTTCAAACCCCTGTTTAATTTTCAACAGATTAGAAGAAAAGATGTGTCTGTGGATTTGTGTCAGTGTGTGAGAGTTTGTGCCTGTTCTTGTTTGTTTTGGCAGACCCTGGGGATGTGGAGCATTGATGAGCTCTACAACATTGGTGACTTGATGCAAATATGAATGAATCAGAATCATATTTTGCAATTTCTCTTAACATTCAAATCATTTTCCCAATTAGAAAAGAAAAGTGTTTGACAAACTGTATTTGGGCTTCATCAAATTTGCAATGTTTGAAGAACATATCAAGATGTTTGGTGAAAATAAACAGCAGCTGGATTTGCCCTTTCCTGCCACACACACAGAGTTTGTTGGAAGCCGTTCATAAATCCTTACTGCTCACTGACTCTGGGAACAGATGGCTCTTGGAGGCCACATTGATGGCCAAGAAATCATCTCATTATTATCATGGAAAGCATCTTCCACTCTTCATTTAGATGAATGAATGGTGTACTGGTATTTCTATCCCAAAGAGGTGCTAATTAAAATAGAAGGATTTTCTCATACAAATTAAATCTTGATGAGAATCAGAGCATCACCCAGACTCCGAGATTTCCAGTCTCTCCTCTTGAGATACTTGAGTTTAATCTCTAATTTTAAATTTCTTATTTGAAATTAGACATGTAGCCCCATCTGTCATCCGACCTTCCAAACATCCATCATCAACTATATCACAGATGCTAGAGGAAAAGTGGGAGAGGAACTAGCTCTTATTGAGTGCAAGATCATTTATATGCATTATTACATCTTTTTTACATAAAGATGGAAATGCTTTGGCAATAGTGAGTGTATGCAAGCTTTAAGATCAGTCTCAAACTAATTTAAAATTATTTCTGAGTATTTGTTTGGCTATAAAAATAACCAAAGCAATCTGGCTTAATGGAATGAAAATGGACTTTGAAATGCAACTGACCTGGGTTATATTACTAATTCTACCTTTACTAATTGTTTAACCATGAGAAACTTCCTTACCTATTAAACATCAAGTTTTTCATTTGTATAATGAGAAAAATAATATTTTTAGTGTTATAACAATTTAATGAGTAGGCATGTATGCAAATGCAAAAAAAATGAATCTGGCAGATAATTGGCATTTATTAATACTGAGTACCCTTTTGTTTTCTTTCAGAGATTGGTGCTAATCAAATCAACTAGAAAAGTATCAAGTTATGATATTAGTAAGCTGATTTGAAATCCTAAGTTGACTAGTTTCAGCAACTCAGTAGAGTCTTGAGACAAGAAAAATCATGTAATTTGAGAAAGTTTTGTTACAAACGTCTTGATTTGTAGAAGCACTTTGTGGGTAACAATGCTAAAAAGACAAATTGAGGTAGTACTGTGAAGAGCTATGTATGTCTTATTAAGATTTAGTTTTTAAATATATAATAAAATCCATGTTTTTCAATGTAAGCCCATAAACTATTTGTGTTAGAATCATTCTTAATAGAAATATTGAATCAGAAACCCAGGAATTTTCATTTTGAACAAACAGTTCAAGTAATTCAAGCAATTCTCCTGCCTCAGCCTCCTGAGTAGCTGGGATTACAGGTGCGTGCCACCATGCCCAGCTAATTTTTGTATTTTTAGTAGAGACAGGGTTTCACCATGTTGGTCAGGCTGGTCTCAAACTCCTAACCTCATGATCCACCCACTTTGGCCCCCCAACGAGCTGGGATTACAGGTGTGAGCCACCACACCTGGCCCAGTGCAAGTAATTCTTACAGACTCTAATGGACAGAACCACTGATTTTAAAAGGTTACAATATTTCAGTTGTGGTAGAAACCCATACTAACTCTGAATAATCCAACATTTAAGTCTTGTAGCTCATCTAAAATAACAAAGTCACTCCAGTTTGATGTACCTGGCTGAGACACTGCCATCTTATGGGGAAGAGATACAGGATAGAATCCCAGCACAATTAGCAAACAGGTTCCACATCTCAGGCTAGGTTACCTTCATCCAGATATCTCCCCATGCAGTTGAAGATGGATTAGGTTGTTCAGTTTTGCCCTCATGACCTAATCACCTCCCAAAGGCCCCACCTTAAAAATAACTCAATTTTAAAGATACATCCTCTGAAAACTTGCAGAAATGTTGCAGCACTCTGTATTTTTCTGTTTCAGGTGGAGTTACTTGTCTGTAACATCCACTGGACACTTACTATGGCTGTTGTAGTCTCCTTGTATCCTCAATGCTTAGCATCGTGCTTTTCTCATTGTTGACACAATGTAGATTTATTGTTGAGATATATGAAGATAAGTAAATAGTCAGAAAGAAGCATCTACTGACAAAATAAATAGGAATTTAAAAATAGAGAACAATGAGTGCAGTGAGAAATACATTTGCAAGACTGTGGAAGATTTTTTGGTTCTTTGTCTTAGGGAAGCTACCAGTTTCTCTAATACATTTTTTCACCATCTTTTTCATGTGATATATATTATAAAAATTAAACATAGTCTCACTTTTACCACTTCCAAAGAGTATTAGTTGATTCATTCATCAATGCATCTATCCATCTACCAAATCTTGAGTAATCTCCTGAAAATGTGCCTGGCATTAGAGTGAGCTTTAGAGCTAAGGAGAAAAGTAAGATAAAATTCAAACCCATCTGATGGTCACAGTATATTAGAATGCCCCAGATACTTTCATTGAGATACTATGGTAGAGGTAAGTGAAATAATTTCTCCATGCTTGCTTGCTTGCTATTATTTTTTTGTAAATTCCTTAATCTTAAAATTGTGATAATTTGATACCTTTCCCTTTGGTAAAATATCGATATGCAATTTAGTATAAAATAGGTTTTTAATTAACTTTTCATCAACAAATTGTTGTTCTCAGATAGTGAAATACTTTTTATTCTGTTATTTCAGGAGACATAAAAATGACCACATTTTTAATATAGAGGTTCTTGTTGTATCTAAACCATATTCTATTAAATCGTGATTTTATGCACTTCTAAATACAGCTGTTTGTTTCAATATATCTTTCATCTAATTTACCTTAGTTTGTGTTACAGTCTGAATATTTTTCCCCTCCAAAACTCACATTGAAGTTTAATCTCCAATGTGTGTCAGTATTGAGAAGTAGAACCTTCAAGAGCTGATTGGGTCAGAGTCCTCATGAATGAATTAATTCATTCACAAATTAATGTGTTAATGGGTTGTCATAGGTGTGGGAGGGACAGGTGGCTTGATAAGAAAAGAAAAAGAAACCTGGGCACTTACTATGCTCAACCCCCTCACCATGTGATATCCTGCACTGCCTCAGGACTCTTTTAGAGAGTCCCCAACAGCAAGAAGGCTCTCACAAGATGCAGTCCCTTGACTTGGGACTTCTCAGCCTCCATAATTGTAAGGAATAACCTCCCTTTTAAATTAATTATCCAGTTCCAGGTATTCTGTTATAAGCAACAGAAAACAGACTAAGACAGTTTGCCAAATAGTTATTGTGCCCTGCTTATGAGTTAAGTCTCCTTCCTCCTCCTCCTCCTCCTCCTCCTCTCCTTCTTCTCCTCCTCTCCTTCTCCTTCTCCTTCTTCTTTTTCCTCTTCTTCAGTAATGCAGAGAATAATTTTATTGAGTAACAGAAGGAAGGCTCTCAGCTGCGAGAGGGGGGCTGAAAGTGGGTAGCCGTCTGTGAGGCTGAGTCCAGGGTTTTTATGGGCTCAGAATGGAGGAGTGCATGCTAATTGGTCCATGGGTGGGCTTTGGAAAAAGCACCATTCTACTGGTTAAAAGGCATCATCCAGAAGGAACCAACAGAGAGAGAGAGGGTAAGATGGGGAAAGACATTCTCACTCTGGTCGTGGGCTCTATCCAGATCTGGCAGCTCAGTTTTTAGGTTTTAACCTGTCTTTGGCTTGAAGGTTAAGTTTCACTGGGGACCCATCCCTGTCTGCCTAGGAATTTGTTTGTCTTCTGTTGCTATCAATCTCTCCTCTGAAGAGGTACATCTGGCTGCCTTTAGGATAGGGATAGTGACTGCTCTAACTGCTTTATGCTGACAGGGGGCATTGTTTTGGGAAAACGGGGGTCAGGTCTCTCTAAGAGGCCTATCTAAGGGTCCCTGGTAAAAGGGAGCCATTATCCAAGGCCCTATTTGCATGATCAGTTGGAGTTTGATGGTCT
The DNA here is from genome assembly GCF_024542745.1 of Macaca thibetana thibetana. NCBI lineage: Eukaryota > Metazoa > Chordata > Mammalia > Primates > Cercopithecidae > Macaca > Macaca thibetana. The sequence continues at coordinate 5,794,831 of NC_065597.1, read as the reverse complement.
CTAGGGAAGAATAAGCAAATTTTGCAATGTGGTTAAGTATGCACGGACCAAATATAGGGTATTATACAAAAAGGAGCTAAAGGAAACAATCTAGTGCCAAAGATAACAGAAATAAGAAGTAAAATAGACTAATAATTTTGAAAACAATGTTGTGACCAGAGCTGTTTCACCCTTGTGAAATAAACTATTTTTTTTTTTTTTTTTTTTTTTGAGATGGAGTCTTGCACTGTTGCCCAGGTTGGAGTGCAGTGGCGCAATCTTGGCTCACTACAAGCTCTGCCTCCTGAGTTCATGCCATTCTCCTGCCTCAGCCTCCAGAGTAGCTGGGATGACAGGCACCCGCCACCATGCCCAGCTAATTTTTTGTATTTTAGTAGAGATGGGGTTTCACCATGTTAGCCAGGATGGTCTCGATCTCCTGACCTCATGATCCGCCCACCTTGGTCTCCCAAAGTGCTGGGATTACAGGCATGAGCCACTGCACCCAGCCAGAAATTAGATCTTGTATGGGGGAGGGCAGTTAAATTTTAGAAGAGAGATAGCTGTTCAGGGGAGTAGATAATTCCATGGGTGTTCAGGATTAAGGAGTTCTTGGCAAAGATGCCTATAGTGAGGAACAGAACAAAGACGAGAACAGCAAGCATAGGCAAGACTATAAAGAAGATATCCATGGAAGGTTAATTATTGACACTTATCTTTTGTGATTTTTAGCTTGAGGTCTCCGATTTCTTCGCACTGGTGCTTCGGGTGCTCTTCTGGGTCAACACTGGTGATTCTATCCGTTTCCCAGGCCTTTATTAGAATATAATGAATCCAATAATCTATTTCAGTGATCTTTACTGCTGACAGAGTAGAAAGAAGTACAGTGGGCCGGGCGTGGTGGCTCACGCCTGTAATCCCAGCAGTTTGGGAGGCCAAGGCGGCAGATCACAAGGCCAGGAGATCGAAACCACGGTGAAACTCCGTCTCTACTAAAAACACAAAAAATTAGCCGGGCGCGGTGGAGGGCACCTGTAGTCCCAGCTACTCGGGAGGCTGGGGCAGGAGAATGGCGTGAACCCAGGAGGCGGAGCTTGCAGTGAGCCCAGATCGCGCCACTGCACTCCAGCTTGGGGGACAGAGCGAGACTCCGTCTCAAAAAAAAAAAAAAGAAAAGAAAAGAAAGAAGTACAGTGTAAGGTCCCTCCCAATTCAGGCCTAGAGAGGGAGAAAGGGAAGGATGTGCCTTTACCAGTACTAAGTCCTCTAGCTTGAATAGAGGTGGCCCTAGCTCATGGGGCTTGGACTCTTGACAGTTGTTTCAGTTCCTGTTGGAAATGAGCCAGAAAGTTATATGCTTAATCAAATCAGATGTTCCTTGGTCTAGCAATAAATAATTGATGAGAAAAACTGTCCATACATCATTTTGAAGGTACTTAAACGCAGCTTCTAAGGGATGTTTTTAACACATAGTAGGCCTCGGGAAAAAGAGTATCCAGGGGAGATGTAATCCAATGGTGTGATCTTGACTCACTGCAACCTCTGCCTCCCTAGTTCAAGTGATTCTCCTATTTCAGCCTCCTGAGTAGCTGGGATTACAGCCACATCCACCACACTTGGCTAATATCTTGAGAGAGTTTTCTGAGGTGGCTTTTGGTAATACCATTTATCTTCTCTACCTTTCCTGAGGATTGTCGTCTCCAAGCACAATGAAGATGGCATTGTATGAGTGCCTTTGAGACCCCTGGGTGACAGTCATCTTAAATGAGGGGCCATTATCACTCTGGAGGTATTTAAGGAGTCCAACTTATTAATTAGTACTTTTATCACCTTAGAGGCTTTCTCTGTTCGAGATGGAAATGCTTCTACCCAGTTAATGAAGGTATTTACCCATACCAGGAGGTACTGGATGCCCCTTATCTTTGACATATGGGTAAAATCCATCTGCCGTTCTCCCCCTGAGTAGCCTCCCATTCTTTGGGTTTTGTAGGGGAGAAGCCATCAATTGAGGGGATTATTTTTAAGGGAAGTCTCACAAACGTTAATGACCTGTTTGACCATTTTTGGAGATTTTAGCAGATTTTTACCTGAGAATATGGCCAATTGATAAATTGTATCCTTCCCTAGGTGGAAGTCTTGGTGAAGGATTTTAAGAACTTTCCATTGGCTGGAAGCTGGGAGATGAAGTTTGCCATCCTCTGATTGCAGCCATCCTGAGGGCTGAAAGGTGTATCCCCAAGAGGTGGCCAATTCTATTTCTGCAGGAGAATATTGAGGTTTTATTTCTCCTACGGAGCCCTCCCAAGTTAGAGGGGCCTCAAGTGGATGAGAAAGCTGGTGCCTTCTCTCTGCTGATTTAGCTGCTTGATCCACCAACTTATTTCCCTTTTATAATGTATTATTGTCATTTCCCATGGAAGGAAAACTGAGGATAAAAGCCTGTTAACTTTCTGATGTTCTTTAATGGGAGACCTGTTAGCTGTAAGAAAGTCTCTCTCTTTCCAAATAGTGGCATGGGTATGGAGAACTAGAAAGTGTACTTAGAATCAGTATAAATGTTAACTGCTTTCCCTTTGCTTAATTAAAGTGCCCTTGTGAGGCAATTCACTCAGCTAGTTGAGCACTTGTGCCCAAGGAGAGAGGCATACTGTCAACAGTGTCATTCAGGGTGACTACTCCATATGCTGCTTTATGGATCCCTTGTTCTACAAAAGAACTTCTGTGCATAGAGAGAGTCCAGTCTGGGTTCTCTAAGGTGGGGTTTGAAGTCCTCTCTGACCTCAGGTTTACAGTACTATCTGTTTGCAATTGTGTTCAAACTCCCCAGCTTCCTCTAGGAGGAAAGTGGCTGGGTTTAGGGAGGGACAGGTTCTTAATTGGACTGCAGGTCCCTCCAGTAGCAAAGCTGGATATTTCAGGAGGCAGTTGTCTGTTAGCCAGAGACTCCCTTTAGAAGGCAGCAGTCCTGTCACATTATGTGAGGTATAAATGGTTAAGTTATTCTCATTGTTAAATTAGTAGCCTCGGATACCATCAAGGCTACTGCTGAAATTGCCCAGAGGCAGGCCGGCCATTCTTTAGCTACCAAATCAACCTCGTTGCTTAGGTAGCCTATGGGCTGATGGGCTGAAACTTGGGCCTGGATCAGAGCTCCCAGGGCCATTCCCTTTTGTTGTGATACATAAAGACTGAATATCTTCCATATAGGAAGACTAAGGGCTGGTGCCTCAAGCAAGGCTTGTTTCAATCGGTCAAAGGCCCTTTTAGCCTCTGGTTGCCAAATTAAGGAGTAACTCTTAGCTGCCTGAGTTTCCTTTATTAGGTGATATAAGGGATGAGCTGTCCATCCATATCCAGGTATTCATAATTTGCAGAATCCTGTAATGCCCAAGAATCCCTTCGGCTACTTGAGGGATTTGGGGAAGGAAAAAAGGTGAGGACGGGTTTAATCCTTTCTTCACCTAGTTCCCTGGTACCCTCTGACAAGATTAGACCTAAGTAATTCACTGAAGTCTGACAGAACTGAGCCTTGGATTTCTAGACCTTATATCTTCTGGTAGCCAGGAAATTAAGAAAGTCTTACTCCCTTCCTGAGAGATTCCTCAGTTGGGGCACAAAGTAGAATGCCATCTACATATTTTAAAACTTTAACCTGAGGATAAAGAAACTCAGAGATATCTTTTGACAATGCCTGCCCAAACAGGTGGGGGCTGTCTCGGAATCCCTGAGGTAACGCCCTCCGGGTTAGCTTGGTGGTCTTTTTGGGGAGATCCTCAAATACAAACAAATATTGGAAGTTGGGGTGTAGGGGTATGTAGAAAAAGGAATCCTTTAGGTCCAGCACTACTAACCATTTAGTTCCCTCAGGTATTTGAGTTAGCAGGGTATAGAGATTGGGAACCATCAGATAAATTGGAACCACAGCCTCATTACTGAGGTGGAGGTCCTGGACAAGTCCCATTCTCCACTGGATTTTTGTAACCCTAATATTGGGGTATTAAAAGGGCTGTTGCAGGGTTTGAGGAGGCCCGGCATCCTCAAGTTATCAATGATGGCTTCTAGCTCCTTCCTAACTTCTGGTTTTAAGAGATATTGTTTCTGGTTAGGGAATGACATAGGATCCTTAAAGTGGATCTAGATGTGTGTGGCGGTTGTGGCTTGACCACTTTTCCCTAGAGTTTTCCAAACTTCCAGATTAATACCGGTTTCCATCAGGAGGAGACAAAGAGTCTGTCCTGGAGCTATAAGGATGGTGATTCCCATGTGAGCTAAGATATCCCTGCCCATCAGAGGAGGTGGGCTTTCAGACATGATTAAAAAGACGTGGGCAAGCAAGAGTCTCCCCAACTACAACTAAGGGGCTGGGAAAAATATTGGGTTAAAGGCTTTCCTGATAAATCCCTATTGTCATGCTAAGGGATGAAGGGAGGCCTGGATTTGAGAGTAAATGACTGCTCTGGTATCCAGGAGGAGGTCCACCTTCTTTCCTTCAACATCCAGAATCGCCTGGAGCTCCTGGATGGTAATGGTGGTCCGAACCATCAGAGCTGGGAACAGAGGCTCCAGGACCCACTAGTCCTTCTGGACCAATTGGGAGACTGGCTCTGGATCCAGTGACCTGTGTCTCCAGGAACAGTCCACCTTACGGTGGTTCCCACTGCAGAATGTACAGGGTCACGGTGGTTTCCTCATGCTGGAAGTCCTTCATAAAGTTCCCTGGTTTGCCTCATAGCAATTAACAGGTGCATCTCAGGGATTCTGCGGATTGTGAGCCTGTAAGGCAACGATTAGAGCCTCTGCTTTTTTCTTGTGTCTCCTCTCTCTCTTGGACTTCCTTCCAATCTGTATTGTAAAAGATCAAGGTGGCCGCTTTCCGGAGATTCTCTAAAGTACTATCTGCTCCCATGGTCTGTTTCTGCAGCTTCCTCCTGATATCAGGGACTGCCTGAGTAATAAACTTATCCTTTAGGACAAGTTCTCTCTCGACCAAATCAGGAGATAGAGATGTGCTTCAACAATACCTCTCTTAGCCTTCCCAGGAAGGCAGTGGAATTCTCATGTGATCCCTGGTCTATCAAGGATAGTTTGGAGTAACTGAGAGTCTTAGTTCTAGACATTCGTAGGCCCTCCAATATGCACACCTGAAAGTGTTTCTTCTTCCATTCTCCCATTTCCTCATTGGGGTCCCATTTAGGGTCCTTCAATGGCACTTCTGTTCTTCCAATTGGATAAGGCTCATCTGCTTCCTTGCCACTACGAGATACAAAACTCAATTCCCAAACTTCTGCATCACTTACAGGGCTGCCTACTTCTCAGCAGTAGCCAGGGTTTGATTCAAAAGTAAAATAACGTTCTTCTAGGAGAGTTCAAATACTTGGGTTAAATTCTGGAAAGCCTCTATATACCTGTCAGGGTTATATGAAAACTTGCCAAGATCTCCCTTAATTTCCCTTAAGTCCTGTACAGAAAAGGGGACCTGGACCTTAATGGGGTCACAAGGCATCTCTTGTAGGGGCAGGAGCTAGGCTGGGAACCGCCTAAGATGAGGATATTTAGGATGGGCCAAGCTTGAGAGAAAACTTGGATAGGGAAAATGGGGTATATCAGGAAGAGCAGGGCTCCTTCCCTGTTTCATTGGGATTGTCCTTTGCAGACTATAACCTGACCAAGTCCTTGTGCAAAGGAATATAAGGCTTTTTTTTTTTTTTCCAGAGTCTGAGGGTCAAAGGAGTCACAGTGATTCAGGATGCACTCAAGAGGAGTGCAGACTGATGGTGGTTTGTTACCTATCTGAAAAAGAGGAGAAAGTGCATCTTTTAGTTCTGTTTTCTCTTCCAGCAAAAACCCAGGGTAGGTGAGGGAGAGAAAAAAAATGTATTCCTTTTTTTCTTCCCTCTTTTCCTTTCCCAAGTCCTGGTGCCTACTATAGGCACAACTCATAGATGCTAGTGCAACCTCTACCCATGAAGTAGGCAAGCCAAATTGGTAGGGATAATTGTATTTACCTATGCTGTGCCCTAACCTTTCACTGTCAGTAACCTTTGGGTTCCCTAGGCCTCATCTATGCCTTGTTGTAAGCGAATCCTCCACCCATGAAGCAAGAAGGCCTAGTTGGCAAGGTTACTCATGCTCACTTGCACTATGCCCTAGCCTTCCACTGTCAATTGCCTTTGGTTCCCTCAGATCTAGTCTTTTTTTAGGATTCCAAACCAATGTGTGGAAGATACACTAGAGTAATACTGAAGTGAAGCTGTGGAACCAGATCCTCCTCAAACAAGGGAAAGAAAGGGAATTACAGAAGGACCTGGCCTAATAAGGTGCCTCCCAAGAGGAAAAAAAATTAATCCCTTACATAGAAATGCTCTCTGTATTCACAGGATTATGTTGACTTCTGACATCATGGGAAAAAACAACTTAAATGCAGAGGAGGGGAAGGTGCCTGGGGAAAGTAGCCTTTTGCCCTATGCTAATGGGTTTCTTCAACAGGGGAAAAATACTCTCAATCATTACATCCTCCTTGCTTCTAAGAATAGACAGAAACCGCATTGTTCTAAATTATATTCCTGATGACTGAGCCAAGTGCTCATTCTACCCAGTTATATTATCTCTGGTTTGCAACAACACCTTTAGCATTGTATATATATAAAGAAGAAATAGGAGCCACGACAACTGCAAAAGAAAGAAAGAAAAGGTAAAAAGAAAGACTGGAGGTTCTAGTGCTGACACCGTAATGGACTGTCAGGGACTGGAGTCAGTCCTGGGGTCTTTGGGTAACGCCAAAGTGCAACCTTAGCCAGATACCCTCAATTGCCCCAGAACTTCCTTCTAATCCCATGTGATGGCTAGACCTCCGTGAATGGTAACCAGATTGGAACAAAGCCAACATTTCCAACACCTGAGGGTGATGGGGGATTGACAAAGTCGTCTCTGGCAAGCCTGTCCTCTGAGTCTTGTAGAACTGGTAGCTGCACTATTCGCTCTTAACTGGCTGACAGAGGTCTGGTGTCTCATCTGTTTTCAGAAAAAAAAATCTGAGGACAAGAAGCCTCTGAAATGAAAGTGAAAGAGGTCTGCTCTTACCTTTCCAATGATCCTGGAGAAGGCTAATTGCTACAGGATTCCTTCAGTGCCGCTTCACTAGCTGGAAATCTCTAACGCCACCATGACCTCTGCCTGGGACCTTGCTCAGGCCTGCCAGGCTCACTCCACCCACTCAGTCCAGCAGGCTGCGCTTGGCTTGCACCCTGGCCCAGATCCCATACCTAACCAGGACTCTGCACTTAGTCTGTGACTGGACCAACCATGCCACAAGTTGTTTCTGCGTTGGGTGCCGGAGTCTAGACATGGTGAATGCAGTGGTGCCTGAAAACCTGGAGATGCCAGCAACTGTGGAGTTCCAATGGGTGTTACAGTCTCGCACAGGGAGTCTCAAGGTCTGAGCACTCCAGAATGTTTTGGCTTTGTAGTTTGGCAAACCAGCCCAGGAGGGAATGGCGCCCAATGGCTTCACTTCTTTGTGCCTGCAGTGAGGTGAATGGGGCCATGTTACAGATCTCTTTGAACTCGCTGCCCACAGCTCAGTGAACAGGAGCGTGTGACAGCTCTCTCCACACCTGCTGCCCACAACTTGGTGAACAGAAGTGTGTGACAGCTCCTTCCACACCTGCTGCCCACAGCTCAGTGAACAGGAGCGTGTGACAGCCCTCTCCACACCTGCTCTCCACAGCTCAGTAAGTTCTGGGTTCTTGTCCTACAACCAAGAGGAATGGACACCAGAGAGTGAGTAAGGCAGAGAACAATTTTATTGAGTGACAGAAGGAAAGCTCTCAACTGTGAGGGGGACCTTAAAAATAGTCCCAATTCTTTGGGAAAGGGGGGGGTGGGGGTGGGGGGGGGGGGGGGGGGGGGGGGGGGGGGGGGGGGGGGGGGGGGGGGGGGGGGGGGGGGGGGGGGGGGGGGGGGGGGGGGGGGGGGGGGGGGGGGGGGGGGGGGGGGGGGGGGGGGGGGGGGGGGGGGGGGGGGGGGGGGGGGGGGGGGGGGGGGGGGGGGGGGGGGGGGGGGGGGGGGGGGGGGGGGGGGGGGGGGGGGGGGGGGGGGGGGGGGGGGGGGGGGGGGGGGGGGGGGGGGGGGGGGGGGGGGGGGGGGGGGGGGGGGGGGGGGGGGGGGGGGGGGGGGGGGGGGGGGGGGGGGGGGGGGGGGGGGGGGGGGGGGGGGGGGGGGGGGGGGGGGGGGGGGGGGGGGGGGGGGGGGGGGGGGGGGGGGGGGGGGGGGGGGGGGGGGGGGGGGGGGGGGGGGGGGGGGGGGGGGGGGGGGGGGGGGGGGGGGGGGGGGGGGGGGGGGGGGGGGGGGGGGGGGGGGGGGGGGGGGGGGGGGGGGGGGGGGGGGGGGGGGGGGGGGGGGGGGGGGGGGGGGGGGGGGGGGGGGGGGGGGGGGGGGGGGGGGGGGGGGGGGGGGGGGGGGGGGGGGGGGGGGGGGGGGGGGGGGGGGGGGGGGGGGGGGGGGGGGGGGGGGGGGGGGGGGGGGGGGGGGGGGGGGGGGGGGGGGGGGGGGGGGGGGGGGGGGGGGGGGGGGGGGGGGGGGGGGGGGGGGGGGGGGGGGGGGGGGGGGGGGGGGGGGGGGGGGGGGTATGGGGGGGGGGGGGGGGGGGGGGGGGGGGGGGGGGGGGGGGGGGGGGGGGGGGGGGGGGGGGGGGGGGGGGGGGGGGGGGGGGGGGGGGGGGGGGGGGGGGGGGGGGGGGGGGGGGGGGGGGGGGGGGGGGGGGGGGGGGGGGGGGGGGGGGGGGGGGGGGGGGGGGGGGGGGGGGGGGGGGGGGGGGGGGGGGGGGGGGGGGGGGGGGGGGGGGGGGGGGGGGGGGGGGGGGGGGGGGGGGGGGGGGGGGGGGGGGGGGGGGGGGGGGGGGGGGGGGGGGGGGGGGGGTGGGGGGGGGGGGGGGGGGGGGGGGGGGGGGGGGGGGGGGGGGGGGGGGGGGGGGGGGGGGGGGGGGGGGGGGGGGGGGGGGGGGGGGGGGGGGGGGGGGGGGGGATCCCCAAGTCCCATTCTTTGGGAAATACTCAAATAAAAGGGACATAGTCCTTGCCCTGAAGGAATTTACAACCCAATAATAAGGATAAATATAAACACAAATATATAAATCATTTGAGCTGATCTGTGCTGTTTGATGTCAAATATGTCAAATCAGAAAACACTAGCACATATGTTTCTACTTCACTTTCTCATGACTTGGAAGCTACCACAAACATATAATAAAAAAAATGGCAAACATACAAATTGATAAAGCAAAACTACTTATAAATGAAGAAGTCCTAAAGTCCAAAAATCAGTGCCTTCCCACATTATCATTTTAATTTTTTAATTCCTTTTTATGTTAACCATGATGACTTTACCATTCCCTGCTACCTCAGATTATTTAAGAAATTAGATGAATAAGATCATTTGTTTCTAATTGGTGTTCAAATGCAGGTACTTTTAAAAATATAGGTCTTAGAAAGTTTGTCTTTAGTCTATTTCAAGATTATAAAATACCAAATAGTAGAATTCTGATGTCACAGTATGATTTTATGGAGCCAGAAACTGACTGCTTACCATCTAATATGATGATTTTGCATTGCATTATAAACATAGTATGATTCCTTCTTGAAATACGTCTTTGCTATTATATCAGTCAAGTATTGCCGTGTAACAGTCCTACTTACACCTTCAGGGGACATGGTGCTAAGTATTTACTTTCTATGCATCTTGGAGATTTAGTTGAAATATCTTAGGGACATCTTTTCTTTGCTAGTCTCCCTCAAGTTTCTGCAGGTCAGCTAGTCTATACATGTATCTGTACAGTTGGCCTGTACATTCCCAGAATATAAATAGAGTTTAAATTCTAGTAGCTGGAAAAACTTGCAGATAAATAACTTATAATTGTAAGTTGTAATAAATCTAAACAGGAAATAAGACAAGTTGGATGGTGAAAAAAAAGAAAGAGAATTACTTTGAAAAGTGCTTATAGAAGGTGATACTTAATCAGAAAAATTAGAAGAAGAAAAAAAGCCAGCATTATGAAGTAAAGTGGAAGGAACTTTCCAGGTAGTGACAGCATCAAGGATGTTGACCCTGGTGTAAGGAAGGACATGATCTGTTTGAGGAAGTGGAAGAAGACAAACGTGGCTAGAACGTAATGCATAAGTGGGTACAGAATACACAGTGTCTATGTGAAGCAAGATGACTTTTGAGAAAGAGATAGGGACCTATGTAAAATGTTTTCACTTTTCCTAATTCCAAGACTTCTGATTTCTTATTATGAATCAAAGTCTATGAATCCAAGCTCCCCAGGAGAAGAGGAGCTCACCTTTCTCTCTTGCAATTATTACTTATGTTTACTTGACTGCTTCTCTGTGACCCCTAAAAGTAGACTTTTAGCCCCACTCCTATGTTGATAGTCACTCTTCATGCTAAAGGGAAAGTCTATTATTTATAATAGATAGATATAATAGACTTGCCATGTAACAAATTATCCGAAGATATGTCTTGAAACAACAATATTAATTTTCTTGTGTCTGTAGTTCAATAATTCTAGAAGGGCATAACTGGACTTGCTGTTTTGGGGTCCTCTCAGGTTGTAATGAAGGTGTTGACTGGGGCTGCAGTTATCACAAAGCTTAACTAAAGAAGAACCAAATTCCATGACCATTCATATGATTGTTGGAAGTGCTCATTTCCTCATGGGCCATTAACCGGAGGGCTTTGTCTCTTTTCTGGCCATTGGCCAAATGTTATCTAAAGTTTCTTGTTACATGGGCCTCTCCATAGGGCAACTCATGACATGGCAGCATACTTCATCAGAGCAAGCAAATGAGAAGGGTCAGCAAGGCAGAGCAAGGGAGCTGGTATGGTTTGGCTGTGTCTCCACCCAAATCTCATCTTGAATAGCTCCCATAATTCCCACTTGTTGTGGCAGGGACCTGGTGGGCAATAATTGAATCATAGGGACAGTTTTCCCTATACTGTTCTCATGGTAGTGAATAAGTCTCATGAGATCTGATGGTTTTATAAGGGGTTTGCCCTTTTGTGCTTGGCTCTCATTCTCTATCAGCTGCCACCATGTAAGATGTGCCTTTCACCATCTGCCATGATTGTGAGGCCTCCCTAGCCATGTGGAACTGTAAGTCCATTGAACCTCTTTTTCTTTACAAATTACCCAGTCTTGGGTATGCCTTTATCAGCAGTGTGAAAACAGACTAACACAGAAGCCAAGATGGAAGTCACTTTCTTTTATGACTTAATCTTGGAAGTGACATCTTATCACTTTTGCCATATTCTGTTCAACAGAAACAAGTCAGTAGATTGTGTCTACAGGCAAAGAGAAGGGATTGTATAGGAACATGAATACCAGAAGGTGGGGGTAATGGGGAGTCATTTTAGAAGTCATCTACCTAAAAGTTTCTCAGATGCCTCCAATATTAGATGTCCATTATATTTACTTTTAAAATAATTTAAAACAAGTTAGAGACTCGGAAATTACAGAAGCCATTAAGACTAACAACATGAACTAGAATTTTATTTGTGTTGGCCACTTACATAATCACTCTAGGAGGTTAATGGAAAATGTCTTTGTCATTTTTAATCCAGGTTTCAAGAGATGAATATATAAATAAGTATCCATGGCATTGACATAGTAGATTTTTCCTATTAGTTCTGTATTTCATAGAATCATGTATTGACAGAACTGGACAAGAAGCAAGAGATTACTCAGAAAAATGTTTATATTGTACAGATGAGAAAAATACATGACACTCTCACAGAAAAAGCAGTTTCTCTCATGGCCTAGAATTATTTAATTTGAGGCAAAACTAGGACTAGAACCCAGGTCTCTTTCAGCTCCAGTGATCTTCTCTTTTGATCATATTTAGCACAAGAGTTTCTTGTGCTTAAAAGACCACAATGGACACTGAAATTACAGAGTATTCATTTTTATGGGTGCAGACTGATGAAAAGACAGGCAAATAAGTGACTTAAAATTCTATGAATAAACTGACTATTTCATTTGCTAACATTGTTATTCTGATATTTTTGATAGAAATTACTTCAGTCAGAATACATTCACATTATTTATTCTAAGAAATGCATTAAAGTAAAATGAAAATTTGTGGACCCTTAAGCAGAAATAATGAACTAATTTGGTCTCTGCATAAGGAAAGTATAGTGCAAATTCTCAAGGTTACTCTCACACAGACTTTGGTATTTTTTCGCTCAGACCAGAAGATTTCTACATGAAGGACTAGTGATAAATCTGTAGCAAAATTCACAAATAAACATACACATATGTGCATGTACATATGCATACATGTACACACACTTTGAGGGTAGCTAAAATCACAATTCTAAATTGTGTTGCTCATAACAGAGATACACATCCCAAATGGATAATTTTCATCTCTTAAAAGTGATACTCGACAATTCATTTCTGAAATCTTTAAACTGGTCCTTTTATAAGGTGAAGATAAGAGAAACAAAATTATGTGAAAAGGGCTCAGGAAAGGGTGCAAACATGGATGTATGTTAGCACATCCATTCGAGCAATCATTTTCTAAAGCTTCTTAACCTGACTCTTGGTGAATGATGGTCATACAGTATTAAACTTTAAAGCAGGTAGAGATCTCTTTATCATTGAGCAAGGGATTTGGAGTGACAATTCAATATATAGTGTTATACTTTATTTATAATTCACAAATGGCTTTGAAATTTTGACTTTACCCTTTCTCCTAGTTCCTGTCAGTTTCCATTACAGTTGATGTCTAAAGAATAGACTAGGTTCATCAGTAAAAATAATATTTTGCTACAACTAGCTTTGATGACGTCACCAGCTTATCTGATGACTGCAATGTGCCTCTTTACTTCCAAAGGTGAAATCAAAGAGCTCTGTCTTTTCATATTGATGATACTGCCACTTCAAAACTTTGGACTAGCTCCTTATCCATACTTTTTTTTTTTTTTTTTTTAACCTTTTTACCCCAAACCTGTAAAGTTTGGACATCTTAACTGGGCAAACTTCATATACACTACATGGAATTTTGGGAAGATAGCAGAAGCAATTTACCATGGTAAGGGTCCTGGCAGGAAACAGGAGGCATGATCAAGAGAAACAACCAAGAGAGTTGAATGAAGAAAGTATATGTAAAAACATAGGCAGAGGTACTGGAAACCAACAGAATGATCAAGCACACATGTGCAAGCAACAGGAGATGGCTGTTAACACTTACAGTCCTGAAGGAGCAAGGAGAGGAATCATGTTATGCATTGAATTATGCCCCTGCAAAGAAAAAAAAAAAAGATGTGTGGAAGACCTAATCCCCAGTAGCTGAGGATGTGACTCGGAATAAAATAGGGTCACTGCAGTTGTACTTAGTTAAGATCAGGTTGTATTGGTCTAGGATGGCTGATGCCTTTGTAAAAATGGCCATGTAAAGACAAAGAGACACAGAGGTGAAGACACAGGAAGAACACCATATGTTAGTGGAGGCAGAGATTGCAACAAAACATCTACAAACCAAGGAATAACCTGCAATGCTTGTAGCTACCAGAAACTGGGAGAGGCAAGGAAGGTTTCCTGTCTGTGGCTTCAAAGGGTACACAGCCCTTCTGATACCTTGATTTCAGACTTCAAGCTTCCAGAACTGTTGTTGTTGTTCTGCAAACCTCTAAATTTTGGACATTTTAACTCTGAGCAAATTTTATATATAAATGCAGACCTCGCTTTTCCATCACATTAAACAAGGAAATTAATGTTGGAGCAACAGGAATGGAATCACATGCCAGGGTGAGGGAATTTCACTTCAGCTTTTGTGGTTCAGCCCAGCAGTATTTGTTCTTCTTTTCTTCCTTCTGACCCAGAATCTTCTCAGCAGTTTTCTGAGCATGGTTATGTCACCTATCATCATTGTAGATTTTCTGTATCTCATTCTGGCCCCAAGTGGCTGTGCACTGAACTTAGTTTTGCCAGTCGCCTCTTTCTTGCTGGTCCCAAAGGAAAACCTGTGTGTTACTTTCCTGCTATTCTCCCCCTTCTTTGTTATAATGGGAAAACCAAGAATGACAAAAACACACTTGGGAAAATTCATTATAAAATCTAAAATGTGACATGTTACAAAGTTCATCAAGTACTGGTTCCTGGCATATAACTGCCAAGTCTATTCTTAGAACATTCTAGTATGATACTATTGTCTGCTGTTAATTCTGAAGTTGGCACCTACCCAACCTCCCTCATCACTTTACCCTTACCCCGATGAGTGCCTAATGGATCCAACCTTCATGTGTCATCCTTCTGTTCAGGCCAAAGAGAAAGATGAAAATAATCCAGATCACAAATCAAAAGTATGAACTTTTGAGACACTTAGGATTTTCTGAGTCTATTATGTGGACAGGGATCATTTTTGGCATGCCATAAAAGAGGAAGTCCCTGGATTTGGGGAGTACTGAGGACACTCAAAGTATTTTTGGTAAATTTATTGTTAAAATATTTTTAAATGAATTTAAGGAATAAATAATGAGAAGACTATGACATTTCCACCAATAATAATAATAATAATTCACACGCATGCCCACACACAATCTAACAAAAGACAAGAACAAAGCCAGGGATATTAAAGATCAACAGGACCCAAATACCACAAGAAGACAGAGATATTTACCTATTTAGCAAAGTGTGACTGACAACAGCCATCAATTCTGTGGGGGGATTTATAAGCTCATTTTAGAACTACACTGGAATATTTGGTAGCTTGGAGTGCATGATAATGTACTTGAGGTGTAGAAGAGAGAGAAAGGGGGATCTTAATAGTTCTCACAGCAATGTGTGAGTGCCGTTAAATTTTCTTTCATTACTTCATACATCTACCCTGGATTTACTGCCCCACCTCAGTCTTCTGAAAAACTGATGACTTCAAGATTCCTGTTACTGGTCAAATTTTAGCAGCTCTTCTCACAATATTGATTTTGAAAGGCTTACTTCGGTCTGAGTGTGCCCCTGTTTCAAATGCACAAAGTAGGCACTCAGATCTAATGCAGAAATATACAAGGAAGTACATGGAAAACAAAAGGAATGTATATTTTTAGCTTTTGCCAATGTCTGTTTCCCTTTCCCTCTAGGCTGAAGGAACTAATTTAAGGCCCCTTGGTGGATAATATATGATAAAATAAAGCCAACAGCAAAAAAAAAAAAAAAAAAAAAAAAAATTCACAACAAGAATATGGTATAATAAAAATAAAGCCAATTACATAACTACAAGAAAGGGCATAAATATGCCAATTTAAACAGTAACCAGTGTAAGTAATGTATAGCTTCAATAGCCTAACACAAATAAGACAAAATCGATATTGCAGAACTCAACATATATTATAAAAATAATCAGATTTTATTACTAACCCTAATAACTACTATATATTTATTTGGAATGGTAGTGTATTGTGTTTAATAAAATATCAGAGATTTCTTGGGTTTTATGAAGCATTTCATCATGTTAACATTACATTCCTTTCACATAATTTGAAATAATTATCGAATATTTCCAAACTATATTTATGTAAATAAATCAATCAGATTTGTGAGGCTAAAAGCTTAGCCAGATCTTCTCCCACTTCTGAAGTATTAATGTTCTAATTTGTTAATTCATTAGAAAAAATTCTTAGAACATGAAAGGTGAAACAGAGTTTTGCCGTCAATTTGATGACTGCATTCTATCCATCTACTTGAAAAGCATTCCACATGGCTATTTTTCCTTTTCTTTGACTACTAATCACACTTTAGGGCAGATTTATTCCTTATCATCTGAATTACTTTGATAAACTCATAATTTATTGTGTTCAGGAACTAGCTACTAATACTACTAAAATGCAGGCTTTATATGGTTACCGGATTTATT
The DNA here is from genome assembly GCF_024542745.1 of Macaca thibetana thibetana. Taxonomy (NCBI): domain Eukaryota; kingdom Metazoa; phylum Chordata; class Mammalia; order Primates; family Cercopithecidae; genus Macaca; species Macaca thibetana. The sequence goes on along the minus strand of NC_065597.1, from coordinate 5,778,947 downwards.
TTTGACTGTCTCATTTATTTTTCAAACATCATAAAAAAAACTCACTCCCTGGAAAAATGGCATCTAATCTTCTTAAAATGGAGTCAATCACGCCTGTAATCCTAACACTTTGGGAAGCCCAGACAGGTTGACTGCCTGAGCTCAGGAGTTCGAGACCAACCTGGGCAACATGGTGAAACTCCATCTCCACTAAAATACAAAAAATTAGCTGGGCATGGCAGCATGCACCTGTAGTCCCAGCTACTCGGGAGGTTGAGGCAGGAGAATTGCTTGAATCCAGGAGGCAGAGGTTTCAGTGAGCCGGGATCACACCACTGGGTGAAAGAGTGTGACTCCATCTCCAAAAAAAAAAAAAAGTCAAAAATAGAATTTGATGCTGGTTTCTAGTGCCACCCACTAAGATTTTTATAATCACCTTAGCAAATTCTCAGTTAAGGCCAAGCACTTGTGACAAGACTCCCCAGTGCTGTGTCAAAGTTCTAGACCTGCCATTTAGTTGCCGTACAACCTTGTCAAATACCTCCATTTCATTTATAAAGTGTGGAAAATCATTCCTTTTTTTTTTTTTTTTTTTTAACTTGTGAGGATTAAGGGAGACAAACATGGTTAAGTGCCCAACAAATGTTAGTCCCTGTTGATATTGCTCAATCATTATTCTCTCCAGGTTTCTACTAACGAGGTTTTATCCAGTTTCAACTTCTTCCTCTCCTTCTTCCTGTTACAATCTTAGGTACTATTTAAGAACCAGATCTGGTTCTCTCTGCTCGAAGCAGAGTCCCCAGCATAAGCACTCTACATTTATTCTTTGACTTTTCCAGAATTGCGTTCGTGCTAGTAATTCCCAAATATGCCTGTGAAGCAGGAGCTCTTAAGAGCATGATTAACTTTTCTTAACACAACTTTGTGTTGTTTCACTTGTTATAAAGAAGTACTATGTGGGGATTAAAGAAGTATATGTAACTAAAGTATGTATATTATCTGTGAGAAGGGATAAAGAGACTACCTTCCAAGTCTGTTCCGAAGGATAAAAAAAGAGAACGGGTTCCATGAAGTGTCAGTGTACCTGCTAGGCTGCCATGATCTGAATGTCTTTGTCCCTCCTACAATTCATATGTTCAAATATGAACCCCTAATGTGATGATATTAGGAAGTGGGGACTTTGGGGTGATTAGATCATGAGGATAGAGCCCTCGTGAATGGGACTTATAAGTATTCATAAAATAACTACTGCAGAAATAATTTGTTAAAATTTATGGACTTCAATGGCATTCTCTGTATATCTTTTGGGTCATTCTTCTGTTAGCTAAAATTTACATGACAGATATAGGTCCATTATGCCAAGTGATAGTTTTAAAAAGTTGTCATTGGAAGATTCACTCCCGTATTTTTAGTTGCATCCAGAAAACCACTTCACATGTTTTAAACTTTCTTTCATTTCCCACTTTGTCATATTATCAGATATAATTTGATAGTAAATCTCATGTACTTAATTCTACCATGTGCCCTTATAAGAAGCCCTAGAGCTCCTTTGCCCCTTCTGCTGTGTGAGGACACAGTGAAACAGTGCCCTCTAGGAAAAGCGGGCTCTCACTAGGCACAGAATCTGTCAGAATCTCGATCCTGGACTGCCCAGCCTCCAGAACCATAGTAAATAAATGTTCATCACCCACCTACTTTGTGGTATTTTCTTACAGCAACTTGAATAGGTGAAGACAGGCTCATAGTTAGTGCTCAGAAAACATCAGTTTTCTTTTTTGTCTCTGTTCACAACTATCATTTCTTAAATCTTCAAATCTTTATGGATTTGCTGTTTCTTCAGCTATCTATTGTGTGGTAAATTTGTCTTGAACAAAACAAAAAGTCTGTAAGTGATACCGTAGAGACACTTAACCTCCATTGCCAGCAGGGCTGCCTATTGAGTTCAGTGTGAAAGCTGACACTTCTTTTTGCGATTTTCTGTTACAGACTGTCTGTCAACCTAGAGACATTAGAAAATGATGGATTTTAAATTCTTCCTCACAGAAACCAGGATTATGTGTTGCACATCCGTCATTCAGAAAATATTAGTGTTCAATGGTGGAATTAAGTACTTGGGATCTGCTATTAAATTATATCTGATAATATGAAAAGTAAAGTGTGGAATGGAAGAAAGTTTAAAACATATGAAGTGGTCTCTGGATGCAACTAAAAATAAAGGAATGGACCACCCAATGACGACTTTTTAAAAGGATCACTTGCTATAATGGGCCTCTTGATCCTGTAATTTTAGCTTACAGAAGAATGATCAAAAAGATATGCAGAGAAAGCAATCAAAGTCCATAAAATTTAACAAATTATTTCTGCCATAGTTATTTTATGAAAAATAAGTGACTCAGATATTTTAACAGGTTGATAAGTATCTATGTCTTATTTCACCTTGTAAAAACAGTCTGAATGGAAGGTTTTATACCAGATCAAACCTAGATGTTTCTTTGTCAACAAATTATTTGTGTATGTGTACATGTGTGGAGAAAATGATAGTTTACAACCTAATGTCACAAAATTTAAACTTGTCGTCATTATTACCAACAGTTGCTATTTCCCATCTCTCAACAAATCCTTCAAATCAAACAAAATAGGCATGGATCTTTGTGAAGGTCATCACCCATCTTTGAACTTTATTTCCTCAATTATGCTTATTATAACTAATTTTATTCTACTTGAATCTAGAATTCTTCTTATTCTGGTGTTCTGTGGGTGTGAACATGTGTGTGCTTGAAGAGGAGGGAATGAGGGGTGATAAGTAGAAGAGATCACAGGGTTGACTGGAAATGAACCTGATATGGTTTGGCTCTGTGTACCCACCCAAATCTCATCTTATAGCTCCCATAATTCCCACATGTTGTGGAAGGGACCCAGTGGAAGATAACTGAATCATGGGGCATGTATTTCCTGTGCTGTTTTCGTGGCAGTGAATAAGTCTCACAAGATCTGATGGTTTCAAACTGGGAAGTTTCTCTGTACAAGCTCTCTTCTCTAGTCTGCCGCCATGTGAGACATGCCTTTCACCTTCCGCCATGATTGTGAAGCCTTCCCAGCCACGTGGAACTGGAAGTCCAATAAGCCTCTTTCTTTTGTAAATTGCTCAGTCTTACACATGTTTTTATCAGCAGCATGACAACGGACTAATACACAGCCTCATCCAGTAAATCACTTGTGAGATTGGTTAATGAGTCATATCTTTACCATTATATTAGTTATGCTGGTCTTGAGATAAACAGTGTCTTTCTATATCTACAGCCTTCTATTTTCAATATCCAAATTGAGAAACAGATTTGTGATATGATTTCTCAAAAGCCTATCCTCGTCCAATTGCAGAGGATTATAGGAGAAAACAGTTAACTATTATCCCAGTGGAGATGGTGACTTACTATTAATTCAGATTTTTTTTTTTTTTTTTTTTTTTTTTTTGGAGACAGAGTCTAGCTCTGTTGCCCAGGCTTTGAGACAGAGTCTAGCTCTGTCGCCCAGGCTGGAGTGCAGTTGGAGCAATCTCAGCTCACTGAAAGCTCTGCCTCCTGGGTTCATGCCATTCTCCTGCCTCAGCCTTCCGGTAGCTGGGAGCACAGGTGCCCACCACCACACCTGGCTAATTTTTGTATTTTTTTAGTAAAGATGGAGTTTTACAGTGTTAGCCAGGATCGTCTCAATCTCCTGACCTCGTGATCCACCCACCTTGGTCTCCCGAAGTGCTGCAGATGATGTCTTTATATTCAATCCAAGAACCTAATTAGGTGCATTGTTGAGGTCAAAGATATTAAGTGCATCTGGCAAAATATTACTAAGTCAAAATTTATGGCTGTTGAAGTTGGAATTTTTTATATGAAAGAAATAGGATAGAGGAGTTAAACTTCCTGGAATATGGGGTAGACATACATTTTTCTATTTTTCCTACTGAGTGCAACTAACAATTCTGAACATTATATATGGAACAAATATAATAATACTCTAAAAGGTGGAGACCAAAAAGCCAGTCCAGCTAGCAACTGTAGGAGGCACATAATGACATAGTGATGAATTCAATGGATTTTAATTTGCTACATGTATCCAAGATTTGGAGCTGAAGAGGCCAGTAATCAAAATGCCAACAGGTGGATATGGGAAAAAAGCCCTCCACAAAACCTGGTTCTCTGTCCAAAGGAAAAACAATATCAGGAGAAGATGCTGGGAATAAAATAAGCATTAAGAAAATAATTACTCTATTCCAGCCAAAGAACAAAGAAAATTTTGCATCCCTTATCTTCACTCATTACAAATAAATAAATAAATATCCAGTGGAAAGCCAAGACTTTCATTTTCTTCAGGATCTAATAAAGTTGTCCCACCCACCCAGTAGGTGGTGTCACAGATGGCCAAGTAGAGAGTTAGGGCTTGTATCCCCAATGGACAGTAATGAAGAATTCAAATAGAGGAAATGAGAATTAAACAAATAAAAAAATAGAAAGTCTGAGCAAAAAAGTAGAAGATATAAAGAAGGTCTCTCTGAGCCTACGCTGACTTGTATAAAAAGTTGTATAAAAACTCAACATCATCAACCAATGGAATCTAATGAACACTTACATAACACTCCACTCAACCACAGAATACACATTCTTCTCAAATTCCCAGAGAACATATGTTAAGGTCAAACATATTATGGACCATAAAACAAATCATGACAAATTTAAAGTAATTAAAATGATACAGCATATGTTCTCTGATCACAATGGAATCAAACTAAACATTAATAATATAATGATGACAGAAACATATCAAAACACTTGGAAATGGCATAAAAATTTTTAAAATAATTTTTAGGTAAAGAGAAAATCTTATATAATTTAAAAATACATTGGAATGAGTGAATATGAAAATAAAACATAATAAAATGTGTGAGACACAGTTTAAGTACTGCTAAGAGGGAAATATAGAGCCCTAAATTCAATCCTTAAAATAGAGGAAAAGTCTCAATTTTTATAATCTAGCTCACACTTTTCAACTCAATTAAAAAATGAGCAAATAAACCCAAAAGAAAGCAGGAGAAAAAAAGTAATAAAAATAATATATCAAATTAATGATATTGAAAGCAGAAAAACATTTTAACAATTAATGAATTTTTAAAAATTTTAAAAAATAACAAAACTGACAAATCTCCAAGTCTAATTAAAAAGAGAGAGAAGATATAAGTTGCCAATATATGGAATAACAAGAGCTATCATGTATGATTTTGCAGACCACAAAAGAATAATAATGAATACTCAGAACTCTACACACATAAATTTAATAACTTGGATGAATTGGACCAATTTCTAAAAACAAAAACTACCATAACTTACCCAATACAAAATAGATAATTCGAATGGTCCTAAAACTATTAGGGAAATTAAATTTAAAATGAAAATCTCTCAGAATAAAAATCTTCAAACTGAGATGGCTTTAATGGAGAGCCCTAACACACATTACAGAAAAATTTACAATTCTACATAGTATCTTCCAAATAATAGAAGAGAATGATATCAAAATTATTTTATGAAGCTGTGCCTCTGATAATAAATCCAGACAAAAATAACAACAACTAAAAAGAAATTATAAGTCCAGTCACTGTGGCTCACGCCTGTAATCCCAGCACTTTGTGAGGCCAAGGTGGGTGGATCACCTGAAGTCCAGAGTTCAAGGCCAGCCTTGCCAACAGCCTGGAACAGAAAACTAAGTGTCATATGTTCTCACTTATAAGTGGGAGCTAAACATTGAGTGACATATGGACACAAGGACAAGAACAATAGACATCAGGGATTACTAGGGGGGAAGGTGGAAGAGTGGCAATCGGTTGAAAATTAACTCTCAGGTATGATGCTCACTACCTGGGTGATGGGATCATTCACACCAGATCCTGGTGACACGTAATGTACCCACATAACAAACCTGTGCATGTACCCCTTGAACCTAAAATAAAAGTCTAAAAAAAAAATAGTTGACACACACACAAAAATCCTGGCATCTCCCCTATCTTGCTTCCTCTCTGAAAATGTAATCTCTGCACATGCCAGCTCCCCTTTACCTTCCTCCATCAGTGGAAGCAGCCTGAGGCACTCGCCAAAGCTGATGCTGGTGTCATGCTTCTTGTACATCTGGCTGAACTGTGAGCAAAATAAACCTCTTTTCTTTATAAATTATCCAGCCTCAGGTATTTCTTTATAGTAACCGAAATGGACTGAGACATTTGCCTAAAGTCCAGATCTGCCAAAGTGAAAAACAATGACCTCTGGTTCCTTCCCCAAGTTTTCATTAACTGAACTCATATTGCAGGAAGAAAAACTGAAGTAGGTCAACATATTTGGACAGTCTTGTCACAAACCGTTTTCTGCTTGGGCCCAAAAGACTTTTTCTGAAGTCATTATGTATTCTTCAAGCCCATTGAATTCCCCTAAAAATTATTTATTACCTGCTGAAATCGTCCACACTCCCATATCTCTTTTCCTTAAGAAGGGTATATAAATATCTGTATCCTATTACACGGTATAGTACTCACTCTGTGATTTTCCCCTCATGCACATTAACAAATATTAATGTCTTATTTCCTATTAATCTGCCTTTTGTCCATTGATTTTCAGTAAACCTTCGTAAGGTAAACGGTAAGTTTTCCTTCGGCTCCTGCATGCTCATTCTTTGCTAGTGAGAATACAAAATGTTACAGCCACTTCAGAGGGAAGTTTGGAAGTTCCTTACAAAGATAATCACAGTCTTCCCATAAGTTACAGTGGTTGTGCTTCTCATGTGTCTCATGGACACAAGCCAATAGCTTGAAAACCTATGATCACACAAGTATTTCTACTTGTTTTATTTATAAAAGTCAGAAGCTGGAAATAACCAAGATGTAATCCAGTAGATGAATGGATAAACAAACTATGGTACATTTACACAATGGAATATATTTCAGCAATGAAAAGAAATGACCCATCAAGCCATGATAAAGCATGGAGGATCATTAAATGCATATTGTTCAGTTAAAGAAAAACAGTCTAAAATGTTATACAATATATGATTTCAACTTAAATAAAATTTTGAAAACTATGGAGACAGTAAAACTATCAATGGTCATCAGGGGTTTGGTGGAAGGAAGTGAAAGAAGAATAGATGAAGCACAGGGCATTTTTAGGAGAATGATGAAACTATTCTAACTATTCTATATGATGCTGTAATGGTGGATACCTGTAATTATTCATTTGTCAAAATTTATAGAATGTACAACACTAAAAACAAACTGCTGTAAACAATGAACTTAGTTAATATTAATGTATCGATATTGCACAATTTTAATAAAAGTACCACATTATTGAAATATGTTAGTAATGGGGAAAGTACTATAAGAAAGAGTATATGAGAACTCTCTGTACTATCTGCTTTTTTCTGTAAACTGCTCCCAAAAGGAAATATTATGAATTAAAATAAAATGCAAGTCGCAGCAGTTAGTATCGCATTCCTGAGAAGCAAGGAGTCAAATGTAGCAGAGTTTCAGGGTGAATCTTCCATGTGGTCAGAACTAGGCTGCAGTAAGGAAGAATCAATACAATGCAAGAGAGGAGATGGGGGAGCTGGATTTCAAAGTAAAGATATTGAATACTTGTCAGGAGAGCTCTAGTACTTTGCTGATTTGTAGCAAAAGATAACATAAATGGAGAAGGCCTCCTTGTTTCAGATATTAACTAAAGTTAATTAACTTCTCTGACTAGCTCATAAACAATGACCTACACCTAAGCAATTGATTTAGGGACTTGGAGGATAAAACGACTATATATGCTGTTGGTACAATTTATAGGATAGAAGACCCGGATGCTAGTGAGCAAACTTAGAGTGTAGTATCATGTTCTCTATGAGGCCTTTTAAAAAGTCACTTAAAGTGATTTAGGCTTTGGAGTAAAATACAAGGTTATGCATATAATGTATGTATTTTCTGCAAATGTTTCACCTCTAAAGATTTTTTAAATTATTATATTTATTAGACACATAATAATTGTACATATTTATGGGGTACTGTGTGATATTTAGATACATGATTCCAATATGTAATGATCAAATTAGGGTAGTTAACCTATCTATCACCTTGGACATTTATCTTTTTTTTGTTTGGAACATTCAAATTACTAAAGATCTTTTTTATTAACCCATGTTTTATCTTTGTCTAGCAAATGAACTGCATTTTAAATCAATGTCTATTATTCTCTAGTCATTTTTTAAAAGCATGTACATATATCATTCAGAACATTTAATTACTATGAGATAGCTAACCAGGGTTTTCATACTAAGTTGATAACATTTCTTTTCTAAAATATGAAAGATGCTATTTTATTTAACCCATGTAAGTTTATTGAGATTCTCCCCCAGGCTTTTAAAAACACTGACAGTTTGTCCATAGAATTGCATTTACTTTATTGGATTTTTATGAAGATGAATGAATAGCAAGAAACTTTGCAAACAGTTTAACACAGTCACTGAAAGCAACAGGAATTTTATATGTTGAGAATTTTGCTGGCAACATCATCATCAGCAGTACCACCACCATCGTCCTCCTCCTTATCATCACCATTTGTTATTTTCCTTTGTGTTCCATGCACGCCCAGACATAGAACAAATTTCATATAACTACATACGTTGCTTTGTTTCTCCTGAAACAGGATCACCCTTCCTTTTACACCTCGTTAATGTGTACCATTTCGACTAGGCTAACAGTCACCACCTTTGAAAGATGTTACTTTGATCATCTTAAATACTCCCAGAGCACTCCAAGTTTTTCTTTCTCATATATTTCAATTATTTAATTCAATAAATATGTGTGACTACTGTTAAGCTTCTTCTTGGCACTGAAATAACAGGAATACAATTATGATCATATATGTGCTTTTGAGAATTCATGGTCTGCATTAATCTCATGCACTTGAGTAATTTGTTGGTCTCCAAATTATCTGTTCTCCTAACTGGAATAAATGTTCAGTTTTAGACTAGAACGTGACTTTTAGTACTTTCTCTCTCTCTCTCTCTCTCTTCCTCCTGCATTTACTATTTAGTAGAACCTTAGAAATGCTTGCTTATTAACAGAGAAATGAAAGACATGCTATTGTCTCTCCTTTGTAAATGCACCTTCCCTTAAATAAAGAGAAAACACTGTGTCAGATCACCCTATGCCTCTCCCTTATGTATCTGTTCTAGAAAGTAATATCCTGTGTATCATCCTAGGATGAATGTTTTCCCTCAACACCTCTCTAAAGAGGCATCTGCCATTTGTTTCTATTTCCTCTGTTTTTGCTATTATAAGAATAAACTATGGAGTCTGCATGAGATTTAGCAGGGTTTCCTTGTCCAACTTTTGATTGTGAAATGCAGCTTTCGTCTCCAGACTTGCCTTGCCTGATTTTCTCCTGTATATTTTCCTCTTGGCTTTTTAAATTAAAGTACTAGTCTCTGGGGTTGTGTCTCTTGCCTGAAGCTGTCATCCTGTCCAAAGATAACAACACTGTATTTACCATTACAAAAAAAAAGAGAAAATAGCGTGAGAATGAAATAATGTTTGACCTATTAGTGTCTTTTCATTATAAAATAATAAACCCTGTAACCAATAGATTGTACCAGAGATTTTAGAGTTTTTAACCCATTTCCACATTTATGCTTTCAATTCATTTTGCAGGGGTTTCAAGAATAAAGGGACATTTTAATCAACACAAATAGATTAACTCTTAGTTAAAATGGAAGTTTCATGCTGACCCAAAAAGGTACCTGTGTATGTTTGGATTTACACGTGTTAAGAGAAAGAGTTCAGCAAATAAAAAATGTAAAAAGCAGACTACAAAACTGAATCCATTTTATTTTTGAACTCTGCTTTGTTAAAGCTCTAATATGTTTAATTAAAGGGCATAGTTTATGAACTGTGACATATATATAAACTAATCATAATTGTAGACTCTCAGAGGATAAAAATCTAAGTGAATACCTATTTATAGAAAATAAGATTCTACCAATTACATTTCTTTTTCTTAATTGGATGCAGAGTGTGCTATGCATATTTAGAATTATTTTACTTGCAAACAAAGTACCAAATAGATTTTTACATGTAGTCATTTGATATCTGCATGCTTTTGTTTAATTTCATATTCTAAATATTTCTGGATGCATAACTAGTCACATTGTCAAATGACAGGTTTAGAAGATGGAGCTATAATCTCTATTACACATTAGAATGATAATGTCTAAGGATATATTTTACAATTGAGATAATAAAAGCATAGAAAGATACTAAGAACTCGGCTAATTATGAAGAAAGAAAACTCATGGACGACTTCAAGGATATTAATCTGTCTTTCACAAACCAGGGAAATATTTAGAAAATAATACATTAACTTGTCTCTGAAATCACTCTCACTTCTTTGTGTCTCAACTCTAATGAAGGTCAATATTGTGTGGTTAATTTTAATAATAATCAGAGTACTGTGAACTCAGAATTTAGGATGACAAAATCAGGACTTGAGAATGAAACATTTTTGTATTGATGAATATTAATTAGTATGCAGGGACAAAAAAATCCTGGAATATTCTAGGCAAAGACAAATGGTTACACTAGGCTACTGTGATAGCTAGCAAAAATAAAAGATAACTCTAAAATTAGCAATAAATTAGCATTGCCAGAAACTACCTACCATTATGTAAGTGAAACCTCCTTAATGGGCACAATTTCAGTTGTCTGCCTCCACATATAATATCAAGCAAAAATACCTGGATAATATTATCATTGGCTAACAATAGGACTTCACAAAATACACAGCAAAAAGTGACCCTGATCATGAAGAGTAAGCCGTAGGTGTTTGTATGTATGTAAGTGTGTGTGTGTGTGTGTGTGTGTGTATGCATGTGTTCTATGACACCTGAGTTGGAGAAGTGTGAAAATTATTTCTCCAACCCTAATTTGTCAATTACAACATATAGAAACTCATAGCTCTTTTTCCCATTTTTACCAGAATAGAACCAGCCTTGAAGACATTAGACCATCTAAGCTGACTAATTGAAACCTAACAATATCACAATCATGACTACCACTATATGGAACAATACAACTTATGCCACAATTCTATATTTTCAGGCTGTAATGATGCTTCTGGTCATATGACACATCAGTCAACACAATGCCGTATCCCACAGAATTCTGTATTTCATAAGATAGTCATGTTGAAAGCGGCAGGTAAAAGGAAGCCATGAGGTACTACAACCGAGCTGGTATTATAAACTTTGGCTTTGAAAGTAGAGGCCAGGTTATCAGTTCTGACTCTGCTTATTTATTTATTTATTTTTGAGATGGAGTCTCACTCTGTTGCCCAGGCTGGAGTGTAGTGGTGCAATCTCAGCTCACTGCAACCTCCACCTCCTGGGTTCAAGCAATTCTCCCTGCCTCAGTCTCCTGAGTAGCTGGGATTACAGGCACCTGCCACCATGCCCAGCTAAGTTTTTTGTATTTTTTTAGTAGAGACAGGGTTTCGTCATGTTGGCCAGGCTGGTCTTGAACTCCTGACCTCAGGTGATGCACCTGCCTCGGCCTCCCAAAGTGCTGGGATTACAGGTGTGAGCCACTGTGCCTGGCCTCAGTTCTGACTTTGTTCCAGGTTAGTCCTGTCAAGTTGGAAAATCTACTTAAATCTACCTTGGATATAGTAGTCCTTGTAAAATGGAGATAATAATAGTCATGTTCTCAAATCTGTCTGAAGAATACTGAGATAAAGCACATAGTGTATAGTATCTCTGGCCTGGTGAGTTTCCATACAACTTAGATAATGTTAATATTATTTTCATAGTACAATGAATAGCCTGGGGAGTCCATATCTACTCCCTGCACCCCCGCTGTATTCTCCAAATGTATACACACATAAAAGGAATACAATGTAATATCATTACTTCAAGAAACCATTTAGCATGGCAATGTGGAGGAACTTCTGGCTTGGAATCAGCAGCCATGAATTCGAATCTTTGGTAGGTGTTCCTATGACATGTGTAAATCAATCTACTCTCATTCCAGCCTTCTCGGGTGCCCATCTTCAGCACCTAATCAGAACAAGCTCAAGGCAGCACATACAGTCTTATTCTTGACCTAATTCATACAAAATATGGGTTCCTCCTAATTGCATTTGTGTTCATACCTTGATGTTGAGCATCTGTTCTTGGAATGCTGCAAATCAATTTTCCCCTTATAAACAGTGCTGGTGATCATGCTAGCAGATTAAGACCTGATGTTCTATATGGAAATAACCAGAAAATAATCCTGGTCCTACAATCTTTATATTATGGATTTTGAATCAATTTAGATATATGTGGATTTAAGACAACATTCATCACTCTACATGTCTTCAAAAACTAAAAGTCAAGTTGGAGGTGCAAGCCCAAAGACCAGATTTAAGCCATGACACAGAATGTGTTTGTTTTCTTGCTTTTTCACTTTCTCAGCCCAGTTTCAGTCAGCTGAGAGTCAGTCTCTCCTCTTATTTTTCTTTTCCTCCCTGCCATGATCAATGAAACTGGTGTACTATCTTAGGTTTTAAGAAAGAGTTCTTTCCTGTCTTGTCTTTTGATTGAACATCTGTATTTCCTTATAATAAAAAGCTGTTTGGGGACATAGTCAACTACATAGAACTTCTAACCCTAGCCAAAAAAAAAAAATCCTCTATGTGATGCTGCAACTCATCATCAATTTATCACTTGGGTTTTGGAGTAATTGCTCTGTAGTATCATTTTGGCCTTGTCCTCATAAAATGCATGGCTTTAGGAGTTACACAGACTGATTTCTAATTGTGCTACCTTATGCAACAAATATTTCTTAACTGATTGTACATGTTAGTTATTAAGATAGGTGCTTGGTTCATGAGATCCTATATGGCATAATTTCTGCCATCAATGGGATTGGGAGTCGGTCACATTGAGAAATCACAAACTTACCCTGTTTCATAGGTACTAAAATAAACATGTGGTGTTGTGGAAACACAGAAGTTGGATGTCTATATCATGTTGAATGATGATGGTTAGGGATAACTATTCTCCAATATACTGTATTTAAATTTCATTTTGAAGGACAAATACACACCAAAAGAAACCTATAAGGAGAGATGGTGAGAACAAAAACTCATTCTAGGCACAGAGATTGGGTCTTCCTACCCTAACCTATCCTAACCTTAGTAACCTTAGGCATGCTTACTCAACTGCTCTGGGTTTCACTCACATGGAGAATGGTAAGTAGAACATTTAACTCATACTATTTTACTAATATTTGAGCAAAACATAAAGTTCCTGCTTCTGGGGCTGAAATTTGAGATTGAATCAAGAAATGCCGGATGCCTTCTTTTTTTTTTTTTCTTTTTGTAACTAATTATGTTTGTGTATTATGTCTTACCATTGATGTTTACTAATCCCTATATTATCTACTTTAGGCTCTTAAATCATACACAGGCATATTTTCCCCAAGACAAGAGAGAGCCATTTAATGCTAGATTTAAGAAACTGTGCCTGGGAATTACCTAAGAGTAATAGATGTAAACCAAACATCTATTACAATTTCATTGCTGAGAGTTGGAATTTAGTATACTTGAAAATTTCCCAAAGATGTCAAATAGCCAACATTATAAGAGACAAATTCACATTTTACTCTTTCTACACTCAATGAAAGCTGTGGCCTGGTACTTTCTTTAGATCATAATTTAGATGTCAGTCTTTACTGCTCTATAATAGTGGCCCTGGAGTTTTAGCTCTACTTAAGATCAGCTTCCAAATGTAATAAAAAAAATAGCTATGAAATCAGAAACCCCTTAGTAATTCTACTGGCTCACAGCAGGACCACTTGAAAAGTCACTTAATAAGAAAAAGAAATAAAATGTGCAAGGTTCAGAAGACGATGCCAAATGAAGTTGAAATGGTTAGAAATATTGTTTTGTTTCATTTCTTCCTTATCCCTTTTGTGACATTTTAATGAAAATTATATCTGAGGTTCTAAATTATACTACATGAAACATTGCAATTTACTTTCAAGATATTTATCCTGAGCAGTTTCCTATTGATTCATGGCTATGATCTAAAACAGACAGCTGCCCACACAAGTGTGGCTAATTAGATGCTTTCTCTAAATGTTATTATTCATATTCCTGGAACAGGGCTCTTCCCATCCCCCTTTGGGGAATGTTCTAGAATTTCTTCCTGATTTTATCATGAGAATTGGCATATTCACCAAGCTAATATTCTATGTCTTGCACTGCCCCAACATTTTCAGAACGCAATCACATTAAAAGAAAGCGGCAACTCAGACCTCCTTTGGTTGAGGGAAGAGACTAAATAGGAATGAATCAAAGTCCAGCAACCTTTGGCATCCTAAGTAGATATTTTTAACAAAGTTAAACAGGAAGTGTCAGTTGAGGTCAATATTAAATGCAGAATCTGACTGTCTTGGGATATCTTTTATAAGAAATTGCAAACTAATGAACTGGCTGCATTTAAGGGTGACAGTGTTTTTCTATATAGTTCTTAATTTGTTCATTAGCATTAAAATAATATATTTTGCAATTTTTGGTAAAAAAAAAGTACCTAAAATTTGAATCAGTACTTCATTAATTCTTATATTTCACAAGAGCAGAGGAAAGAATACAGATTTTGAAACAGAAAACTGGGTCTAAGTTCCAGCTTCTACTTGCTTAGTTGGGTGGCCTTGAGCAAACACTTTTTCTCAATTTCCTCTTAGATATATATAGAGCAGAAGGCGTATTTGCCAGGAATATTGCTGTTATTGATGAAAAATAAATATTATTAATAAAGGTATTTTGTTTATACTTAAGTTGTAATTATGACAAATTAATTGCTTCATTTTTTCTGCAGTAAGTTTGTGTTCTGAGGATCTACAGAATCATGATGGCTGGTTTTCACCTACAGCAGTTAACTCCATATAATACGTACTGTATCTATATCTTTGTTTTTTCCTGTGATTTTGTTTTGAGCTCATCCATTTATTTATTATGGATTGGTTTTCTTCTGTCTCATTTTTTTATGTCTGGATTGCCTGATGTCTTGTCTTGCTCTTGACCTCAGTGTTTCTTTTGTTTCAGGAATGCTTTGTAATAATGGTGAGGTTTGGACTTCTAGCATACTCATCAACAAAACAGTGAACACTGTACTCAGTTAATTTTTTTTTTTTTTTTTTTTTTTTTTTTTTTTGAGATGGAGTCTCGCTCTGTCACCCAGGCTGGAGTGCAGTGGCACGATCTTGGCTCACTGCAAGCTCCGCCTCCCAGGTTCATGTCATTCTCCTGCCTCAGCCTCCCAAGTAGCTGGAACTACAGGCACCCACCACCATGCCCAGCTATTTTTTTGTATTTTTTAGTAGAGACGGGGTTTCACCATGTTAGCCAGGATGGTCTTGATCTCCTGACCTCGTGATCTGCCCGCCTTGGCCTCCTAAAGTGCTGGAATTACAGGCGTGAGACACCGCACCCAGCCTCAAACCGGTAATTTCTTAACTCACCACCTCTCACCCTCCACTCTTTTAGAGTCTCCCATGTATACTATCTACATCTTTATGTCTATGTGTACCCAATGTTTAGCTCCCACTTATAAGGGAGAATGTATGGTATTTGATTTTCTGTTTTAGATTTAGTTTACCTAGGATAATGGCCTCCGGGTCCATCCATGTTGCTGTAAAACATGATTTTATTCTTTTCAATGGCTACATAGTATTCCATGGTATATATATACCACATTTTCTCTATCCAGTTAACCACTGTTAGACACTTAGTTTGATTTTGTGACATTTCTATTGTGAATACTGCTGTAATAAGCATATGATTGCAGGTGTCTTTTTGATATAATGATTTATTTTCCTTTTGGTAGATGCCCAGTAGTGGGATTGCTGGGTTGAATGTTACTTCTATTTTTAGTAAACCTCCATACTGTTTTCCTTGGTGGTTGTACTAATTTACATTCCCACCAACAGCATGTAAGTGTTCCCTTTTCTCCATATGCATGTCAACATCTGTAGTATTGTGACTTTTTAATAGTAGCCATTCTGACTGGTGTGAGATGATATCTCAGTGTGGTTTTAATTTCCATTTCTATGATGACTAATGATGTTGAGCACTTTTTTTTATGTCCTTACTGCCAGTGTATATGTCTTTTTTGGATAAATGTCTATTCATGTCCTGGGCCCACATTTAATGGGATTGTTTGTTTTTTACTTGCAGAGTTGTTTGAGTTCATTGTGGTTCTGGGTATTATTTTATTGTCAGGGGCATAATTTGCAAATAGTTTTTCCCATGCTGTAGTTTATTCTGTTCATTTTTTCTGTGCAGAATCTTTTAAGTTTAATTAAGTCTATATTTGGTTTTGTTGCATCTGCTTTTGGGATCTTTGTAATAAATTATTTGTCTAGACCAATGTCTAGAAGAGATTTTCCTAGTTTTATTCCTCAGACTTTTATAGTTTTAGGTTTTACATGTAGGTCTTTAATTCATTTTAATTTTTGCATATGGTCAGATATAGTGGTCCACTTTCATTCTTCTGTTATTGGCTAGCCAACATTCCCAGCAACAGTTATTGAATAGTGTGTCTCTTCGCCCATTGTTTATTTTTGTCTACTTTGTGAAAGATCAGTGGGTTGTAAGCATGTGGCTTTATTTCTGGGTTCTCTGTTATGTTCCATTGATCTATGTGTCTATTTTATACCAGTACTATGGTGTTTTGATTAGTACAGCCTTCTATTATAATTTGAAATCAGGTAATGTGATGCTTCTGGATTTGTTCTTTTTGCTTAGGATATCTTTGATTATTTGGGCTCTTATTTGGTTCCATATGAACTTGAAGATTTTTCTTCTAATTTTGTGAAGAATGACTTAGTTACTTTTATAGGAGTTGCATTAAATCTGTAGATTGCTTTAGTCAGTACGATCATTTTTAACCATAATTATCTTTCCAAACCATGAACATCAGACTTTTTTCTGTTTGTTTGTGTTATCTATGATTTCTTTCTTCAGTGTTTCATAGTCCTTATGGAGATCTTTCTCCTCCTTGGTTAAATGTACTCTTAGGTAATTTTTGTTGTTGTTGCTATTGTAAATGGGATTGAGTTCTTGATTTTGTTCTCAGTTTGAATGTTATTGGTGTACAGAAATGCTACTGATTTTTGTATGTTGATTTTGTATCCTGACTCCTTATTGAAGTTGTTTACCAAGTCTAAGAGTCTTTCGGGTTTTCTAGGAATAAGATCATGTCATCAGTGAAAAGTGTTCATTTGACTTCATCTTTCCCAATTTTGATGCCTTTTATTTCTTTCTCTTGCCTGATTGCACTGGCTAGGACTTCCAGTAATATGTTGAATAGGACTTGTGAGAGTAGACATACTTGCCTTATTCAGGTTTTAGGAGGAATGCTTTCAACTTTTTCCCATTCAGTATGATGTTGGCTGTGGGTTTGTCATATATGCTTCTTATTATTTTGAGCTATGTTCCACCAATGCCTAGTTTGTTGAGGGTTTTGTCATGAAGGGATGCTGGGTTTTATAAAACTTTTTTTCTGCATCTATTGAGATAATCATATGGTTTTTGTTTTTAATCTGTTTATTTGGTGAATCACATTTATTGATTTGTGAATGTTGTAAGGTCTTTTTGGCTCTGGAATAAAACCCATTTGATCATAATGAAGTATCTTCGAAATGCTGTTGGATTCAATTTGCTAGTATTTTGTTGAGAAATTTTGCCTATATATGCCTCAGCAATGTCGACCCATAGTTTTCTTTGGTGTGTGTATCCTTGCCTGATTTTGGTAATATGGAGATACTGGTTTTGTAGAATGAGTGAGGAATCCCTCCTCCTCAATTTTTTTTACACTTTTAGTAAGATTGATACGAGCTCTTTTTAGTATATCTGGTAAAATTCAGCTGTGAATCCATCTGGTCCTGGGCTTTTTCTGTTAAAATATTTTTATTACTATTCAATTTAATTACTTATTATTGGTTTGCTCAGGATTTCTTTTTATTTCTGGTTCAGTCTTTGCAGTGTATACATTTTCAGGAATTTATTCATTTTCTCTAGGCATTCTAGTTTGTTTGCATAGAGATAGTCATAGTAATTTCTGATAATCATTTGTATTTCTGTGGTATTAGTTATTATGTCACCTTTATCCTTTTCAATTGTGCTTATTTGAATCTTCTCCTTTTTTTCTTGGTTAAACTCGCTAGCAGTCAATTAATTTTGTTTATGCATTCAAAGAGCTGCCTTTTTGTTTCCTTGACTCTTTGTATTTTTTTTTTTTTTTTGGTACCAATCTCATTCTATTCTGCCTTTATCTTTATTACTCTTTTTCTTCAGGTAGCTTCAGGTTTGGTTTGTATTTGCTTTTCTAGTTCCTTGAGGTGTGGTGTTTGGTTATTAATTGGAGAGTTTTCCATCTTCTTGATGTAGGTATTTAACAGTATAAACTTTCCTCTTAACACTGCTTTGGCTGTATCCCAGAGGTTTAATAGGCTGTGTCTCTATTTTCATTTGTTTCAAAAAACTTTTTGATTTCTGCCTTAATTTTGTTGTTTCTCCAAAAGTCATTCAGGAGCAAGTTGTTTAGTTTCCATGTACTTGGGTAGTTTTAGGAACTCTCCTCTTGGTATGGATTTCTCATTTTATTCCACTGTGGTCTGAGAAGGTACTTGATATGTTTTCAATTTTTTTGAATTAATTGAGACCTGCTTTGTGGACAAGCATATGGTCAATTTTTGAGAATGTTTCATTTCAATGTTCTGCCATTTTTAGGTGGAATATTCTATGTCTATTAGGTCCATTTCGTTAAATGTCCAGTTCAAGTCCAGAGTTTCTTTGTTGACTTTTTGCATTTATTACTTGTCTGGCGTTGCCCCTAGGGTGTTAGTGTTCCCCACTATTATTCTATTGCTATCAATATTTTTTTATGTCTAGTAGTATTTGTTTAATGAATCTGGGTCCTCTGGTATTGGATTAAGAAGTATTTAGGATAGTTAAACCTTCTTGTTATACTGAACTCTTTATCATTATATAAGGCCCTTCCTTGCCTTTTCTTACTGCTGTTGGTTTCAAGTCTATTTTATGACATAAGAATGGCTACTCCTGCTCACTTTTGTTTACCATTTGTTTAATATATCTTATTCCAGCCCTTTACTTTGAGTCTGTATATGTGTTTATCCATTGGGTTGGTCTTGTGTAGTCAGCAGATGGTTGGATCTTGTTTTTTAATTCAATTTGTTTGTCTGTATCTTTTAAGTGGAAGAAGTAGACCTTTTACATTCAAGGTTAATATTGATATGTAGTGTCTTGTTTCTGTCATAGTTTTGTTAGCTAATTGTCTTGGAGTCTTAGTTGTGTAATTACTTTATAGGATCTGTGGGTTTTCTACTCACATGTGCTTTTTGTTTTAATGTTTAGAAATCCTTTTTGCTGTTTGTTTGTTTGAAACAGAGTCTTGCTCTGTTGTCCAGGGTAGAGTGTGGTGATGTGGAGATCACTGCAACCTCCACCTTCTGGGTTCAAGTGATTCTCATGCCTCAGCCTCCCAAGTAGCTGGGAATACAGGCATGTGCCACCATACCTGGCTAATTTTTGTAGTTTTGCAAGAGACAGAGTTTCACCGTGTTGGCCAGGTTGGTCTCAAACCCCTGGGCTCAAGTCATCCACCTGTCTTGGCTTGCCAAAATGCTGGGATTAGAGGCTTGAGCTACCATGCCTGGCCGATTTTTAGAACTCCTTTGAGCATATTGTTTATTACCACTCTAATGGTGACAGATTCTCTTAGTGCTTTCTTGCTTGGGAAATACATTATTTCAAAGCTTAGTTTGACAAAATATAAAAGTATTCACTGGCATCTTTCTTTCTTTCTTCTTTCTTTCTTCCTTCCTTCATTCCTTCCTTTCTTCCTTTTTCTTTTCTTTCTCTTTCTCTCTCTCTTTCTTTTTCTTTCTTTCTCTTTCTTTCTTCTCCTTCCTTCCTTCCTTCTTTTCTTCCTTCCTTCCTTCTCAGAGTCTTGCTTTGTCAACCTGGCTACCGTGCAGTGGCATGAACTGAAGCCTTGGCATCTTGGGCTCAAGCAATCCTTCCACCTCAGTCTCCCGATTAACTGGGACTATAGTTGCACACCATCACACCTGACTAATTTTTGTATTTTTTGTAGAAGCAGGTTTTGCCATGTTTTCCAGCCTTGTCTTGAACTCCTGGGCTCAAGTAATCTGCCCAGCTAAGTCTCCCAAAATGCTGGGATTACAGGGTCACCACTGCTCCCAGCAATTTTTTTCTTTAATGAGACTAAAAATAGGCCATCAATTTCTTCTGACTTTCAAGGGTTCTACTGACAATTCTGCTATGAGTCTAATGGTACTTACTTTATAGATTATTTGATGCTCTCTGGCTGCCTTGAAGATTTATTCTTTCACATTGGCCTTGAACAGTCTGATGAATGCCTTGGTGATGTTCATTTTGTATAGTATCTTCTAGGTATTATCTGCATTTCTAGTATCTAGATGTTTATGACTAGCAAAATTGAGTGTATTTCCCTAAATTATTCCCTGAAATATGTTTTCTGAGCCTCTTACTTCTTCTTCTTCCTCAAGAATGTCTATAAATAATAGATTTAGTCATTTTACATCATCTCATATTTCTCAGAGACTTTGTCCATTTTTTAATTATTTTTCATTTGATTTTTTTCTGACTAGGTTAATTCAAAAGACTGGTCTTTAAGCTCTGAAATTCTTTCTTCTGCTTGGTCTAATTTATTGATAGAGCTTTCAACTGTGTTTTTAAATTCATTTAGTAAATTTTTTATTTCCAGTAGTTTTGTTGTTGTTGTTGTTTTTAAATATATCTATCTCATCTTTCATCTCCTGATTTTTTTTTCTGGTTTCTATGTTGGCTTTTAACTTTCTCTTGGATCTCATTGAGCCCCTTACACTGTATATCTTTAATTCTTTATCTGTCTTTTCAAAGTTTTCACTTTGGTTAGGATCCATTGCTAGAGAGCTAGTGTGGTCCTTTGCAGGTGTTATAACTTTCTGTTTCTTCATGGTGCTGAAGTTCTTGTGCTGGTTCCTTTCCATCTGTAGAAGCTGTCACTTCTTATTTTAAAATTTACTTTAGGGCTCACACCTGTAATCCCAGCACTTTGGGAGGCTGAGGCAGGTGGATCATGAGGTCAGGAGATCGAGATCATCCTGGCTAACATGGTGAAACCCCACTTCTACTAAAAATACACAAAATTAGCCAAGCTTGGTGGCAGGTGACTGTAGTCCCAGCTGCTTGGGAGGCTGACGCAGGAGAATGGCGTGAACCTGGGAGGCAGAGCTTGCAGCGAGCTGAGATCGCACCACTGCACTCCAGCCTGGGCTACAGAGCAAGAATTCATCTCAAAAAAAAAAAAATTTACTTTCGTTTGGGTGGTATTTTTTTTTTTTGGCCTCCCCCCTTGAATGTGTAACTGTTGTATATGTTGTGTAGGGTCCTTTGTCTTTGCTTCTATGTGCTTTTAGGAGTCCAAGGCTCTATATTTATTCCTTGGTTATAGACAGCATTAGTATAGTGGCTTTCTCAAATGCTAGTTGTTTGTAGGTTGTAGTGCTGTGTGTGTGGTCAGGTTCACCATCTCCTATACAGATGGGGAGTGGAGGTCTTGGGAGGCTTATCTCATTTCCCAGCACTGTGCACTTCTGTCAGCAGGAATTATACTGGGTTGTGCAATTCAAACTACATGCCAGTAGGTGGTGCGTGTGGGTAAGAGTCAACTGAGTGCTGTACATTGATGTTAGCAGAAGTTGTGATGGGCCATGTATTTTGGCCTTCCAGCTAGTAGGTGACAGAAGCAATTGTGGTGATGGCAGTGGAATTTTACTTTGTCTTTATTGATCAGGGGAAGTGCCAAGGTGTCTTTTGTGATGAGCAGGGTTTGAGGCTTTCAGGGTTCCCATCTTGTGCTCTTCAAGCAACTAGAGGGGCAATGCTGGGCAGGGCTGCATTGGGCAACCAGGCTCCCTGAGGCAGGTGCAAGCGCTGACTCTGTGGGGGGTCCTGGCAACACCCAGGTTACTGGGACCATCCTGGGACTGGGTGGAGACACCTCTCTTGTGCCACAGAGCCAGCTTCGGGGAAGAGAAGCAGCCCAGGGTTTTCAGCCAAGCAGTCAGCTGTGGGTCCCACCTAGCTTCCACACCCCTGACCTTGTGGGTCTCCCCCTAGTGTCAAGCCCTAGAAACAGGCCCTACAAGTTATTCTAGTGCCAATCTACACATGCCCCAGATTGCCAAGCCATTCCAGGCATTCTGGACCCTGAGACTCCCTGCCGCAGAAACTGCGTCTATCAGGCCACACCCTTCTTGCTTTTGCAAAGGGAGGGGCACCGAGCTTCCAGGACACCAGGGGAATTCCTGTCACACTCTTCCCTGTGTTCTGACAGTAGAGGTTTATCTCCCACTTGAGATCAGACCACAGATCTCATCTTTATACCACTGGTCAGTGTGCTTAATTCCCGGGGAACTGGGACCAGGCTGGTGGATTTTTTCCTCTGGCTTCTTGGGGTCAGGCACTGGTTTCCACTGTGAGTTGAATTTCTCTTCCGCCACCAACAAACCACTCTGGCAGGGTGATGGAGGCTATCCTGTGGGCGCTCTTCCTGTGGGAACAGACAGGCAGTCTTGGGAGGGATCAGCAGGCATAGGAGCAGGGGGTTCAAATGCGCCTCCATCCTACAGCAATGGCAGTGGTGACTGTCTTGGAGACATGAGCATGCCCAGGCCCCACTCTCTCCCAGCCAGGCAGACAGCAGGAGTTGCAGCTGCTTAGGGAAAGATGCAGAGCCTTAGTAGTGGGTATCCAGACATGTTTTGCTGCAGCTGACCAGCACACTGAAGCCTTTTGGGTTCCACGTGGGTTCAACGAATGCTTTTGCATGGTCTCCCGGCAGCTACCCTCTGCATTCTAAAGGTCTGCAGGGGTTGTGGGAAGTCCTGTCGCTAGGATCTCAGAAGTCCATGATAGAAAATTGTTGCCCCACAGTTCCATCACTCATCCCTTCCTTGGGTCTGGTTCAGGTCCAGTGGTTGTTCCTGATGCTTGGTAACCTCAAGCAGGCAGCCCCACTTCCCTCTTCAACCATGGTGTCTGCTATCACCTCTCTCTATTAAATTTCAGTGTTTTCTCTCAAAATATCAGTTTGAAGTATGACAGTTTACTTGATGTTTTGTTTCCCCTCCATGGAAGAGGCACATTTCAGCTTCATCTGGTCAGCCACCTTTAATTCTTCTGAGCCCAGTGGTTCTTCTTAGGGGAATCTTTTCCTCTTTTTCCGATGTCGTTCTTATCAGAAATCAAGGAATCCTTTGTAGCTATTCCTGAAGTAGTACTAAGCAGATTCTGAGTAAAACCTTGGAAGTGTTTCTTAGTAGTAACTAATGAATTTTCCTGCATCTACAGCTCTTTGGGAAAACTGTTGATCTTGATTTTGAATTTGTTTGCTCCTTCAGTATATAAAATTGGTCAGTAGAAATGAACATTGGAAATATGAAGATGAATAAAATGTACTTCTTATCCCAAGACGCCCATAGTCCAATGAGGAAGAAAGAAAATTAGACTTAGTTGACAAAGACTGCAATAGATTGAGTGATCAAAGCTCTGGGCACTCGAGGAGGGGCATCTCACACCTAGAGGGGTGACAGGGACTTCTTTGGTGGAGGCAATATAGAATCTGATATCTAATGGAATAGAAGGGATTAATCAACATGAGAACAAAGAAACGTCGTGAGAATAACGCAGAAGCACAGTTCTTCCTGTACAGCAAGCTATTTAATGTGTGTAGAGGGTACAATGTAAGAAAGAATTATTTTGCTTGTGGCCAGAAAGGGAACGGGGTAAGTAAGCAGGGTTTGTATCCTGAAGGACCTTGGAGAATATGGTTAAAAAAATTGCTCTTATCCTGAGGATACTCTTATAGGTAGTCACCAGCAGATAAATGAAGAGTTGTAGTTTTCGACTCATCCCCACTCCAGTTTGCATTGTTGAGTGAGCTCATGTTGATCTGACATTTATATAATGACAATTGAGAACACAGGCAAGGTTGAAAGGAATGTGTGTGTGAAAATATAATCCATAAGGAGTCACTGAGTCAGCAATATTGTGAATGGCGCAAAGAAGGCTAAAAAATACTACATTAATCCAGTAGGAGACATAATCAATCAAGGCTTTGGTTAAAAAGGGATGTTTTCAGTTTGTGAGCTTGAGAACGTCTTGGGCACAGAGTAGCTGTATGTTGTATTTCTTTTGCAATAACCTTATCTCGCATTTCCTCCATATTAGCATCACTGAATGAAATCACTACAAGTCACTCTCTTGACGAATTGATATAGGGCTAGGGGCACTCTAGACTATGGAAGTTTGAATTCTCAATGAATCACTTTGCTTCCTGATACATCCTAAAATGAATCATGGAACAAGGGAGGAAAAATATACTCTGAACCAATGGGCCTTGAACATAGGTTGTTACTAAAGCAAATATTGAGCGTTACCTGGGAAGACCTATGTGAACAATTACTGCAAACACACATAGCATATAAGTAAGGTAAATAAAACAAAAACGGAAAGCTTTCCCTGGCAGGAAGAAGATTAGAGGTCAAGTGTTTTTAAGATTTGTAGAACAGGCAAAAATAAATACTTTATGTTTTTTTCCTTTTACAACTTTTTTTTTATGAAAACATTTTCCAACTAAATTATTGCTCATCCTATATTCAGATAGTTTGCTTGGCATATTGTGATTGGCACTTTTGGCAGGGGGTTGGAGATTACATCTGAAGCAATACTAGTGATGAGGTATAATGGAGATGGAATCCTAAGATAATGCAGTTTAACTAATGGATTTTTCACATATTGTATACACATGTGTATATGTGTATACACTCTAGGTATTTTTAAAGAGAGAAAATAAAACTCTAGGTATTAATACAGCCAGATTGAAGTTACTCCAAGATAGAAATCAAATTTGTGAGCTATCGGTGGTTCAGATCATTATTGAAAATTTTCTTAAAGTTTGTTAAAGATGCAATTTTATGTGTAGCTTATGTGGTGCACTTTTAGACAAAAACATACAATTTGAGCATTTAAAATAATATTTACTTTGGAAGTTGTTCTTGAAGGATATGCACACACACATAGGACACAATATCTCTCCTCAAAGACTTCATTTGTGAAACAAGGTATAAATCTATGACGTTAACTAATAGTACTTACATAAGGCAAAAATATCAAATATTTATTTGATAATTTATGAAAACAAATGATATATAAAGTAATGTCACACTAAGGGATATTATCTGAACCCAGAAAAGAAATTCGATATAAATTGCTTCTGACATGATATATAGATTTAAATATTTATAGACTTCAACTAAGTGCAAACATGTCGTCAGAGGTTTCCAGAGAATATATCATGTTCTCTGTAATTTTCTGTTAATCTATTAACCTTTCCAATGGATTGTGTCTTCTTGATGTCAGGAATTATGTCTTAATGACTGTTAGTGTCCTACATTTATAACCTTGTACTTGATATATAAAAGGCTTTGAACAAATGATTTGATAAATACATGAATGACAGTATTTGATGCAGGCAGAAAAAGGGGGGACCAGGTTATGGCAATTACTAGTTGATTTTGTCAAAGACCATGCAAAACATGACATTAAGTGATGACAGAGGCCTGAGCAACATTCTTGCTTGGTCGTCCTCTCTCAAAGAGAAATGACAAGGACATTCCAGGTGAGGATAATAGCATGAAGAAGGCATGGCTCTGAAAAAACTGGTATAGATATTGTGGATTGAAGGAATACTAGATATCACAGTCCCGCCCAACTCTTTAATGATTAAAAATAGGATACTCTAGGTTGGGCTCCGTGGCTCACGCCTGTAATCCCAGCACTTTGGGAAGCCACAGCAGGTGGATCACCTGAGGTCAGAAGTTCAAGACCAGCCTGGTCAACATGGTGAAACCCTGTATCTACTAAATATAAAAAAAATTTAGCCAGGCCTGGTGGGGGGCGCCTATAATCCCAGGTACTTGGGGGGCTGAGGCAGGAGAATCGCTTGAACTCGGGAGGCAGAGGTTGCAGTGAGCCGAGATCGTGCCATTGCACTCCAGCTTGGGCAACAAGAGTGAAACTTGGTCTCAAAAAAAAAAAAAAAGAATAAAAAAAAAAAAAAGGAATACTCTAGAGTGCTGGAACACTCCAGAGTCTTGTATCATGCAGATCATGAAGATTCCCATTTTGCTGAACATATGTGGACCTATGGGTGACAATAATTGTAAACTGGCATTGGGAAACAGATTTCAAGGTCTCTATCATGGCTCTGACAATCTTTGGCTTGTGGTAAGTCATAGTTGAAGCACATATCATTTTCAGAAGAGCCAAGGGCAGCCCAGCATGTTGAAAAGAGCTCTAGATTAAGACTGAGGAGACCTGTTGTCTAGATTCGATTCTGCCTTCAGCAAGTATGGAGGCCAAAGCAACCCCATCTTGGATGCTAATCCACCATGTTGGTTCTGATTAGCCCCAGTTACAGAAAGGTCTCTAAAATTTCCAGTTTATCTATTGTTCCTTCTGTAACCGCAGGTATTTACCATAAATCCTGCCCTTAGGTCAAACAACCTTGATGTTGTCGTACTTCTGTGATCCTACACATCCCTTCTTAACCACATTCCCCCTGTAGTATAAAAAAGCCCTGGATCACGGGGTTAAATGGTGCAGGGGTCCACCATCTTGTCTCATCGCTGCCTGAGACACAAATGTAGCTTCTCGTCAAAAATCCCTATTAAATGTTTTTTTTCTATAAAATACTGGATTTCTCAGTCTCCTTCTTTAGCCTCTCAGCTTCCTCAAACTTTGGGAGTAGGTTTGCATAGACATGCTCGCCTTGAAACAGCAGCTATACAACTCAGTTTCCTTGCTTTCAGCATGGAAGATGGTAAGCTTTACTATCCCTTTTAGACAGATTACAAATTGCTCTGTGATTCTTTGACTCTGATGATTCTTGTGGTCATGGGAAAGGAGGGAAGTGGAAGTCTGTAAGGTGGACTGGTCTGTCTACTCTCTCCTGAAGGCACTTTTATGTCATCAGATAGTATGGAGGAATTTGCAGGTGAAAGTGTGATATATTAGCTAATAGCTTTGATTTTAGAATTTTAAAAATATCTGGCTTCTGGGCTCCAATACTGCAACCATTCTTAGCAGTAGCTGCCAAAGCTTCTGTGTGGTGGACATAGAAAAACTGACCTCTCTGGACTGTCAGTATGAAATAGACTCATAACATAACTTCCTAGTCATCTTATGACTACTTCTAGGAATATAAAGAGATCTCATTTTAATCCTCTTAAAATAAGGAAAGAAAATATAACAGGCAGGTAGTCCTTTTCTTTCTTTTTCAAAAGTAGTAATGAGTAAAGACTCAGAGGATGAAACCGATTTCTTGGATCCGAGTTTTCATGTTCCCTCATGTGTTCTTGTTTATCAGTAAATCATTAGAGGGAACAGACAGGATAGAAAAAAAGTGACTTTCTGATTATGCTGGAAAAAAAATCTGAAGCTCTGATTTAAACTCTGAAGGTTATAATTATCCCTTTCTTTGTTATTACTAACAGAAACAAGTGAATCCAACCTTTATGATCTCTTTCTCCTACCTGTATTTAAAGTTGTTCCGGTGACCTCCTCCAGTTCATCAACCCCAGTTCATTACCCATTACAAATCAGAACACAATTCAAATTCAAACTCTTATCTAAAAAGGCTTTGCCAGATGGGACCTCTGGCTTTTTCTCGGTCTCACTGCCACCATGTCTCCCTTTGCCACGGAAGCCTCACTGATCTTGGAAACTGTCTCTCTAATGTGCTAAGCCAGATCTTATCCCAGGGCACTTGCTTCTGGTCTGGAAGATTTCTCTCAGACCCCGGTGTGATAGGTGTCTGCTCATCATTTAAGCTGCAATTCAAATGTCACTTTTATGAAGATGCCGTCCTGGCTGTCTGCACTGAAGCAGCCTCACATCTTGGACATGCTTTCAGTTCACCACCCGGTGGTATTCTGTTCTTAGCACTTTCTATTTTCTGAAGGTTATTTGGCTGATTGATTCCTTTGTTTGTTGACTAGTTTACTTTATGTCTTTCCCACCAGATGGCAAGCTCTCTGGAGATAGGGGCGTTGTCTAATTTATTCACTGCTGTATGTGAGGTGCCTTGAACAGTTTGTGGCACATAGTGTGTATTCAATTAATATTTGCCAAATAAATACATGAATAGATGGATGGTCATTTTAGTATTGGACCTTGTTTCAGAGGTGGAGAATGTGTGACCTTTTGGCCTAGCCTTGGTCCGACTCCTTTGAGCATGTCTGGGAAACAGAAGGAACTGGGCCTTTGGCTTATTGGTTCACTACCTGGCTGCAAAGTAGCATTAGCTGTGGAGCTTTTGAAACACAGATACTAGTGCTTCATCCACTAATTAAATCAAAGCCTCTGTGGGTGGAGCTTGAACATTGATTAAAACAAAAAAACGAATAATCACAATAAACTCAGTGTTTTCAACATGCAATTAGATTTGACAACTACTGTATTTGCTTACCTTACTCATCCCCAGAAGAGCTATAAAATAATCTGCTTCGAAAATTCCACAAAATGATGTTTGGAAATGAAGTTTTGAAGTTTGCAATTTGCATTCCATAGGAATCCACAAAGAATAACAGACTGGAAAAGATGTGGTTTCTTAACTAAAATAAGAGAGCAAAGAGTCTAAAATCAGATCTCGACTGAGTTGACTTGCCCCTTTCATTTATCCTGTCCTTGACTTTGTTACACCATTTATTAAATCTCTGGGTTCTTTGCAGCTGGTCATCATTCTGTGATCTGTGTTCTGTTTGTTCTGCTTCTGACTTTCTCTAAGGATTGCTAGAGTTCCCTTTACTAAACATTTTTACCCCGGTGACAGCTCCTTAGATGACTATAGCATTGTGCTCTACCATGCTTCATGCAGATAAACACTGGTATGATTTGCGTGGAAGTTGTGTGACATTGTTGAAAGAACTTTATTGCTTGAAGCAGCTATGGCAGAGACCAATGAATCAAGTGCAATGAAATTTAAGAAACAAAGGCAGGTGATTACCAATTTATGCAGAGGCTGAAAGATATTATTTTATTATCTCTATATCTGGCTCTCCCCCAAAGTTTCCAATCCTGTGAATCCTGTTCTACATGAATGTATACACATTGCTTTATATTGACTTTTGAAGGTAGAAATAGTTACATTTACATATTAATCAATCCAGATGCATGGACCACTGTAATTACCTAACATTTGGAATACAAATTTTGCTGATTAGAATTCTGAAATGATGATTTATTAGACGAGCATAATGATTCCAAATGATTTCCTCAGGAGAATCCTCCCATTATTAATTATTAGCTAAAGTTGCTCCCAAAGAGCTCTCCGAAGGAGGCTAGCAAAAAAAAAAAAAAAAAAAAAAAAAACTTCATTAAGAGACAAAGAAAGATATATTGACATAATTGTAGTTAATGTGCTATGCATCATGACCAAAGAGTCCTTTTTATATCTGTTATTAAAACAGAAAAGAGTTCATTTAATTTTAAATATCCATGAGAAAAATTATAAAGCAGAAAACTACAAACAGATATTGTAAGGCGTGACATATTGTCCCTTTAGTGATATGAACCTGCTTAGAGGCTGACTTTCTGTTATCCCTGCCGCGACTTTTTCCCAATGGTTCTTTGACTACGTTACTTAAAATTAGATAGGTGTGATTAATTTCTCTCTGCCCTGCTCTGAAAAGACGCACTGCATAGGGGCTTTGATCTGATCACACAGGGAGGTCTCCTTATGGTCCAGTCATACTGGATTGGAATCAGAGCGAAGGTTCATATGATTATATGTGTCATTGTTAATTGAGCACAAATGTCAGTATTCATTAGGAACAAAGGAAAATGTGGCATTGCAGCCAGGGCTTAACTTTTTCATTAACTGTGTAACATTAAGTGGTAACTCTAATACCAAAATCACTGAACAAATTCATGGAAAGAAGCACATTGTAGTTTTATCTGGTTATGTCTTTTCAAAGGCGTAAGTGTGGACAGAGGGCTAAAAAAATAATCAGAAAGCCATCTGGCATTATTAAGTAGCCATTTGAATACAATTAAAGATTATGTCTTTTGCAGGAGATACACCTGCAATTAACACAATTCAAATCATGGTTGGTAATTTGTACGTTTCCCATAATGGTGATTATGGGCTGGTTTTCTGGGCATTTGAGACTCTCATGCACATGGGCCTCCTTCATCCCCAATTTACCCCCAAAGCTTTTGTGACAGATTTGTAAGCTTGTCTCGTATAACTGTACCTATCTTTGCCATTTACTCTCATCCGTAATATCAGTGGCAGAGATGAGCTGCTTTGAAGCATTGCCCTGTAAGCCTGTCATTTGGCAAATTTAAAGGAAGCAGTCTTTTTGATGACAGCAATGAATGATACAAGCTCCTAAGTATAGGGATGTGCCTGGGCTATCAGGTGAAATCTATCTCCCCAGGAACAACTTAGGGCAAAGTTTGTGATGTGCTCTTTTAAAATGTTTTTATGTTGAATGCTTCCATTGGGTTATAAAAAGGAAAACAAACATTGCATCCAGTTCTGATCTCAGTTTGAAGTCATAGCAATAAAATGAATGGGTTTAGGGGTAGGTGGGGGTGGGGTGGGGAAATGGGACTTGAAGATCCCTTACTCTAGAGGGAAAAAGAGGTCAAAACAGATTTTGTCTGTGAAGGGACGTAAAACTAGATAACTTTGAAGATTGTCTTCAAATGCCCAAGTACTCAAAATAGGGGGGAAAAAAAAGCTTTCTTGTAACTCAGCCTGAATTTTAATTGGAAGTAGTCCTTTCTAAAAAGACAAAAATTTAGTAGTCCTTCTAAAAAGACAAATCAGGCTGCCTAAAAGTTTGGGGTGAGGTTTAGGAGGGGCATCGGGTGAACCCTGATAAGTCAGCAAAGAGGATGGGGATTTGTGACTGTGTTGGATTTCTCGGCCTGAAAAAGTGGTTTAGGAGTGGCTGCCTACCCTATCCTCAAAAAGAAGAAGAAGAATTAGACAATTAGACATAGAGAAATCACAAGTGTTCTACAGAGCACTAATTTCTGGCTTGTTTGAATTAATTTAAGAAACTGAATATCAAGCGAAGTCGTTGGAGTTAGAAAAGAAAAAATGAAAAAGAAAGAAGAAAGGAGAAGAGAGGAGGAGGGGAGGGCAGAGGAAGAGAGGGAAGAGGAGAGGAAAAGAGGGAAAAAGAAGCATGAAGAAAGAGTTTCCAGTTTAATCCAAACTAGAGGTGCCTCACTATACGCAGTCTTCCAATAAATCAATAAATTTTCTTTAAATATCTTCAGCCCCACACACTGAGCTTGGTGACATGTTTAGCTTGGCCTCCGTGAACATTGCATAATGTGTACAAAGCGCCAGGTTGAAGACAGAACTAGTCAATTCTGTCTCGATGAATTTAGATCTCAGAGGGGAGATCTGGGCTGCAGTCATCAGCAGACATATAGATTCTATTTGATGACACCAGTGTGAGTAGGAGTTTTAGAGAGTGGGATGGAGAGGAGAGACCACACAAACTCTGTGAAAGGCTAATGTTTAAAGAATGTGAGAAGATGATCTTGAAACAGCCAGAGATGGAAAAAGTAGGGATATAAGAAAAAAATAAGAAGCATGCAGTATACAAAGGACAGAAATTAATAGTTGACTAATCAGAGATTATACACAGGTTAAATACACTGAAGACTGACAATTACTGAGTTTTACAACATAGTATCACTGTGGATTGCCTGTTTGTGGACTTTGTCTCTCTAAAAAGCGTTGATTCTTTTCTAGATAGAGAAATTCACAAAACTGAGTAAAATGTAGAACTTCAGTGTAGTTACCACAATTTCAACATCAGAGATAATTTTATCAATATTCAGAGGTCTTTTGTTTAGGAAATATGACATTAAATGAGGTTATTTAACTATGTGTCTTTTTTTGTTGTTGTTTGTTTTTTGTTTTGTTTTTGTTTTTTGAGATGGAGTCTCTCTCTGTTGCCAGGCTAGAGTGCAATGACGTGATCTCTGCTCACTGCAACCTCGGGGTCCCCAGTTCAAACGCATCTTCTGCCTCAGTCTCCCAAGTAGCTGGGACTACTTGCATGCACCACCATGCCCAGCTAATTTTTGTATTTTTAGTAGAGACGGGATTTCACCATGTTGGCCAGGATGGTCTCGAACTCTTGACCTTGTGATCTGCCCACCTCAGCTTCCCAAAGTGCTGTGGTTACAGGCACGAGCTACTGCACCTGGCCAATTATGCATCTTTTTGGTGTTATGTCAATAATAACAATAATATAACAATTATCACTATCTGCCATGTTTTAATTTGGCATAAAACTGATAGAGAATTTTTACTTGCTGAGAATGTCTCAGATGCTGAGCTTTGTATAGGGCTAGAGACTAACGGATTGTATAGTGAGAAATCTGGAGATGACTTCAACTGCTTTAGTTTCAATTCTGACTCTACCAAACACTAGCTGTACACTATTCCTCAAAGAATGGCAAGAACAAAAAAACTTGGTAAAGCAGATAGAAAAGAAGCAAGAGATTAAATAAAGTATCCACCTCATAGAATTTTTTTGAGAATTAAAGTAAACGATACATGGAATATATATAAAATAGCACTTAATATAGAAAGCACACAATACAGGTTGACTTTCATTATTATTATTATTTAGTTACAACAATTTCATAAAATTTCTCTCACTGTTCATATTCTGAGCATAGAGAAAAAACAACTCATGTAAAGTAAACACGATTTATTTGTGATTACGGCAAGATTAGAATCTGAATGTCTCTAAAATCCATACTTCTCCCCACACACTGAAAGTTTCCAAATTGTGTTCTATAATACCTTATACATCGGAGAATGAGCTTATACATTGGAGAATGAGCTTATACATTGGAGAATGAGCTTCAGATGTCCTCTATGTGTGGGATTCAAGAGGAGGTGGATGGGAGGACTCAAAGGAGGCTGAAAGAGAGAGGCTATTATGTCGCTTATTTGAAGTTTCCATTTTCTGTTATATAAATTAGGTTCCTATGTAAGATTTCCCATAAAAAGCATTCTGTTGCTAAAAATAATAATAACAGTTTGTTCATGGAAATACTAACAATAAGCTATATACCCTACATCCTTCTTTACCTTCCCCCTCAAAAAATAATTCAAAGTTCAATTAGATGATACCGCCAACTTATCAGTTGAATAGTGTCAGTGTTCTCAGATAAAAATGATGCAAAATCTGCTACAATTTTATCCTCTCTGGGCTATTCTATGACTTCCCTTAAAAAGAAGGAACCCCTTGTCATGTAAGGGGCTAGTTCAGACTCTCATGGTGTAAACAAAGCAAACCCTTTTGAAAATTTAGCCACACAGTGGCCTTCATTGATTTCTCCCTGGTACCATTAGCCAGTCTAGAAATAATATTAAGTTATTTTTGCAAAGCTTTTGGAAAAAAAAAAACTGTTAAAATTAGGTTAGATACGTCTCTTTTTTGTGTGTGTTTTGTTGTTTTATTTTGAGACAGAGTCTTGCTCTGTTGCCCAGGCTGGAGTACAGTGGTTAATTTATTGCATCCTTGAACCCTGGGCTCAAGTGATCCTCCCACCTCTGCCTCCTGAGTAGCTGGGACTACAAGCTTGTGTAATTACTCCTGGCTAATTAAAAAAAAAAAAAAAAATTGCAGAGATTGGGTCTTACTATGATGTCCAGTCTGGTCTTGAATTCCTGATTCTCAAGCAATCTTCACACCTCGGCCTCCCAAAGTGCTGGGATTACAGCTGTGACCCATCACGTCCAGACAGAATTAGGCTAGATATATCCTCTTAATTTCAGTTCTTGTTCACAAGAAATGAGAACTTGTTATAAGGATTAATATGCTGCTCCTTTGTACTCCCAAGCATAATATTTCTTTTACAATAAGCCTTTTTGTGATACCTTTTATGTACAAGGTCCTAAGCTACTCAATGAAGTACTTATTTTAATTCATACTTTGCAAAGTCAGAAAGTTTAGAAATGAAGCCCAGAAATCAAAAGCAAATGTGGCATTCAAAACCAGATCTTTTACGTCTAAGGTCATTGCTAAGAATCTCCATTCTTGTCATACACTTCCTTCCAGGCCTCTCGCTACTTTCTTCCATGTGGCACTACATTTAGCTCAAGTGCCAGAAAAGCCCAGTATATTTACATATTGTCTTAATTTGAAGCATTACATGTTTGTGTAGGTTCATACAAATTTTCCCATATGTTAAGCTTCTCCCTATATAGGTGTTTGTGATACCTTGAGTCAGGTGAAGGACAGGAGAAGGCACAATGCTATGTATGCCCAATGCTGAGCAGCCACCTTGCTTGTGTTTAAGATTCTGTATCCTTGTAACAAGGTAAGCAAACAAGCAAACAGACAACAACAACAAAACCTTGATGTGCATCAGTTATCTCTTCCTTGAATTCTATAACCCACCAAAAGTGCTTCAGGAAGACAAATAAGTAAACAGGTCATCTCAAAAAACTATGATGAAGGAGGTAATAGAGATATTGACAATGCGAAATAAGAAAAAAAAAAAGGGGAGGGGGTAACTACAGAATAACCAAGAAGCTCTTCAGAAGAGAAGACGTTTAAAATAGGTCTTAAATTTTAAACTAGTAATTTCCAGAAAAGAAAAAAATGGAGGGAATTTCAGATGGAGAAAAAGCATATGAAAACCAGCGAGGTATGTGTTAGCGTATTTTGCTGGGGACCAAATGAGCAATTCTGGAAGAAAAGCAGAGTGGCCTCAAGGTAGGTATGGCAAAAGATAAAGCTGAAAGCATAGCTTGGAATCAAATTTTGAAGAGTCTTAAACGCCAAGTTAAGATGTTTGCACTTCATTCTGTAGGAAGTAGACAATCCTCCTAGTGTTTCAAGCATAAGCCAGCCATGAGTAGATTGATTTGTAAAGATAAATCTGGCTGCGCCTGGAGGATGGATCAGAATAGAAAGAGAAAAGAAGGAAGAGAAAAATGATCAGGTTTTCCTCTTGAAAGTGAAGTGCCATATTCGTTGGGTAAAATATTGATTTATCTCCTTTGAGCCCTATCCTGTAGTTCTTAACACTCATGTTAGCTTAAATGTGAGCACTTCTTTGAAAATGAAAGGCTTTTAGATTGCTTGTTATGTGTCTTAAAGAAATAAAAGCTAATTTATAAAAATAAACAATCTTTAGAATACTTGAAAATGCAAATGCTTTGATGAGACCAATGGATAAATTCATAACCAATGCACCGGAAATTAAAACTTAATATCCACAGAGGAGCTTCACAAGCAGACTGTTCCACAGTTAAAGTTAAGGATTGATCTGTGTGGGACTGCTAATGTAATTTAGCAGCAAGGCAAAGTTACCTACCCAGTATTTTATATCCAAGCTTCTACTAAATTAAGGCCAAAGATAGGCAAAAATGTCAAGAACAGACTTCATAATTATAAATTAGAAGATCCATTAGAAGATAGGCAGCGTTGTCTTTAAAATAGAAGGAATCTGCTGCACATGGTGGCCCATATTTATGATCCTAGCCATTGGGAACCCAAAGCTGGAGGATCATTTGAGGCCAAGAGTTTGAGACCAGGTTGGGCAACATAGGGAGACAGCATTTCTACAAAACATTTAAAAAGTAAGCTGGGGATGGTGGCGTGCAACTGTAATCCAACCTACTTAGAAGGCTGAGGAGGGAAGATTGCTTAAGCCCAAGAGTTGAAGGCTGCAGTGAGCTACGACAGTGCCAATATACTCCAGCCTGGACAATAGAGCAAGGCCTTGTCTCAGTAAAACAGAATAGAATAGAATAGAATAGAATAGAATAGAATAGAATAGAATAATCTTTAAGGTATTAAAATACTCACATGCTATGAGAAGTTATGAACATGTTTTCTTCTGGACCAGCAGGGACATGTATAGGTGTTACCACTTCCCAGGCTTGCTAATTTGTCTGAATTCACTGCTTTCTGTCTGTAAGGTTTGTGAATATAGGGCTTATTAGCTTAGATTTCTTCTTCTTTCTAGCATTTGCATTGTTTTCACTCTATTCAGCTGAAACATCAAGGGTTTTTGTTTGCATTACTAATATCGTTCAATTGCATATTGATAACTTTCATGTGTCATGTTTCATGTATCACTTTCTCCATGTTATCCCCTTTTGCTGTCTATCTTCTCTATCCATTTTAAGATCCTGACATCTCTTGGACTTTCTAGAAGACCTCTCACATTCATTTAAGCCCTCTCCAATGACGCTTTTCTTTGCACCAAAAATAACAACAAATTGATGACCACACAATGCAAATCTGTTTATAATTATTTGATA
Source organism: Macaca thibetana thibetana (assembly GCF_024542745.1). Taxonomy (NCBI): domain Eukaryota; kingdom Metazoa; phylum Chordata; class Mammalia; order Primates; family Cercopithecidae; genus Macaca; species Macaca thibetana. The sequence continues at coordinate 5,742,425 of NC_065597.1, read as the reverse complement.
ACGTCTCATGACTCTTAGAAACAGTAAATGTAAATGCTCCTTACCTTGAGGAATATTTGTAGGAATTTGCCCTACAAATACATCTCTCTAATTCGACTCTAGTTCTCTCTTCTATGTGATCCAGTTTCATGGATTCTCTTTTTTTAACCATGATACCTTCTGTTACAGGAGATTTATACATCCTATTTTCTGTCTTAAACATTCTTCTCTTGTTTTTTTGTTTTTTTGTTTTTGTTACGTAAATAAATCTTACTTGCCTTTTGATATCAGATGAAATTTTATTTTATTTTTTCACTGAAAGTATTCTATAATCTCCTGCCATTGTTCAAAGCTCCCTCTATAGATTACACTGACCACGTATGACTCTTCTGGGATGCAACATGTTGTAATTCCTGAAATTTGGTGAATTGGGAAATGTTTGTTTTCTTTTCAAGACCATAAATTTCACAAGGGCAGGGAGAGGTTCTACTTCTGCTCTCATGACCTTTTTCCTGTTCATCTACCCAGGGGCTAGCACAATGTCTGACATAAATTAAATGTTCATAAAATCATCGTTGAGTTCTTTAGAAAAAATGAATAAACAAATGAATCTAAGGTTGCTAGATTTGAACTCTTAACTGTATCCTGGCTTTACAACTTACCAATTGTGTGACCTTGACTAAGTAGTGATTTTCTCTGATTTTTCACTATTCTTACACGTGAAACAGGAATATAATACCAATACTTAGTGTAAATGACTAAATATAGAGTATAAGATAAAACAAACCAAGAGTAGGGGAAAAAAAAAAACCTAGCTAGCACCTGCAACCCAGTAGTTACTCAGAGTGACAGCTCAGGCTCCTCAGAAGAAGGTGTTCAGATGCACTGGGAAAGCAAAATGTGTATTAGGGATTATTACATGTGAAAGGAAGGGGAAGAAAGCAGGACTGGGCAGCAAAAGAAGTCAAATTGTAATGCAAGTCTGACAAAACCTAAACCAACCCAGTGCTGTGCTGCAAGAAACTAAAATTGCTTGACTTTTATACCCTGATTCACTCAGTCACTGGACACGGGCAGCCCAGGAAGGGTGTGAGCTCACTGGATCAGCTTCCAGGAGTGGGGGCTGACCCGGATGGAGCTGAGCATACTACCGGCTGCTAAGCAGCAAATCCTTCAGTGAAGTAAGATCTGCCCAGCTCATCTCAGCGTCCGCACTCTCACTCAGCACTTTCACTCGTGATTCTTGAGTCAGTCCATCAGTCACTCTTATGAAAGGCCCACATGGGCTCCCACAGATCCTGCATTTTACAAGGGCTCGAAATGAGCAATCACAAGTACTATTATTAAGTCTTTCCTGATCAACCTGACAAGTGCCCAGGAGACACGGGAAAAAAAAAAAAATGATGGATGCTGAGAAGAAGGAATTAGAGAGAAAAGTGTCAGTTAGTCTCAGACTGGGACTCATATAGCCTAGTGGGAAGTGAATGGGTCTGCTTTTGAGGACACTGGGAGGCTAATTCGACTGAACTATCACACATGAGGTTTTACATTTACCAAGCACTTTCTATAGGTCTGTGCTTCTGAAATTTGACCAATGTATAAATGAGCTCATTTAAAAAGAGGGAAAAAATACAGAACCCATGCTGATTTAAATTAACTTTACCACAAGTTTACACAATCACATAGAACTAGTGAGAAACTTCATAGGCTTATATCTAAAAAGCAACTATAAAACACAAATTTATAATTAAATACATGAAAGCTTTACATTAATAAAATTCACATTAACATTCATGAATTTTTCTTGATAAATGATATTGTTTTGTGGAAGTGGAGTCTCTTCTTGCCATGTGATTGCTACAGCACAAGAGCTTTTGCAATTGAAATTGTCAGTTCTGCCACGTATCCTGGGGGAATCAAATCTGTGATCATTTCTCTCTGAAGGATGTAATTTGACCTTCATCTGGCACATGCATGTTACTCATGTAGTATAGAATTTCCATAGTTCTTTCTTCATTAATGATTAACCATTAAAACAGTGTTGTTACTGACAGTTGTATAAACTGTAATGCAAATGTGAGTCCTAAAGTTTTATGGAAATATTTTGTTTGTAACTAGCCATCCAGATGATCAATAATAATTAATGTCTTATCAATAATAAGACATTAATATTTTCCAAGTTGTCTTTTGAAATGAAAATAATTTTGAATTAATTTCTTGGAATAGTGTCTTTGGAATCTGTGGCATCTATTGCTGGTGGTATATAGTATCTATTCTTTCCTTCAGCTTTGATTATGGTCACACTTTTCAACTTGGTGCATTGCTGCCCATATAACAGAGTATGTTTCCCAGTGGTTCTTGCAGGTAGATGAGGCCATGTACCCCCAAGAAAGAGATCTCCAGAAGTTTTGTGAGACACGGGCATCAAGAATATTCAAAAATAAGATAATAAGTATTTCTTTATCTTTTTTCTCTACCCTGCTACCTGGACCTGGAATCTGGTAGCTGGTGTGCTGGAAGCTATTTTGGATTGTGAGGCCAAGGGTTATGTAATAAGAGATGTCTGGGTTGAAAGCAGTGATTCAAATGAACTCTCATGACCATGGAGCACCATGCAAGTCTTGGCTTTAATTTACATGAGAAACAAACACAAATTTATCTCACTAGGCAAATATTTTTCATGTCTCTTTAAGAGCCATAGTCCAGATACAAAAGGATGATATTGACTTGTTCAACTTACATCATATTCTTCGTGATATTCCTCAACACCTGTATTTTCTTCACTTTATTCACATGAAAGACAGAGGAGGACTTAATGCTATAGAATTGGGGTCAAAAGCCAGGTTTTTGTCATCTAGTAGCTGTGAAATCTTGAGGAAACTGCTTAATTTTTCGAAGTATTAGTCTCTTGACCTGTAATATGTGTATAAAGATATCATAGGAATATCGTGAGGATTAAATACAATCATGCAAATGAAATGGTCATCAGACCAACTGGCATAAATTAAGTAAATAATAACTTGAAATTGATAATAATATTGATGATGCTGGTGATGATTTCTGATTTCTGAATAAACAGTTAGTTTCCACTCATCACATTTTACATCTATGCCAAAGATGGGCAAAATATGTGAGAAACAAGATTGACAATTTTTCCTTTTTGTTTTTGGGGGGGTGGCAGGGGAGGAGTTTTGCTCTTGTTGCCCAGGCTGGAGTGTAATGATATGATCTTGGCTCACTCTAACCTCTGCCTCCCAGGTTCAAGTGATTCTCTTGCTTCAGCCTCTCGAGTAGTTGGGATTACAGGCATGTGCTACTGTGCCCAGCTAATTTTGTATTTTTAGTAGAGATGGGATTTCTCCATGTTGGTCAGGCTGGTCTCGAACTCCTGACCTCAGGTGATCCACCCGCCTTGGCCTCCCAAAGTGCTGGGATTACAGGCGTGAGTCACCATGCCTGGCCAAGATTGACAACTTTTCAAAGATTTCTAAAGGAAGGCTACAGAAACTCTATACACATTTCAAGAATGAGCCATTTGAGGTTTTAGTGAATTTTAATACAAACCTATGAGCTTTCTATTTGTACAAAAGAAGATATAAATTCCTTTCAGACTATGATGTTCCCATATTATTCCCCCCTGAAAGCATGTGTGTTATGAAGCCATCCAATACATATGCTGCTGATGGCCTGGCATGTCCTTAACAAGCACACAAGCCTCTCTCACTGCACCTTGAGGAATTTAGCATATGGCCATCAACATCTCTGGATTGTCCAGAGTGCAATTCACCATGAATCTCTGTTAAATTGAAACCAATTAAACATTATGCTGCATAATATTGCATCTAATGGAATTAGGATGTTATTTTATTTTATAGATTTGTGCCTGTTCCTGATCACCATATGACAATCTTTTTTTTTTTTTTTCTTCTTCAACAAAATCCTGTCAGTGATTCCTGCCAACATACCAAGTTTTGGAAGCAAGACAAACAGACTTTATTATGCTTCCAATACACATCTGGAAAAGAAAACACATTGCAAAACTCAATTGAATTTTGTCATTTTGCAGCTCTGGTAGCAATAGAATATTACAGTATGCGCTCATCCAAAGTGTCACTTAACATACAGAAATCAGATGACTTCAGATATCGCCTCAAAACATGCATGTGACAAATTACTTATTTTACAGTTATAAAAGTTCAAAATTGGAGGGAAAGGGAACTGATTTTTCTTTAGATATTTTAGTGTGCTAAGTGATTTACAAAGGAAATATTGTCCCTTTTGCTATTTAAAATATGTGTGAGGGAAGCCTTATCTTTCAGCTTTGTAAGAAGGCTTACAACTAGTAATCGTGCAGGACGTCACAACTAGCAAATGATACACGCACAAGTCAAATATATGTTGTTTACATTCAAAATTTTATTTTGTGGACTACGTGCTGGAACAGTAACTGAGAGATTACACAGAGTAAACTAAAGTTTTATATTCACTATATTCTATTGAAAATTTGTCATTAAAGTAATAGAAGGTAGATGGGTCTAACAGACCAGTCATGTTACATGTAATAGTTTGTTAAATATTTTCAGAGGCATTTTCACATGTGAATCCCAATAATCCCCAAACAATGATGTTACTGCCATCCTCAGTTTAAAGAGGAAAACATCGAGATGGCATCCCAGTGATACCAGCACATCTATTAACAAATTTGTCCACCTTCAGAAAGTTTCAGGACTAAGTATTCCCCATGTTAGGAAATGGATCATTGGCTATTGTAGGACAGACCTTTGCCCTCTCCTGTCTTCCTATGCCTCTTTCATCTCATGAAAAGCATATGCCCTAGGTTGTCCATGATTCCAGAAAGATAAAGCACAACTACTGTCAAACTTTAGCCTGGAGGCCAAATTACCCAAGCTTAGTCTAGATTAGCCGACCCACATTTGATTTACTGGCCTCAATTAGATTGCAGAAAAGTGAGCAGAAATCCAGGATTGTGTTTTAAGCTATGTGTTTTAAGCTGAAAACTACTATGAATATATTTTTAAGAGGGTGTGTGTGCGTATGTGTGTGTGTAGATTTCCATCACTAAGTTAGAATTCCCTTCATTCAGTGGAATTGCAGAGTTTTGTGGAGGAGAGAATACAACACCCGATATTACCCCTTTCAAGACAAAATGTCTTTCTAGAAATAGAGATACAGTTGGCCTTGTGAAAACAAATCACATCCTGAATCCAAGGCATTGAATTGTCAGAGGAAGCCTTAAAAAATCTCTCACTGTTCCCCTTACTAAGGGGAAAGCCAGAGGCTACAGAATTCAGGCCACAACAATCCGTTTCTTTAAAATAATGTAATCACTTTTTCTCACAAAACATATATATTTTCCCATGGTGAGCCAAGTAAAATCAAGCGTTGCTTTATTGTTAGATTACCTAATTACCACCTCCTCTTTTGCTTCTTGTGATTTTAAAGTACATGCTTACACACATACACACAAAATAATAACAATAAAAAAGCCTTATCTTCTGTAATAGTCAAAAAGCCTTGATGAAACACAGCAGTATTTTCAAAGTCCCCTGCAAGCTTTTGTCGTTGTAAAAGCCTTACAAAAAAATCGTATTTTTAATTTTTTTTTTTCCTTAGCAAAGGAGTTTGAATAATTCAGACAACTGTTATGTGCTGAGTGCCTTTTTTTGTTTGGTTACTTTTTTGGTGCCAGCAAAGGTTTAGAGACTTGTAGTTGTTCCTTCTCCCTTTGTTTTGTGATTTATGTGTGAGTCTTGTCAACAACAGTAATCCCAGTCTTGGATTTAACTACTTCAAGGGATCAGAGTTTACACAGCACATGAAGAAAAGGATATTTGGCATACATGGTCACTCAGATCATGGCTAATGGATCTCTAGCCAGTCAACATCCCTAGCACAGAGAGTAGGACCCCTGTACATTCATTTAAATAGGCCAATTGATTGACTGATTGATCTGATATCTGTTAAGTGATTTTTTTTTTTACACATAACTTATGTATCAACAAAGAATCTTGTAAAAATGCCAACTAGGAGTGAACAATTGGAGGGTTGGTCTTGAACTCCCGACCTCAAGTCATCCCGCCGGCCTCAGCCTCCCAACATGTTGGGATTATAGACGTGAGCCACCATGCCCGGCCGGGAAAGCTTTTAGCTGTTAAGATAATAACCTCTGTAATCCCAGCCCTTTGGGAAGCCAGCGGCGGGCAGATCACGAAGTCAAGAGATTGAGACCATCCTGATCAACAAGGTGAAACCCCATCTCTACTAAAAATACAAAATTCACGGGGTATGGTGGCGCATGCCTGTAATCCCAGCTACTCAGGAGGCTGAGGCAGGAGAATCGCTTGAACCCAGGAGGTGGAGGTTGCAGTGAGCCGAGATCACACCACTGCACTCCAGCCTGGTGACAGAGTGAGACTCTGTCTCAAGAAAAAATAAGAATAAAAAAAAATGACCTAAGTTATATCATCACAAGTAACTTACTTTAAACCAATCATCATTAAAGTTGATACAACAGGGCAGATTGTACTTACAACTGTATAATATTAATCACCTGTAAAGTTGCCTAATGACTTACCTACTTGAATGGAAGACAACAGGAGAGGTATTAAATGCAGGATGTGGAAAAATGCCTATAATTTACAGGTTTGGCAAGTCCACAATGCTTAGAGAACAAATGTTATACTGTTAATGGCTGTTGCAATTTCTAATTGAAGAATTTATTTTCTTGCAAAACTATTTATTAATCATGAGGACTTCATCATGTTTGAAAAGGGAGAAATACTTTTTAAGAGTCTCTGGAACAATTTACCTTCTGTTTCAGAAATCTTCATTTCTATAAGAAAAATGCCTTTTTCAAATGTATAGGCCTTGTTTTAGTATATTGACATTTTAACCTTAAAGTTTTGTCTAAAAAGACAGAATAATATAGAATCAGAGAAAGACTGAACAGGTACCTTGTTTCTTAACCATAAAGCTTCTGTTTGAATGTTTTTCTCATTTAGAAACTGGGGTAACAGATTTTCGAGGCTGGTCCAATTTATTTCAAGACTAGCATCCTATTTTGAAAACAGGGGGTGAATGTGCCTTTATTCTTAATCCTTGCATGTGGTTGCATAGATAGCTATGACAAATTACCTTCTCTTTTCTTTACATTTCTATACTTTAGCATGTCTTAAATTATTTTCATCGTGAATTAGGAGAATCTTCCTATGTGGTCATTTTGAAGGCCAAGAATGACAACTTACGTTATTTCTGTCTGTCTACTATGGTACCAATCATGCATGCAGTTTCTCTTAATTAATATACTCCCCGCCTTCCTAAAGGTTTGTTTGAAGTCCTCAAACTAACTCCAATTTGCATGGTCAGCAGCACATGCTTTGTCACTGATCACAGACTTTTTTTTTTCCTGATTGTATTAATACTCCGCTTCTCAAATTATTTATTCTCCCAAGCTTACCACAGTTCCTTTTTTCTCCATGCATTTATGGCTTTTCACTGGTCTTGATTTAATCTTGTTCTTTGCACCCACTGTGTACTCCCTAATTTGTTTTTCATTTTCTTAAAGCTTTTTAATAGAAATAAGCCCCAGTCCTTCTTCCATACCTAGCCCACCATACTAGTTCCATGGATGGTGTTATAGCTCAGTTTGCATCAGCACTGGATATGGCTCTTAGGTACTCTTTGTTAGTAAAATAAAATAGAATATTTATTCATTAAACAAACATATATTTAGCACGTGCTTTCTGTCAAACACCCACACTCTAGCAGCAACAGATTCCCCACTTGTTTTTAATTGTAAATTCCCTACTCAGCTCTCAAAACCTCATGTCGTTAAGTTCAAATAAAATCTAACTTTCTAAAATCATGTCTTCTCATTTATGTACTTTAGCCACTGATTCAAGAAATATGCCAATATAAATGAATGCAACTATGAGATATTAGTTATTTCCCATTGGATTAAACTTGACAATAAAACTTAGCAATGTCTTGCTTATGATCTCACCTGATTTTGACACAAGACTTAGTATACGTTCAATATAGCTATGGATGCACAAATTATGGGGGCTTATGAAAAATCAATTTACACAAATTGACTCCACACAGTAGAATACCCTCTTTTTCACTATCTGAGCTATTCTATAATACATATGCATGTACAAAGACATCTAAAGATTTTTTTTTCCAACCCCACTTTTCAAGGCACTCATCCGTTGCACTCCAAGACAGCTCCTGGCTTCTTGGGTCTACACAGGTATCATATTTGTAACCATTAATATGCAGACAGGAGATGATTAAATGCAGGCATGATAAAATGTGACACCCCATAATAAATGAGAATAAAAAAAGAATTTGTAACCATAAATCATGTATTAAAATTTATGTCATTGGCTTACATTGATGAAGACAATGTAGAAATAAGAAAATATGAGCTAGAACTATTTTAAAAATTATAATGAAAGATATTTAAATTTTTTTATTTTTTTCAACTCTTTATCTTAGGTTGAAAATTTGACTTCTTGCCCCTGAAGGTAGAATGCTTGAACTTTGTGGTTTAGAATAAGATATTGGACAGTTACCAGTTTCATTATAATGCAAATTTTTGACTTTAGCATTTTAAATATGAGTGCTCTTATGCATTCAAGACAATGAGATACTACCTTTTTTTTAAAAAAAAAGTAAAATATCTATTTTCAAAGACACGAGATATTGAAGTGTAGTCTTGTCACGTACTTTACCTAAAAAGAATTTGACTAAACTATTCTATGCCCTTTTGTGTAAAGTTTTACAATAATTATAACACTTTAATTTTTGAGAAAAAAGAGAGAGAGAGCAGTACATCACAAATTAAATAATATGAAATCCTTAATTGGAAAAATTACTTGTAAAATTGGAAATTTCCAAGAATCCAAAACATAACCAGAAACCTGATTTGGAAAGCCACAACATGGCTGGCATTATTATAAAATAGCAGACCCTACATTTCAATAAAGTCACCGTAACTGAAATTTCAGATTGATCTTGTTCCTTCAAATGTACCCCATTTGGCAGAAAATAAAATTATTCTAATGCTATCAAAACAATTTAGGAAGTCAGCTCTATAAGTAATACCTGGGTTGTGTTAAAAAAATGAATTTTAGAAAAAACAATTGCCTTATGATTTGGGGAATGTAATTTCTTATTATCTATTAATACCTGGCCACATCTTCATTGTTTTCTACATTTGCTATTTTAATGGCAGCCTTATGAAGTGAAGTAAATGTGGGATTTTTCTAAGAGGCTTTCATAATGTATAGTGATTTTCTGAAGTCATATTTGTTACCTAGTGTTAGGAGTTGAAATGTATCCCCCCCAAAGATTATATTAAAGTCTTAACTCCCAGAATCTCAGGGTATGACCTTATTCTCTCCAAATACAGAAGGTATTTACAAGGCTAATCAAATTAAAATGCCATAGAATTGTAAGGACTATTGTTTTTATTAGGTGAAAATTTAGACACAGAGACAGACATATAGAGGGAAAATGATGTGAAGAGACAGAAATTTCTGACTGCCATCCACAAGCCATGGTGAGAGTCCTGGAACAGGTTCTTCCCTCATTGGCCTGTGAAGGAACCTACCCTGCAACACCTTGATTTTGGACCTGTGGCCTCCAGAACTGTGAGACAATAGATTTCTGTGTTTTAAGCCAGGCAGCATGTGGTACTTAGTTATGGCGGCCCCAGGAAACGAATGCACTCACTATCATGCAGTTATGGTAAACTCTCTCATCATCAGGAAATGGAAGGTAAACAAATAAAAATAATTTTAAAAAATAAACTCCTTTCCCCTGATTTTTCTGAAGTAGTCACAAGCTTAAATGATATCTCTCTGCATGTTATTCACCATATGCACCATACTAGGAAACTAGAAGATGCTCAACAAATAGTCATTAAACCCAAATGTCAACTAAATTCTGTGCTCTTTGAAAGTCAAATGAATACTGTGGTACACAGTATAAACTCCATTCTATTCCTACTGACTATGCAGATTTAGGGGTTAGGCTAAAAGAGTGTGGGGGGTAGGGGATCTATTGTAACACCCACTTTGTTCCTGAGCTCCTGTTTCTACAAAATTAACATATGGCTTGCTTAGTTGTCTCCATAGTTAGATCCTATTCCACTTGGTATTGCCAACAATATAACTTCTTTTCCTACAAATATCCTCATGATCTCACTGGAGAAGACAAACTTAAGAGTTTGATATAAAAGAGTTGAGTGGTGTTTTAACATCCACCATAAAGAGCCCAAAACTGGATATTGGGCATCCCAACCTTTAGTAGATTTTCTTCATTTTGGCCAAGGGGATTATCTTGATTTATCCCTCCCTTTTTTTAAAAAAATAGATTTTAGGCCCCCATCATCTTGTTAGCCTTCCAATTTCTCCACAGTCCTATGGCTTCTCCTTACTTTTTCCTCGGTCCCCATCTGCTATGGACTAAATCGTGCCCCTCTTCCAATTCACATGTCGAAATTCTGACACCCAATGTAATTATATTTGAAGACGAGGCCTTTGAGGTATAATTAGGTAATAAGGGTGGGGGTCTCATGGTGGGGTTAGCACCCTTATAAGAAAAGACACCAGAGAGCACTGTTGCTCACTCTCTCTTTCTTTCTATCTCTCCCCATATACACACACTGAGGCAAGGCTGTGTGCACATGCAGTGAAACAGTGGCCATCTACAAGTCAGGAAGAAGACTCTCTCCAGAACCCACCATGATGGCACCCTGATTTCGTACTTCCTGTCCTGAATTGTGAGAAAATAAAATTTCTGTTGTTTATAAGCAACTCACTCTACGGTATTTTGTTACAGCAACCAGAGTTGACTGAGACAGAGTTTACTAGCAATTCAGTTCTCCTTATTTTGCTAATAAACTTAGCTTTTTCCCCGTCATTATACCAGCCTGTTCAAATTCAGAGGGCTCCAAAATAAGAAAGATATCTAAATTTTTATATTAATTTCTAATTCTTTTTTTGCAGGAAAGTTAACTTAGGACAGCATTAAATGTATATCATTGTTAATGATATACATTATACCACTCAGAAGTCAAGATGCTACCGTCAAGTGTGGGAAACCTCAGTTTTTGTCCAAGTTGCAAAATAGAATTCAGCCAAGAGACACATAACAAGGGTAAAGTAGCAGAGTTTATTAGGAAGATAAAGTACATTCTTACAGAGGAGTGAAAAACAGCTCCAAGCTATTCTGGCTGGGAAAATGGTAGCAGCAACATTTATTTAGACAGACAGCACACTCTGAAAGATGAGGCAGAGTGAGCTGCTTAAAAGAATGAACCACCAGCAGCTAGTGCTGGGGAACTCTATGAGAATCTTACATAATTATTCATGAGGGGGCATGAGAGGTTGTCACGTGCAAGCATGTTTCAGGAGGTGCCTTTGGGCATGCATGTTCCGTGGCCATACATGCTAGGATACGTGTCCCATGTCTCATCAGCATCTAAAATCTCCACCTAGGGGTGTGTTTTTTACTATTATAATGAGCAGCAGGCTATGCTCAGGTGAGTTTCTGCTTTCCCTGCTTGTCAGTGGGGAAATTCCCTACCATGTTTATCTCTGGCTAGAGGAGCCCAACCACAAGGCCAGATGTAGCCAATGTAGCCATGGTCTTTTTTGCTGACTGTCAGTGGGCAGTGTTGACTATTGATGGGCAGTGTCTCCAGGACTTTTTTCCCCAGGGGCTTCCTTGCCTGCTCATTTCTGGCTATCTGCCTATTCTAACAAAGAGTGACTAGAGTTAATTTGGATCTTTAAATAAAAACTCTTTCTATGTTTGCTTATCAAATACACAAAAATGTTACCTTCTCCTGAAAAGTCAGAGCCTTGCCAAACTCATTTAGATTTACTTTTAGTGTTAATGCATGCACATATGTGCACACCCACACACACACACACGCACACACACACACAGTTTTCTATCACTATTTTTATTTTGATGCAAGATAAAAGACGTTAACTTAAGACAGATGAAAACTTCAGGAATAATTCAGAACCATGGGCTCGTGCTCCAGACTGGGGTGAGGCTGTGGGTGAACACATATTCTTGGAAGTTTGTGAAAAAAAAAAAAAAAGAGAAATCACTCTTGTTCTACTGTGCTTACATTTATACTTCCAAAAACAAGATGCTAAAGGTGATATTAGTTGAGCAAAACACTGTTATTTTAGCTACTCCGGAAACTAGTTGACAATAAGTAGTCCCTTGAGGCAAGATTCTTCCCTGCATTGTTCACTACAATATTTGTTCAAAACTGAGGAGTGATTTGTAAGATCTGTCCCTTCAGGAAAAAAAGTGATATTGATGCCATGTAGCTAATGCAGAACAAAAACAAAAGAAATCAAAAAACCTCAAGCCAGCAAAATGATGAACATAACACCACTTTTCATTTTCCATTTCAGTGAAAGATTCATTTTATAGCATTTGAGGTGATCCCTGGTGTGATCTAGCTGAAACAGAAAAAAAAAAAAAAAAAAAGAGAGAGAGAGACAATAAGTTTTTAGGTTTTTATAGAAAGAGCTCTGGAGTCTTAGTGATTGTTGTTATTTCTTCGGCATTTTGATTTCTCTTTAGTTCAATCAAACAAAGAACTTTATTAAGCATCCACGGCAAGCTGCATGTTAAACAACAAAAGAGCCATGTCCAACAGTATTTTCTGAGTATCCACAGTACACAGTGGCCCTTGGACACTTTGGTGTTGTTATTCCTAGGTTACAGAAAGGAGGCCAAGGGTCAGGTCATTTAAATGATCTTCCAATACTAAAACTTCTCATAAGCAGCAGAATTGGGTCTAAAATCTCACCTATGTGTTGCAAGGACCAGAGAGAAACAGCTAGTGCTTATTTTAAGGATACAGGGGCCAAGTTGGGAAGCACAGAAAGATGTTTGTCCTCAGGGTCTCTTAGAGAACATCACTGAAGATGCCATAGCATGCTTACCTTACCCAAGTCACTCTAGGACAGGCAATGCTGTGGGATAGGTAAAAGTGGACAGTCTGGATTAAGACTGTCTCTGCTCACAGCCACTTTTCCACGTATTCATTCTTTAAACTTGAGAATATTTAACCTGCCTGTATTTCTACTGCACTACAGGTAAACTTGGAATAATGAGATAATAATGCAAGCTTCATAGGTATGTGATCAAGCTGATGTAATTTCAATAAGTGTTCATGACAGTGCCTGGCACATTGTACATTTTCCAAAAATGTTTCTATTATTTTGAATTATTAACTAATATATTATTTTCATTATTATTTTGAGACAGGGGCTCACTCTGTTGCCCAGGGTATGGTGCAGTCATAGGTCACCACAGCCTTGAACTCTTGGGATCAAGCAATCCTCCTGCCTCAGAGTCCTGAGTAGCTGGGATTACAGGTGTGTGACACTGTGTCCAGCTGATTTTCTTTTTTTTTTTTTTGGTACAGATGAGGGTCTCATTATGTTGCCTGAGCTGGTCTTGAGTTCCTGGCCTCAAGTGATCCTACTGCTTGGCCTCCCAAAGCTCTAGAATTGCAGGAGTGAGCCACCACACCTGGTCTATTAACTAACATTATTAACATAGTATTGTTACTTGAGTGTTCCCTATCACTCCTGTCTCATGGTATTAGCTTACTCATGGGTTTTACTCCCTTAGGGCTCTTGCTTATTTCCTTCCCCCTTGTGTCTCTCTGCTTCTGTGGATGTTCTGCATCTCTCGTAATGATTTGTATTCGAATTCCTAAAGAAACGGAATATGACAGGATTGGCTAATCACTACCCTACATAAACTGTCTCATTAGAGCAGACTGCTTTACTTCTGTAAAACTACATCAGATCCTCAGGTGTCAATCACAGGATAATCAGCTCCCACTAGAATTATATTGCTTTATGGTAAGATTTAGGTGCATAAAGTCAGCAGAAGACGTGTTCTGCCACAGACAGTTTGAGCTTTGATGCTTATCCAGAATATTCTGTCTCCCTTTGCCTCTGCTCTATGGGGCACACGGCAATTAATGTTCTCTCCTGATGGAAATCAGAAGGAGCCAAAGACCTCTGTTACATTTCAAACCTAACATCAAATAGAAAATTAATAACATAAAGAGAAAAACATGTTATATCACCTAGATACTACATTTCTAAAGCAAGAAGTGAGATACATATATTTGCAGATTAGTGATTAAATTTATCCCATATAGTATTTTAATCTGGAGTAGAGATGGCAGGGATGGTGATTTTATGTATCAGAAATGTTGATGTATTTAGCTTGTCTAAAACAGTGTGGATGACTGTGATGATAAAACAGAGATATGCCTAATTTCTCTTTACAAACTGAGAAGGCATTTGTCAAATCTCCTTTTACACATTGGCGTTGTATAATCTCAATCTAGCCCAGAAATTAAATGCAACTCCTAACCAAATCTCACTGCCTGCCCCCTCACGGACGCTGTGAACATAGAGTTCTGTGTCTCATACGTCTCAATCTGCAGCTTCTTGAATAACTTTCAAGGTTTCGTGACAAAGAGTTGTGTCTTTTATCACTCTCTAGCAGCTCTGAGAGTGCTCAGTTGGTTTTTGTTTGTGTTTTTGTTTGTTTGTTTTTTGGATTTTTTTTTTTTTTTTGGTTTTTTTGTTTGTTTTGCTCTGCTTATACTCAAAGGAATTGCCTTACCAGTGTTATATACTGGAAACAAAATGTGTGTGATTGTTAATATTAAACAGGGATAAAGCTATATGATTCTGTTAAAAGTATTTTTAAAGTAATCGTACATATTTGGAGGGTACAAATGCAGGCTTCTCACATGTGGAGTGGTGAAGTCTGGGCTTTTAGTGTACCCATCACTTAACTAGTGAACATTCACCCAATGAATAATTTTTCTTAAAGTGGCTCCGACAAAAAGTGATTTTCTGATTTAACAAAAAGTCTGATGGTTTGAATTCTAAATTAAAACTCCATTTATGTTTGCTTAACAGAGACATAGAGTATTACATGAATGAACAAATAATAATAATAATAATAAATAAATAAATGCAGATAACCGAATCACACAAGCCTGAATACAAACTTTAATAATTATATTTATCACCTACGTGACCTTTGGAGTGATTTTTACGGACATTTTCCTCATTTGTAAAATTGTGTTTAAAATACTTCTTTCAAAAAGTTACTGAACGAAATAAAATGTTGCATGAAATACTGTAGCCTGGCTAATTATAGATTCTCAAGAACAAAGAATCAAAGTGATATGTTCATTATTTTGCTAGTTTGAGGTCTGGGGTGTTTTTTGTTTTTTTGGTCTGCTTTAGTTATGTGGTTTCAATACCACTTTTTTTTCCCTGAAGGGTCAAATCTTACAAATTACTCCTCAGTTTTTTTTTTTTTTTTTTTTTTTTTTTTTTTAATTTATTTATTATTATTATACTTTAAGTTGTAGGGTACATGTGCATAACGTGCAGGTTTGTTACATATGTATACTTGTGCCTTGTTGCTGTGCTGCACCCATCAACTCGTCATTTACATCAGGTATAACTCCCAATGCAATCCCTCCCCCCCTCCCCCCTCCCCCCTCCCCCCTCCCCATGATAGGCCCCAGTGTGTGATGTTCCCCTTCCTGAGTCCGAGTGATCTCATTGTTCAGTTCCCACCTATGAGTGAGAACATGCGGTGTTTGGTTTTCTGTTCTTGTGATAGTTTGCTAAGAATGATGGTTTCCAGCTGCATCCATGTCCCTACAAAGGACACAAACTCATCCTTTTTGATGGCTGCATAGTATTCCATGGTGTATATGTGCCACATTTTCTTAATCCAATCTGTCACTGATGGACATTTGGGTTGATTCCAAGTCTTTGCTATTGTGAATAGTGCCGCAATAAACATACGTGTGCATGTGTCTTTATAGCAGCATAATTTATAATCCTTTGGGTATATCCCCAGTAATGGGATGGCTGGGTCATATGGTACATCTAGTTCTAGATCCTTGAGGAATCGCCATACTGTTTTCCATAATGGTTGAACTAGTTTACAATCCCACCAACAGTGTAAAAGTGTTCCTATTTCTCCACATCCTCTCCAGCACCTGTTGTTTCCTGACTTTTTAATGATCGCCATTCTAACTGGGGTGAGATGGTATCTCATTGTGGTTTTGATTTGCATTTCTCTGATGGCCAGTGATGATGAGCATTTTTTCATGTGTCTGTTGGCTGTATGAATGTCTTCTTTTGAGAAATGTCTGTTCATATCCTTTGCCCACTTTTTGATGGGGTTGTTTGTTTTTTTCTTGTAAATTTGTTTGAGTTCTTTGTAGGTTCTGGATATTAGCCCTTTGTCAGATGAGTAGATTGCAAAAATTTTCTCCCATTCTGTAGGTTGCCTGTTCACTCTGATGGTAGTTTCTTTTGCTGTGCAGAAGCTCTTTAGTTTAATGAGATCCCATTTGTCAATTTTGGCTTTTGCTGCCGTTGCTTTTGGTGTTTTAGACATGAAATCTTTGCCCATGCCTATGTCCTGAATTGTCCCTCTTTGCAGATGACATGATTCTATATTTAGAAAACCCCATTGTCTCAGCCCAAAATCTCCTTAAGCTGATAAGCAATTTCAGCAAAGTCTCAGGATACAAAATTAATGTGCAAAAATCACAAGCATTCTTATACACCAGTAACAGACAAACAGAGAGCCAAATCAGGAATGAACTTCCATTCACAATTGCTTCAAAGAGAATAAAATACCTAGGAATCCAACTTACAAGGGATATAAAGGACCTCTTCAAGGAGAACTACAAACCACTGCTCAGTGAAATCAAAGAGGACACAAACAAATGGAAGAACATACCATGCTCATGGATAGGAAGAATCAATATCGTGAAAATGGCCATACTGCCCAAGGTTATTTATAGATTCAATGCCATCCCCATCAAGCTACCAACGAGTTTCTTCACGGAATTGGAAAAAAAAAAACTGCTTTAAAGTTCATATGGAACCAAAAAAGAGCCCGCATCTCCAAGACAATCCTAAGTCAAAAGAACAAAGCTGGAGGCATCACGCTACCTGACTTCAAACTATACTACAAAGCTACAGTAACCAAAACAGCATGGTACTGGTACCAAAACAGAGATATAGACCAATGGAACAGAACAGAGTCCTCAGAAATAATACCACACATCTACAGCCATCTGATCTTTGACAAACCTGAGAGAAACAAGAAATGGGGAAAGGATTCCCTATTTAATAAATGGTGCTGGGAAAATTGGCTAGCCGTAAGTAGAAAGCTGAAACTGGATCCTTTCCTTACTCCTTATACGAAAATTAATTCAAGATGGATTAAAGACTTAAATGTTAGACCTAATACCATAAAAATCCTAGAGGAAAACCTAGGTAGTACCATACTCCTCAGTTTTGAATTGCTGATGGCAACTGAGAGGTTTGCTGATTTATGGGCTGGTTTTCTTGGCCTTCCCTCTTGTATTTCATAGTAATAACATGACTCTGGAAGTTCATGTTCAAAGATAAAAACTTTGAGGATATGTAGTGATATCAGCCGCGTGTTACCCACTTTTAGGAAAAGAAAATGGCTTTCTTGAAACCCCAACTGATTTTTGCTTACATCTCATTGACAAGGACTGTGTCTTGTGGCTTCTTTCTTATCGACAAGAGAAACTGAGGAAGTCCGAATCTCTGCTGGAGCTTAGTATGTCATATTCTTGAATCAGATAGGTTTCTGTTTTCAAGAATGTAAATAATAATGGTCAGTGAGTATACAATTAACAATATCTGCTATGTTATAGTGGAAATGTGTGTAAGAATAACTCAGTTTTGGCAAAAGTTTACTGCATAATAAATGCTCAGATTTTCAATTGCAACTGAAAACATGCTAGAACTTCAGAGGAGTTCATTTGTGATGCCTGAACCATACAATGAAAATTGTGTTTAAAATGTCAAGCTTATACAAATCTATACAGGTGATAAAAATGTCTAGACATTGTGTGTGTTTGTGTGTGTACGGGAGTGCCAGTGTTCATCAACTGGTAGAAGTTGCATGGATCAATGCATTAATGAGTGTCCTGAATCTCTCTTTGGGCTCAGGGAGACAGGATGTTGCTATTCATTATCAATGGCAGTCATTGGTGGAGGAGTAATGAGGGATAGATATGTGCACTGTGTCTATGTAATTGAAGGGTTTTTTTTTTTTCTTTTTAGCTGTCAGGTAACTAGAACTCTATTGGCAATGCACTAACTCAACTCTTACGGCAATTTCACTATCCAAGTACCACTGTAAAGAATATATTGCATCACCACACAACATAGGACAATGCAATACTGCAATTATCTTGCTCTGGATTGATCTCTTTGATTTTGAAAATACTGAACATTTTCTCCTCAGGCAAAGATTCAAGGAAAACTACAATTTTCCTGCTGGCGGAACTGATAGCAAAGGACAAGAGAAGCATCTAGTAACCTTAGTAGAAAATTTGCAATGCATAGCTTTGAAAATGGTTTGGGAACCCTGGAAATACCTTGGAACTTTAAGGAATGCTGAGAAAGAAGGAACTAGTGTAGGAACTTGACTAATGACCGTTCTCGAATATTTTTGCTCAAAATTCTACTTTAAAATATGAAAAGATGCTAACCAAATGCTCTTATCTTTGTTCTGTTGATATTGCAGCTCCCAAGCCCTATTCTCTGATGTTAGTTTCACTCGGTCTGTTCACTGAAATTTGCCATCAACTCTGTAACAAGTGCCTCCTGCATTCCTCGCAGGAATGCTGCAAAACAGCCACAAAGCCTGAATCTTTTATGCTGCTGCTATTGTCTTCAATTTGAAGATACCAACATTTATTTAGTACTCAAGGTTTGCTAGGCTCTGTGCAACACATTTTATAAAGCCTTGCAGGTCCTCAAGCATGAATCAAGAACTCTGTGAATCCAAAGCATGTGCTCTTTCTGTTTGACATGAGATTTCAAAACTACACCACACACACACACACACACACACACACACTCACTCAAAATTTTATAACTATTTACATCTAGGTCTTATTCTCATCTTATTTTCAAACTTCTTTATGACAGAGAACAGCTCTATTCATGTTCTCATGTCCTAAAATGCCTAAAAACATGCTCCAAAAACTATCAGTCTTAAAAAATAATTCAATTCGAATGTATTCCAATGTGTAATGTAAAAGATCCAAACTCTATTTGGTTACGTGAGTATGTTTTGTTTGTAAAAATATATGGTATTATGTCCTTAGGAGGTGTGTGTGTGTGTGTGTGTGTGTGTGTATTATACTTATTAAACATAAACAAATTACTTTAAAGGTATTCACTTTCTGAAGTGACTAACGATAATAAAACACACAATGCAAAAGAGACAAATTTCAGATTAAGAAACAAACTCGATTACCTACAATGACATATATAGAGAAAAATGACATTAACTGTAGTCTTCTTAAAATAACAGGCTATAAAGCATAACCAAATCTGTACAGTTAGGGGAAATTCACATTCTACAAAAACTGTTGGAGTTGTTTTGCCATAAATATCTGTGAATATCTTTAGTAAGACTAATGTAAATGTGTCAATGTATCTATTTTTGATTGATATGCCACCTACTGCCTTGGAGAATTTAAGACCGTTTACAATGTTAATAATTCATCTCTGAGAATCCTAATTGTACTTAGTTTACACTTTAATCAGTAGATTTCAATTTTTTACCATGATCCAGAGTAAAACAAATTTACAACTAAACTCAACACACATGCAAACAGCAAAAACAAATATGTTCCAAAAATAATGGCTAACACTATGTGATGCACTGCTTTTTTTTTCCTCATCGAATCTATGTGTTTTACTTCTCTTTTTTCTTTAATTATTTTCTTTATTTTGGAAGATTGCTGATCCAAACCACAAAATTGATTTTATGGCACACATAATCAAGGGTGAGCAAACATTTTTCTGTAAACAGACAATAAATATTATAAGCTTTGCATGCCATAGAATTGTGTGTGTGTGTGTGTGTGTGTGTGTCTGTGTGATGTTTGTCACAACTGCTCAACTTTGCTTCAACTATTCAACTCTGCTATTGTAGTGTGAAAGTAGTCATAAGTCATATGTGACTAAATGGGCATGTTTGTGTTCCAATAAAATTTCATTTATAGAACAGAGGGTTGCCCAGATTGGACCCACAAACTGTAGTTGTCCCAGTCAGAGATCATAGTGACTAACTGTAAGACTAATTTTGAGAAATACTGCTCTCAAATAGTTATTATCAAGCATTTTGGCCTCATGACAACTTCATACTCTTAACATTATTAAAGCAAGAAGTAAAATTTTTATGTGGGTTATATCCATCAGTATTTATCTTAATAGAAATTTATACTGAGAAATAAGTGTATTTATTCATTTTTCAAATGACAATTTAATTGCATATTAATATCAATGACATATTTATTAAAAATTGTTTTATAGAACAAAGAAATATTTACCAATAAGAGTCATATGCTTTTATATTTTAGCATTTCTCTTAACGTCTGGCTTAACAAAATAGAGCTGGATTTTCACTTCTATTTTGCATTTAATCTGGTATATTTCAAAGTTATTGAAAGAGAAGAAAATAACTTAAAAAAATCTGGTATGGTACATTATTTCTCTCTTCATAGAGAATCCAGCCTATGTATTAAAAAAAGAGGTATTTTATAGACTTATCAGATAATTATGGATATCCCTTTTTGATACTACATCTGATATGTTTTGACTCCGTGTTCCTACCCCAATCTCATGTTGAAATGTAATTCCCAGTGTCAGAGGAGAGGCCTGGTGGGAGGTGATTGAATCATGGGGGCTGAATTCCCCCCTGCTGTTCTCACGATAGGGTTCTCATGAGATCTAGTTCTTAGAAAGTGTCTAGCATCTTCCCTTTTTTCTCTCTCTCCTGCTCTGGCCATGTGAAGACTGTGCCTGCTTCCTCTTTACCTTCCGCCATGATTTTAAGTTTACTAAGGCCTCCGCAGCCATGCTTCCTGTACAGCCTGAGAAACCATGAGCCAATTAAACCTCTTTTCTTTATAAATTACCTAGTCTCAGGTAGTTCTTTATAGCAGTGGGAGAATAAACTAATACAACATCAAAACTTGATAAGCGATAGTTTCTTAAATGTTAATTGTAAATCACAATCTGAAAACCATACCAGTGAACTTTGCGCTCTCTGTTTTATTAAAATCCATCAGTCTTTCTTACACTTTGAATGGATCTCTTACCATTGCATGATGATTTTATAACATCATATATTAGTCATCTGGAAAATACTGATTCATTGAGTTAAGCAGATATTCCATATGTTGACACATTTTATTTGGAAATATTTTTTCAATCATGTTTCTAATATTATCACTGATCTTGTTACCAAACAAGGCTGCTTTCCCCAATGCACAGCAAGCCAGTCACTGAGTCATTGAGATTTGTGGCAGAAAAAGGATTTATTCATGAGGCAGCCCAGTGAGGAGACATGAGAGCAAGCCTCAAATCCACCTCCCCAATGAGTCTTACTTAAGTGGGGTGACTTTAAGGATCAGACTAAGGGGGTGGGGAATTGGGTAATGAGGGGTCATCAGTTGATTGGCTGAGATGAAGGAAATTCCAGAGTCCATGGATCAGGCACTGAGTTGCAACCATTTGAGGTACTCATCATTTCAGAAATGGGTCCATGAGGACATGGTCCTAGCAACTGAGTCTTTGTTATTTTTTTTTTTTTTTTTTGGTTCTTGGAGTGAAGTTTAGACTTTTGATGTCAAAAAGGTACCCATCTGACACTTGCACAAAATTAATTGAAGGGTTGATGATCTTGAGCATTCTGAGCTGGATTCAGGACTGTCTTTTGAGTCCCTGAAAACAATTTAGCCAACATCTTGTAATCTATACACAAGGGTAAGAGGCTATCTATAGGAAGACTGCAGAAACTATGGTTAGGCTATATGATATTTTAAGAGTCAGGAGGACAGCTAACAATGGGTAAGCAAACAGCTGAAAGTTATCGTTAATAATTACCTAGAGGAACTTCAGTTACTGTCTCTCTAATCTGTAAAGGCTACCTGGTCACCAGTTTCAATCTCTCTAGGTAAGTCTTTAAATATTGGAAATCTATAACTCATGGTAGTTGATAACATTTTCCAAAATCTAACATTTACTTGTAAGTTGTTTTTTTTTCTTCGGTAACACATACAGTCAGTTGTTTACCTTGACATGACAGAATCACTTTACTCACTTTTGAGAAAAGATTTGCCAAATATCCAAGTCTGGTTAATCATAAGTGATTTAGGTATAGTAAAGAATTCGGGCCCAGCATGGTGGCTCACGGCTGTAATACAAGCATTTTGGAGGCTGATATAGGAGGATCACTTGAGCTCAGGAATTTGAGACCAGCCTGGGCAGCATAGTGAGACCCTGTCTCTACATTAAAACAACACAGTAGAGTGTGGTGGCATGTGCCTGTAGTCCCAGCTACTCAGGATGCTGAGGTGGGAGGATCACTTGTACCTGAGAAGTCAAGGCTGCAATGAACCATGATTACACCACTGCACTCCAGAATGGGTGACACAGCAAGACCCGATTTCAAAAAAAAAAAAAAAAGAAAGAAGTTAATCTTTCCCAAAAGAGGTTTAAAAAATTAACCTATGTCCTTAGCTTCTTGGAAGTAATTTCTAGGTTTTTAAAAATATCCTGCCTGATAGGTATGTGTTTGTTCACCTGGGAGCTTTGGAAGGTGCCAAATAGTTACAACGTAATTTCGAGTGAAGGCTTTTGGCCACACCAGTAATGTGATTCATGAGCCTTGAGTCATGTCCTATCACTTGACTTTCAGAGAAGTTGGAGAATGAGGTTAGCCATGGCAGGGAGCCAATCAAGTTTTCATGATCAAGCCCCAGTAAAGGCTCTGGACACCAAGGCTGTGTGAGCTTCCCTGGCTGGAAATTTCTTGTGCATATGGTCACACATCGATGCCAGGAAAGCAACGCTGTCCACAACTCCACAAAGAAAAGACAACAGAAAGCTTTTTTGGTATGGAATTTCCCTATACTCTGTTGCATGTGCCCCTTCTCTTGGCTGATTTCAATCTATATCTTTCAGGTCTCCTTAACTATAATAGCTTTCACTGAGTTTTTGGAGTCCTTCTAGTAAATTATTGAACCTAAAAGTGGTCTTGAGGAACCTTGAACTAGAAATCAGTGTTAGAAGATGGAGTGGTCTTGGGAACATTGTTTTTTCCAAACTTCACAATTGGTTAGCCATTCTTTCAAGCAACAATACTGTTCCATGACAAAGGCAGCTAATTCAGCTCACAGACAATTGCAGAACAGTTTTTTCCCTGGGGCAATCATTACACTTCAGGATGTAGCAGAAGTGTTTTCTACATCACACAATGTACTAGAAAAGACCTATGTCAAAAGTTATTCTTTTTTTTTTTTTTTTTTTTTTTTTTTTTGAGACGGAGTCTCGCTCTGTGTCCCAGGCTGGAGTGCAGTGGCATGATCTCTGCTCACCGCAAGCTCCACCTCCCGGGTTCATGCCATTCTCCTGCCTCAGCCTCCTGAGTAGCTGGGACTACAGGGTCCTGCCACCATGCCTGGCTAATTTTTTGTATTTTTCAGTAGGGACAGGGTGTCACCATGTTAGCCAGGATGGTCTCGATTTCCGGACCTCATGATCTGCCTGCCTCGGCCTCCCAAAGTGCTGGGATTACAGGCGTGAGCCACCACGCCCGGCTGACATTGGCTTTTTAAACTGCCTGGCTGACATTGGCTTCTTAAACTGTAATTGCATGAAAATTAAAAAAAATACAGTGACCACTACTGTAGTTTGATATTACTGGCTTGATTTTGCTAAGGCCCCATCAGTGTTACTCACTATTATTTTTGCACCATCAGTGCAAGTATCAATGTGTAAAAAAAAAAAAAAAAAAAGAGAAACCAATGTCTTAGTTTTATTATGAGCATAATTGTGAACTCACAGACCGCCTAAAATATTGCCAGACACATCCAACTATCTGTATAATATTTCCATAAAAGCAATTCTACATATATCACATCTCACACATGTCTGAAGAATCCTCTACTTAATAGCCAGGATTCCATTTAGTTATAAGAGAGAAGCTTAATTGCAAGCTTAATTGGAAGTTCTTTGACTAATTTCATGTTTCTGAATTTCACTGTTGGCCTAGTTCTTTGTCTTTCATTCTGATATTTTTCATTTTACAGAATTTCCTCTCCTGCCCCAAGACTTTGCACTTCTGCTTGCAGAACATCCTCTTACCTCCCACACCACATATTTATTCATTCACGTATAATCTCACATTTACACACATTCATTCATACTCAAACACACTCCACATACCATATTCTCTCAGCCTTCCTGACTCCTCTTCATCCTTGAAGTCACTTCTTTAAATATCTCCTCCTCAAAGAGGCCTTCTGTAACTATCCTAATTCCTTTTCTTTTATTCTTTGCTGTATTCTCCATTGCCCAGCATAATATCTGATAGGTGGAATGCATAAAATCAAGTGAGCTGAAAAAAGTTAATGACTGAAGGCAAAAAAATCTGATAAATTTAATTATCAATTATCATTTTGCAACCGAGTGAAGGATTCTAAGATGGAGTATGCTACCCTCTGATTGAAGCTGTATGTCTTCACTCATCTATGCATACACACTGACTGACACAACTGAGTATGCATTACAAACTTGTTCAATGTGTGTAAAAAGAAACATTACCTATATATTAAAGTATATTCAGCTTTATGCTTCAGCTGAGTTGAACTGTGCTTCTAGAACATTCTTCAGTGCTCCTTGATCTTCCATCTTATAGAAGCATATTTTTCTTAATACACTTTCCCCTTTAAAATAATTCAGTATTTAGGGTTCTACTTCCTTGCGTAGACTATAGACTTCTTAGACCTAGAGAATTAACTCCTGGTTAGTTAGCAAAGTTTTTGCCTTTAATCTCTCTTTCTTGAAATGGGTGTGAGACGGAGAAGGTGTGGGAAAGTGTGGACTGTTGGAGTGGAAGAAACAAACTAGTGAGATGGTCAAACATCAGATGTCATCAAATCTAGGAAAACAGAAGGGAAAATCAAGGGGGAGTGTCACACAGTACATAGAGGTGGTGATACATGCACAGATGATTTAATCTAAGTCCCTAAATTTACAAAATTTGCAGATGAGGACACTGAGGTCAAAGAGAAAGGAAGTCCCCTACAAAGATCTAGAATCCATTTTCTTGACTCTTACATAGGGCTAATGCTTAGTATTTACAGCCTATGCTGCACTTGCTATGTAGATTGAATTTAGACATGAATTTTATATCTTTGCTGTGACCGATTTTTTTTTCCTGAGGCCCTCAGTCTCAGTCACTTTGCAGCGTTGCAGATGAAGGCATCTGCTATCCATTTCCTAAGCTTTCTCCTAACCTGACTGCAGTGGAGAAATCCCTTACCATTTACACTTGGCATGTGACATAAGGATGCCTTAGGCCCTGTATTTTGCCCTATATTTTGATATAGGACAAAAGGTGGTTGGTACTCAAAGTTAGGATTCCTCTAATAGATCTCAGTTTACTCTTGGGGATCTGCTGACATGAAAATGAAATTTAAATCTCCTCTTAAAAAGCAGAAGGAGAGAAGGAAACATAAGAAGTTCCAAGAATCCTGGATAAAGTTAGAAAATATTTCATCCACTCCAAATTTTATTTGCAGATAAGTCCTCCAAAGCCCCAAATTATGCAGCAGACCCTCTTCACCCCCTCCAAGACTCCATTAACTTTCAGAGTATGATCATTAACCTTCAGAGTATGATCAAAGACTCTGACTTTCTTCTGCAGAAAAATAATTTTCCTCAAGTTCTTTTCTACTTTTTAACTCTTTAAATGTCTCTGTTAACCAGAAGAGACAGAACCCTATATTTGGGATAAGGGTATTTTAAGTTTAAATAAAACTTTTCATTCCTATCTCAATCTAAAAATTTTTAAAGTATACTTTAAAAATATTTACATGATGATCTACAGCCCCTTGCTTTGTATATTCTTATCTTGGTTGTGTATGCTGTGAGATTTAGCTTTGAACAAATAATACAAATAAGGAAAATATTCTGGCCTGTTTGGAACATTTTGTTTTATTTATTTATTTATTTATTTATTTGAGTTCAAGTCTCGCTCTGTCACCCAGTCTGGAATGCAGTGACACAATCATGGCTCACTGTAGCCTCAAACTCCTGGGCTCAAGTGATCCTCCCACCTCAGCCTCCAAGAAGCTGGGACTACAGGTGTGTGTGTCACAAGGACTAATTTCATGTAGTTTTTTGATCGTTTTTATTTTCTTCTAGAGACAGAGTCTGGCTATGTTGCCTAGGCTGGTCTTGAATTCCTTACCTCAAGCAATCATTCCACCTTGCCCTCCCAAACCACTAGGATTAGAGGTGTGATCCACTGCACGCAGCCCAACATTTTTTTTTTTTTTTTTGAGTCTCACATTGCTTCTTTCTCTCTCTTTCCATTCAAGTTAGTATGTCTATTCCCCATTGGTTTTACTTGTTTGTAACAGTCCTCATCTTCAGCACATTTTCTCGGTAGTACCTGAAGAGTCTGGGCTTCACCTCCCTGAAAACAAACAAATAAATAAAAACAAAACCTAGCACAACCTTCAAATCCTACTTCTTAACTACACTAGAAACTTGAGAGAAATTTCAATGTTCATTTGCCTCCTCAGAGAAGGAAAAAACACAAATAATGATCAGGTCTGAGAAAAACAGTGCTAGAAGTAGATGCTGCAATTTGACAAAGATAGTGTCCCTTTTTTTAGGTTAGTTATCTGTTTCTTGAAGGACGACCTCTCAATGTTCTATGTGATTTCTACTTGGCGGGTAAGCATTCTTTCTACAACTTGTGAGAATTGGGGGTTTTCTCCACAAATAATAATTTTATTAAGACTAATATGTAGAAAGATATTAATTTTATTTACGCCCTGTCTACTTTCAACTTTCATTGAGGACTTGAGATCGTTAACAGTGTACATAACATTTGCTCTGTGACCCCGAGAAGACCAAGAAGCCACACACACACTCACACACTCACACACTCTCCTCTACCAGCCCCCAGGAAAGCCTGACGCAGCAAAAGGAACACCCAGGCTATAGTTTGAAAGGTGCCAAGAACATTGGCAGAGCGACATCTGAACACCAAGTTTGCAAGTTGGGGTGATATCTATCTACCAATCCAGTGTCAGGGTTTGCTGACAAGCAGGAGACGATGAGGTGGAAGAAATCATCCAGGGAGAGTGGCTCAGAACTACATCTACGAACAACACCAAAGGGCTGGTATTCTCCACTGTAATGCATTGCCCGAAGAGGCCAGAAAATTATGTGGGATGGCTGAAAGCCCCTCATTCTGCCTGGGCAAATAAATTATTTGTGAAAGAGTGTTTATGACAAATTGTGAAGGAAACGTTAAAAGGATCTCTGGTTTCTTTCTTTCTTTTTTTTTTTTTTTTTTGGAAACAGAACACTCTTGTTGCCCAGGGTGGAGTGCAATGGCATGATCTCGGCTCACCGCAACCTCCACCTCCCGGACTCATGTGATTCTCCTGTCTCAGCCTCCTGAGTAGCTGGGATTACAGGAGCCTACCAGCACGCCCGGCTAATTTTGTATTTTTAGTAGAGACAGGGTTTCTCCATGTTAGTCAGGCTGGTCTCGAACTCCCAACCTCAAATTATCTGCCCAGCCTCCCAAAGTGCTGGGATTACAGGCATGAGCCACCGCACCTGGCCAGATCTCTGGTTTCTAAGAACTTGTTGTTATTAGGCCAGCAGGGGATACAATCCTATGGACTGGCCATCTCTGCTCCTTGCTAAGTGGATTCTGTTTTTCTTTCCTTTTCTTTTTTGTTTCCTTTACTATTGAGCAGCTATTTCACATGGGTTCTATTTGGTTTAATGTCCTTTTCTTCAACGTTGGCCCACAGATAGACCACGTCACCAGACAGCTTCTCACCTAGTTATCCCCAAACACTGCCCCACTCTGGTGCGATATTAATTCTCATCACACCTGCTTAGCGTACCTCAGGGCCTTCCCAAATCTGTCCACCCATCTGAGCTCTGTGTAGCAGAGATCTCAACTGTTGGAAAAGGATGGCTCCTTCGGCAGGCAGACAATTATGTAATATACTGAAATGCAGCTTTGGGGTGGAGGAATTTCTGTAACAGTTGAAGGGATCATAGAGGGAACAATAAACTGAGCCTTTTAGACTGAATGGTGCATTGCATTGGATCATTTATTCCCTGTTCTCCCACCAGGCCTGCCCTATTAGCTGTGGCCATGAAAGTATAGGGAGTCCTCAGTAGCTCTATGGTTTTGCATTTATTGCAACTTGTCTTTATGAATGGCAGTTTGCTTGCTAAAAATGAAGAAGCAAACAAAAAAAAAGCCCTCCTAAATGTAAACAAGGTTTACAATGATTGCCTCTGGGAGGTAACATTGTAAGTCTTTTTATTTTTCCATATTACCTGCATTTCAAAATTTCTCAAATGAAAACACATTAATGATCACAAATAAAAGGAATGGGATTCAAAATAAAACTACTTAAGACCATTCTAAACAAAATTCACAAAATTGATTGGTACTTGAGTAAATTCATCTTTGTCCCCTCATTCACCACTTTTAAAACAAATACACCCACAGATAACACTTGTCTGTTTAACTGGTTTTTCGCCATGAACAGAAGCAGTATCTCACACTATTGTGGGGCTTTTGTTAAATTATATTGTGTCCTTGTACATGTGTCTTAGCTAACTGCTTATTTTATTGACTTTTATTTTTTTGAGAGGGTGACTCGGCTTCCCAGTGATGCCCATTACGGTCAGGCTAGTCAGGGCTGCCAAGGGGCCTCACATAGCCTTTATATTTGTGTTAAGTCAATTGTCTTGAACTTCCTGTTCACTTTACTTATCAACCCCATATTTTTAGAAGTCTTCTTACTCTCCTTCCACATCAAATTTATCACTTAAAATGGGAAAAAGTATTTGTAATACATATAGCATAAAATAAACACATTTCGGGCCAGGCGTGGTGGCTCACACTTGTAATCCCAGCTCTTTGGGAGGCCAAGGCGGGCAGACTACAAGGTCAGGAGATCAAGACCACCCTGGTCAATATGGTGAAACTTCATCTCTACTAAAAATGCAAAAAGTAGCTGGGTGTGGTGGCACATGCCTGTAGACCCAGCTACTTGGGAGGCTGAGGCAGGAGAATCGCTTGATCCTGGGAGGCAGAGGTTACAGTGAGCCAAGATTGCACGACTGCATTACAGCCTGGTGACAGAGTAAGACTCTGTCCCAAATAAATAAATAAATAAATAAACACATTTCCTATATATATACACCTCTATACAAACATGTATATGTGTATATGTACAGATAAATAATTTTAAAAGATGTATCTCTCACTGCCAAAAAAATTATGAATAAGCAATTCTCAGAAAAAGAAAAACAAAGGCCAACTAAACTGAAAGGTTGTTAACTTCCTTGGTATAGATTTCCACACCACAAAATCCCTCTGCTTTACCCACAAGTAAGACAGATGAGAAATTTGTTGTAACAATTAGATAATTCATTTTTATGACCTTAGAATAATACCTAACATTTAAAACTGGTTTGATAAATGATTTGTGTTTTTCAGAAGCCTTTGAAAAGAGGCTTCCAAATAGTATTTAGGGGTCCAGAAATCACAAATAGTATTTAGGCGTCCAGGAATTGGGGCCTGACTCCTAAGAAGAGAAGATTAGCAGGGCACATCCTGGTGGGAGAATATTCCATATTCTGGTTTTCAGGACAAAACACCTAAGGAAAAAATCACAATCTGAAACCAAAGCAGAAGTCCAGCTTATACAATGATTGATCAAAGTATAGGAACAGTTCCTAGCACTACTTTAACAAACACTCATTTTCCCTTCAAATCTTTTCTTTTCTTTCATCTTTCTCGATTTCGTCCCATTATCAATATATTTTATTATAATCACCATTAATTGAATACCTTATTCCTTGACTTGTACTGCATGAGACACTTTGCATATTTCAGCTAGTCTTTGCACCAATCTTGTAAGAAGTAAAATATCCTAATTTGGGGTAGTTAATGATATCACAGTCCAGAGTGGTTAATCAGCCATCTTGAGTTTACCCAGTAAAAAATACCAGAAAGTCATAATTAAACATATTTTTTCTGATATCAAAGCAAATTATTTTAGGTTGGGGGTGGTTCACCCCAGGAACCCAATATTTCTATAATATGGCTGTGGGATTCACTGCAGAACTCGTAGGTAAGAACAGACCTTTTACTATAGAGGGCTTATTTCAGGAATGGGTTGAGTCAAAGGCAGCCCCTGGGGCAGGGATACAGAGTGATGGGACCTCTTCGGGCTCAGTGGGGATCTCTGCCCTTCACAAGCTGCAGACTTTCTCAGCTTCTGCGGGGAGGTAGGATTTTATCACGTTCTCTTTCAGAGACTTTCCAAATCTTTGTATTCTTTCTTGGCCATATGTAAACTGATTCTTCAAACCGGTAAGCGAGCTAGGTAAATATGGACAGAGTAGCAAGCAGAAAGTAAAGAAAAGGGGCCAAATGTCAATCCCTTACATATGAAAAATAAATTTTAAAAAATCTTTTAAGATGTTCTAAAATGTTGCTGTATTAGCAGCTCTCAAAACTGCGTAGTAATGTTAACCTATGCATGCAGAATTTATAGCATATTTCTTATGGTGCCTTCCTGCTGTACAACGGCAGGCGGAAAGAGGAGAGAGCATCTCACTTGTAAGTTTGCAGAAGGAATTATTTTTAACTTAAAAAAGTATGTTATTGATAAAATTCTAAGTTTTCTTTCATTTTATGCACTCCCCCCACGCACCCTCTGCTGTAGCCACAGACTATTTCTTCCTGTTCCCCAAACACTCCGACTCTTTCATATGCCATGATTTTGCATGTTTTTTTTTTTTTTTTTCCAACGGGGATACCCTTAAAATGAGTTCTGACTGCTCCAAAATTAAGAAGCAAATGACATGTCACTTTCTCTGTAAGGCCTTCTCAAATGACTTCAGGGAAATGGACATCCTATTTCACAAGGTTTCTACCTTGGCTACAGCACACATCTGTTCATTTTTATACCAGACATATTTCAATAAAATTGTGCCTGTTAATATGAGTTTCCTGAGTCTAAGAACTGTATCTCCTACAGTACCTCTTTTATGGGGTTGACATTTTACTGCAAACTCAGTATATTTAAGCGCACACGTGCATGCACACACACACACACAAATACACTATGTTGAATGCATTTCAACTCCTTCACTGGATCCCTCTTGCTTTCTGTTTAGGAGACTATCACCTTTTATGAGGTTTTTATTGCATGGTAAATTTCTCTACAAAAATTGGGAGGACTCCAAAGTAATGACCAAAAAAATAAGTGGTTTCCGTATGTTCTCCATCTCACAAAGAGCAGACTCTTACCATCTATGAAGTGTAATCATTCCATCCCAAAACCCAACTTTTTTTTTTTTATTACTCACAGCCTTCAGTTTCAATCCTACCTCTGGTCTTACCGTTTATAATAGCCTGGCTAATTCACTTCCCTTGTCTGACATCTAATATCTTCATTTATAAATTGAGAATTGTTGTACTTATATCACAGTGGTTCACTGAGGATTGATGGGTGCTTGATACATGGCAGTAGCAAGATGTATTGTAGCTCAGATCTTTGCCTCACATATAAACCTTGGTTTCACCAATGGGTTTTGGAATTGGACATCAACTGATGAACCCACTCATTAGTGTACCTGGAGAAAAGCAACATTCTCTGCTGCCAATCAAACAACACAGTGGTATAGTCAAAAGAACACTGGAATAGGAGTCAAAAGGTGGCTCATCTGATGTGAGGTTGTAACCAGAAAACATGAGTAGAAGGGTCTTGCACAGAGTTTTACACATATTAGCTTTTAGGTTCTTTTAGCTTTTAGGCTTAGCTTTGAGGTCAAACCTCAAAAGTTGTATTTGTGATCTTGAGCAAATGGTATCTTTTTAATGGATGTATTTTCCCAGTTGTTAAACGAGGATTACAATATGAAATGTACAGAAATTTTGTGGTCGTTAATTAAGATTACAATAGTATTGTTTACTGAATGTTTTCTGGATATCAGGCACAGGCTTGAATACTATGCACAAATCCTTTCTTTTAATATTGCAAAAATTGTATGAGGTAGATGCTATTTACAGATATGGAAAGTAAAGCTAGTAGGATATAAGGAAAATGTCCAAAGAAACACAATTAATTTTTTTCTTTTTAAAACTCATACTTGCAGCTGCTTAACTGTGTCGCTTTCTTTTAAATGTAGTTTGTTAAAGAAATATTGACTCTGAGCTTATTAAGTGCAAGATATGAAAGTTATGAAAGTGAACAGGGACAAGACATCTCTGGTTTTTAATACAGAAACAAATGTGTGAGTGTGTGTATATATAATTTTAGATAATGATAATACATTATTTTAAAAGACATAGAACAGAATGATGTGATGACCTCATAAGACAGGAATAGCCATTTTAGATATTATGGTCAAGGAAGACCTTTCCGAAAAGGTAACATTTATTGAGATCTAAAGAACGAGGACACTGTATGTTAAAGGCTCTCAAAGGCATCT
Source organism: Macaca thibetana thibetana (assembly GCF_024542745.1). NCBI lineage: Eukaryota > Metazoa > Chordata > Mammalia > Primates > Cercopithecidae > Macaca > Macaca thibetana. The sequence goes on along the minus strand of NC_065597.1, from coordinate 5,709,693 downwards.
GGGGCATAATTCAACAAATATATGCTGAGTGTAAGCAGAAATCAATCATGAGTCAATCAGTTAGGCCGCCAATCAGTCAGTCTACCATTAAACTCGGCCTTTTCACTAATTGGCTGTGAGACCTATACAGTGATCCTTAACCCTCACTGCATCGGAGAAGTTATGAAAAAAATCACAGATTTCCCCAGGGATTCTGGTTTTACTGGTCTAGAGTGAGGCCTCAGTCTCTTATGTTTCAAACACTCTTCAGGTGATTCTAATAAATAGCCATGGTGAAGAATCACATATAGAAAGGTGTTGTGTATCTCTTTGAGTCTCATTTTCTTCATTTGCAAAATGAGAAGAACATGAATCATCTTTAGTATGTACTAGATACCTTTTACTCCAAATGTGGTCCTCCAACCGGCAGCATCAGCCTCATTTATTAGAAATTCAGATTTGAGAGTCCCACCCCAGACCTACTGAATTAGAATCTGGATTTTGACAAGATTCCCAAGTGATTTTTAAGCACATGCAAATTTGAGACTTGCTGGACTAGATAGTTCCATGAATTAAAGCTGCTAGATAACCAATGAGAGGAAAAGAGTCATAAACTATCATTCTTCAGCCAAGGACAAGCACGGAACACTTCCTTATTGTCAACAGGGAATTCTTCCATGTTAAAGCAAGAATAATTTCAACGAGATATTCTGAGAATCAAATAAGCCCCTTCTTGTTTTCAGCATTCATTCTAAAATGTCTTTAAGAAAAGCTTTGTATGCATTTTTTTTCATGCTTCAAGATACTGCCTTGAACTTTAACCAAAACTTTTCCAACTTAAAAAATAAATTATGAGTAAGGTCATAAATCTCATTAAAATCTAATATTCAGTAAAGCTGCCTAGTGTGTATACTATGGAAAATTGGATTTTACTGTAACTGGAGCCTTATGTATAATATTGTAAGTTAATTACAGAAGTTAGTTTTTTTCACATGTAATAATAGTTTATACAGACTCGGTCTCTGTGCTACCATCAGGATGTAAGTGCTCTTGAGAGACTAAATTTAATAACGGTTCACCTATTCAAGTTCACAGGACTAAATGTTTCCTGAGTAAATAGTAATTTACATCTTTTTGGTACAGATAAAATTAACAGATTAATAAAGTCTTCACACACACACACACACACACACACAGTTATTCCAATACATGTTAAACTTGTCTTGGTTTTCAAATTCTCTCCTATCACGGTTAGTTGTTGATTTAAAGGGTTGAAAAATTGCTGTTATTTGGGAACCCAGATGGTCTCGCAGGGTGTTTGTACACCCTGACTTGCCTATGGTTAGTCAATTCTTATTATTTGATTTCATGATGTAATCACAATAATGTTATCGTTTATGCAGAGTATAATCAAAATGCAAGGGGCCAGGTAGCAAGTATTAACTGACTGTGCTTCTTTCGTCTGTTTTTGAATGGAACTGAACAGTGTTTTTCTCTTATAAAACAGCACCTATAATATGATGAACACAGAGAACTACACACAAACACACATTCACAACACAACACATATGTACACACCCACACATGCATTTTTTCCTCAGTAGAGAAAGGAGTCACCAAAGTGACAGAGTGCTGTGTCTGTGTTTTGTTTCCTTAGCCAAATAAGTTTTTGGTTCCTGTTAAATCAATATACTAAAGGATAATTTAATGAAAAGAAGACACAAATTACGTTTCCTTGTTTTTCTGAAATAAATTAATTCACAGGGTGCTTTATCTTGTTTAGAAGTTGTCTTACCCCAGGAGATATCACTGAATAATCTTTAATGTAGAAAAATAAACTCAGCACAGTGCAGATATACATTTAAATAGCATTGATAAATCAAATTTAAACATCAATACTTGTTAGCATTCCTTTAAATGTGCTCTCCTTCCAGCTAATGAAAACCAAGGAGAGATTCCAAAAGCCCAGTTGTTATTGATTACGAAGTGTTGTAATTTTCCTCCTGAGAGTGCACTTTGGCCAAAACTTTCACATGCATATTTTCCAACTAAAGAAAGTAATAATTATAAATTAATGATATCAATTCTATTGAAATACAATTATTACAGTCTCTCTAAGGGTGGAAAAAAAATCTCAGCTTTAGCAAAGTTTCCATCAACATCTTGATTTCCCAAAGCCATTTGTATTCATGCTGAAAATGGACACTGAGCTATTGGAATGGTGCACCTGACTTTTCGAGTTCACTTGTAGCTTTGCTTACTGGTGGTAGAAATACTAATGGCTTCTTTCTGGAGTCATAACGAGAGATTAGGCAGTTGCTGGTATATATAATAAAGAGACCAATTTAATGTCATATCCTTAGGAAAATGTGCAAAGAAGAGCCAGTAATATGTGTGTGTGTGTGTGTGTGTGTGTGTGTGTGTGTGTGTGTGTGTGTAGGATAGGAGGCAGCCAGCTTTGGGAGAGAGTACAAGCATCAGAGTATCAGGTGCAAGCACCAGGTGTTCTGTTAGGGTCTGGGCTCCATGCATTCTGGCTGTGTCCACTATGCACTTCCCTTTTACAGGAAATGGTAAACAGTTCTGCAGTGTTTCTAGATCTTTCATATATGCATTCTAAATGGACATTATGAAAAGTCAACACCACTATTTTCAAATCCAAAATTTCATCTGCCACGCTCTTCAGGTACAATCCAAGTTCCTTCCAGCATTTTCAATCTACAAAGAAATTCACTTTATGTAGCCTCAAATCCAATTTTTAAGGATCCTCTAAAGTCGAGATGAATATGCTAATTTAGTTTTATCATCATAACCACATAAGTGCTTATAAATATCTGCAGGATCCACGTGTAAGTATACATATTTTAACATTATCGAAAGCCTTATGAAATTGTCAAGTTCTTAGAATTGATTATAGTTTCCAAAGAACTCTAAATTAGTCACAGAAAATACATACTAACAATACATTAAAATCCAACATTCTCCAAACTGTGCTTATTATGTTATTAGTAGCAGTTTCTCCATCTAATGTGTGAGACTAATAATTCTATGAAAATGACACCACATATTATTATAGTATTGTAGATGGCAAATGTTTTATATGATAGTATTTTTCTGAGTGCCAGAAATTTTTTACACCCATTTTAGAATAATTTAGCTTTTTGGATGCATCCATTATTCAAAGTTTATCTTTTAACAATTTTCCTCATTGAAATAATCAATGTCTTTGAAAATTAAAAGACATTTTAAAATCATCCCAGAGGAACTATTTTGCTTTTAAGCAAATCTTATGAAAATTGAGCTAAGAAAACCCAACTCATGCATTCCACTTACACTTTAAAGCATTCTGACTTTCATAACATATGTTTACACTTTAAAATTCCATAGCATATCAACTAGAAAACATGCTTATAAAAATGTCCATTTAAAGGAACATTCTTACAATGTACATTGGCTTGTAAATCCCAAGATGCTGACAACATGATATGCCAGCTGTAGACAGAGAAACTGATGAAAATGCAGTAATTCTGAATTTTAATATAATATAAACCATGTCAGCAACATTTTTGAAGAGCAGCTGCCAAGATTTCAATCCGACTGAATGGATAATGTTATTTTTATACTCTGTTCTCTTCTAGCAAATTAGACTTTCCCCCCTTTTTCCTAACAATAAGCTTTGCCTTATCAACAACAACAAAACTTCTGACTGAATGTCATGCAATGAATTATTACTCTGTTTAAGATGAAAGACTAATTATAGTGATGAAAAATATATAGACCACAACACTGCCAAAGAGAGAAACTGCAACAAAATATTATTTGTTATTTGAAATCGGATATATTCCATTGCAGAGATAAGTAACATTAAAAGAAAATCTATTTCTTGTTCAAATTCAAATTGCAATACATGGCATGTTGCTTACTAACCCAATATCTTATAAACCCAAGTGAAAAATAAATGGACGGTATATTTTGTGTTGAGTCAGATTTCTCTCATGTTAAGACAGTCTCCTGGGAATGTCTAAAAAATGCAAAATAAATGGACGATGGCACCACAGTTTTGGCCAAAATGATTTTCTCAAGATATCAGGACACCCTGTGGCTCAGGGAT